>NC_091751.1:2932782-3655282 GCF_043380555.1 Nothobranchius furzeri | reverse complement strand
GTCTGTAATGGAACCAAACACGTCCCAGTCTGTTGATTCAAAACAGGAGTGAAGTTTTCCCACAGCTTGTTCAGTCCAATTTTTGGATGTCCTGACCACAGGTTTGGAGAGCTTTAATCTCTGCATTTATGCGGGGCTCAAAGGAATCATATGATCGGATAGTCTGAGCGCGGCACTGCGTGATAGGCTCCTTTTATTGTTGTGTAACAGTGATCCAGCATGTTGTTTTCCCTGGTCGGGCAGTCAATTAATTGTCATTTAGCTAGCAACAGTATAATTGATCCTAGTCCAAATAATCTACTTGTTATCATTGAAATGAAAGGTGTCAACAGCTATTTGTTACTAATTTAATTATTTTTATATATTAACAACTGTAGAATGAAACCATGCTGAAGTTTGTTTTAGGTAGTAATTATGACATATTCATCCTTAGGGCTGCACAATATTAGGAAAACCTGCGATATTCGATAACAGTGCTTAATATTGCGATATCGATATTACTGTACTCGCGATAAATGAACAAATACTAAAGTATGCAGTGTTGATGTCATCTGGCGTGTGACGTCTGCTCTGGGTTCAAAGCAAACAAAAACTAATGCATGAATTCCATTACAACATACCTGCTACTGTATTAGCAGCAAAACAACAAACTGCATGCATGCAGTTTCTCAGTGACTTTAAAACATCACCTCCACCTTAAAACTTTTTCTGATGCTCCAAATACAGAAAAACATCCCTTACTAGGGTTCCCGTTCACGTTTGAAAGCAGTGCTGATTCCAGAAACCTCAGCACAAAGTGTGTTCGTTAGTCTGAGCCAGCATGACGAACAAGGGAAGCGAGCGGCAGAGCGGAGATAGTGGAATTTTGGGGTAAGGGTCTACATAATGAAAATATATGTATCTCTCATATATGCTCTTTTATACATTATCCTAAAGCTCTTTTATACATTATCATATGCTATTTTCTACATTATGAAATCCTGTTATAATATCAAGTGCCTCTCAGTGTTTTTCTGCACCAGCTCTGAACAGCTGCATATTTTCCCCTGCACAAAAAGGGAGTGAAAAACATTCCATCTCTTCTTAGTTCCTCTCAGTACCAGCATGTGTCTTTGTTATCAGGCATGTTCCAGGATGTTCCTGCTTATCTTAGAATTACATGTCCTTGTGATGTATTAGTTCCTGACTAACAAGGCAATTAGCTCCTGCTTATCAAGACTAATGACGTGTGTGCAAATGGCAAACTGCGTATGTTACATTCCATTATTTCTCAATAAATACAGCTGTATGGTCAGAGAGCTTCAGAACACTGGGTGCAGCAGACAAGAGCTAAGCGCGGGTTTAGCTGAGGAGCTGTTGTGTTCTCCCCTCTGCAGCGACGAAAAACAGATCGATCCTTCTGATTATTTGGCTCCACTCTCTACCAATGATAGGTTTTTCTCTCCATTTACCCCGTACCTGTCTGGTCTCATAGAAGAAAAGACCAACAATTTTTGGCGTCACGAACAGGATTTCTTCCTTTTAAAGAAGAAGGAGTTTTGGGAGGCCGATTCGATCAACCGACCCAGTGAATGGATCCAGGCACAAAAACACCGCGGTGAAAATAAGGTAAGCAGAACCTTCTCTAAAATCTGCCCATTGGATATATCCAAAACCTTTGTGTCTTGAATCTTAGTAACTGTGGTCCTAAAAATAATCGTTGGAGAAGAAAGTGGAGACAACTGCACAAATAATGAGAGGTTTTTACAATGGTTTAATGGTAAATAAGATAAGGATTTTTACAATGGTGTAATGATAAAAAAGATAAGGAAATAGAAAAGACATTTTCCAGGTCGTGGCTGACCACACTATTTACTGACGAGTAAATAGAAATATAACGAGGTTATATTAAGCCAGGTTAGAGGCCTTAGGGATGTGGGAAACCCTAGAATTCTAACACAGGTCAGGGACCTGTTCAAGGTTATATTAAAAAGGGTTAGAGGCCCTAGGAGGTGAAGAGAACTCCTAAAATTCTTACACAGGTCAGGGACCTGTTCGAGGTTATATTAAAAAGGGTTAGAGGCCCTAGGAGGTGAAGAGAACTCCTAAAATTCTACAGGTCTGGGACCTTCTTATGAAACAAGAAAAACTGTTTTTGACAAAAGATTCACGCCATAGTTAGAACACACACGCTGTATGAATGTCAAGTCTCAGTCAGTTCTGTCGGTAAAACAGATAGAGCTGACTGATTTAACTTGAATTACACAATAGAAGAGACGAAAAATAAACTCCACATGAGAGTAATAAGTCTCTTTAGGCTGAGCAATCATATTATCTGTACTTACGAAAAGTACAGAGAGTAACGATAAAAGTGTAAAAGCACATAGAATTTTTCATATCATGCAAATAGGGACTAGTTGAATGAGCGGTAAACACCACCCTACTGCAGATAAGAAGGGTAATGAATGAATGAACTGTGATAACAATTATATGTGTAAGTGAGAGAAATACAGCGTACCCTTGTGGATGCAGAGGTAAGAACTTTCCACCTGAAAAGGTAGAAGCGAAAGTTACCACAACGGTTCTTAGCGCTGTCTCACTTTTAACACCGGTGATTAGAGTTCCCTATGAGCTAAGACCTCACCGGTCCAAATTGTCACCAAAATCAGCAGCATACTAAGAGAATGATGGATAAATAATTTGATCATGAAACGGAGGATGATGGATGGGGACCAAATGAAATCCTGAGCACACTGGGAGAACAACTAGCCTGCATAGAGACTATAATAAATATGACAAATGGTCCAATAGAAGCTACGAAAAACAAAAATTTATTGAGAAAAACTGCAGAAAAAGCAATGAAAGAAAAAGGAACAGATGTGAACAGCAGAGGGAACTGGGGTAAAATATGGAAGCAGAAGGCAGCAGAAGCGAGAGAAAAGGAAGAAGAAGCTAAGAAAGCTTTAAGAGAGGCAGGAGTATTAACAAAAAGAAAGATAAAAAGTGAAGTTGAAAAGCAGGCGGGTCGAGTAAATAAATACAGGAAGTGGGTCATGTTGTGGAATGCGGCCAAACATAATATGAAGAAAGTGAAAAAAGAGACCAAATCACCCACCCAACCGCCCCCATACTCCCCCGCTATACAGCCTACACCTCCTACTGCTCCAACAGCAGGACTATATCCAGTGATAAAAGTCACTAGCGGCATACTGGACATACAAACGGAGTCTCAGGAGGATAACCTGAGTGAGTGGTCAGGTGTAACTGCATCATCAGGATCAGACACTAAAGTCAAACCCTCCACCTCAAGGAAACATAATCCCTTCCTGCCAAATAATGAAACACCGAACAGTAGCCCATCTGCAGACAACATAGCTGCACCGTTCGAATTAAGGGCTAAACGACAGGACATAGATAACTCACAAAATCAATTTAACACTCACTATTTTAATCAGGGCCTGGTCGCACCTGACTACGGTACGAGCCTCCAGACACCGCCTCCAGCACTTTGGCCAAATAGTCCACCTGTATGGCCTAAAACGCTAGACCTGAACAAGCCAATACAAATTTACGCTACCTCCCAGTTGCAGGGAGAAGATCAGGAAGACCCAAACAAAAATATAGTGGTAAAAATGGTTCTGGTAGGGCAGGAATCATCAGATCCCCATCCAGCAGCCAGTCAGAGCTATGAAGCCCTTCTACAAGAGGAGCAGCAGAAGCAGCTCACGAGAGAAGTGTCTAGGGACCTGCTTGAATTTTCCCGCCCTGCATCCCCATGCCTAGACAGAAGACACACAAGGTCCATGGGCCCCCCACCGACCTTCCAACTACCCATGGTGCAGAATAAACCCAACGCCCAGAAAGTCTATCAGCCGTATTCCCTTGGGGATATCCAGGCTTTAATAGACAAATTACCAGATATCCAAGAGGGTGGAAACACCTGGCTCTCAGATTTTGACACCCTCACTGCTGGACAGGACCTTGCATTGGGAGATTTCCGAGCGGTAATCACTAGGTGCACATCACACTCACAGGCGGAGGCCCTAGAGAAAGACGCCGGCACAACTCATGATTCTAATTCTGTACCTCTCGGTAGAGTGATAGCTCAACTAGGCCCGGCAGTCAGAAAGATGTTCCCGCTAAAAGATAGCAGCACAATGAGCAAAATCAAATGGGATACTAAACAAAATCCTTCTATTTACCTGAACTGAGCCATTGATAACTGGGTGGCCCAAACTGGACAACACCCATCCAAACAGGGCACGAATAGTATGTGGTTCAAAAAGGCAGTCCTAAAGGGAGTTCCCGACTCAGTGACTCAGAAAATGGAAGACAACCCCGATCTGCATGACTGTGACTTTAGTAAGTGGAAGAAACACCTTATTTTTAACCTCAACAAAGTACAGGTAAAAGAAGAAAAAGACTCTGATGACTTAGAGGACTTGCAAAAACAATTGCTCAGGGTCCAATTACAAGCCGCAAAAAAGACTTTGGGCAAAAAGGGGGACAAGGTTAAGAAACAAATGGTCGCGTCCACAGCCACATCCCCACCACCACCGTCATTTCCTGATCAGGGTTCGCCTATGACTTGGCAGCCGCAGCCACCATACTCAGGGCAGCCGCAGCCACCATACTCAGGGCCATATATGCCACCACAACAAAACACACCCTTCGCACAGGCTGCCCAGTGACCACCCTTTGCTGGTCGACCTAGAGGTGGTTTCAGGGGACGGGGACAGTGGAGGCCAGTAGGCAGCAAAGGGGGACCACGTGCTCAAGACATTTGCTACAACTGTGGTCAACCAGGACATTGGTCCAGGAACTGCCCCTTGCCATACAGCCCACAAAGGGAAGGTCGAGGCAGAGGCACCTTCTCAGGACAAGGAGGGCCTACTGGACCCCACACCCAGATGCCAATGATGGGCTGGGACCAGTGGGAGGGTGGTCCAAGACAATAGGACACCCCACAGAGAAACTCCGACGGTCAGGGAGCCACGGCAGACCCCCTGCTGTCAATAAATGTAGATGGACAAGATCAACCATTCTTGGTTGACACTGGTGCCACCTGCTCCACCATACAAACTGTACCGCTTTCTAAGACATCTACATGCACTATTTCAGTGATGGGCTTCTCTGGGGAACAACAAACTCTGCCTTTCTCCCTGCCACTTCCGACTACAGTGGGACACCAAACAGTACTGCACAGCTTCGTCTGTTCTCCGACAGTTCCAGTCAACTTACTGGGAAGAGATCTCCTCATCAAGTTAGGAGCCACCATTTTGTGTGGTCCTACGGGACTTACTGTCACTCTGCCTGAAGGGACTATTTTGCCCTGCACCGGAGAAGCCAGTGAAGGCATGTACTTGGCTCAAAAACTGCCTGACATATCAGACTGTGCTGAGATTTACTGGGCTCTGTTGGACACAGAAACCAAGAACACTCCTGGTTTTATGACTCTGTACCAGCAGTGGAAACCCTGGCTGACTCAGGTCCATCCTTATGTTCCCCCTCCTGACCCTCCTCACCTAACATTATTCTATGACAGACATGACTCCGTCTGGTACAAGGAAGCCTTCCAGAACCAACTAGAGGGACAGCAATGGTGTGTTCAAACAACAGATATTTATGCTGCACCAGAAGGTGTGGCCGCGGCAGTCAACCTAACCCAGGAACAATTGGCATGGTATATGATGGGAGACGAGGCGGTACCTCATGTCTCTCTCGCTTTACATCCGGCCCATTAGGCAAAAGAGCTAGGAGGAATGGTTAAACGTTCCATAGCAACCACTGATTGGCGTTCAACTCTTCTTCCACAAGTGTCATACTCAGAATCGACTCAGACGTTTAAAATCGCTGCGGTTTGTACTAATACGACACATTTACAACAGGAAACTATTAGCAGATCTCATGGCCGTGAACGAACTGACCACCCTGATGCTCTGATAATGTTAGACTCGCTTCCAGCCTCCCTGTGGTCGACGGGCCCCACCAATGTTGGGTTGGTGTCCATCCCACCGGTGACTTTTCACCTAAAAGATCATGCTCCCCTATGGGTTCCACAACACCCACACAAACCCTATGCTGAAGACGGGATAGCCGACACCATCGGTGGTCTGTTGCAAGCAGGAGTGTTGGAGCCATACGTGTCTGAGTGGAACACTCCTATTTTACCTGTAGAAAAGAAAAATACTGGTAAATATCGAATGGTTCATGACCTGCGTCGTATAAACGCCCTACTTAACACAGACTCACTTCCCGTCCCTAACCCATATGTGGCTCTGACAAACCTACCACCTTCACATGCATGGTTCACCTGCATAGACTTGGCGAATGCATTCTTTTGTCTTCCACTTCATGAATCTGTGAGGGACATTTTCTCTTTCACATTAAGAGGACAGCAATACCGATATACTCGGTTGCCCCAAGGGTTCACCCTGTCCCCTGGACTATTCAACCAATGTTTGCGCCAGCTCCTGGACACATGCCCCCTACCCGATGACTGTGTTTTAGTGCAGTATGTTGATGATCTGCTCCTGTCGGCGCCCTCTGCAGGCTCCTGTCTGCAAGCTACCCAAACACTACTAACCCATTTGGCCAAGCTTGGGTTTAAGGTTAGCCGGTCCAAACTCCAAATAGCCATAAAACAAGTATCATTCCTGGGCAGAATGATCTCACAAGTTGGCGTTTCATTGTCACCAGATCATAGAAACTCCATACTCCACCATTCTAAACCTGAAACAGTCAAAGACATGTTATCCTTCCTAGGCCTGACAGGCTACAGTAGACACTTCATCCCCAACTATGTCGGTCTCACTGCCCCACTACGTGCTCTTATAGCACCCTTTGGGATGCGTCAACTTACTGCTCACCTGGAATGGACTATTCCAGCAGAAGAAGCATTCATAAAACTTAAACAACAACTATCCACAGCCAGTGATTTGGCTACGGCCGACTACAAATCTACGTTTTTCCTTGATGTTTCTGGATCAGAAACTCATGTTAATGGAGTTCTGTTCCAGAAAAAAGGGGGAGGTCAGAGACAAGTCTTGATGTACATAAGTGTCATGCTAGATAACACGGAAGAAAGACACCCACCCTGCACCCAACATGTAGCAGGTCTTGCAAAAATTTTACAGAAAACAGCACACATAGTAATGGGCTACCCGCTGAAAGTACTGACAACACACAGTGTAGTGGCTTATATCACATCACAAGCTTTCACCATGACCCCGCTGAGACAAAGAAAGATCAGTAAGATCTTAGAGGCCCCACACATCACCTACACACATGAAGGAATAAACATGGCAGACCACATGGGGAATGGGGAACCCCATTCATGCGAACAAAAAACAGCAATAGAAGAAAAAGTCAGACCAGATTTAAGTGCAATCCCACTAGAAAACCCTGATAAGAACTGGTTTACGGACGGCTGTTGCCATAGGGATGACAATGACGGGTTAAAAGCTGCTTGGGCAGTAGTAGAACAACTCCCTACAGGCGAATGGTCCACCGCAGGAGCTGAAAAACTAAAAGGACAACAGTCAGCACAAAGAGCAGAAGTATTGGCTATCATTGCAGCTCTCAAAATGAGCACAGGAAAAAAGGTAAATATTTACAGTGACTCAGCCTATGCCGTAGGAGCCGTGCACGTGGAACTTAAACAATGGTTGAGAGCTGGCTTTGTGACAGCTGGGGTGAAACCAATAAAACATGAGTCTGAAATGAGGGAACTAGCAGAAGCTCTATTCCTTCCAGCAGAAGTGGCAGTAATAAAATGCAAAGGACATAGTCAGGGCTCTGACTTCGTGTCTAGAGGAAACCAAGAAGCAGACAGGGCAGCCAAGTTAACAGCTGAATATCTCCCTATACATAATCTAGTGGTTGAGACAGTAACTGTTGAGAAAAGCATTGACCCTAAGATTTCCATCACAAAAGAGACTCTCAAGGACATGCAAGATCAAGCCTCGCCACAAGAAAAAACTTTGTGGTTGGCAAGGGCCGCAACCAACACGGACGTTTGGAGAGGGCCAGATGGTAGACCCATACTGCCACCTGGCATTAGACAAACGGCAATGGAAGAAGCGCACGGAGTGGGACATGTTGGTGTAGCACAGATGGTGAGGAATTTGTCCCCCTGGTGGCATCCATACCTAACAGACATGGCCAAATATTTAGTCAAAACCTGTACAGAGTGTACTCAGTTTGGCATCAAACCTACCCTGAAACCAATCCAAGGTCAATTTCCAATACCAACATGCCCTGGAAAAGAGATAATCATAGATTACACAGGCATGATTGAAACCACAAGGTTTACCCCCTTTGAACTACAGACTGGACGACCTTTCCCGGGACCTGCCACAAAATTACCTTTGACTGCCAACCTGACTGACTCCCTTGACCCAAGGTCATATTATAACTTGTTGCATAGTCTTGTCTCTCAGTTCTCGTTACAGGTTGAGGCCGACCGTACCACCACAGACGCCCCATCTCCACAACCTGGGACAGACTGAGTCCTACTAAAGGTCACCAAAAGAAAGTGGATGGAACCAAAGTGGACCGGACCCTACAGGATCACGGAGAGGACGTCACACGCTGTCCGCCTGGACGGCAAAGGAGACTCCTGGTATCATTGGACTCAGTGTGCTGCAGCGGAAGAGCCCCACCTCACTCTGACCGAGGTCCAAGAGGACCTGTCACAAAAGGGGGATCCTGACCAGGAAAAAGGACCTACGGACCAGGAAGAGAAGTAGCTGACCGCGGTAGCGTGCCAAGCTACCACCTCATCCAGCGGGACGAGAATCGTGACATCATCACCCCCTGCAGCTGCCTGGAGCCAGTGAAGGGACCTCAACAGGGGGAAGAAGAAACCACCCTTCAGTTATTCTACAAGGGTTATATTTAACACCCTTCATTTATTTTACTAGGGTTCTATTTAACACCCTTCAGTTATTATAGGGGGGTTATATCTTACACCCTCCACACGGTTTTAAAAAGGGTTCACACCCTCCAATCATTTTATACTATTATTCATTTGCCTGTTCAGTTGAGATATGTTTTCACACTCATTGCATTTCTAAAACTTAATTCTTAATGATTATATTGATTACTCACCTGTCCTGGCCGGAAGAAGATTCTGAGGGTAACGTAATCCAACAAGAATCCTTTCCAATAGCTTTGGATCCAAGTAAACTGAATTGGCTGGAGTACAGGGACAGCAGGCTGGGGCTGTGGAACGACAGGTACTATCGCCCTTTCTCCAACCCAGTAGATTTAATATCAGCAGCAGTTATAGCATATCGTGAGCTCACTGGCACAGATTACTCCGAATACTTTGTTAACGGGCACAACTTCTTAAATTAACACCTGTGTGAGCCCAATTATGTCCTGGCCATTTCCCCCCATCCTCACGTGCAGACAGCGTATCCTGATTCTACTTCTAACTGTTATTCTGTTATGCATCCCTTTGGTTATTCTGTTCCTCTGTAATGACCTCCCCTTGCCACCCTCATCCCCTAAATCCCCTGATACTACCTTGCTAATGCCAACGGTCCGTTCTCCACCACCTATTGACCGACCCAAGCGATCCCTGTCTCTCCCATCCCCCTCCTCCTCTTGTACCTCTGATTTTATCTATCGAACTAAAGCCGTTACCCTGTGTATTCCATTGTCCACGGCCACCACGGTTACACTTCTCTACGAGCTCTGCCCTCAAATCCCGCACATGGCCAACATACACCATCTGACAGTAAAGAGCACACTTGGTACTTAACACTGGGAGATTATACCCAATGGAAGTGGCGCAATCTTGTTGCTGAAACAGGTGATGATTGGTCATCCTACTCCAAAGGAACAGCCGTAACATGGCGTTCCAGAATCAAGTTACTAAAACAAGGTGGATCCAAAACAGGCCCCTTGACTTTCATAATTAGCCCATTAACCTCCCTCGGGTGTACCCTATTTGTACTTGCTCCTTGGACTAGTGGGGGCTCCTATTGGATAGTGCACCTTTGTGTCCGCAATATCACCTCGTCTATATCCATCGTATCCTACACTACCGGAGTAAATAAACCCTCTTCTGCGATAACTATTGAGACTAAAAACCTTTCTGTTGATGACACATTTCAGACGGTTACCGGCATTTCCGCTAGCACTAATAATTGGTTACTCCTGGCTGAACAAGCAGCTAATGCTTCACAACATGATTGTCTTGTCTGCCTCTCAGCTCGTCCTACCCTCCGCATTGTACCACCTCCAGTCCCACCAGAATGCGTCCTTCATTTGATGAACGGGACTTCCCTAAATTCCGATTGTACCAAGTTTGGACGAATCTTTCCTAAACAGAAACCAGGTGACGACATAGGTACGCCCTTCTTCTCCAATATCGTAGCCCCTAATAACTTTAGCTGAATCCAACTTATTGGACAAGGCGGTCCTTTTCTAGGGAATGTCACTAAAAACTGGTGTATCCACACAACTGTGTCCTCTCAATTCAAACCCAAAAAACGTGCCAATCTCTGGTGGTGGTGCGGTACTCAGCTCTATAATGGTTTTACCAGAAAATCTTCAGGGTTGAATGCCCTTGTTACTTTAATAATGCCAGTTACTGTTACTCCTGTCACTCTCCTCGATGCCCCCTCTTCTAGTTCTGGCACCAGCACCCGGCGACGGCGATCTTTGCCTACATTTCACAATCCCACTTATATAGATGCCATTGGCGTCCCCAGGGGTGTCCCGGACGAATATAAGCTAGTTGACCAGATAGCCGCCGGATGGGAGTCCATATTTATCTGGATAACTCCCAATAAAAATGTCGATCGCATTAATTATATCCATTTTAATGTCCAACTCTTAAGTAACTATACTCGTACGGCACTTGAAGCAATACACCAACAACTGTCGGCGACTTCCTTGATGGCTTTCCAAAATAGAATTGCTGTGGACATGCTGTTAGCTGAAAAAGGAGGCGTGTGTTCAATGTTTGGTCAAAATTGTTGTGTGTTTATCCCTAACAATACGGCCGCAGACGGTAGCTTAACTAAGGCCTTAGACGGCCTCCGCTCTTTGACAGAAAAAATGAAAACCCACTCTGGTGTAGACACCTCCATGTGGGACTCATGGCTGGATGTTTTTGGTAAATACAAATCCCTCGTGGCCTCCATCCTGGTGTCTATATCTGTCTTTGCTGCAATTCTTGTCACTTGTGGCTGCTGTTGTATTCCCTGCCTTAGGCAACTAGCTCAGAGATTGATCGCCACTGCCATCTCCCCTCCACCTGCTGACCCAATTCTCCAGATGCCCTTGTTACTCGCCACTTCTAACATCTACTTGGGGGAGGTATCCTCTAGTGATAGTGATGACTCCCATGACTGTGAAAATGATGTTACAGTGTGATGATGTTCAGTGATTTTGTCACAATCCCCTATTACCTGTTTATTTTCATGAGCTTTTATTGTTTTGTGTGTTCTTTCTTTTGACCATTGATGAGGATATTTGTCCTCAAGCTAGTCTAGTCTAGCATGCCCGCTCTGTGCTGCGGCGTTCGTCCCAATCTAAGGGAGGACATGGGGGAATTTTCCCTGTTAACGTTTAGCGTACAGGGTTTTTCGCCTCCATACGGGGTATGCATGCAATACATTCATGAAGTAATAAGTTCAGTTAACGCTAGAGTCATGTTTCATGTATTGTTTCACAGTTTTTCATAGTCTCAGCTGTGAGCTCATTGGTTGTTTTTCAGTTTCTTAATCATTGTTTATTACATATACATGTGAACGTTCCTGTGTTATTCTGGAACATCATCTCGTGTTTTGCTATAGGTTCTTTGTAGTGATATTTGATGTTGTTGTTTTTTAATGTCTTTTATAGATCTAATCTTTGTTGAACTCTTAAAAGAGTTCAAAAGGGGGATTGAAAATATATGTATCTCTCATATATGCTCTTTTATACATTATCCTAAAGCTCTTTTATACATTATCATATGCTATTTTCTACATTATGAAATAATGTTATAATATCAAGTGCCTCTCAGTGTTTTTCTGCACCAGCTCTGAACAGCTGCATATTTTCCCATGCACAAAAAGGGAGTGAAAAACATTCCATCTCTTCTTAGTTCCTCTCGGTACCAGCATATGTCTTTGTTATCAGGCATGTTCCAGGATGTTCCTGCTTATCTTAGAATTACATGTCCTTGTGATGTATTAGTTCCTGACTAACAAGGCAATTAGCTCCTGCTTATCAAGACTAATGACGTGTGTGCAAATGGCAAACTGCGTATGTTACATTCCATTATTTCTCAATAAATACAGCTGTATGGTCAGAGAGCTTCAGAACACTGGGTGCAGCAGACAAGAGCTAAGCGAGTGTTTAGCTGAGGAGCTGTTGTGTTCTCCCCTCTGCAGCGGCGAAAAACAGATCGATCCTTCTGATTATTTGGCTCCACTCTCTACCAATGATAGGTTTTTCTCTCCATTTACTCCGTACCTGTCTGGTCTCATAGAAGAAAAGACCAACAGTAGGGGGCGGGCGTATTACGTGAACGGACCCATCTGATTGGCCGCATATAAGAAGGGCTACATTTGATTGGTCAAATAATAATTCCGCGTAAAAAACAGAGCTGGTTTACAAAAAGTTGATGTATGACACGAATGGAAATGTTTGAACCAAACATTTATCGACGATAATTTTTCGATATATTGTGCAGCCCTGTTCATCCTGATTTCATCCACGTTGTGACACTGATGTAGCAGGTTTGATCATCTGTTGGAGTTGCTGCTGATCACAACTGGTCACCAAGTGATAGACTACAGAAAATAAATCAACAGGTTTAAATTTATATAACTTATTCACCCCAGGATTGTTCTATTAGATTATACACATTATTTCCATTATTAATAGTGTTTTAATGACAATTGTGGATTTTTAATATCTTCTACATCATGTAACTTAGTCAAATTTTCTTTTGACATTTTATTTTTAGATGGTGTTCTGTCTCTCTTAATTGTGAAAAGGTTCCAGAAAGGTTGTGATATTTAACATTTAGGTTTAAAATTCCAAAATTATGTATTGAAAGACCAAGTTCTGTTGTTGTTTTTGTCCAACACATCTGCAGTGGCCTCTAGTATTCCTCATCTGTCTTGAACACCTTGTGAGTCGATCTCTGTGGGGGAAAAGTTCTGGTGCTCCTGTTTCAGGAACCAGAAGTTAGTTGAAGGAGAGGGGAACAAAATAACAGGATTTAGAGTCTTTTGTCTGTATTAATTCCTGATATTCTTACATCTCTCCTCTGTCTGGTTTCTCAGTGAACTTACTCAAGATGGAGGCCCACCCTGCTAGTTGCAGCAGACAGCCCAGCTGCTTCACACTCGGCTGTGAACTTCTCCAGTGAAAGCTCAAAAATTACTCTCAGAAATTTTACTGTTTATTGTCCCCCCCAAAAATATATGTGGGATTTCCGCCCATGCCCATGATCAATTATAAAAATAAAAAAAACACTGCCTGTGTGTTCCCTGACTGTTTGCTAGAAAACATCATACAAGTCTGTAGGCACATGCGTGACGATGTTTAAAATGGCGGCGCCCATCAAAACCGAAAGGAAGTCATCGCTGTACATGTGTGAATGGAGATCTTGACCACAAATGGCGGCTTACAGTGAGTCAATAGTGGGAACAATTAAAAAAAACATACCCCAGAGACCCAAGAAACACACTTAAGATTGGAGAAAATGCACCAGCTACCGGGGCCCCCTGGCCCCCACAGGGGCATTGCCCCTTGACCCCCAGTGGGGGTGTAAGGCAGCCCCCACACCCCCGGCCATTTTCTAGTTTCTTTCACTTAACCCAATCACATCCCTGAAAGAGGCAACTTATATATATGTATATATATATGTGATGTCACATGTCTAGAGGTCTATATCAGCCAGTGCAATGAAAAAGGCAATTGACACTGTCCTCAATTTTTATTTTTCATTCTAACGTGATTGGCTATGCCAGTTATGAGATTTTTGTTACATTGTGATTTGTTTATTTCATCCAGGACCTGTCTCTCATCTCTGAAAACTTGTCTGAATCGAGCCATGACCTGGACAGTGACTATAAGCCTTCGTGCTCTGATACGTCAGAAGATGAGATCAAACCAAAAACAAAGCAAAGAAGTCATCCTCATCAACATGACACAACTGCTGTAAAGCAAATGTGTAACACAGCACATGGGCAAATGGGCAGAGACAAATTATTTGAACCTGATGAAGAAATCAGCGGCTCCGAGACAATATCTGAAGATGAAGAGAACGAGGTTGAGGAGTGTCGCATTACTGTGAAAAAACCACAAAACAACAGAAACGAAAGTGGGACAAGAAACATCACTGTGTGTATTGCAAGAAATCCCTTAGTAAAATGGCAAGGCACCTAACAACGCAACACAGTAATGAAAAAGAAGTGGCCCCTCTGCTTGCTCTGCCTCTCAAATCAAAGAAACATCAACAAAAATTAGAACAGCTTCGCAAAAAGGGTAATTATTACCACAACATTAATGTTCTTAAAGAGGGAAAGGGTGAGATTGTGCCCTACAGACGGCCATCATATGGTGTAAGTGCAAATGAATACTTACCCTGCAATATCTGCTATGGCTTTTATTTTAAAAAAGAACTATGGAAGCATGAAAAAGTATGCCATAAGAAGACTGGAAATGCCAGTTCTACCCAGCCAAGAGAAAGAGTTCAGGCTGCAGCCATGTCACTGCTTCCCTTCAGAGGACAGTTTACTGAAAGGTGCTCAAAAATTATCAGTCGGATGATGATTGATGAAGTATCAAATGAGGTAAAAAATGATAAGCTCATTTGTGAGTTTGGGGACAGACTTTTGGAGAAACATGGCAGTGATTCATCTAAAGATGGCTATGTTAGCCAAAAGATGAGAGAGCTTGGCCGATTTTTGTTGTCAGCGAAGTCAATCGACTGCAAAGTACAGACTCTTAAAGATGTTTTAGTGCCACCCAAGTTCTCTTTAGCTGTTTCAGCTGCAAAACACGCCTCTGGCTACACCAAAGCCAAATTCAGATACAGCACACCCTCTCTGGCTGTAAAGTTAGGGCATTCATTGAAGGCAATATGCGAAATTGTGATTGGCCAACATGTGAAGGATGAAAATGACACTGCTGCTCACAGAGTTCGAAGCTTCAAAGAACTATTATCTTCAGAGTGGGGCCTATATGTGTCACGGCGTGCTCGGACCAACTTAGAGGAAGAGAGATGGAACAAAAAGGAGATGATACCATTGACTGAAGATGTCATGAAGCTCCACAAAGTCCTGAAGGCCACAGAAGAATCAGCCAAACAGAGTCTCATGGAAGGCAACAACCCTCAGGCCTACAGGACACTGAGTGAGTGTGTCCTCTCCCAGATCATCCTTTTTAACCGTAGACGGCAGGGTGAGGCTGCAAAGATGCCCCTGCTGACATTCACGAATAGGGTTCAACAAGAGCTGAATGCTGATGTAATGAATAGCTTGTCCAAGTTGGAGCAAGACCTGAGCCAAAGGTTTACCATGCTGGTAATGCGAGGCAAACATGGTAGAAAAGTTCCCGTGTTGCTGACCACTGAGATGACAGATTCTCTGGACTTTCTCATTGACAAAAGGGGTCGAGAAACAGAGATTCTGGCTGATAACGAGTATCTTTTTGCTCGACCAAACTCATTGTCTCACATCCGGGGCTCTGATTGTCTGAGGAAGTTTGCTAATTTCAGTGGCGCAAAGAGGCCTGAGACACTGACTTCAACCCACCTGAGGAAGCACGTGGCAACACTAAGTCAAATAATGAACCTTAAAGAAAACGAGATGGACCAACTGGCCAAATTCATGGGACATGACATTAGTGCATCAAGAATATTACCGTCTGACAGAGAACACTCTCCAACTAGCCAAAATGAGCAAGTTGTTGATGGCCATGGAGCTTGGAACAGATGTGTACAGAGGGAAATCGCTAGATGACATCGATCTAGACTTAGAAAGTAGGTATAATTTTGACTTTCAGTTCATGTAATGTTTCCAGGAAAACCTACATCCTGCTCAGTGTAAGAATGCAATATTTTTTCTGAAATTTATATTAACATTATTGTTTTTTCTTCTGGTGAAGTTGCTTTGTCTAAAAAAGACAAAACAACTCAACCGCCATTCAGTGACGACGATTCAAACGTTGACGATGAGGAATCTTCACGACATCCTTCGGAGATGGAAGGTAGGAATTGTATTTTTAGTAAATACATTTAAATAAAAGTACATACATATTGTGGGCTTTTTCTGTTATTCTTAAAGAAAAGAGTCGGAGAGAGTTTTCCCAGTGGTGACAGCGTGGTCTTTTATTTGTCTCCTCACATCTCAGGACAGCTGAAAGACCCAGACAATCACGAGTCCTTCCTTCTTATAGCCCACAGCCTTTCTAACATTCAGCAGTAAACAGGCGAGAACCAGACCATATTTGGTAGCACATCTCTTCTGTGGAAACTGTGGGTAGAGACTTCTGTCTGGGACACAGCAACACTTTTGGAATCACATCAAGTATTTCGCAAGTCAGATAAGCTTTGAGCAATTCTACTGGAAGCAAGCAGAGACCAAAACAGGAAATTCCTTTGGAGCTGATGTTGGAGCAGCACACGAACTCTAGCCAGAAAACACTTTCAACCTAAGAACTCAGCTTTAACTCAATACATTTTGTAGATGACCTCTTGACCTTTTTGGCGCCAACAGTCCTCCCTTTGGTGGACTTGTCCACCACACATTACTACTGTAAACAAATTAGCAAGGTAGGGTATACCAATAAATGAATGCTTAACTAAGTAACAGAACAAATGAGCAACAAATAATGATAATGTAACAATATGACCGAGGATAGAGACAAAAGGGCATAACATATGACCTTGAATCAAAAAATGCATAAAGGAGAACCCATGCCAAAACACGAGATGATGTTCCAGACTAACACAGCAACGTTAACACGTATATGTAATGAACAATGATTAAGACACTGAAAAACAACCGATGAGTTCACAGCTGAGACAATGAAAAACTATGAAACAATACATGAAACATGACCTTAGCATTAACTGAACCCATTACTTCGCGGATGTATTGCATGCGCGCTCCGTATGGAGGCAAAAAACCCTGCCCGCTGTACTTTAACAAGGAAAATTCCTCCATGTCCCCCCCGACCCCAGGGGCGAACACCACGGCACAGAGCGTGCATGCGAGGACATTGGTGACACATGTCCTCGTCAGTGATCAAAAGAAAAAACACACACAAATCAACAAAAGCACATGAAGATAAACAGGTGACAAATATGATGAATAATGAACAATTAGCTTTAGCGAAGACGTAATGAAACAGTAATAAGTCCGGTTGAAAACTTCATTCAAAAGAATAAAACGGAAAATACAAGTTCAGCATCCATGTCGGCGTCGGAGGTCTTCTGCTTGAGGAGGGCTTTATGTGGACAAGTGTCCTTTATTTGTCAGGAAAGCAAAGGCATAAGTCCTTGGCTCAGTCCTCCCTTTGTCCATCTTCGTGCAGCGTGGTGGTGCCGACTCCATCCTCCCCACAGCGAGCAAAACACAACATGTCAACAAGAAAAACTTGAATTAGCACGCCAATTGCCTATAAACCCATTACCACAAAAACTTCCTAAATATTAGACCCATAGACAAAGCATCCATCCCCACATTCACACCCCCTTTCTATACTACTCACTATCCTAAATTAAAGAGCTAGTTTGCCAGCACGGCATGCAATGATTCACTCAAACATTTCCGGGCTAATGGTAAAAGCAAAACTCACCTGATTGTCTTGATAACTAGGAGTAATGTAAATGGCCGCTCGGTAAAACGACCAGAAATAAGTCCTTAGAACCAAATTTAAAAGTCATCCAGCCAATTCGACCTAAACCCAATCAGAATCACCTATTCTGATCCTCAACCTTCGAAGCCACATTCAAAACCCTTCATGCAACATCCACACACCCTCAAAAGTGAACACATGCTAACTCATCACTATAAGAAAACACTAGTCAAATCGTGACATCCAGCACCCTCCAGAAGATCTGTCGCACCTGAAATGGAGTACTAACAGTCATGGTTATGTTATCACACTAAGTTAAAGAACTCAGACACAAACGGGAACAAAAATGATGTGAAACCTAAGAATATATGGTAAACTCATATGTTGGGTCACCTATCATCAGTAGTTCGGAATCCCCAGCATACGAGGAATTAATCCGCAGCATTATGACCTATAACAATGTCATTAATGTGCTCTAAGCACTTATCCAGAAACATGTTAGTTCTGGGCCCATTATTGGTAGTTTACCAGGAATACACACATGCTATATTCTGTCAGTATTCGTCTCTTTATTACCTCAGATCTGCCTGGCCCCTCCGGCCCATGCAAAAGCTTTACGTACACCTTAAACCTATAACCTCCCCTCGGACAAATAAAACAATCAAAGTTGTAAAACTGGAACAAAAGTAATTAGACATCAGCAAAGTGACGCCGTCATTGTATGGTTAGTGAGACTAGTCAAGTCCATGCATCTACAGATGTGACTATAATGACGCGAATGCAGGTATGGAAACCAGTCTAGGGTGTAGAGTAGTTGCATTTTACTCATCTTTCATTGTAAACAATTCCTCTATTGGTGTCGTGGTCGTCGGATGGCCTATAAAACGATGATACATTGTGGTGATATCTTTGTCCTCTTGTTATGCTTGTCCATTGGTTATCCTCTTCACCTCCTCCAGCAGAAACCCCATTGTAATTAATCAGGGATGGTTCCTAGCGGCATTCAAGACAAGAACCATACAAGTTCAGCAAACTTCTTCTTAATTTAGTTAAACTAGTCCCAGTAAAGTGAGAAGCGACACTATCCTTTAGCCTTCATCTCAGGTATCGACGTGAGTCCACGAGAGTCCAATCTTCATCTTTTTCCATCCTCTCCCTTGGTCACCTTGCAACACCAGGAAGCCTTGCACTCCGGTCGGACCAGACGTCCCCCGAGCCGATCGCCTAGGGATTAATGGTTATGCACAAAAATGACCTAACTCTTACTGACCCTAGCCTCTGACACCTTCAACATCAGACACATACAGTTACAAACAGCAAGCGCAATTAAAGGTACAGTGACATCATGACATGGACACACACGGACACACAAACACATACACATGCACATACACACACAGAGAGAGATAGAGAGAGAGCAAGAATGTGTGTGTGGAAGAAAAAATAAGTGGGATCCACTTTGCCACCAGCATCTCCACCTGTGTCACAGAGAGAAATTGCAAAGAAATTAAAACATAAAACAAACAACAATAATTCAATGAGTATAAACGATTCAACTAAAATATACAACCATGCATGGGTTTTAAAACAGTTCCAGTAACACTGGAGATGATGCCTTGTATAATGAATTCTTAAGATGGTCTTCACCAATTAGAGATTATAACCGAATTGTTTCAGGATCCTGAATTTGAATTTGAATTGGTTAATTTACTCAGAATTGTCCAATGGTTTTGTTGATGTTTCTCAAGGCTCGGCCACGCCCATATAAATAAATAAACAAACAAACAAAACAAACACAGTCAAGCACACGGTCCATACACGTCTCTGTGCCCTCACACACCAAGCAAATGTCGGACTTAAGCGAAAGTTTGAAATTCCTCATGCATGTTAGTAATCACATCGAGAGCTTCCTTACACTTCTTAAACACCTAGATTATTTCTGGAAAATGCTCAAACAGCAAGAGCGGGACACGCACAACTAAACTACTTATTCTCTCAAGTCTGTGTCTCCACGTGGTTTAAATGAACCGAACACTAAATCAGTGGGAAGAAAAGAATAAGACCTGAAGCGTGTGATCAAATTAATCCAACAAAACTTCCCATCACTGCTGTTCTAAACTCATGTTGCGGTGTGATCTCTCCAATTAGAAATTAGGACAACTACTTTACTATCAATTAAACAAAATAATTTCAGGCTTTCCAATGTCCCTTACTATTCACCCCAATTATGCACCTTCTTTCTTATTTCCTTTCCTTTTTCCTTTAAGATCCTCACTAGCACAAGAAATCCTAAGAATTAATTCACTACTTAAGGTTAATTCATAAATAACGAAACTGCAGTTACAGGTTTGTTTGTATATGTGGGCAATACAATACTATTGTTTTGTCACTGACTATTGTTTTGTTTTAGGTGACCTTTAAATTTAGAGGTATTATTGTATTGTGCACCAAGGGAGTGGCACTCCAATTTCGTTGTATCCTGTACAATGACAATAAAGGCTATTATTATTATTATTATTATTATATGGCATTGGTCATCAGCAGTTTTCCTTATTCCCTCACTTAGAAGTGTATTTCTGTGCTACTTCTCCATCTATAACACAAGTTAGTATCATCCTTAAAGCATCTGAAATTAAGCTGCATTGCTAAATCAATAACGTGATTTGTGCTAAGAAATACTCCCCTATCCTCTTTTTACCTACTCCTTCTTCCATGGCCGTGATTTCATGACAGATTTAGATCAAATTAACGTTTTATTGCTTTTACGTTTCACTTAATTAATTTTCCTTTTTCTCTTTTCTTTCATTTATTTATTTTATTTATTTATTTATCATGCCACCCTGTGATGATAAACTTAAAGACTTTTTCCTTTAGCCAATTGTCGTCCCATTCTCATGCCTCCTACAGCAGTTATACTCTACTGCTGGCGCTGTCAGGCTGCACGTACGCAGCAGCTGGGCTGATAAGCAGAATGTCAGTTCGCACGTACACAGAACACTGCTTTTAGCTCCTACACTCCAATTCCCATGCAGCATGAATATAGCTTCGTTTACCTTCAGTGACACCTAATTTAAGTCAAACCAAAATTTCAGTTTAGCCAATTTTCGGCTGTAGCCAAATCCAAATGTTCTCGCAACGCCATTCCCGCAAAAGGCCAATTAAAAATGTTATGTTAAAGATTTCACAAGATGAGAAAATGTGAGCATAAATATTATTGAATGAGAGGTACAATTATTCAATATTTTGTAACATTATTTTCTACGTTAGAACTTACAGCTGATAGAAAAATATAGGATCAGGTTTGGCTAGGTCTGTTGGGAAACTCAAAGGAGCTAAACCAACACTGTTGTCTCGGATGAGATGTACCATGAATCATTTAGTCAGCTAAATGCCTAATTATTAATTTAATTGTTGTTTTTATTCAATTTATTGATGATGTACTCCCAAACGTACTTCAAAACTGGTGGTTAAGGAGAAAAAACTGTTGAAGCCTAAAGCGTTCTCCTAGACTTATAAATAGACACTGTTTCCTTAACCATTGAAAATAAGCGATGATGCTGATGAATCGCTTTATTTTTATTTTATTTTTTTTTTAAAGAAAACGAGGCTTTACTGCATGTCCGCTGTAGCTGAGTATCCTACGATTTGCAGAAATAAGAAAAGTCATTCAGTCAACTAAGAAACCCGATGAATACAGAGAAGTTGTTGTGCACCAAGTTATCTACTTTACCACTATTTCATTTAAATTTTGTTAATCGTATAAGCTATGATAAAAAGCTAGGATGGGCTATAAAACAAACATAAAGAAACTTGACACTTGCGGTTTTCCAAATCTCAAATCATACTTACAATAAAGATTATATTGACATCCAATGGTAAGTTGGACCAGGTTACTAATCCTATTTTTTAAGGATAACTTCCTCAGTTAACTATGTTCTGCAGTAGTTTAGTAAATTTTTTCCCAATTCTGACCTTTCACCAAGTCAACTGATTGTTGCCAAAAAGCTTTTTCCATTACCTAACTGCAGCAAGCACTCCTTCACTGGGTGTAACCATAGGAGACAGTCTCTTTTGAGCCTCTCTTTGTAAGTCCAGGATGACCACCGTCATTGATTAAAGTTCACATGTTAACACATGCTCCTCCCCTTCGTCTTTGTTCCATCTGCAGCAGGGCAACCAAGCGTCTGTCTCATAGTGTCCATCTTACGGCGCCTCCCCCATCTCGACGCAGACACACAGCTTGTGGTGGGGACTTCCTGCTCCATTTGTGTAGAGCCAGATCCAGGAAACTTTCATTTGCAGCCGGTTTCCGTCTCTATGACAGGCCAACCCAGTAAAGTTCATGCCGCCACAGTTCACAGCAAACGTCTTCCTTAAATATGTTGATTGGGTTGAAATGACAGAACTTTCTCTTTTACAAATCAACGATGGCTTCTAATAAATAGTCGACTTTACTGACTCAAAGCTAAATCTAGACTACTTCCTGGGCACAATTGTTCCTTAATCATCAAATCAGTTCTACACAGGTTTTAATCATTAGGTGCGATCTAACCCAAAATGCAAGATCCCTCTTTTCATTTTTATTTTATTTTATTTTTTTTTATCCATCTTATTTTGGGAGAATAAATACCAGTTCTTAACTCAAAACAGCCTGGCACAAGTTTTAGCCAGGTAGAAATAATACAATTAGTTTATCTGTTTTTCATCATTCAGCGTCTCAAAATCCAGCCACTAATGTTAATGGTTCTTAAAGTTGAGGCAAGACAATTATTGGGTTTTGTTTTACAGCAAGATTTACAGCAATAGTTTTACAAAACCTATACTAAATATTTATAAATGGATGTAACTGAACGTTCTAGAGCAAATACTTTATTTCCTGACTGATTGTTAATTTTAAGATTGGATCATATGATTCTAAGAGGTATGAGAGCTGCAGAATGCAGCACCCTGTGCTATTTATGGACTATGGGATTCTTGTGTGTAAATGTGGGTGGAGTCAGGCCCTCAGACAGAACTTTCAGTATCATTCTTCCCTGGCCGTTCAGGAGAACAGGTCTCACGGAGGCCAACCATGGACTAAGAACTAAGTCTGGACTAAGAAGGTATGCCCAAAACACCAAAAATATCTTTTCTAAAGTCACAAATTGCTTAAAACTGCATGTTACAGAAAGCAAGCAAGTCCTGTTTCCACCATGTGTGTGTGCATGCCGGCAGTAGAAAAAAGAGGAAGACAGAGAGAGAGACTCGTTACAACACGGCCCAAAAGCTGATAAAATACTTCCTTTGTATAAACACGACCATGCAACTTTTATATTTTAAACGATTTCCTTGTCCTCGTACTAACCACAAGTTCTTTTTCTATTGTTTTTCAGTCGGGCAAAGCTGGACTACGCCCTGTTTTTTCCAGCAGCTCTCTCTATTAAACACTGCGTCATTCAACAGAAGCAGCATTCACTTCTCCTCATGCAAGAAACGCTCACATCCAGTCACACAACGGCACAGACGACATTTTTCCTCTTTGTCACAGTCTTTTAAACAAAAATAAGTCAGTCCGTCACTTATTTATTCTCTTTGTATACATAAGCGTCTGTTTTACCTTATCTTTTATTAATCTCTTTGTTTCAGTTGGACTATTATTATGTTTCTCCTAATTTAAATTTAACTGACCCAAATTGGCACTTACTTTTCCTACTTTACACCAAATTGACAGGACTTCCTTTAACGGCTGGTAATTTTCAGAACTTAATGCCTGCTTTTAAGCAAGTCCTATTCAACCATTAGAGCAAGTCAAATTGCAGTTTTTTGAGAGCGCTCTGAGAAACAGTCCACATACTTATTTTCTACAGATCTGTTTCGATCTCACTGCTCAGCAGCTATCTGACTCCATGTACATGTATATCCATATATCTCCAAAATAAATCTGTCATACACAACCCTACTTGCGTTTCTTATTGGTTTTTTTCCCTTTTTTATCTCCAGGCCACTTAACCCCCATATCGGGGTCACTCACATGCTGCCCCGCACACAAATGATTATCACGCTTGTACACTACATATGTATATATATGTATACACATATACATACACACACATACACATACATATGTTACTTTAAAACCTTTTATTTATTAACTTATGGTACTCTGCTCAGACTAATCAGAACAGGGTTGCAGAATTTGAATTTTGCGTAACTTCAAACATTAATTTTAGCACTGCAGTGAACTTTACATATGCGAGTTGCAACTTTTTAGAGCTCTTATTTATCTTATTTATTTTTTCCTGGTACCGCATCAGGCCCTCACACTGTGGTTCTCTCTATTCAACCCCCACCTCCTAATATGGTCAAAAGTAAGTGGGACTTACATAAGCTGCACAAAACAACATGTTGTGGAGCACGTAATCAGCAGCTGGGCTGCCTGATAAGGAGGTACACCGCACGTGTGCGCTGGAATTGATAAGCACTCTCCAAGTGCTCAAACTGAGCCATACGCAGCCTCTCGCTGCAAACTCAAGACGTCTTCTCACAGGCCTCACTACTGCTTTGCAAACACTCTTAAAGTGCATGTCAAGTGTGCCTCAGAGTCTTACCCCACCCACGTATCAATTTTGAAAACTGCAACATTAGTAGGCGTTGCCTGGAGGACCGAGAGGGCGGAGCCGTGGCAGTGACGAAGAGACGGCTAACTAGACGAAGCTAGCTCCCTTCACTCTGAGCAGTCATTAGAAGTGGAGGACGTTTCTCCCCCTCCTTACCCAGACACTCGAGAAGAAAGGGACCAAGTCTATTTGGAGGAGACAACCGGACATGAGCCTTATTGTTTTGAGCTTGTGAGTTGCCTGAAATTACTGGAACCGACCCAACAGACCCATCTCTGAACGTAAGTAGCCGTTAGCCATAGCATTGGATTAGCTGCAGGGTTTGTCTCCATGGCCCTAAAAAGCTAGTATTCAGCATGTTTTAGAGATTTATCTGCATCAACACACTTGGTTTTAATCAGCAACAAACAGCTGAGCTGCTTAACAGCTTATCTAACCTGTTAAAGCAGGAAAATCCACTGAAACGTGCTGGATAGCAGCTCTCCAGGAGATCTGGGCTCAAGCTAGTCTGCTGCATAAAGTTATGAAAATATACCATGAGAAAATTATTCTGTAATGTGTTCAGCCCATTAAAACTGCCCTGATTTCATTATTTATTTACTGATACTAGCTGCTCTTGGTTGCAGGTGATCCTCTGGTGTCTGCAGCTGGTCTCCTGCTGATGTCGTCGGGATCAGGAACTTCCAGAAGAATGTGCCTTTCAATGACTCTTTCCCCCTTATTTGTTATATTAATTAAATAAATCTCAATTTATATATTTCCTGTTTTTGTTCATGTCCATAAATACTTAAACATGCTTGAAATTAAAACGAGCTTTTAACAGTGAGGTGCTAGTTTAGTTAATCACAATACAGCTAGTTAAACATGCGACAATGTGATAATTCAATTAATGTAATTTATAAATATCCATTAAAATATCAAAACTGGAATCAAAATGAGATATTTGGCAGCACAAAAAACTTGTCAAACACAATATTTATTATAATAATTGTAGGCAGACAGGAGACAGAGCTGATGGAGGTTCTCAGTCATCGAAGGATGGCTGAAGGCTTTCCAGGAACAGGAGATGTGGTGTTGTCTCTTCTCTCTCTATTCTGCCAGATGAGCTGATAGGTTACAGATGTGTGAGGACATCCTCATGCTGTCATAACCAGATGACAGGAGTTATCAGGTGATCAGCCAGGCTAATGATGAGATGCAGAAAGAAAACAAATCATGCAGAAAGAAAACAAATCCAGGACAGTGTACAGTAATAAAAATAATATGTGGTGTTGCTTACCTTATGTGCTCTTATAGAGTTATTAACGTGTGCCTGCCTCATGGTGTAGAGTCCATATTTTGCTGAGTGTCCTGCAGTAATGCAGGTTATTAGTTAATTTACTTTTGATAGCAAAAACAAAATATTTAATTTAAAAGTTATTTACCAGGTGAATCAGCTCACACGTCACCACCAAGTGTCACAGGGCCAGAATCAGTAGCCTCCTTCATGATGTAATCACATACTTATTTAATTGTTAATATCTTAAAAATTCAGAAATATTTTAATTTTTTTTTACCTTGAACAGTTCACTGAGCTTGCACTGTCACTGAGGTGGAAGCTGGAATCAACAGCAGACACCTCACACCGTGGTCTTTTCAGGAGGTGTGGATGCTCTGGGACCTTCTGGAAGATGAATTTCTGTCATGGTCCCTGTGTCACAAGACACTGAGGCTGTGAGCTCTATAAAAACAAAGAAGCAGCACATTTATAAATGTTTAAAAGAGCATAAAATCACTTGTAACAATCTGTAAAACAAATTAAAACTAGAAGGTAATAAAATGTTTACATAGAAGATTATTAAAAATAATTCACCTTTTCTACGGGTAACACCACGTCAGCCTGGACAAGTGCATTCTTGCAGATTACTAAATCAGTCTGACAGCCAGTGTCTTGGGTAGATTTAGCCTGAAAAAAAATAGAAGCACATTGATGTTTATAAAGTCAGATAAAATACAAAAGAAACTGTCCCATATAGGCGCTTTATAACATTCCTAGTGTGTGATGTTATTATAAAGTAAAAGTCAGTCACATATGATGTGGAGACCCTGAAATGCGACCTCCTGAACAGAATTCCTCACAGAACCGGGTCACGCTGTGCTAGATTTCACGCTGTAATGCTGTCTGTCAACTAGTGCTGCGTCAGTTTAGAGTCACTGTTGCAGAATTACCGACTGACACAAAAACAACCCGAATTTTCTCTGAGCCTGACAGTCATGTGGACCGTTTTGTCGGCCAGGGCTTCGAGATATGTTCCGATTCGCCGCTGATTCTAACCTTACATCCCGTTCCACATTTTGTGAACT
Source organism: Nothobranchius furzeri (assembly GCF_043380555.1). NCBI lineage: Eukaryota > Metazoa > Chordata > Actinopteri > Cyprinodontiformes > Nothobranchiidae > Nothobranchius > Nothobranchius furzeri. The sequence continues at coordinate 3,628,544 of NC_091751.1, read as the reverse complement.
TGACAAAATAGCCCGAAGGCAGTGCAGACTGATATTAGCTAAATGGAGTGAACCACGTCTCTCAAACTTTGCATTTAGGTAGGAAATTGTCTTTAGAAGATGTTAAAACTTTTATTTAGCTTACTCACCTCAGACTGTAGCCCGTCATGGTGGGGGAGCAGAGTCGGTGGGCTGCATCTAAATCGCGGAAGAGCCACGGTGGGCACAGCCTCCCTCTTGGAACGGAGACGTGCAGAATCGCGGGTAAAATGCTGGTTGCAAACTACAGCACCAGGCGGGAGCTGAATCTTTTCCAGACACGCAACCACTGGCGCCTAATTTCTAAGTCCAGCGGAAAGGAGTGCAACCCGACAGAGCTCCGCAACCATACTACACTACACCATCTCACCATGCTAACACGATATGGAGCACTAAACCCGAACTACTTTCCTAATTACACTAACAGCCAAACAGTAACTAAACTACAATATCCAACAGCCAAGCTAACACTAAATAAGTATGTATAACACTAAAAGCTATGCTAAAGACTAGGATATGCTAATGCTATATGCTAATGCTGAACTACGGCTAGCCTCCTACACTCTCATGCAAATCCAACTCCCAACTCGCCACAAGGCGTGGCCGAGACTCCCGATGCTTTTATAACGTTGACACAGAGCTGCTACGTAGTACTCTACTGGATTACGTAGTATCTTACTCTTTAGCCATTGGCTAAAATTTATTCAAAATGAGTCAAATTCTATGTTTTAAGCTGAAGGTGGAGCTATACTGTGGTATTTAGGCAGAATTTTTAATTTTTTAAGAAAATGCACCAAAATGCTAAAATAATGAATACACACATTTAAAACACTATTAGACACTCATTTATACAGTTCATCAGCAAAAAAAAGTTAATTTAGACGTTACTTGCTCTTTAAATTTGTTACTCCTCGAGGACGAACCAAACTCAGCAAAGACTTCAACTTCTTATACAGGCCTCTTTTTCTCTTTTTACTTTGCCACAAACTCTTATTAAATTTACCAAACCCCAGGGGAAAGACCGAATTTCAGGCAAAACTCATTTCTCACAACTTCAGCGCTTTTTTCCCAGGATCCCCGTCTCTGCTCTTACCGAGTCAGGAGACTGGATTTCTCAAAACCTTATCAGCTTTTCAGATTCTATTCCAATCTGCTGTCCCACCTTTCAATTTGACACTTAAAATTTGTCCGTCATCAAAATGACACAGCTGACTTCACACGGTGTGAATATTTTACCACTGTCAGACATGAATCCTCTCTCCAACTAATATTTATAGTATTTTCAGAACAGGAGAACACCCCTGCCCAGTGACAGAGGCCACAAAAATGAACAAAAACATGCTCACCTGGGCCCTTAGTACGGACCTCAGCCACTGGACAGGAGCCAAGGGACGCCACGGAAAGTCCTCGCTGTTCACCCATCGGGGTGCCAACATGTGGGCTTTCTCTGTTATTCTTAAAGTAAAGAGTCGGAGAGAGTCTTTCAGTCAAGAACAGCGTGGTCTTTTATTTGTCTCCTCACATCTCAGGACAGCTGAAAGACCCAGACAATCACGAGTCCTTCCTTCTTATAGCCCACAGCCTTTCTAACATTCAGCAGTAAACAGGCGAGAACCAGACCATATTTGGTAGCACATCTCTTCTGTGGAAACTGTGGGTAGAGACTTCTGTCTGGGACACAGCAACACTTTTGGAATCACATCAAGTATTTCGCAAGTCAGATAAGCTTTGAGCAATTCTACTGGAAGCAAGCAGAGACCAAAACAGGAAATTCCTTTGGAGCTGATGTTGGAGCAGCACACGAACTCTAGCCAGAAAACACTTTCAACCTAAGAACTCAGCTTTAACTCAATACATTTTGTAGATGACCTCTTGACCTTTTTGGCGCCAACAATATGAAAAAAAAAGCTAAGGAAAGTTTAAACTAAATGATTGCCATTGTGAAGAGTCAACATTTAACTTTGTAAACACACCAAACCTGGCTCTTTTTGCTAGATTGTTTATCTACACTGAACAAAAATATAAACGCATCACTTTTGTTTTTGCTCCCATTTTTCATGAGCTGTACTCAAACAATTGAAACTTTTTCTACATACATCAAACACCCATGACCCTCAGATATTATTCGGAAATCTGTCTACATGTGTGTTCTTGAGCACTATTTTTTTTACCAAGATAATCCATCCCACCTCACAGGTGTGGCAAATTAAGGGGCTGATTAGACAGCATGAATAATGTAAAGGTGTGCCTTAGACTGCCCTTCATATTTCAAACTTTGCTAACTTTATTAATAACTCTGCAAAATAGTCATAGCCATAGTTCAAATTATTGATAAACTTGTGTTAAATCATCTAATCTGACATCTTTACAGACATGCAGAGCCAATGCCCCTCAGGAGCTGGGATTCCAAAGGATTTCAGTGAGAAAGAGAAAACAGGTGAGTGACTTCCACATTCACGTGATTGATTGTATGAGTTGTTGTGACTCCTGGTCTATCCACTAACTGTATTGGCAGACATCACTTAAAGAGCAAGTCACCCCCAAATCAACTTATTTTTTGCTGATAAACTGTATCAATGAGTGTCTAATAGTACTTTAGAAATGTGTGGTCATTATTATGGCTTTTTAGTGCATCTTCAATCAATCAAATCAAATCAAAGATACTTTATTAATCCCAGAGGGAAATTAGAGCTTATCTTATCTTATTTAGAGTTTAATAATTCAGCCTAAAACAGTCCAAAAGTCCCTCCGACCACCACCAGCCAGCAAGCTGGGTTAAGTGTCTTGCTCAAGGACACAACAGCAGCATTCTCTGTTGGAAACCTACAGTCACCCTTTCAAGATGGCACAGTGCGAGCTGCAACCTGTTGCTGCAGCTCTTGCTTTTTTACTCTCCTTTTTATTCTTTGCTTGTCTTGTGTTGTGTGTTTTTAATGCCCTTATTGTGGGCATATGTTTCCTCAACCGCACGATCTGCAGGAATACTTTAATGTAATTTGTGATGATTTTTCTACTGTTTTCTGAACTTGTTGGGGACGCACTGGGAAAGTCCTCCAGCTCCATCCACGCACCTGTTGTTTACTCCAGGGATCAGCTGTTGGCACTGCGGACACCGGCTGTTCTACTCTGAAGAGCTGATTCTGCCCCCAGAATTAATGAGTAACAGAGTGGGCTGCAAGCTCCAGGAGAGCAAACAGAGATATAAACCATTTTTACCCTCCGTGATTATGGGAAATGCCCGTTCTCTTCCCCACAAGAGGTGATTAAACTTTGGACCATTGTTACACTCCTTTCAAAGAGTGTTACAAACCCCTCCCCCGCCCAGCTTTTGGTAAGGCAGACCACTGTTCCATTCTGCTGCTGCCTGCATACAGACAAAGACTAAAACAGGAAAAACCAGCTTCCAGGGTTGTTCACAAATGGGACACCGAGGTTGAGGGAGTCCTGCAGGACTGCTTTCAGACAACTGACTGGCAGATATTTGTGGATGTAGCTGATGGTAACATCAATGAACTCACGGACTCTGTCATTGGATATATTGGGAAGAGCATGGATGAAATCATCACAAAAACCACTGTCCGCATATATCCAAATCAGAAACCCTGGGTGAACAAAGACGTTCGCGCCAAGTTAAAAGTGCAGACCTCTGCCTTTAATTCCGGGGATGTTGATGCATATAAAGCAGCCAGGTATGACCTCCAAAAGTCCATACAAAAGGCCAAGAAGGACTACAGGGACAAAACGGAGTCCAGCTACCACAGCTTCGACACCAGGCGACTGTGGAATGGACTGCGCTGCGTCACTGATTACAAGAAGGTCAGCACAGTTGGTGTTCAGCCCACTGCATCTCTCGCAGACGAGCTCAACAACTTTTATGCTTGTTTCGATGAAGATAACAGAGAGCAGATCCTCTACCCTCAGGAGGACAGTGGGGCTGTAACCTTAACTCTGAAAACAGAAGCTGTGAGATGGACCTTTAAAAAGGTCAATCCTCACAAAGCTCCAGGACCGGACGGCATCCCAGGCCGGCTACTCAGAGTGTGTGCAGACGAGCTGGCAGAGGTTTTTACCAACATCTTCAACCTCTCCCTGAGGCAGTCGGTGGTCCCCACGGCTCTCAAAGCATCCACCATCATTACTGTTCCCAAAAAATCAGTGGTCTCCTGTCTGAATGACTACCGTCCTGTGGCGCAGACATCCGTCATCATGAAGTGCCTGGAGCGGCTGGTCAAATGTCACATCTGCTCCTCTCTCCCTGACACACTGGACCCTCTTCAGTTTGCCTATAGGAGAAACAGAGCCACAGAGGATGCCATCGCCCTAGCAACACATACCACCCTCACTCACCTGGAGAAAGGGAATACATATGCAAGAATGCTCTTCATCGACTACAGCTCGGCATTTAACACCATTATACCCTCAAAACTTGCCACGAAGCTGGTCGACCTTGGCCTGGGAACACCGATCTGCAGATGGATTCTAAACTTCCTTACAAACAGGCCCCAGGTGGTGAGAGTGGGTAAACACACTTCCTCATCACTCATCCTAAACACAGGTATGCCCCAGGGTTGTGTGCTTAGCCCCCTCCTATATTCCCTGTTCACACACGATTGTGTTGCAAAACATGAGTCCAACATTGTCATCAAGTTTGCGGATGATACGACCATCATAGGCCTCATCACAGGGAATGATGAGACGGCCTATAGAGAGGAGGTGACGGCATTGCACGAGTGGTGCCTGGATAATAACCTGTCTCTCAACATCAGCAAAACCAAAGAAATGATAGTGGACTACCGGAAACGACCAGTCAGGGAACACCGACCCATCCACATCAACGGTGTCATGGTCGAAAGGGTCAGCAGCTTAAAGTTCCTTGGAGTCAACATCACTGAGGACTTCTCCTGGACCCTCCACACAGACGCTGTTATCAAGAAAGCTCGCCAGCGGCTTTACTTCCTCAGGAGGCTAAGGAAGTTTGGCATGAACATGAGTATCATCTCAAAGTTCTACAGGTGTGCTATTGAGAGCTTGCTGTCGAGCTGCATCACAGTTTGGTATGGAAGCTGCTCTGCCAGCAGCCGTAAATCACTACAGAGGGTGGTGAAAGCAGCAGAGCACATCACTGGCACAAGGCTTCCTGCCATTCAGGACATTTATCTCCAGCGATGCCTCCGGAAAGCACACAGCATCATCAAGGACCACAGCCACCCAGCGCATCAGCTGTTCTCCTCATTACCATCTGGCAGGCGTTACAGGAGTCTGCCTGCTCAGACTACGAGACTTAAAAACAGTTTCTACCACCAAGCCATATGACACCTCAACCATTACACTTAAACACACACAACACAGGATACAGATGTTACCCTGCAGCTCCACAAGTAAAATTTAACCTGCACTGGTTACTTCATTTTAATGTTACTACTCACTTTTTTTTAGATATATTTATATTTAGTCATCTATACTTACTTATCTATTTAGTAAGCTTTTACTTTTAGCATGACTCTATAATATTTTGCTTTTACTGTATTATACCTTGTTCTTTTTTTCTATTGTATTATGCTGCTGAGAGACCGCTGCTCGTCAAACACATTTCATTGCAATGTTGACCCTGTGCTAACTTGCATATGACAAATAAACTAAACTAAACAATAAGATGGATGAGCTCACAGCACTGACCAGGCTGCAGCGAGATTACAGACAGTGTAGTCTGTTATTTTTTACGGAAACGTGGACGGATGAGCTCATAGCTGACTCTGAGGTTTCACTGGGAGTATTTAAACTCATGCGGGCCGACAGGAGCTTGGAGCGTAAAGCGCAAGAGTGGGGACTAGCTGTGTTTAATAATGAGAGATGGTGCAACCCAGTGCATGCGACCATTAAAAAAAAACTGCACAAATGACATCGAGTTACTGGCGGTTGGTCTCCAGCCCTATTACATCCCGGGAGAGTTTTCACATGTAATAGCGCCAGACGCCCCTCCCTGGGTTGCCACCTTACCGTGGTGAAAGGGTTTGAGTGTCCCAATGATCCTAGGAGCTATGTTGTCTGAGGCTTATGCCTCTGGTAGGGTCACTGATGGCAAACAGGTCCTAGGTGAGGGATCAGACAAAGAGCAGCCCAATGACCCATTATGATGAATAATATAAATTGACACGGCGTTCACTCACCCTGATGCGGGTCACCGGGGCCCTACTCTGGAGCCAGGCCTGGAGGTGGGGCGCATCGGCGAGTGCCTGGTGGCTGGGCTTTCACCCAGCCTGGCCGGGCACAGCCTGAAGAGAAAATGTGGGTCCCCCTTCCAATGGGCTGACCACTTGTGGGAGGGGCCAAAGGAGTCGGGTGCAATGTGTGATGGATGGTAGCCAAAGGCGGGGACCGTGGCGGTCTGAGCCTTGGCTACAGAAGCTGGCTCTCGGTACGTGGAATGTCACCTCGACTAGATATAGTCGGACCCACATCAACGCATGGGTCTGGCTCTGGAACCAGATTCCTTGAGATGGGTTCTGGCTGTTGTCTGTGCTTATGTACCAAACCACAGTTCAGACTACCCACCCTTTTTGGAGTCCTTGGATGAGGTGCTAGAAAGCACTCCTTCTGGTAACTCCCTCATTCTGCTGGGGGAGTTTAACGCTCACGTGGGCAACAACAGTGAGACCTGGAGAGGTGTGGTGGGGAGGAACGGCCCCCCTGATCTGAATCCGAGTGGTGTTTTGTTGTTGGACTCCTGTGCTCATCATGGGTTGTCTAGAACTAACACAATGTTCAGACATAAATGTGTCCATATGTGCTCTTGCCACCAGGATACCTTAGGCCGCAGCTCGATGATCAACTTTGTTGACATTTCATCTGATCTGCAACCGCATGTCTTGGACACTCGGGTAAAGAGAGGGGCGGAGCTTTCAACTGACCACTACCTGGTGGTGAGTTGGCTTCGATGGTGGGGGAAGATGTTGGTCAGACCTGGCAGGCCCAATGAAATTGTGAGGGTCTTCTGGGAACGTCTGGCGGAGTCTCCTGTCAGAAGAAGTTTCAAGTCTCAACCCAGACAGAACTTCTGAAATATTCCGGGGGAGGCGGGGGACATAGAGTCCGAGTGAGCCATGTTCCGTGCTTCCATTTTCGAGGCGGCTGACCGGAGCTATGGCCGCAGGGTTGTTGGTGCCTGTCGTGGTGGCAATCCCCGAACCCACTGGTGGACACCGACGGTTAGGGATGCCGTCAAGCTGAAGAAAGAGTCCTATAGGGTCTGTTTAGCCTGTGGGACTCCAGAGGCAGCTTATGGGTACCGGCAGGCCAAGCGGAATGCAGCCCAGGTTGTTACAGCATGCTGCATAGTGTTGAAAACCAAGTTTTTTCATTTTTATTCGTGTTTTTTTTAGTGGTCTAAGGTTACAGTACTAGATTACTGCCTATGTGTATATACATGTACCTATATCATAATTTTCTTCTGATTATCCCCTTAAGTGTTGGTGCTGCTGTAACAAGTGAATTTCCCCACTGTGGGATCAATAAAGTATATTCTATTCTACCTAAAGGATTATTAGGAACACCATACTAATATGGTGTTTGACCCCCTTTTACCTTCAGAACTGTCTCAATTCGATGTGGCAGTAGCCACGTTTACATGCGCATATTTAATCGGATTGAACGCCCAATCAGATAAAAAAATTCTGCATGTAAACATGTCAATTGGAATATTCTGATCCAATTCGGCCCGATCGGATTGAAATTTCAATTCGATTGAGAGAGGTGGTTTTGTCCAATCATCATTCCGATTGACGTGCATGTAAACAGCCATTCGGATTGTTGGGGTAAAATAATGCCCACTGCGCATGTGTGCAACAGTGAGCGGGTCTCTCCGCTGTCATTTGGACTGCCTGACTTAAAAAATGACAGCGTAATTAATGAGCAGCGGCTTTTAAATTCGATGACAAGCCATCCCGTTTCACTAATATTTAATTCAGAACTTGCAATTGTAGAGGTAAAATAAAAATCTGATTATTGCACAAATCATTCGACAAACATTTTCAAATCTGTACTGGAAGTACGCGGGTTTATTGTGGGGGTTGCAGCGCACGGATCCCCATTTCTGTCAGCTTTGAACACAGCAGCTTCTGCAGCAGGTGATGGAGATGCACTTGTAAAGAAGACAGTATAATATCGGTTTTACAGACCTGATTGGAGGCTGATGTTGGGTAGGAAAACATCCTCGGTTAAATATTCTGGATGCGGTTTGTCAATAATGAACACAGGCTTCTAAACTTTCTGAACATCTTGTGTTATTTTGTTTGAACAGATTTTTCTCAACAGTTTCAGCTGATTGTCACATGTTATGAATAATAAGCAACAACAGAGCTCAGTAATAAAACATTAATCTAAAACCCCCCACTCCCGCTCTGCGCCGCAGCACAGCGCAACATCACAGCTGTCACTTCAGACCCGCGGTCCAGCTGATCAAGAGGCAGAAACATAACCCTCCCTTATTTTATTCAATAATAAAATGCAGCAAAGCATAGATCTGAAAGTATTCACTGAAGAAAACGTAACTTGTATGAGCCAAATAAAAATATTGAATTGAATAAATGAATCAGGATAGCAGGAAGAATTGTTATTTCTGTTTTTACATTTTTCATTTCGTTTCATGGCGTCTGTTTACAATTTTTCTTCCGTGAAAGGCAACTCTCTGCGCATGCTCCACCTATTTAATCAGATTAAATGCTTGATGCATATATACGCACGGCATAATCGGATCATTTCAGTTTGCGTCCATGTGAACAGAGATTCAGAAATTCCGATCAACCATCATTTGAATCGGATTGAGGAAATTTGGCGCATGTAGACATGGCTAATGATTCAACAAGTTGCTGAAAGCATTCTTTAGAAATGTTTGCTCATATTTATAAGACAGCATCTTGCAGTTGATGGAGATATAAGGGATGCACATCCAGGGCACGAAGCTCCCATTCCATCACATCCCACAGATGCTCTATCGGGTTGAGATCTGCTGACTGCGGGGGCCATTGTAGTACAGTGAACTCATTGTCGTGTTCAAAAAAACAATTTCAAATGATTGGAGCTTTATGACATGGTGCATTATCCTGCTGGAAGTAGCCATCAGAGGATGGGTACATGGTAGTCATGAAGGTATGCACATGGTCATAAACAATGCTCAGGTAAGACGTGGCATTTTAACCATGCCCAATTGGCACTAAAGGGCCTAAAGTGTACCAAGAAAACATCCCCACACTATTACACCACCACCACCAGCCTGCACAGTGGTTACAAGGCATGATGGATCCATGTTCTCATTCTGTTTACACCAAATTCTGACTCTACCATTTGAATGTCTCAACGGAAATCCAGACTCATCAGACCAGGCAACATTTTTCCAGTCTTCAACTGTCATATTTTGGTGATCTTGTGCAAATTGTAGCCTCCTTTTCCTATTTGTAGTGGAGATGAGTGGTACCCGGTGGGGTCTTCTGCTGTTGTAGCCCATCCGCCTCAAGGTTGTGCATGTTGTGGCTTCACAAATGCTTTGCTGCATTCCTCGATAGTAAAGAGCTGCTTCAGATATTAAATACAGTGGGGCAAAAAAGTATTTAGTCAGCCACCGATTGTGCAAGTTCTCCCACTTAAAATGATGATAGTGGTCAGTAATTTTCATCATAGGTACACTTCAATTGTGAGAGACAGAATGTGAAAAAAAAATCCATGAATTCACATGACAGGATTTTTAAAGAATTTATTTGTAAATCAGGGTGGAAAATAAGTATTTGGTCAATAACAAAAATTCAACTCAATACTTTGTAACATTACCTTTGTTGGCAATAAGAGAGGTCAAACGATTACTATAGGTCTTTACCAGGTTTGCACACACAGTAGCTGGTATTTTGGCCCATTCCTCCATGCAGATCTTTTCGAGAGCAGTGATGTTTTGGGGCTGTCGCCGAGCAACACGGACGTTCAACTCCCTCCACAGAGTTTCTATGGGGTTGAGGTCTGGAGACTGGCTAGGCCACTCCAGGTCTTTCAAATGCTTCTTACGGAGCCACTCCTTTGTTGCCCGGGCGGAGTGTTTGGGATCATTGTCGTGTTGGAAGACCCAGCCACGTTTCATCTTCAAAGCTCTCACTGATGGAAGGAGGTTTTGGCTCAGAATCTCATGATACATGGCTCCATTCATTCTGTCCTCAACACGGATCAGTCGCCCTGTCCCCTTAGCAGAAAAAGAGCTCCAAAGCATGATGTTCCCACCCCCATGCTTCACAGTAGGTATGGTGTTCTTGGGATGCAACTCGGTATTCTTCTTCCTCCAAACACGACGAGTTGAGTTTATACCAAAAAGTTCTACTTTGGTTTCATCTGACCACATGACATTCTCCCAATCCTCTGCTGTATCATCCATGTGCTCTCTGGCAAACTTCAGACGGCCCTGGACATGCACTGGCTTCAGCAGCGGAACACGTCTGGCACTGCAGGATTTGATTCCCTGCCGTTGTAGTGTGTTACTGATGGTGACCTTTGTTACTGTGGTCCCAGCTCTCTGCAGGTCATTCACCAGGTCCCCCCGTGTGGTTCTGGGATTCTTCCTCACCGTTCTCATGATCATTTTGACCCCACGAGATGAGATCTTGCGTGGAGCCCCAGATCGAGGGAAATTATCAGTGGTCTTGTATGTCTTCCATTTTCTGATAATTGCTCCCACAGTTGATTTTTTCACACCAAGCTGCTTGCCTATTGTAGATTCACTCTTCCCAGTCTGGTGCAGGTCTACAATTCTTTTCCTGGTGTCCTTCGAAAGCGCTTTGGTCTTGGCCATAGTGGAGTTTGGAGTCTGACTGTTTGAGGCTGTGGACAGGTGTCTTTTATACAGATAATGAGTTCAAACAGGTGCCATTAATACAGGTAACGAGTGGAGGACAGAAAAGCTTCTTAAAGAAGACGTTACAGGTCTGTGAGAGCCAGAGATTTTCCTTGTTTGAAGTGACCAAATACTTATTTTCCACCCTGATTTACAAATAAATTCTTTAAAAATCCTACCATGTGAATTCATGGATTTTTTTTTTCACATTCTGTCTCTCGCAGTTGAAGTGTACCTATGATGAAAATTACTGACCTCTGTCATCATTTTAAGTGGGAGAACTTGCACAAGCGGTGGCTAACTAAATACTTTTTTGCCCCACTGTAAATATCATAATAATAATAATATACGGAATATTAAACATTGAACCAAACCGAATACGAGTTCAGCATACCATTACACCCCTAATAATGACTGTGGGTTGAGACACCTGAATCAGAATGCGAAAACAATATAACTCAGTGGATTTAAAAATACACACAGATGACGGGAAAAATCAGAGTATGGGGAAGCTGGCAACTCATCCTTTTGTTGCATTTTTAAAATGGGAAGTGTGGGGGAAGTTATACTCTGGGCTGACTTGTTCTTTAAGGGAATTATTACTGTTATGTCTATAGCTTGACATTAGATCTATTTTTCTTTTCTTTGCAGCATCTTCCAAAAGAAAAAAGCTGAGAAGCAAAAACAATGGGCTCACCCAAAGTTCAGAAGGTCAGTCAATGATCAATGGCTTACTGAGATTAGCATGCCTCAGTATAACGCTTTAAGTGGATTTTTTCATAAATTTCATATATTCACCTCATGAGTTACCTTTGAACTGCAGTTCTAAAAGATCTACCGACCGCTAAAGCAGCGGGGTGCGCACCGGCTGCTTCAGTGAGGTGCGTCACCGGAGGACAAAACAGGTGATGCGCCCCGCTCCACAGCAGCAAAACGCATCAGGCACAAATAAAAGACAGAAAACATGAAAGGAAATGAGCCGACATGAACGATCGCGTGATAAATTTGTTTTTGAGGTGGCGACACCTGATTTGATAATGTTACTGTGGCCGTGCTCAGGACGCAGATGTCTGGAACGCGTTAACGATCAGAGCTTTGCATGCGCAAGCTGGTTAAGATTAGGATGGGGGTGAGGGGAAGGTTAAATTGCAAGAGGGTAAAGGTCGCAATTTGGTTAAATATCCGTTTTACCGCCGATGTCAGATACCGACGCTCTGGCACAGCGTGTCACTTCCCGACGCACAGGGGATTGTCACCTGCTGTGTTTTCCAAAGACGGCATTTTGTCTATCATTATCACATGACAGCGACTAGTCGATAACAGGCATAAAAAGTCACTATAGAGCAGTGAAGTCGACTAGTTCATACAACCCCTAGTTACCGTTGCTTCTTTGGGAAACGGTGCAAAAAATAAATAAAACTTGGGATCTTGTAGGCGTGGCGCTGGGATTTCAGCCGTGGCGGCTACGCCTATGTAAGGGAAACACTGTGCTAAACAGTGAATCAAAAACAGATGTGTAGAAAAACAACTGTTGCTCAGAGTGCTCTTAAAGATGCAATTTGACTGGCTCTCATGTAAATGGTAAATGGCCTGTATTTGATATAGCGCCTTCTAGAGTCCTGGAACCCCCCAAGGCGCTTTACAACACAATCAGTCATTCACACACACATTCACACACTGGTGGGGATGAGCTACAGTGTAGCCACAGCTGCCCTGAGGCGCACTGACAGAGGCGAGGCTGCCGAGCACTGGCGCCACCGGTCCCTCCGACCACCACCAGCAGGCAACGTGGGTTGAGTGTCTTGCCCAAGGACACAACGACAGCGACAGACTGAGCGGGACTCGAACCTGCAACCTTCCGATTGCAGGGCGAGCACTTAACTCCTGTGCCACCGTCGCCTTATGTTTCCATAAGACCACCACCCACTCGACTAGGACATTAAATTCACTGAGCTGCATGCTGACTTAGCGACTGCACTCTGGAGTCACATGTGGAGGCTGTAGTAAGCATTTTGTTTTTGTCTTTAGCGCTGCAGACCATTTATTGCAGCACGGAAATACTGAATAGTTTCACAACTTTTAAATCAAAAAGATAATCAGTCCATCGCCATTCTCCTTCCCGGCACCTCCGTACTGCTGACTCCAACCTCCTTTCCCCTTTCAGAACAAAACATGGCACCATATGGGAAGGAGCCTTTGCAGCCGCTGCCCCTACCCTTTGGAACTTTCTCCCACTAAACATCAGGAATGCCGTCTCTCTTTCTACTTTTAAGTCACTGCTTAAAACCCACTTCTTTAAATTGGCCTTCTCTTAAGATCAACCCAGCATCCCCCAGTCTGTTTACTATGTTTCATGTTGTTTTATTATGTGTTTATTGCATTTTTTGTGAAGCCTCTTTGACTGACCTAAAAAACGCTATACAAGTTTAATGTATTATTATTATTATTATTATTATTATTATTATTATACCATACCATACCATACCATTTTATTTATAAAGCGCATTCAACATGGCATTACAACCAGACAAGGCGCTGTACATTAAAAGATTACAGTTAAATTAACACGTTCAGAATGACATTTAAAGCATAGTTTATAAGAAAAAATGAAAACAAGAAAATACTCGAACTAACAGTCGTAAAACACTAAAAACGCAAAGGAATGTGAAACAACAGATAAAAACATATGAAAGAACCACAGTAATACAGATGTTAATTATTGTGCATTCTATTGTAGAAAGAATGCAGATGTCGAAAGTGGTCCATGATTATGTATTATATGCAAGGTTGAAGTAGTGAGTTTTCATGCGAGATTTAAAAATGCTAATTGTTGGTGCTTGCCTCACTAGTAGTGGTAATGCATTCCACAGCTTGGGAGCACAGACAGAGAAAGCCCTTTCTCCACGGCTTTTCAGACGTGCGTTTGGAAGAGCTAGGAGGAGCTTATCCTCAGACCTGAGAGCACGAGGCGGATTGTAGTAATGGACGAGTTGACACAGATATGGAGGAGCTTGACTGTTCAGGGATTTATAAGTGAGCAGCATGATTTTGAAATTGATCCTGAGATGAACGGGCAACCAGTGGAGAGATTTTAGAATTGGTGTAATGTGCTGTCTTCTGTCAACTCCAGTCAGGAACCTAGCTGCTGAATTCTGGACTAGCTGAAGTCTAGATTGAGCTGCTTTACTGATGCCGTATAAGCAGGAGTTGGAGTAATCCAGCCGTGAAGTGATGAAAGTGTGGACTACTGATTTGAGAAGACGGACACTCAGGATGTGCTTAAGTTTAGAGATACGCCTGAGGTGGTAAAAACATGATTTAACTGTGTTATTGACCTGAGCATCCATCTTCAGAGCCTGGTCTATTTTAACTCCAAGGTTGGAAATTACAGTGGAGACATTAGGTGAGAGATAGTTGAGGTCAGGTTGATGAGTAGCCGGGATGCTGTGAGGATTAAAAACGATTACTTCTGTTTTGGAGTCATTCAGATGGAGGAAGTTATCAGCAAGCCAAAGCTTAACATTATCGATACAATCAGACAGAACTTATTATTGTTATTATTATTATTATTATTGTTATTGTTATTATTATTATCACTTACAACCGCAGAAGGCAAAGTGCATCCCCACACCTTGTTCAGCCATTTTCCTGCACCAGATCTGGCTTTTACAGATGTTTCACACTTGTGTGAATAACACAGCTGTCTTAGCCTAGTGAACTTGTTTTAAAGTTGAGTAAATGGAGGTCTAACTGGTCCACCACCACTGAGAACTACATCTCCCAGAATGCACCAACAAAATGGCGACTGATTGGTGATAAAAAAACACCTATGCAGGGTGGTGGCTCTCAGGCTGTGTCCGAATCCAGAGGTAGGATGCTTGTGAGTACGGGTCCTCGCCGGTCTAGCAAGGCCGGGTCCTTGCTAGACCGCTAAAACCGGAAGTCAGCGGCTCTGAATTCGGACAGTACTAGCCTTGTTTTTATTCCCGCCCCCAGGTCCAGTTGCTTAGCTACCGTGACGGCGGCAAACAGGCTAACAAACTAACAAGCTAGTCAGAGGTGAAAATGGATCCACAGCAGTATTCCCTTTTTTTTGGGGGTTTTGAGGAGCTGCGACTGCTTAGTAAACGTCACCGGCCTTTGTATTTAAGGCTGAGAAGCAGCCATATCCAGGTAAAATTATTTTTTGTTTAGTGAACCAGCTTTCAGGCATTACATGTTAACTTTAGTGCTAGTTTCATTTATATTTTAAGCAACAGAAAGACATGTGGCTGAATATACACATTAGTATAGAGTAGACTAACATGCATTTAGTTAATTTAACCTATATTCATCTAAAATAATTAATGGAATGACATTTTAGAAGTTTGTATTTGATCATAATGCTTGGTTCTGTGCATAAAGTTCATAGTAAAAGTAGCATTACAATGTGTTTAATGTGTATTGTCCTTTTCAACTTATGCCTAATAATGCCTAGCTCTCTTCTAAAAATCTCAAGCATTTATACAGGTTTTTTTTAATTGTTTTATTGTTCTCTACTTTTCTTTTAACAGAACAGACCACTGTACTGTAGGATAAACATGAGTGTGCCAGTCCTGGACCGGTTTTTTAACCAGGAAGATCCCAGGCCAGATTTTTGTCTGAGCAGGGAGTCTTTTGTGGTGTTGCTAAGTCTCCTGAACCAAGATCAGCGACATGGTTGGGGTGCCACAATCGAGACCCTGGTGTTTCTGTTCTGGTTGGCAAGTAGAACATCCTACAGGGTGGTCTCAAGAGTATTTGGGATGCCTCGCTCAACTGTCCACGGCATCCTCCATTGAGTCACGGAGGATGTGGTCGCAATCCTCCACCAGGTCATTCACCTCCCCAAAATCCCAGAGGAGATGGAGGTTGTGTCTTGTGGGTTTGCTGGGCTGGCTCGACACAGAGCTTTCATGAAAGCAGCAGGTGCGATCGACGGCTGTCACATTCGGATCAAGGCTCCGAGCGGTCCTGATGGTCAGTGCTACAGAAACAGGAAACTGTTCCCATCTATCATCCTGCAGGCAGTTTGTGACCATCAGGGCCACTTTATCGACACCTATGTGGGCTGGCCTGGGTCGGTCCACGACTCCAGGGTCCTCCGGCACAGCCCACTGTACAGGCAGTCAGCCTATCCTCCTCCAGGGCACTTCATCCTCGCGGATGGAGGGTACCCATGCCTCCAACATCCACTCCCCCTCATCACCCCCTACAAACGGGTGGTTCAAGGTGTGGGAGCCCAGCGCTTCAACAGCCATCATTCCAGGGCACGCTGCATCATCGAGCGTGCTTTTGGAATGATGAAGACCAGGTTCAGGACCATCTTCCTGAAAGCGCTGGAGGTCCACCACACCTTTGTACCTCATGTAAGTTAACACAAAGTGGAAATAAACTTTGGGTGTAATCTTTGTTTGGGAATGAAATATAAATTAAATTTTTATCTCTATTACAGGTCATCACAGCATGCACCATCCTGCACAACATCTGCCTCAGTGCTGGTGACATTGTGGTGCAGGACGATGAACTGGAGGATGATGCTCCAGAAGATGAGGGGGAGGCTGGTTTGGAGGCAGTCAGTGGTGCCCTCTGGCGGGACCAACTTTCTGCTGAGGTGTCTGCTCTGGAGGAAGTACCACCAGATCACAATTACTGTTAACAGGCAAGTAATTTACGTAGGAATCTCTAGTTTAAAAATCATTTAGTCCTGTTATCTGCTAGAGTTACAAGTATTATACTCATGATCTCCTTTTTTGCATATATCTGAATGTTAGTGATGTGACAGCCGTCGATTGAGCCAGCCCAGCAAACCCTTTTGATGGACGATGCAGTGGTCAGTGAGATGAGGCATCCAGAAGCACCCTCTGCAGACCACTCTGTCTGATGTTCCACTTGCCAACCAGAAACGTTCAGCCACGGATCTCGGTTCCTGCACTCCATCCACCTCGATCCATGTTTAGTAGATTTAGCAACACCACCAAAGACTCCCTGCTTTCCAAGTTTACTGTATATATTTTACTTTTATCTTTACTTTTATTCCTTACAGTGTTCCCTTACCATTTATTTACTATGTTGTTACTTGTTAAAAACTGAATAATAAAACTGTTAATGATCAAAAAGAGTTATCAATTAATAGAAATTTTATTACATTTAAACCGCTGACGTCGTTAGGTCGTTTTAGGGGGGCTTCAGCCCCCCTAAAATAATCACAAGCCCCCCTATCATTTTGGTTTATTTTATTTTTTCAGTTAACTTTTTTTTATTTGTTCACATCTACATGCTCAACACAATCACGACACGTGTAGTTGGTACATGAGTTTTTTTTTTGTCTGAAACAGAAATAATAATTAATGAATATAGAACTACACCGTCGCACACAGGAAGTATCAAGAAAGGACTTCCTCCCCTTAAGCCCGGCAGCTTTGTTGACAAGTCAGGGGCAGGGGTTATACAGCAAAACCTTTATATCGATGAGCAAACCCTGCTCAGCGCTCTTGTAAGTCACTCAACATCACATTAGGGTAAGACAGCAACAGCAGCACACCGTTAATATTTCAAGGTTATAGTTCAGACGAGAGAGGAAAATGTTACCGCACCGACATGCTAATGCTATCTCCGCTAGCATGTTTACATGCCGCAAACCATAATGAAAAGCCGCGCCATAGTTAAATGGTCGGAAAACTCCCCTGAAGTGACGTGATTAACGAGCCAGCCAGTTCATTGAGTGACAGTGCCACCAACTTGAGCGTACAGTAATGAGTCTGCACAAACAGAACCTGCTCTGCGCTTGTGTGCAGCAGCTGCAGCCCTCTCTGTGGGCTCAACTCTGTCCCTGCGCATGCAAATCTCTCCCTGCTCTCCTCAACAAGTAGCCTCTCCAACAGTCAATCACAGACAGCTCTATTTTATCCAATCAAAGCATGTCCAGGAAACACTGCTTTACAGAAAAACACCCATTTAACAGCTTATTGAACTGCTTTCTGCTGCTGGTTAGCTACCAGTCACCATCCACTGCCTGCAAAATACTTTGTTGTAATTCATGTGTCATGATTAGGGTGACCATATTTGACTTCCAGAAAAGACACATTGCCCATTCCTAAAACTGTTAAATTGCACTATTTTCAGTTAAAGAGGACTTTTAATTTCAACATATAAAGTGTTTCTTCTCTGTTTGGTCAGACATAAATGATCCCTTGATGTGTAAAAGGAAGTGAACAGTGGAAATGTCGCAGGAAAAGAGGAGGGTTAATCAACCTAATTAAATATAATTACATAAAGTTCTCTTTATCTGAAAAAAGTGCAATTTTCCTGGCAGTATTTCCTGGACATGCTTTGATTGCTTAATGGAGAGCTGTCTGATTGGCTGACGGAGAGGCTACATTGCTTTGTAAATTGCAAATTGAGCAACAACAGGGAGATTTGTGCAGGCAGAGACAGAGTTGAGCATGCAGAGAGAGGGCTGCACACGACTGCAGAGCAGGTTGTGCTCCTGCTGATTGATCACTGCACGCTCCAGTTGGTGGCACAAAAATCACTCCACACTAAAACCTGAATCAGAATCTGGCCGAATGTGTATATTATTGACCATTTTTCTATATTATATATTTTTTCTATATTATATATATTATATTATAGGTACATATATGTATCTATAATATAGTAAACAGCCAGTTTTATAATGTCACATATATTCAAAAGCTACATCAAAACATATATTAAAACCTATATGTTTATTTGAATTCTTTCCATGTGGGTTGTCAATTGCTTAATATTTCCTATGTTTACCTATGGGAAAGAAAGGAGATATTGTACTCATCTAACTTTAACATAAATTTTGGCAGCTTAATGTGACATTATGGACAATGCCATCATCATGAGCAACCAAACATGGGCTATATTAGGCTAACAGTTGTCCATATTCTGTACCATTTATCCACCAATGGCTGTTTCAGTTATTGTGAGTGAAAACTAAATAAATGGCTTAGTAGCATTTTTTTGGCATTAGAAATTGAAAATGTTTTTCAATGTGTTGGCTAGATGGATATACGAAGATTTTTTAAGAGAGTGAGTGAGGAACAGGAGAGAGACCAGGTGGTTGATGCTGAGGAGATCAGCGAAAACAGGGGCGAGCGCACCGTTACGAGCATTTACCTGAGCACAAAGTTCCCAAGCAAAATTGAACAGTTTTCTATTTAGGAGTGAACAGGTAAGAGACCTTGAGAAAAAAAAACTATAATTACCATGTGACCTGCAACCTTATGTCAAGTTGTATCTGTATAGTTGACTTTCTGTATTATAAGTTCTACTACTTGCTGGATATTTTCATATATACTGTTATTTTGTCTTGTAAGAGTTAATTACACACTCCTTTATTCCATATCATAGCAGTGTTATTCATATATTAAAACTGTCAACTGCACACTCATTTGGCAGAATAAAAGTTTGACAATTATTCATTTGTTCTTTATTGTCACATTTCAGTAACATTTATAATTAAACAAGTTGTAATTAAACAAATTAAATAAATGACTACAACATTTCCCCCTGTTAAGTGCAGTAGACTGAAATGAATAGCTTTATTTGGAAATATAACATATCAAATTTTTAATGGACTTACATAAAATCTTTCTTCAACATAGACCCCACTAATTAACTGATTAAGTGTTATTTTTATAAAAAGAAGAGAGAAAATGCACAAAAGTAGGAAAGGAAAGTGATAAAATAATAGGTTTTGTTAGATTTTCTTCAGATAATGAATTCATTGACAAAGTTTTTGCAGGGTGTGACAAAAAACGTTCGAGGTCAAGCTCCTGGGGCTAAGCCCCCCCTATATCTCAATCCTAGTGACGTCCATGATTTAAACAAATAACAAAAACATTCAAACACATATATAGAACCTGAACCAGAAGAAACTAAAAGAAAAAAAACCATTTCTCTGCCATCCTTTCCATCAATGCTAAAAATCTGTCCACCCTTCTTTCTCTCCTCTCCTCCGCTTCCCTCTGTTGTCTCATGTCCTCCCTGATCAGGTCAAGGAGCTCATCAGCCCTTCTCCTTTTTCTCCCTGATGAGGAGTCCGGCTTCCTTCCACCACTCTCCCTGTCCTCTGTCTCACCCACTGCTGCACTTGGCCCTGGAGTGTCCTCGGGAATGGAAGCAATAAGGACAGGAGGCATAGTGGAAGGCCTCTGTCCCAACACCTCGTCCATGGGGACAAACCAGGGCCAGGTTTCAGCAGTGGGCTTTCCGCTGACTCCCTCTCCTGACCCTGGATACTTGCAGTCCTACAGACAAAGGGAATTAGAATTACAAGGCTTTATTGTCATTTAACAACAGAGAACACTGTGGGCATAATGAAATTACAGATGCTCCTAAAGGTACTGGTTCTGGATGAGAGAGGAATAGAAGAACAAAGTCAGATTATAAATCATAGTTGATAAAACGTGCAATAAACAATATTTTAATTTATCAACATGGGAGATGAAAATTGTGTTCTGTGTTTTTTTTCCGCCTAAAATGAAATTAAAAACATTAAATCAGTAATGTGGTTTCTTAAAAATTAACTTAAAGGAGACATAACATGAAAAACCCACTTTTTTATCCATTAACACAGTGTGTTTCACATTTTAAGTGTCTAAGTGAGCAAAAAGGCTTATATTATTCACTGGAGTTGCTATTTAGATATTTAATAATTAAGTTTTGGGTATATTTGTCCACCCGTTCAGTTTTTACATTATCTATTACATCAGTAATTAATTTAGTGAGGATAACTACCAAATATGGTAATGGCCCTCGGCTAAACACAGAGCCAATCCGCCATTTTTTCTTCTCGCTAAGATTTTTTGTAGTCCTATTGGAAAAATGCAGAATGTCTGGTTATTTTAGCCACACACAGCTCAAAACTGTTCCTCGTTTTAAGGAAGGGTGGTGTGGCAGTATTTAAACCCAGGAGCTGATGACACTACTGCTAAAAAAACACAGGAGAAAAAGTAGTGTGTGTGTGTGTGTGTGTGTGTGTGTGTGTGCGTGCGCGCGCGTGGTTCGTTCGTTCTGTCTCCAGGCTAGTGGCTAAGTACTGAGGGCTTCATCTATCTAAAAGGAGTTATTTCCATCTGAATTTGGCAGCACCGGGACACAGCAGCAGAGCGGTAAGCTTCATATCACTCTAAAATGTCGACAAACTTTACTTTAGATTTACGGGCATTAGAGCACTAAAGCGTTAGCATCCGGCTTGCTATCGCTAGCACAGTATGCTAGTAAAGTTAGCACCCAGATTAATGTGGATTTGGCTGATTTTCGTGGAATAAAACGTGATTTCTGATCAACGCCTTCTTTTACACCAGATGATAACCTCCCACTGATTGTAACAGCAGAGAGTCTGTGTGTTATTCTACGTGAGTGTGATGTAATCTTAGCATCCAGTAAATAAAGTCCCATATCAGCTAAAATGCAGCGTGACAAAGTCATTAAAGTGCGTCAACACAGTGGATTTAATAGAGTTTTAAAGAACGATCTCTGAGTGAAGTGAGGTTAGTTTTTTGTCTCACTGCAGATATAAAAACTAACTCTGCATCAGTCAGACGCAGCAAAGCTCACCGTCTGTATGAGCGTGAGCGTCGGAAAGCTGATAAAATTGGCTGTAAAATACTTAAAACAAAGTAAAAATGTTCCTTTGCTTTTTAGAGTCCACATCCAGAAGACTGGAGCCGTGTTTCACTGACAGGCTGTCAGACTAACGCCCTGATGAGCTCAGCTGGGACAAACTGGTCTGATGTTTAGGTAAGTGAAGATCTGCTTCTCCAAGGCCTTGAGATGCTAGTAAAAAATAATTTAGCCAGCTTGCTAATGTTACTTTTCTTCTCCTCTAAGGAACACAGAACGTTCAGATGTTGGCATTTCACGTCACCTACTGAGGAAGGAGACCCACCAGTAAAGAGACGGTCTGGACCAGACCAAAGTGAGTGATGACACACCTCAGCCACCCTCATCATTAAGAACACCTCACCCCCTGAATCACTCCGTCTGATGACAGCAGAGTGATTTATTTGATGTTTTACTTGTTTAGTCTGTTTAGAAATTATTGAATTACATTATTTTCTGTAATCGACCATCTGATCTGAACGTGTGCAGAATAACTTTCCCCAAGTTCAGCAACAGCTGGCCTACAAAAACAGCTGCAGCATGTAGTAAGTCTGTCTGCACTGCTCTCTAATGAGCTTCCTTTCATAAGGAATCATTTGTATAATTTTAGTGTCACTATTTTATTACATTTGTAAGAAAATATGAAGTCACTGCAGCAAAGTGAACTTGTGAACAAACACAAACGTGACTATAAACATGAAAGCTAAAGAAACAACTTTCCTAAAGCTGCTTGTAAACAAAATATGTCATTAAAGTTATTGTCTATCATTGCAGAATATGGCGATGACATCATGGAACTGGTCTTTGGAAAAGTTTTCCCTGAACCAACTCCGTTTCTAGATGAGGTAGAGAAGATCTGCATCTCACCAACTCTCTGGTCTCAGTATTCAGACAACGGAGGTCTCCCACTGTTATCCAGGACCAGTTTGCAGCCCACATACTGCCCCTCCCTCATCACCAGGAAACATCAATCCGTATCCTGAGGACAACAGAAGACGGCAGGAGGACAGGAACTCTGAGACCTAGACACCACCAGCACCGAGACACAAAGCACCTGTGTGCACAACGCCTGTTTTAACTACTAAAGCCTGTTTATTATATTGTTCTACTTATTTGCTGTGAGGTTAATACTTAGAAAATTTGTATAGTAATGTAAACAATTTAAAAAAATCACTGATTGTATGTTTTCTTTTAGATGTAATGGTCCAAACTCAGCCTTGTAGACATTTATTGCATCCTGTAGGTAAATACACAGAACAGGCTCAGATCCAGGATGACCCAGCATGCTCTTCTTCCATTCTGGCTGTTAGGGATTTTATCAATAACTCAATGCCTACTGATGTTTTCACCTAACGGTATTTATTTAGAATGCAGGTAAAATTTAACTATATTTGTTAGCAAAGCAGACTGATCTTGGGAATTTCACTGCAGCACTGATGTCCACCTCTCTGTACACATTAGAGAGAATTACCACTTTACAGCTAAACACATATTTAATTAAGATATAGGCTACGCATTGCAGACAATAAAAACAAAGTTGTAAGCATTAGAATTATAATGATCACATTAAAGAACATTTGGAGGAATGTTCTTTATTTTTGACTAGAATCTCAAATCTTTAAATTAAAATGTAACTGCTTTTTATCCATTTTCAGCCATTAAGACACCCAATATAAAATAAGACTACTTATAAAATTATTTATAATTATATGTATGTATATAGATAGAGATCTTAATAAAATATATTCTTTGAATGGTGTTTTAATGAGCTGTATCATTTTTTTAAACATTTTTTACAGAAATAAGCAAGCAGCATTCCTTGTGTGTGTGTGTGTGTTTGTGCGCGCGCGCGTGTGCCTGCTCGCTTGTCCCTCCGTCGGCCGTGACGGGTGTGTGTGAGTGACTACAGACAAATGCATGAGAGAGTTAGCAGCCATGAAACAGCTTGATGAACTACTCTCCCCACGTGTTTTAAAAATGCTAATATGCTATGCTAAATCTGCTATGCTAAATAATGATTTCTCTATAGAACTACAAAGTCCGACTGGGGGAGGAGAGTACAGGTCTGCACTATGGAGGGGGGTGGAGTTTACAGCTCCTCCTGCAGTTTAAAGAGACAGTACCCAAAAACGGCTCGTTCTCAAGACTCTCCTCAGAACAGGGGTAGATGAGGGTCTGTAGAGCAACAATAATGAGGAAATCAGACCAAAGAACTGCAGTTCCACTGTTTTTAGACCCCAACTGAAGGATTTAGATGTAAAAAGGAATAACTTAAAAGCATGTTATGTCTCCTTTAAATAAACATTAAACTTAGTATTCGTTATTTTTGGCGTTCGTTACATGATTACATAAGATGCAAGCTCTTTTACGGTGAGTTTTTTCCTATTAGACTTTCAAGCAAGTTTACGGTGGGGTGTTAACCTTAAAACAAATGATGAGAAGCTTTATTCGCTAAATAAACACACACACACAGGAATTATGACGGGACCACCATACAAGCTCGTTCTCGCTGATTTCTGCTTAAAATGTACTTTATACAAACGAAGAATGTCTATAAACAGAACCGCTTTCAGCTTAGTTTTCTACCGCTATTTTCTTTTAAAAAGCCTGCTGGGATCAAGCTAGTTTACGGTGGGTTTTTTCCTATTAAACATTCAAGCTGGTTTTCGGTGGGGCATGTTTTAGCCTTAAATTACATGAAAAAAAAAAACAATTTGCGGTATTAGATCGTATATAAAAAACAAACCAAAAGTGCCCAAACACGTATTTTATTTTTTTGACCGCTATTTTTTAACTCACTTACATTTTAAGCTGTACTGCTGTCCCGCTCCGTCCGCCGTTGTTGCGAGTGTCGAGTCCAGTGGCCGGCGCGCAAAGCATGCTGGGATACCCTTGCTCCTGTGAGGATCCATCAGACCCATCCTCGAAATGTGGGTGGAGCGAGGACGCGTTTGAGGACGCGAGAATGAGGATTCTTGGAATTCGGACAGTACTCGTCGCTGCGCTTTGACGTCATCGACCTCAAAATGCGCTCTCACAAGCATCCTACCCCTGGATTCGGACACAGCCTCAGTCCTCAGTCAAACAGGAACAGCACAGCAAGCTCTAACAATGAGTTGACTCTAAAGACGCCAATGGTTGGTAACTATTGTTTTGTTTATGATATGAAGTTGTTTTGGGTGACCTTTAAAGTCATGCTTTTAATTTAATCGTTTACACTGTTAGTGTGGGAAGATTTAGTTTAGAAAGTTCTTTGTTTATTGTATTTTATATAAATTATGTGGCATCTAACACTTGTCTCTGTTCTTTGAAGGTTATCAACCTAATGTTCACTGAACTGACATAATAAAAATTGTTGGAATGTGATGGAGTTGTCCCAAAGTGTCCCTTTAGAGTAAAACTAGTGTGGAGTTTGACAGAACTAGACCAAATTCTTGCTTTGCAAAGTTTGGTCTAGGAACGCTCCACTGGAACCTCTGCAGCACCAACAGCATTTTGGCTGGCCAGTCACAGCTCTCTAGAGGGGTTTCAAACACATAAAGAGCTGTGATTGCTCTATAATGGTGGGCCAATCATAGTGCTATATCTGCTTAGTGAACAAATCACAAAGCTTTATCCGCTTTGTGGGCCAATCAGGGCACTCTATATGCCTGGTGGGTGGGATGATGCAACAGAGTGAAACAAGATGGCAACAGCTCCTTTGAAATGGCTTTTACATCAAATTTGGACTATTAGAACTTGGGCTTCATTCGAATCAGGAGCAGATAGACGCATTTAAGTGCTTTTTTTTTTTTTTTTTTTTTTAAGAAAAAATTATGTGTTTTCCCCTTCTTCAACTGCGGACCGCCTCATTTACCCCCAAATTCCACTACCTCCGCTCTGCTCCGACACGAACGCCGGAGCAAAATCGGTCCCGTTCTAGTCAATCAGAGCAATTCCACTACTGCGGCCGTGCTCTGGCAGCGCGGCGCCGTGTGCCGCCCTCTGTTCCGGCGTCCGGCAAAAATAGAATCGATCCTATTTTCGCCGGATGCCGGAGCACCTCCGCAGTCAATGGACAGAAATCACAAACGCCCAACAGGAAAAGCAGCGAGCACAACTTCCGTTTTTCACAATAAATCGATAAACAAAAGGCGTTTTTTGTTTCATATGCACAGGTTTAACAACTTTTAACAACTATCAGTGGCAGCTGAAGTTTAAATGCACAAAAGTAAGCCATAAATACAGTTTCCACTATCAAAGTAGTCACACTTTGTTGATCCAAACACTGCTGGTCTCTCAACACAAATGATGGGCAGATTAAACAGCTCATGCCGATGCTTCTCCCACACAACGGGTGTTTGGATCTAACTTCCGCGTTTATTGCTCGGACTGTATCGCAAGATCTCGAAAATCCCGCACATGCTTGTTTGCCCACCTCAGGTCTCCGCACCGGAGCGGAGCCGTTGTAGAGCGGGTAGCAGTAAAAATTGAGTTCGGAAGCGAGCGGCTGCGGAGGGCGGGGGCGGACCGGAGCGGAGCAGAGCGGAGGTAGTGGAATTTGGGGGTTACCGATGGCTGTTGCTGTGAGTATGTCACATTCGTTGTCCAGTAGCATGCGGACATCATTTGAAAGACAACGGTAGAACCCACCCCACAACCGAGAAAACAGCCTTTTTGTCCCCAGCTCCCTCCTGGTTTTCTTCATGTCTCTTAGTCTCCCCACCTCAGATTATATAGGTACTTTATTTAAGTGTGTGTGCGTGTCTTTCCCCAGCTCAGTGTGTGTGTGTGTGTGTGTGTGTGTGTGTGTCCTTCCCCAGCTCAGTGTGTGTGTGTGTGTGTGTGTGTGTGTGTGTGTGTGTGTGTGTGTGTGTGTGTGTCCTTCCCCAGCTCGGTATAGTGTGTGTGTGTCAAGTCAAGTTTATTTATATAGCGCCAAATGACGACAAGAGTCGTCTCAAGGCACTTCACATAATAAACATTCCAATTCACAGTTCATTAAGCCAATCAGAAATAATGTTTCCTATATAAGGAACCCAGCAAATTGCATGAAGTCACTGACTAGTGTCAGTGACTATACAGCAATCCTCATACTAAGCAAGCATGCAGCGACAGTGGAGAGGAAAACTCCCTTTTAACAGGAAGAAACCTCCAGAGAATCCTGGCTCAGTATAAGCAGCCATCCTCCACGACTCACTGGGGATCGAGAAGACAGAGCAGACACACACACACACACACACACACACACACACACACACACACACACACACACACACACACACACACACACACACGTAATGTCATGTTCTGTGTCCCTTTGTTCCCCAGCCCTCCAGTTCCCACTCCAGGTTCTCCTTTTGTGTTTCATGGCGCCCTCATGTGTCCTTTGTCTGCGTCTTTCCCCATGTGTCTCCTAATGTTTCTCCATCCCTCTCTGGATTCCCTTTTGTGTTCTCTTAGCGCCCTCATGTGTCCTTTGTCTGCATCTCTGTTGTGTGTCTTAAGTTATAGCCACAGCCTCTTGTTCCCCAGTTCATAGTTTGTGTGTCTCAGTATGTGTATGTGTTTGTGTGAGTTCTTCCCTTAGTCTTTAGGTTTAGTTTTGTGTTTTACATAGTGTTAGGTTTATCTGCCCTCCACTGGTTCTCTTCCCCATCCAGATAATTGTTGTCACCTGCCTTCCCTCCAGCCTCACTCCACACACCTGCTTCCTGTTTCCCTAATTCAGGGGTGGGCAATTATTTTTTCCATGGGGCCACATGAGAAATAGAAAATATTGTGGAGGGCCAGGCCAAAAGGCTGAAGTCAATTATGCATAATATTAATGGTATTTCTTTATAAAAAGCAGTAAATACCATTGTTTCTTCAAGCTGGTAAGAGTGGACTATATGTTATAAATGAGCAAAAAGGAAAAAGTGAGGTTGTCTTACAAAAATGTGATTTATTCAAATTTCCCAAGGCAATGGTAAACAAAGTGTGCACATTTGGTTTTTGTTAAACATTTGTGACTTATATTAGTTAACAGTTTCAGTCACATTCACTCCAAAACACATTCTGAGTTTCAAATATTGTTGGAAAGAGGTTCTTAGCATTCTACAGACACACAGTATTGTCTGTAAAATAAAATCACTGAACTGTGATCTTGAGAAAGAGGTTTAAAAAAAAGTGTCCCAGTTCACTGCTAGTTGCCTACATTTGTGGTCCAAACACCTTATTTTGTGTTTTTAAGTGATTTTTTTCTTATTCAGTGAGAGAAATCTAGTCTCTGCTGGGCTTTAGCGAGTGCATCAAAGTCAGGTTGAATGTCTGAGGTGGAGAAGCGAAGCACAGCTGACAAATGATCATCAGTGAGAGAGGATCTATACCTGGATTTTGTAAACTTCATCATTGAAAATGTTTGTTCACAAATGTAGGTAGAGCCGAAGAGAACCAACATCTTCTGAGCATGTCTCCTCAGGTTTGGAAAGTCCTCCTTAAGAGAAGAGTAGAAATCCAGCAGAGATCCTGAATCTCTGCTTTCAAGTCCCAAACCCTCTTCAGCACTTTCCCCAGGCTGAGCCAGCTGACAGCTGTGTGGAGTCCTCCAAAAGAGCCACAAACTGTCTGTGATCCATCGCCCGTGCCCTGATGAAGTTTATTATTTTAGTAACAACATCAGTAACATGGTTGATTTTTA
Organism: Nothobranchius furzeri; assembly: GCF_043380555.1. NCBI lineage: Eukaryota > Metazoa > Chordata > Actinopteri > Cyprinodontiformes > Nothobranchiidae > Nothobranchius > Nothobranchius furzeri. The sequence continues at coordinate 3,600,345 of NC_091751.1, read as the reverse complement.
GCACTGACTTGCACAACACATGTTGGTGTATAATTCAATGCAAAAACACCTATTTTTGATCTGCATCGATTTCTGTCACTTTATCTTGCATGCGTTTCAAAAGTCCGACATTTTTCCCTGTAAAGCCGGACGTACACTGTGCAACTTTTTCACTCGCAGCACTCAGCTTCAGCTCAAACTGTACGACTTCCTCGCAGAGCAGATCTCACGAGTCATGCGCTCACACTGTACGACCCAGTTCTCGCATGCGACCTGACTGCTCACACTGTACGTCTGGTAGCAACACGTCGGCCCTAAAAATGTGCTAAAAATAGCAGTTTTTACTCAACACGTCAGAGTTTTTTGTCTTGTCTTGCCTGTTGTCCTTCGGGAGTGCTGCAGGAGGACACACAGGGATTTATAGGGGTTGGATGAGGAAAACGAAATAAAGAAAGTAAATCTGTGTTTTGTGATCAGTTTAATTTGACATGAACACGACAAACACGCTTTCTTGACAATCTTTGTGAGTAAAAAAAACGTGTAGAAACAAAAACGAACAGCGTGTGTTATTAGGGAAATAGCGAGCGACCGGCGTTGATGCAGGATTGCGCGCGCATGCGCCGTGAGCGGTTCTGATACTTTTTGGATCGCAGCTGCTCGCAGCGCCGCTTCAACAGTGCGATACCCTCACGAGGGACGAGCGAAATATTAAGCACGCCAGAAGTCCCTGCGACCTCACGACTGCTGATCGGCGGCTGGTCACGTGGTGTTAATCGCCTCTCGTAACCCCCTGTACACTACACGACCGCTCGGCGCAAAACTCGCCCCGATGTCGTGGCTTCTCGCACGACTGGAAAATCGGCTCAAAAAAGTGAAAAAGTCGCACAGTGTAAGCCCGGCCGGCTTAAGATTTGGACAACCGTCTGTTGTGACACCTGACAGTCTCTCCCATTTCAATCCCAGAGTGTCCATGCACGCATTTACCTCTGTAAAAAGATCACTCCCTGTCGTTGTCCCTTTCATCCACCGCATTGCTGCCCGCTCCTCTGTGAGCTTGAAGTCCGTTATCCCCGGACAAATACGAGCAGCTGGGCTGTGTCGCGGACATCACAGCTCCCGTCTAATGAGAAAAAGTCAAAACTTGCCACTTCACGTTGCAGCTGAAGCTCCAGGTTCCCCGCAATGTCCTCGATCCTCCTGGTCACGGTTCGCCTGGACAGCGGGATTTGCTCAAATGCGCCTTTTTTTTCAGGGAATATTAGTGCGGCAGAGTCCACCATGCACTCTTTGACAAACTCTCCCTCCGAAAACGGCTTGCTGTTTTTAGCTATTTTGTGGGATATCACAAAGCTGGTCCTGGCTGCTGCATCCCTGGATGTGTGAAGCTTAGTAAAACAGCCTTGCTGCTTTTGCAACTTTGCAAGCAAAGCTTCGGATGTCCGTGCCCTCTCAGCTCTCAGCATCAGACAAGTTCTTGTATTTTTCCGAGTGTTTCTTGTCGTAATGCCGACTCAAATTGTAGTCCTTAAACACGGCATTCTCCTCCCCGCAAACCAAACACACGGCTTTACCTCCGACTTCAGTAAAAAAAATACTTAGCAGTCCAATTTTTGTTGAAAATCCTGCATTCGGCATCTTTCTTTTTTTTTTTTTTTTTTTTTGCATGAGCGGACATTTCTCAGGCTACAATCACCATGTCAACCGCGGGCACTTGTTGCTATACGTATTGCGTCATTGTGCACGTAAAAAACAACTTCAAAATAAAAGCAATGCAGCCTTAGCCCATGCATGAGGTAAAATGAGAAAATACATTTATTTTGTAATTTCCAATTAACCTTACGCGGGCCGGTCAAAGTCAACCAAAGGGCCGGATGTGGCCCGCGGGCCGTAAAATGCCCAGGTCTGCCCTAATTGCTCCTCCCTGTCTATATAAGCCCTCCTTGTCTCTGTGTTCTTGTCGGTCCATTAATGTTTGCTTGTTGTTGCTTGTCAGCGTTATTAGTCCTGTCAGTCTGCTCGTTCCTCTGGTGTTTTTGACTCCCTGGATTCTTGGATTTTGGCTCCCTCCGTTTGGATTTATTTTTGTTCTTCCTCAAAATAAAGGATTTTCACTTACAATTCAACTCCTGCCTCTTGTCATCCTGGGTTCTGCATCTTGGGTCCTAACCTCCTGCTCCCTAAACGTGACAGAATGGACCGACCACCAACACAGGACCCAGCGGGAACTCCAGGTACACAGGAGATCTATTACGATGGTGATCCAGACCTTTGTGTGGAGTTCATTCGGAACTGTGCCCGTTGTTTGGACTTGAAATCCTCAGAGTTCGACAAGGTGTCGTATATGGTGCTTTGGTTGAGGGGTAAGGCCTTGCAGTGGGTTGCTGACCACTTTGACGTAGAGGATCTTAGGGCGGTGTCGTTTTGGGACTTTGCTGCATTGCTCCTCCGCACTTTTGGCCGTGATCCTCCTCCACTAGTCGCTCATGCCACCTCAGCATCTCAGATGGGTTACACCGCCACACCCTCACCAGGTCCTGACAGCGCCACCACTTACTCTCCGGTGGGCTGTCATTCCTCCTCAGTTCCTGCCAGTGTCCTCTCCATACCTCAGCTGAGCCAAAAAAAACCACGCCGACGACGCCGCAACCGTCCTGCTCCAGCGGTGGTCCCGGTGGACGCATCGCCTCCTGCTCCAGCGGTGGTCCCGGTGGACGCATCGCCTCCTGCTCCAGCGGTGGTCCCGGTGGACGCATCGCCTCCTGCTCCAGCGGTGGTACCGGTGGACGCATCGCCTCCTGCTCCAGCGGTGGTCCTGGTGGACGCATCGCCTCCTGCTCCAGCGGTGGTCCCGGTGGACGCATCGCACCTCGCCTCAGCGGTGGTCCAAGGGGACGCATCGCACCTCGCCTCAGCGGTGGTCCAAGGGGACGCATCGCACCTCGCTCCGGCGTTGGTCCCGGTGGACGCATCGCCTCCTGCTCCGGCGGTGGTCCCGGTGGACGCATCGCCTCCTGCTCCGGCGGTGGTCCCGGTGGACGCATCGCCTCCTGCTCCGGCGGTGGTCCCGGTGGACGCATCGCGTCCTGCTCCGGCGGTGGTCCCGAGGGTCGCATCGCCTCCTGCTCCAGCGGTGGTCCCGAGGGTCGCATCGCATCCTGCTCCGGCGGTGGTCCCGAGGGTCGCATCGCGTCCTGCTCCAGCGGTGGTCCCGAGGGTCGCATCGCGTCCTGCTCCAGCGGTGGTCCCGAGGGTCGCATCGCGTCCTGCTCCAGCGGTGGTCCCGAGGGTCGCATCGCGTCCTGCTTTGACTGATGAGGTCCAAGAGGTCCCGGTCCCGGCCCAGCCTGTCCAAGAGGCTCCGGTCCAGCCCATCCATCTGGACCCGAAGTCGATGGTGGTCAACGGCCCTTCCTGTTCCGAAGTCGACGCCCCTTCCTGTTCCGAAGTCGACGCCCCTTCCTGTTCCGAAGTCGACGCCCCTTCCTGTTCTGAAGTCGACGCCCCTTCCTGTTCCGAAGTCGACGCCTCTGATGACGACATGTCCAAAGTCGTCGCCTCTGATGACGACATGTCCAAAGTCGTCGCCTCTGATGACGACATGTCCAAAGTCATCGCCTCTGAAGACGTCCCCTCTGACGACGTCGCCGCCGCCTCTGATGACGACATGTCCAAAGTCGTCGCCTCTGATGACGACATGTCCAAAGTCGTCGCCTCTGATGACGACATGTCCAAAGTCATCGCCTCTGATGACGTCCCCTCTGACGACGTCGCCGCCGCCTCTGATGACGTCCCCTCTGGCGACGTCGCCGTCGCCCCTGATGACGTCGCCGCCCCTGATGACGTCGCCGCCCCTGATGACGTCGCCTCCCCTGATGACGTCGCCTCCCCTGATGACGTCGCCTCCCCTGATGACGTCGCCTCCCCTGATGACGTCGCCTCCCCTGATGACGGCTCTCCTGACGTCGGCTCGCCTGATGTCGGCTCGCCTGATGTCGGCTCTCCTGATGTCGGCTCGCCTGATGTCGGCTCGCCTGATGTCGGCTCGCCTGACGTCGTCGCCTCCCCTGATGTCGGCTCGCCTGACGACGTCGCCTCCCCTGATGTCGGCTCGCCTGACGACGTCGCCTCCCCTGATGTCGGCTCGTCTGACGACGTCGCCTCCCCTGATGTCGGCTCGTCTGACGACGTCGCCTCCCCTGATGTCGGCTCGTCTGACGACGTCGCCTCTGGTCTGATGTCTCTTCTGTCTCTAGTTCCAGTGGTGATTCTGAAGGTCGCACCGGTCCAGCCTGTCCACGAGCCCCCCGTCCAGCCTGTCCACGAGCCCCCCGTCCAGCCCGTCCACGAGCCCCCGGTCCAGACGTCAATGCCTCCAGGCCGGAGGTTGACGCCTCCCGTCTCGGGCCCCTGCTCTGAAGTGGACGTCTCGGGGCCCTGCTCTGAAGTGGACGTCTCGGGCCCCTGCTCTGAAGTGGACGTCTCGAGCCCCTGCTCTGAAGTGGACGTCTCGAGCCCCTGCTCTGAAGTGGACGTCTCGAGCCCCTGCTCTGAAGTGGACGTCTCGAGCCCCTGCTCTGAAGTGGACGTCTCGAGCCCCTGCTCTGAAGTGGACGTCTCGAGCCCCTGCTCTGAAGTGGACGTCTCGAGCCCCTGCTCTGAAGTGGACGTCTCGAGCCCCTGCTCTGAAGTGGGCGTCTCGAGCCCCTGCTCTGAAGTGGACGTCTCGAGCCCCTGCTCTGAAGTGGACGTCTCCATGTCCCCGTCTCAAGTCTCCCAAGTCTCAAGTGTCCCACTCTCCCCAAGTCTCAAGTGTCCCACTCTCCCCAAGTCTCAAGTGTCCCACTCTCCCCAAGTCTCAAGTGTCCCACTCTCCCCAAGTCTCAAGTGTCCCACTCTCCCCAAGTCTCAAGTGTCCCACTCTCCCCAGTCTCAAGTGTCCCACTCTCCCCTGTCACAAGTCTTCCAGTCTCCCAACTCTCAGGTCTCCTAGTTCCAGTCTCCCAGATGCAAGTGTTCCAGTCACAATCCCCGTCTCCAGAGATCCTTCGCCGGCCCCCTAGACTTCTCAGGTCCCGCCTCCTGGTTCCCCGTCGCCGGCCCCCACGACTCCTCTGGTCCCGTCTCCTGGTTCCCCGTCGCCGGCCCCCTAGACTTCTCCGGTCCCATCTCCTGGTTCCCCGTTGCCGGCCCCCCAGAGTCCCCTGGTCCCTGGACCCTCCTCGCCCACCCTTGTGGGTTGTTTTTTGTCCGGGCCCTCCTCTCCCGCCCTGTGGTCTCTCGTGTCCTGTTTTGTCTTTGTCTTTTGTTTCTGTTTTTGTCTTGTTCTGGTTTTGTGCGTCTGGTATCCGCCCTTGAGGGGGGGGGTACTGTCATGTTCTGTGTCCCTTTGTTCCCCAGCCCTCCAGTTCCCACTCCAGGTTCTCCTTTTGTGTTTCATGGCGCCCTCATGTGTCCTTTGTCTGCGTCTTTCCCCATGTGTCTCCTAATGTTTCTCCATCCCTCTCTGGATTCCCTTTTGTGTTCTCTTAGCGCCCTCATGTGTCCTTTGTCTGCATCTCTGTTGTGTGTCTTAAGTTATAGCCACAGCCTCTTGTTCCCCAGTTCATAGTTTGTGTGTCTCAGTATGTGTATGTGTTTGTGTGAGTTCTTCCCTTAGTCTTTAGGTTTAGTTTTGTGTTTTACATAGTGTTAGGTTTATCTGCACTCCACTGGTTCTCTTCCCCATCCAGATAATTGTTGTCACCTGCCTTCCCTCCAGCCTCACTCCACACACCTGCTTCCTGTTTCCCTAATTGCTCCTCCCTGTCTATATAAGCCCTCCTTGTCTCTGTGTTCTTGTCGGTCCATTAATGTTTGCTTGTTGTTGCTTGTCAGCGTTATTAGTCCTGTCAGTCTGCTCGTTCCTCTGGTGTTTTTGACTCCCTGGATTCTTGGATTTTGGCTCCCTCCGTTTGGATTTATTTTTGTTCTTCCTCAAAATAAAGGATTTTCACTTACAATTCAACTCCTGCCTCTTGTCATCCTGGGTTCTGCATCTTGGGTCCTAACCTCCTGCTCCCTAAACGTGACACGTAATGTGTCTATAGTTATATTGTGATGTCTTAGTAAATATTCTATTTGGTGAAAGATAAACTTTATTGTATTTATCCTAGTGGATCTATAATTAAACGGATAAACTAGTAGTAGCACATCAAAAGTCAATGAAAACAAAAAGTTATTATCAGGAGAGAGAGAATGTATTAGTGGTTAGCAGCAGTGTGCTAGTCGATGGCCCCCTCCATGAGGCCACCACAGCTCAGCAGAACGTCATTGTAGCTTCTTCTGGGGAGAAAAACACTTACAGAGAAAATAAAGTTAACAGCTGAAATTGCACAAAATAGTACAGTTAAAGAGCAGACTGTAGAATAAAGTAGTAGAGTGTGAAAAGTGGTCAGTGTGTCCTCCAGCAGTCTAAGCCTATAGCAGCATGACTACAGAGTTGACTCTGGATAATCTATCCTATTTAGATGTAGGCATGTTGGAGGCAGGGCAAGGGAGAGCCGTCTTTACCGACTGTACACTCCACCTCCCTCTACTCCCCCACTTGTCCAGATTTAGGCTAACATCAGATTTTAACTATAGGCCCTATCAAATAAAAATGTTTTAAGCCTATTCTTAAAAGTAGACAAAGTGTCTGCCTCACGGACTAAAGCTGGGAGCTGGTTCCACAGGAGAGGAGCCTGATAACTAAAAGATCTGCCTCACATCCTAAGTTTAGATATTCTTGGAACCACCAGTAGACCTACAGTCTGAGAGCGAAGTGCTCGGTTAGGAACATATGGAACAATCAGATTACTGATGTATGATGGAGCTTGATTATTAAGAGCTTTATATGTGAGAAGAAGGATCTTAAAATCTATTCTGAATTTAACAGGTAGCCAAGGTAGGGAAGCTAAGACAGGAGAGATATGATCTCTCTTTTAAATTCTCATCAGAACTCTAGCTGCAGCATTTTGGACAAGCTGAAGACTTTTAACTACATTCTGTGGACTTCCTGAGAGTAATGAATTACAGTAATCCAGTCTTGATGTAATAAATGCATGAACTAGTTTTTCAGCGTCACTCCTGGAAAGTATGCTTCTAATCTTAGCAATATTCTGAAGGTGGAAAAAGGAAATCCGACAAACTTGTGAAACCTGGGATTTGAATGACATGTCCTGGTCAAAGATAACACCAAGGTTCCTTGCTTTGTTCTCGGAGATTAATGTAATGCCATTAAGGTCAGGCGATTGGCTAAGCAATTTCCTTTTCTGGATTTCTGGTCCAAAGATGAGAACTTCCGTCTTGTCTTGATTTAAAAGCAAGAAGTTAAGAGTCATCCAATTTTTTATGTCCTCAAGACAAGCCTGTAATCTACCCAACCGATTAGGTTCATCAGGGTTAATGGATAAATATAACTGGGTATCGTCAGCATAACAGTGGAAGTTTATCCCATGCTGTCTAATGATTTTACCAATTGGGAGCATATATACAGGTGCTGGCCAGTAAATTAGAATATCATCAAAAGGTTGAAAATATTTCAGTAATTCCATTCAAAACGTGAAACTTGTACATTATATTCATGCAATGCACACAGACCAATGTATTTCCGATGTTTATTACGTTTAATTTTGATATTTATAGGTGACAACCAATGAAAACATCAAATCTGGTATCTCAGAAAATTAGAATATTCTAAAGGCCAATGAAAAAATGTTTGTTTCTCTAATGTTGGCCAACTGAAAAGAATGAACATGAAAAGAATGTGCATGTATAGCACTCAATACTTAGTCGGGGCTCCTTTTGCCTCAATAACTGCAGTAATGCGGCGTGGCATGGACTCGATCAGTCTGTGGCACTGCTCAGGTGTTATGAGAGCCCAGGTTGCTCTGATAGTCGTCTTCAGCTCCTCTGCATTGTTGGGTCTAGCGTATTGCATCCTCCGCTTCACAATACCCCATAGATTTTCTATGGGGTTAAGGTCAGGCGAGTTTGCTGGCCAATCAAGGACAGGGATACCATGGTCCTTGAACCAGGTGCTGGTGGTTTTGGCACTGTGTGCAGGTGCCAAGTCCTGTTGAAAGGTGAAGTCTGCATCCCCATAAAGTTGGTCAGCAGCAGGAAGCATGAAGTGCTCTAAAACTTCCTGGTAGACGGCTGCATTGACCCTGGACCTCAGGAAACAGAGTGGGCCAACACCGGCAGATGACATGGCACCCCACACCATCACTGACGGTGGAAACTTTACACTGGACCTCATGCAACGTGGATTCTGTGCTTCTCCGCTCTTCCTCCAGACTCTGGGTCCTTGATTTCCAAAGGAAATGCAGAACTTGCTTTCATCAGAAAACATAACTTTGGACCACTCAGCATCAGTCCAGTCCTTTTTGTCCTTGGCCCAGGCGAGACGCTTCTTGCGCTGTTTCTTGTTCAAGAGTGGCTTGACACACGGAATGCGACACCTGAATCCCATGTCTTTCATGAGTCTCCTCGTGATGGTTCTTGAAGCGCTGACTCCAGCTGCAGTCCACTCTTTGTGGATCTCCCCCACATTTTTGAATGGGTTTGTCGTCACAATTCTCTGCAGGGTGCGGTTATCCCTAGAGCTTGTACACTTTTTTCTACCACATTTTTTCCGTCCCTTCGCCTGTCTGTTAATGTGCTTGGACACAGAGCTCTGCGAACAGCCAGCTTCTTTAGCAATCACCTTTTGTGTGTTGCCCTCCTTGTGCAAGGTGTCAATGATTGTCTTTTGGACAGCTGTTAAGTCAGAAGTCTTCCCCATGATTGTGGTGCCTTCAAAACAAGACTGAGGGACCTTTTAAAGGCCTTTGCAGGTGTTTTGAGTAAATCAGCTGATTAGAGTGGCAGCAGGTGTCTTCTATATTCAGCCTTTTCAGAATATTCTAATTTTTTGAGATACCAAATTTGGAGTTTTCATTAGTTGTCACTTATGAATATCAAATTTAAATGTAATGAACATTGGAAATACATTGGTCTGTGTGCATTGCATGAATATAATGTACAAGTTTCACGTTTTGAATGGAATTACTGAAATATTTTCAACCTTTTGATGATATTCTAATTTACTGGCCAGCACCTGTATAGTAAAAAGAATTGGTCCAAGCACTGAACCCTGTGGTACTCCGCAAGTAACCCTGGAGTATGAAGAAGATTTGTCATGTACATTTACAAAATGAAATCTGTCAGACAGGTAGGATTTAAACCAGCCTAACGCTGTTCCTTTGATCCCTACAACATGCTCAAGTCTTTCTAAAAGAACATTGTGATCAACTGTGTCAAAGGCAGCACTGAGATCTAACAAGACTAGAACAGACACAAGATTCTTATCTGAGGCCATAAGAATATCATTTGTAACTCTCACTAATGCAGTTTCAGTACTGTGATACTCTCTAAAACCAGACTGAAATTCCTCAAACAGAGCATTAGTGTTTAAATGCTCACATACTTGGATGGCCACTATTTTCTCCAGGACTTTGGATAAAAATGGAAGGTTAGATATTGGTCTATAATTCATTGGGTCATCTGGATCCAGAGAAGGCTTCTTAAGTGAAGGTTTGATTACAGCCACCTTAAAATCTTGTGGTACATACCCATTTACTAAGGATAGATTGATTATATCTAGAATGGGGGCAGTAACCAAAGGAAATGCATCTTTAAATAATTTGGTTGGGATTGGATCCAAAGTGCAAGTTGAAGGTTTAGATGAAGCTAATATTTTTGATAACTCTGAAAGCTCAACTGGATCAAAACGGTTCAAGCACAGATGAGGTTCTACAGTCACCTCTGATGCTGCCTCACTTACTGAGAAAGAAGAAATCGCATTAGGGAGGATGCTAAAGATTTTGTTTCTAATAGAATTAATTTTACTTGTAAAAAATCCCATGAAGTCATTGCTGCTGAGGGCTAAGGGAATAGACGGCTCAGAGCTATGATTCTGTGTAAGTTTAGCAACTGTACTGAAAAGAAATGTAGGATTATGCTTATTCTCCTCAATTAATGCTGAAAAATAAGCAGTTCTAGTTTGTTGAAGCTTATTTTTATAAAGCACAAGACTATTTTTCCAGGACAGGTAGGCCTCCTCATGGTGCGTAGAGCGCCATGTTCTCTCCAATTTCCTAGAGTTTTGTTTTAAGGCTCGTAGATGAGAGTTAAACCAGGGAGCCAACTTCCTGTCCCTAATTACCTTCTTTTTTAAAGGGGCAACATCATCTAATGCCACACGTAAAGAGGAATTCACATGATGAACTAAGGCATCAATTTGTGAGGGGCTAGAACTGAAAATATTGCCCTCTGCTAAATGCCTCTGAGATGCTGAGGACAGTAAAGATGGAACAGTTGATTTAAAAGACGCAACTGCGTTGTCAGATAGGGACCGACTATAGTGAAATTTACTTTCATGTCTCGAGAACTCAGTTATAAAAAACTCAAAGGTTATCAGAAAGTGGTCCGAGAGGAATGGATTATGTGGAAAGATTGTTATTTCCTCACACTCAATGCCATAAGTCAGAACAAGGTCCAATGTATGATGGCAGGAGTGGGTGGAGCTATGTATTCTTTAAGTAAAACCTATTGAGTCTAAGATATTACTAAAGGCTACATTGAGGTAATCATTTTCGATGTCCACATGAATGTTGAAATCCCCCACTACAATGACCTTATCAGTATTTAGCACCAAATCAGATAAAAAATCAGAGATCTGATCCAAAAACTCAGAGTAAGGGCCTGGTGGACGATATAAAACTACAAACAAGAGTGGTTTTACAGTTTTGCTATCTGGATTAGGAAAACTAAGAATAAGATGTTCAAACGAACTGTAACTATTAATCTGTAAGGGACTGATTAATAAGTCCGAATGAAAAATGGCTGCTACTCCCCCTCCTCGCCCTGTACTTCGAGCAATATGATGATTTAAATAATTTGAAGGAGTCGACTCGTTTAAGCTAACATAGTCCTCTTGCTGCAGCCAGGATTCTGTGAGAGAGAGCAAAGAGATCTGATTATCACAAATCAAGTCATTAACTAACAAAGTCTTAGAAAAAATGGATCTAATGTTCAACAACCTACATTTAATTTTTCTAGTTTTCTGCTCAGTTGAATTTGTTCTAATATTTATGAGATTTCCATGATTTGCTTTATTAAGCCTGATATTTAATCTGTGTGGTTTTGGCCGTGGGCAGGACACTGTCTCTATGGGGTAGTGGGTGGGTAACAGTACAGAAGCTGCAGAGGGGTGGGTTAAGCTACGACTCTGCTTCCTGGTCTGGACCCTGGGTTGTCATGGAGGACTAATAAAACTGGCCATATTCCTAGAAAGAAGAGCTGCACCATCCAAAGAGGGATGGATGCCGTCTCTCCGCATCAGACCAGGTTTTCCCCAAAAAGTTTTCCAATTATGATTGTAGCCCACGTTATTTTCAGGACACCACCTAGACAACCAGCGGTTGAAGGACAGCATTCGGCTAAACATGTCGTCACTGGTCCGATCGGGCAGGGGGCCAGAGAAAATTACGGAGTCCGACATTGTTTTGGCAAACTTACACACCGAAGCAACATTAATTTTAGTGACCTCCGATTGGCGTAACCGGGTGTCGTTACTGCCAGCGTGAATAACAATCTTACTGTATTTACGCTTATCCTTAGCCAGCAGTTTCAGATAAGATTTAATGTCGCCCGCTCTGGCCCCCGGTAAACATTTAACTATGGTTGCTGGAGTCTCTAATGCCACGTTTCTGACTATGGATCTGCCAATGATCAGAGTCGGCTTATCAGTGGGTGCGTCACTGAGCGGGGAAAATCTGTTAGAAACGTGGACGGGTTGGTGGTGGCCCACGGGCTGGGTTCTATGCTTCCTGCGTACCGTCACCCAGCCGGCCTGAGGTCCCGGCTGCTCGGGTTCCACTGGAGGGTCGCTACGTGGTTGTTCTGAGCTAGTTAGCCCCGCGCTAGCTATGTAACTACGGCTGTTTACAGGTTTTTCAACAGCGCGGAGCCGGGACTCCAATTCCGATACCCTCGCCTCCAAAGCTACAAAAACGCTACATTTATTACACGTACCATTATCACTAAAGGAGGCAGAGGAGTAACTAAACGTCTGACACAGAGAGCAAGAGATAGGAGACGGAGAAGCAGAGACTGAAGTAGCCATAGCCGTGCTGAGGCTAAGCTAACTGGACGAGCAAACTGTTCAGTACCAAATAAACTGCGTGCAAACTCAAATGGTTGCCTAAAAGCTAGGTGGAACAACAGAAAATGTGTGTTTTAGCGTGCTTTTGTGCTACAATAACTCAGAGATATCCAAGTACAGAGAAATTACATCAGCTTTAGCGAGCCCCAAACACCAAACAGCTACACGGAGTGCAACACTGAAAACAGGAAACAGGAAACGCCTTACCGCCAGGTGCAGCCAATCAGCAATCACCAGTCCCAGAGAGCCAGAACTCTAGCTCTCTGTGTGTGTGTGTGTGTGTGTGTGTGTCCTTCCCTCAGTCCTTAGGTTTAGTTTTGTGTTTAATAGTTTTAGGTTTATCTGCCCTCCTCTGGTTCTGTTCCCCATTTAGTTAATTGTATTCACCTGCTTTCCCTCCAGCCCTCACTCCACACACCTGTTGCCTGTTTCCCTTATTGCTCCTCCCAGTCTATATAAGCCATGTCTTGTCTCTGTGTTGTTGTCGGTCCATTGTGATGTTATTCTGTCAGTCTCGTCTCGCTTTTTGGATAGAGGTGGGAAAAATGATCGATTCTAAGATGCATCGCGATTCAGCCGTGCATGATTCTACATCGATGCAGCAACGTGACATAATGAGATTCTCTCCCTATGTCTATGTCGGGGGTCGGCAACCGCGGCTCTGGAGCCGCATGCGGCTCTTCCATCCATCTGATGCGGCTCTCTCTGCTTGTAAAATAATGAATGGATATTTAAATAAAATGCTTTATATTTTACTGCATTAATTTTACATCTGTATGCCAATTCTAAATGTAAAGATTGTCTGCGTAAACCTGAACAGGTCCAACCCGGTCTTACTGTGAGACCGGGTAGACGTGTCACGCTTGTGCGTAATCATATGCGTGTTCTGAGCTGACGAGGATGTGAGATTCTGGGATTCTCCTCAGACTGCTCCTGGATGTGTCGCCACATTGGAGACAGGAACAAGCGCTATTCAGCCAAAGTTTCAAAATCAGGGAACATTTTCTAAGTGACAAGTCTCGCTTCAGTCGGAGGAATCTTCCTGCATGCGCCCTGGTTCTGCGACTTGCTCCAAGCCCCTCTCCACATCTTCAGCTCACTATGCACCTTATGTAGTACGCGCTGACAGCGAGCTGCGCTGAGCTCCGTGTCAAGCTCAGATGGGAATCTTTTCTTAAGTGATTTAGCTACATTTGCGATGTGCGAAACGAATAAAATGTCAGTTCGTCTGCATGTGTCGGGGTAATTCTTTCTCTTCTTTCTCCGTCAAAATAAATGGTCAAAAACGGGAACTGTCCGGTCAACACAACACAAGCCCTGCTTTTAACTGTTTTGTTTTCTTGTGAAAATAGTTATAATTTAACTTGATTAACACCAGAGCCAGGCGCACTGCGCCATTATCTCCATCGCTGTAAATGAGGGAAGAACAAAATAATCGGATCCTTTTCTGACCTTCCCCACCTACAAAGTTTAATTACAACAATCAAGCGTGACAGAGCCTGGATTTGTATTCTGAACAGTCTAAACATGTTTTAAAAAGAAATGTATGACAAAAGTGGCACCTGCTCAGTAAAACCACCAACAGGGTGAAAAATATCTAAATATTGTCGGCAGAGACGGGCTACAACTTCTGGATCCACTTTATATAAATCGTTTTATTGATTATCTTCTTATGAAAGATAACTTTGACGTACACTAGCGACCGGTACTGGCTGCTGTCACCTGTTGTGAGCAGCTCTCAGATGTCTGAGGGTAGGCCCCGCCCACAACGCCGCGGCTGCTGCAGTGTTTTCTTTACTGTGGGAAACGGGTAATAATGGCTCTTTGATGGGAACAGGTTGCCGACCCCTGGTCTATGTCTATGCGAGGACAATAAAGTTTTGAGGTTTTACAATTACTTCTGGGGGCAGAGTTGCAATGACATGCGCACTGCGTTGTCCTAGAAGCAATTGGACAGGGATACAGGGCCAACATTACCAGTAATCAAAGATGTACCCGTTACATTTAAATCGGATGTCTGGGCTAATTTCGGTTTTGGGATCCTGGATGTGAAAGAATCACTTAACACAGTATTTGTTTACTATTTTTAAGTTCAGTAATATTCTATCTTAAAGCTGCTCTACTGAAAACGTGATGCATTTCAGACTCAAATCGAATCGTTAGGCAGATAATCGGAATCGGATCGAATCGTGAGGCAGGTAGAGATGCACACCACTATTTTTGGATTACTAGTGTTTTTGGTTGTTGAATAAAGATTTTCGATTCCTCCAGACCTGTCTTATTATATAATAGCAGTTCTGGATTACATCTCAAATCTGTATGTTAGTGAAACCAGGCTTCAGGGTTCAGCAAGAGGTCTGTGTGTGGTGATTTGACTCCTGATCTCATGCTGCCATAAATGATGTGTGTGTTTCAACTAATCTGCTATCCATGACAAATTTATGTTGTAGTTTTAACCTTGTATCGACTTTTTATGGTGTAGCCCAGGATGTGATAAGAATTTCAGGGACACACGTCTGGAGATTGTTTATGTTTGACTTCCTTTGATCTGAGCTGAAGAAGGAAGAAGGAAGAGGGAAGACCTCCGCCCATCTGGCTGATACCGGAGGGAGCTGGGAGGATACTGAAGGCCGAAGAATGCTTCCGAGGCAGGGGTTGCCATGGAGACGGAAGGGGGGCCAGAAGGAGAGAGTTGGGGAGAATAAAAGTGTGAGGGCTCCGTTGGCAAGGGGCTTTTTTGGGTGTTTGGGGAAGAGTTCGGAGGACAACTGTAACGGTTGAGTGATTTGACCCGCTGCGTCGGGAAATCTGGAATATTTTTACTTCATCATATAAAATAAAATATTTGCTCCTTCATATAAGGGGCTTTAAACGGAATTTCCAGCCTGGGGTCTCCAATCGTGTCGCATAACAGCTGAAAGGTGAGGTGCTGGTTACTTTTAATCCCACTCCAAGAGGTTAACACTTAAGCTTAAAGTCTTTAACCTGGGCATAGCATAAGCTGCAGGTGACTGAGTTGTGGTGAAGTTATAACAAGAGTCTTCCTTTGTGCTGCTAAAGTATGTTTGCCAGAGTCTAAATCTAGGTAAAGATGATCGCTGATTAGCTCACAGTGGTGTAAGAGCTCAGACTGGATTCACGCTCACGCACAAATAGAATTACAAGTCAACCCTGAGACGTAGTGTTTATTAAAGAGTCAGCTAGTTTGGGAGGATGACTTGTAACAGTAGGGAAAATGGCAAACGTTTGTCATTTTACCTACATTTGTACATCAAATGGCACATTTGACATAACATAACATAATTTTGGTTCCATTTGTGTTATAACTTTTCTTCTGAATGTCCTAGAGAGGACAGCCCCTATAACCAGCAAAAGGAATGGAGTCATTAGCACTTATGGTTGTTAAATGGCACCCAGAATGATGTCGCACAAAGCAAAATTTCACATAATTTTGGTTCCATTTGTGTGAAAACAAGGTCCAATCAGGCTGAAACTCCACAGGAAAGTAGAATGCCCTGCCCTCCTGTGAAAGAGCTAATGGACCTCTGGCCTGTTCTTCATATGCCAGCTGAGGTAATGTGGATCAGCTCTTTCATCTGGTTTTATCTTTGACCATACTTTTTCACATTGCGTGTAGCATTGCCGTATTTCATTCATCATGAATTAATAATTATTTTTATTGTACTGTTCTTTCATTAATGCAGGTGTATGCAGAGTTTCAACGAATCACAAACCAGAACCTTCCTAACTTCCTATAAAGAATGAGCGCAGCGACTAGCGCTTCGCCGCGACTACCACTACGACAGCCTGAGCTCGCAGCAGTAGCGCCACGGACTCTCGCGCGATGATCGAGGAGCGCCCGATCGAGGTGCCCAGGACACGCTTTGGGCCCAGCTCCGGAGCGAGCTCCGGAGCGAGCTGCCCAAGTGGGCGCGATCGCGAGACGTGATGGCGCGAATGAGATGGGGGCTTCTCCTCGTAGTCGACGCGGCAATCCGAGATGTGGCGGATGCGAAGCACTCGGCCGTACGTCGGCGGGAACTGCAGACCGCCATCTCGCCCGAACGCGAAACGTTCTACTCGCAATACTTTGACGAAATCGCGCGCAGAGCGTTGACGCGCAAACGCCTTTCACACCTCCCACGGTTCCTGACGATGCACCCCGTGTAGTCTGAGATGAGTGCGGACGCACTGTTCGCCGCGGCGGTCGCGACGTTGCATGAATTCAAACGTTCTACGATGCACATACGCGCCGCCGTCGATCGGGCGCTCCGGTGCTTGAACGACACCGAACTGGCCGTGCTGACTCCGGTGCTCGACACGAGTCGGTACTCACACAACGCTGAGGCCAAGTTGCCAGAGTGGGTGCTATCCGAACGCACGGTGGCACGATTGCGAACGGGGCTTCTTCGCCAGATTGACGTCGAGATCCGAGAACAGGCGTACGCGTGCCCCGCTTGCCGACGCAGGATACCCTCCACGCGTCGGACAGAACACTGGTGCGCGTACGCGCCCGAAGACAAAAATATTACCTTTATTACTTTGGCGACATTACGAGCGGAGTGTTGATGCGCGAACGTGTTTCGCACCTCCGACGGTTCCTGCTGATGCGAGCCGACTCGACAGACATCGACGACGAGACTCTGTTGACTGTGGCGGTCGCGCTGCTGCACGAGTTCGGACGCTCGAAGATGCACATAAGCGAAGCCATCGCCGACGCGTTGTACCGACTGAGCGCCGCCGAGTTGGCGACGCTGACTCCAGAGGGTAACCCGTCCTGCGACGAGCCTGCCGTGAGTCCGTACTCGCCGGAAGATATCGCGGAGGCTGAACAGTTTTACAGGGAGAAGGAACGGGAGCGGGAAGCCGACGATCGGCGGCGGCGTATGCGCGCGATGGAGCATGAGGAGTTGTAACGCCTGTACCGCACCGCCAACGAATCAGGCGTCTACACGAGATGTACATTGCGCAGATGGAGGTCGGGCATAGGTTGTGAACGGTCTACGAGGGCACTCGACGCGACACTACCGCCACAATAAAAAGCAGCGACCAAACGGAAGTGTGAAAGAGCAACTTTTCTGTCTATTTTGTGACCTTGGACAGCCCGTTTGGCTTTGTTGTCGCACGTATTATTATTACCGTCCTCAATGAACCTACAATGTGCAGACCGTTATGCTGACTTGATTTTGTTCTTTGATTGTTTGTTTCTTGTCATTGTCCGAGGAAGGGTGAATAAAAACTCGCACGCACACACAGTTGTTTTTATAATTGTTTATTGTCCCCCCCCCCCCCAAAAAAAAACAAAAAATAAGAACCAAATAAATAAAACATGAAACAATGCCCCAGTCCCTGCTGCGAGAGGATAAAAAAGAAGCGACGAGCAGAGAGCGGCCTGTAGCGTACCAGACCAAGGACATGGTGGTGACGACGAACCTCGCTCAGGCGGAAAACGTGTCGGCGATGTTGCTAAAGCTGCGCGAGTCCTCCGCTCTCAACAACGAGCGACTCGTGTCGGAGTGGTGGCGAGACTACTCCCACGCTGGTAGAAGAGGAGAATTGGGACGACGCGACCGTTGCGAGCGGTGGCGAGACTACTACTACGCTGGTAGAAGAGGAGGGTCGGGACGACGCGACCGTTGCGAGCCGTGGAGAGACTACTACTACTGCCACCGCCGTGGCGGCGGCGGCAAAGGAGAGGAAACGGGATGACGCGAGCTGTGGAGAGACAACTACTAACACCGCCGTGGCGGTGGCGGCGAAGGAGAGGAAATGGGACAACGAGAGCCGTGGAGAGACTACTACTACCGCCGCCACGGCGAAGGAGAGGAAACGGGATGACGAGAGCCGTGGAGAGACAACTACTACCGCCGCCATGGCGAAGGAGAAGAAACGGGACGACGCAACAATTGCGAGCCGCAGAGAGACGGCGGCGGCGGCGAAGGAGAGGAAACGGGACGACGCGCTGTTGAGTGCGGGTCCGCTTTGCATCCAGCATGCAGAGATCCAGCGCTGCCCCGCGCGCCGAAGCCCCGAGAAGGCCGACCGCCGGCATTTCTGCATGCCCCGGCGATAGGACATTTACACGTTTCGGTCAGCTGGGCTCGTCCGCCGAGCGTAGTCGGCGCGTCTTGATCTCGGTCCGCGCCGCCAGCGTTGTCTGCGCTCAGACGAGACGCTGCACGCGGCGGTCATGACGCCGCTGCGCACATTCAAGAAGCGGCCGCGGATTCACGAGGAGATCTCGAGGAGACTTGACCTGGCTGCGCTGGACGTGGACTTAGCGATGGGAGGCTCGCGGTTCACCCCGATTTCGAAATCCCCACGTCGCGTAGCGGTGACTGTATCGTATCGCTTTGGGTGTTTCTTTTTTGTTTTACAAAAATATCATTAAAACAAAACTCAGATGCAGCATTTCACAAGGCGTGGTCCCACCGTGTCTTCTACACCAGAGCATTGGAACAACGTGTAACGCGTGCATTGTTGTTGCTGCGGTGGTTGTGATGTACAATTGCTTATTATGTAATAAAGGCAACTGATGTGAACGTGAAACCGTGTGTTTTCTTGATGTGTTTCTTCACCATTCCCTACCTCCACCACCAATGTGCTTGCGGACCGCAAAGTGCGCACTCGGCGCAGAGAGCGGTGGGAGCACGGTCGCATGAAACCACACCCTCGCTCATACTGTCTATAAGGAGAAGAAGAAGAAGACGCAAAAGAAGAAGAAAGCTGGTTGCGCAGCATGCCGCCAGTGCGAGAGAGACAGCGAGCTCGCGCCACGGACGTGTGTAGTTTTTCGTTGCGCTAACGGTTGCAGTGACAACAGCGAGCCTCCGACGCTCTTGAGCTGCCCGCGTGGGCGTTATCGCGCGAGACGATGGAGCTAGTGAGAACGGGGCTTCTCTGCTTGGTTGACGTGGCGATACGAGAATTCGCAGAGTGCTCCGCGTGCAGGGCACGCATTGAGCCCGCACTTGGGGGACACGCGTGTATGTACACGCCTGCCGATAGGGAATTTTATGACTTTTACCTCCCCGAGATTATGCGCGGAGTGTTAACGCGCTAACACAATTTGCGTCTCCAACGGTCCCTGGAGCTGCGCGAGGAGGCGCGAACCGAGGCACGCCACGAGGCGCGCCCCCTCGCGCCGTCGTCTCGGATGAACGCCGACACGCTGTCCGCCGTGGCCGTCTCGCTGCTTCACGAATTCAGACACGCAACGCGCATATGCGACGCCATCGCTCAGGCGCTGGAGCTCTTGGGTCGCGACGAGCTGGCCGCGCTGACACCAGAGCGAAACCTGTCTTGCGCGCGTACGAGCGTCACCGGCGGCAACTTTTGCATGGAGGTCTCGGACGATCGGCGGGGTTGAAGCAAAGCGGGCCCTCCCGATTTGCACGTTGACCCCACGGAGGGCGCCGATCGCGAGCAGCACGCGCAACGGCGCAGGAACCCGTCTCTGGGCTTCGACGTTATGGCGTCGATGACAGCGGAGGGCGCCGACGATGCCGATTACGAGCAGCGGTGGGGAAACAATCGGTGAAGGACCGAGCTGTACACGCGACGCACGTGGAGCATGAGGAAGCCTCTGGATTTTTGACGTCGTCCACGGACGTCCTGTGTGTGTGCGTGTGTGTCGAAGCGAGCGAGGATGGACGACGCAATAGCAAGTGACTACAATACGAGAGCCGGCGCCTGAAAAATGCGTGGACAAGCCATCGCTGAGGGGAGCCGCGGCGAGTGTGAGGCTTTACGACTTCTACTCGTCTCGGCCTTTGTTCACACTACACGCACGCAGCTATTGTTGCCAATGAAACCAAAGAGTGTGTGAACGATAAACATTTCTGCTAGCTCTCTTTATTGTTGTTGTTGTTGTTTGTTTATTTCACCAGTGCTTTTGGCTTTGTCCTCGCATGCATTGTTGTATTGTGTGCGCTATATCCGCTATACAACCACAGAGTGTGAACAACAAACTTTATTTACGAATGAGATGGCTTTGTGTATCTGTTTATTTGTTTTTTGACTCCCAACATACTATACAATAACACAACCGAGCCTGTATTAACGCACGAGGGGTCTTTCATCGCCACCCCGCGCGCGTGTAGATTTATGTTCTTCCTGCTGTGAGGGATACCCCCCACACACACACATTGCACACAAAAAGAGAGCCGGCGTAGCAGGTGAAGGCGAAGATAATATGGCCCGATGCCTCGCGCTGGCCGAGGCGAAGGCTTGCTGCGCCGCTGCTCTTTCGTGCCCCGAAGGCGCCGGGCATTACGATGATGATGATGACGATGACGATGAGAAGGAGGAGACAACCATCGAGCAGCCGTCTGATTCTGTAGTTCATGCGAGCGAAAGTCGCCACGGATACGGAGACTTTAGCGAGCTAAGGCGTGGTGGCGAGGATGATGATGATGAAGACGAAGATGATGATGAAGACGAAGACGATGATGAAGACGATAAGGATGATGATGAAGACCAATCTGACGAAGAGGACGACGATGAAGACCAATCTGACGACGAAGACGATGAAGAGGCTGCAGACGTGCGCGGCGATGACGACGACGAATCCCACGGCGGTCCTACGGAGTACGCGCGTTCCCACGTGCGAGACATGCTCTCTAGCTTCATGCCGTACTTTCCGCGTGACCTGGAGGAGTCGGTGATCGCGATGACCAACCTGGAAGCATCCAGGCGCAATCCGCCCATCGCAGGTTGGCGAGCTATGGGCACCGCCGACTTCCGTGCCTACCTCGGCCTGCTGCTCCTGTCCGGGGTGTACAGGTCGCGAGGCCTGCGAGAGTCTGTGGGATGCGGAGAACGGCAGGTCTGTGTTCAGAGCTACCATGCCCCTGAAGGTCTTCAGGGCATACTGTAGCGCGCTGCGTTTCGACGACCGCGAGACCAGGCGAGAGAGGTTGGCTTCACCTCGCGAAGAGCTGGCTCCCATCAGGCGCGTCTGGGAGCTGTGGCAGCTACGCTTGCCGTTGCTGTACCTACCGGGACGGGAGGTCACAGTGGACGAGCGACTGGTTCCGTTCAGAGTCTGTGGAACGAGAGGCGCCACACGCTGCTGGGTACCATCAGGAAGAACAGACTGGAGATCCCGGGAGAGTTGCGCTGCGTGGAGGGTCGCTTCGCGGGATCCGTGGTCACGGTTCACGCGCGGCCCGCCTTTGGCGGCCCACAGACGACGCTGCTCTCCTACGTGCCCAAGAAGAACACAAACGTGCTGCCCCTGACCACCTGTCCTGAGCACACACACGTCACGAGCTCACCCTCTTCGGGAACTCAGCAGCAGCGGCGGCAGTGGCGAGAGGACCGCGCCTCGGGGAAGCCCGCGATGGTGCTGCACTACAACCGCACCAAGGGCGGAGTGGACAACCTGGACAAGGTGGCGGCCACCTACAGCTGCAGGCAAAAGACCTGCAGGTGGCCCGTGGCTCTCTTTCACAACATGGTGGACGTGGCCGGGTACAACGCCTTCGTGCTGTGGAGGGAGCTGCGGCCCGAATGGATGACGGGCAAGCAAAACAGGAGGTGCGTGTTTCTGGAGAGCATGGGTCACGCCTTGGTCGCGCCGCTGAGAGAGGCCAGGACGCGCCACACGTCCTCCTCCTCCACGGTGGCGGCAGTCGCTTGATCCTCCGTCCCGGAGCGGCAGGACTGCCGCCGCGGTGGGGAATCGAGGGCGGTGCCCAGGAGGAGGTGCAGCCTCTGTCCCAGAATCAAGGACGTGAAAACCAAAACCGTGTGTCACGGGTACGGGTGCTACGTGTGCTGCAGATGCGCGCTCACCTACTGTCCCGTCTGCGCGGGGCTCGCCAGTCCCCTGCGCGTGTGATTATGTACATGCGCAACAATAACAACTGTGGAACCGTAGTTTGGGTATTCCTAAACCCCACCTTCATCTCCGCACCGCTTAGCGCCTGCCGACGGGGTCCGTGCGGACCCCCGCCCCTTCGACTCTGCCGTCGACGGGGTACTAGCGCACCCCCGCCCCTTCGACTTTGCCGTTGATGGGGTACTCTCGGACCCCCGCCTCTTCGACTCTGCTGTCGACGGGGTCCGCACGGACCCCTGCCCCCCGTTGTAGACGGGGTACTCGCGGACCCCCGCCTCCTTGACTCTGCTGGCGACGGGGTACTCGCGGACCCCCGCCCTAATGACTCTGCCGTCGACGGGGTACTCGCGGACCCCAGCTCTAATGACTCTGCTGTCGACGGGGTACTCGCGGACCCCAGCGCCCTCGTTGTCGACGGGGTACTTGCGGACCCCCGCCTCCTTGATTCTGCTGGCGACGGGGTACTCGCGGACCCCCGCCCTAATGACTCTGCTGTCGACGGGGTACTCGCGGACCCCAGCCCTAATGACTCTGCTGTCGACGGGGTACTAGCGGACCCCCGCCCTAATGACTCTGCTGTTGACGGGGTACTCGCGGATCCCCGCCCTAATGACTCTGCCGTCGACGGGGTACTCGCGGACCCCCGCCCCAATGACTCTGCTGTCGACGGGGAACGCGCGGACCCCCGCCCCAATGACTCTGCCGTCGACGGGGTACTCGCGGACCCCGCCCCTTCGACTTTGATGTCGATGGCATCGGAACCCCAATGGAGTACACAAGGGTTAATATTGTACGAAAATGTATTATTTTTCCAACTATTATTTTTTTATTAAAGAGCAGGTAAAGTGTGCCTCGGAGTCCTTCTCCACCCACGTATCAATTTTAAAAAATGCATCATTAGTAGGCGTTGCCTGGAGCACCAAGAGGGCGGAGCCGCGGCAGTGACGAAGACGATGGCTAACTAGACGATGCTAGCTCCCTTCTCTCTGAGCAGTTATTAGAAGTGGAGGACGTTTCTCCCCCTCCTTACCCAGACACTCGAGAAGAAAGGGACCAAGTCTATTTGGAGGAGACAAGCGGACCTGAGCCTTATTGTTTTGAGCTTGTGAGTTGCCTGAAACTAGCGGAACCAACCCAACAGAACCAGCTCTGAATGGTAAGTAGCCGTTAGCCATAGCATTGGATTAGCTGTAGGGTTTGGCTCCACAGCCCTAAAAAGCTAGTATTCAGCATGTTTTAGAGGTTTATCTGCTTCAACACACCTGGTTTTAATCAGCAACAAATAGCTGAGCTGCTTAACAGCTAATCTAACCTGTTAAAGCAGGAAAACCACTTAAACGTGCTGGATAGCAGCTCTCCAGGAGCTCAAGTTACAGTCTGCTGCATAGAAATGTATGAAAATACCCCATGAGAAAATTATTCTGTAATGTGTTCAGCCCACTAAAACTGCCCTGATTTATTTATTTACTGATAACAGCTGCTCTCTTGGTTCTAGGTCCTCTGGTGTCTGCAGCTGGTCTGGTGTCGTCAGGATCAGGAGCTTCCGGAAGAATGTGCCTTTCAATGACTCTTTCCCCCTTATTTGTTATATTAATTAAATAAATCTCAATTTATATATTTCCTGTTTTTGTTCAAGTCCATAAATACTTAAACATGCTTGAAATTAAAACGAGCTTTTAACAGTGAGGTGCTAGTTTAATTCATCACAATAGAGCTAGTTAAACATGCAACAAAAATGTGATAATCAATGTAATTTATAAATATCCATTAAAATATCAAAACTGGAATCTAAATGAGATATTTGGCGGCACAAAAAACTTGTCAAACACAATATTTATTATAATAATTGTAGGCAGACAGGAGACAGAGCTGATGGAGGTTCTCAGTCATCGAAGGATGGCTGAAGGCTTTCCAGGAACAGGAGATGTGGTGTTGTCTCTTCTCTCTCTATTCTGCCAGATGAGCTGATAGGTTACAGGTGTGTGAGGACATCCTCATGCTGTCATAACTAGATGACAGGAGTTATCAGCTGATCAGCCAGGCTAATGATGAGATGCAGAAAGAAAACAAATCCAGGACAGTGTACAGTAATAACATTAATATGTGGTGTTGCTCACCTTATGTGCTCTTCTAAAGTATTAATGTGTGTCTGCCTCATGGTGTAGAGTCCATATTTTGCTGAGTGTCCTGCAATAATGCAGGTTATTAGTTAATTTACTTTTGATAGCAAAAACAAAATATTTAATGTAAAAGTTATTTACCAGGTGAATCAGCTCACACAATACCACCAAGTGTCACAGGGGCAGAATCAGTAGCCTCTTTCATGATGTCATGATGTAATCACATACTTATTTAATATATATATTTATATCTTAAAAATTCTGAAATGTTTTAATTTTTTTTTACCTTGAACACTGAGCTTGCACTGTCACTGAGGTGGAAGTTGGAATCAACAGCAGACACCTCACATCTTGGTCTTTTCAGGGGTGTAGACGCTGCTCTGGGACTTTCTGGAAGATGAATTTCCGTCATGGTCTCTGTGTCACAAGACACACTGCAGCTGTGAGCTCTATTCTGGCTGGCTATGTAAAAACAAAGAAGCAGCACATTTATAAATGTTTAAAAGAGCATAAAATCACGTGTAACAATAATCTGTAAAACAAATTAAAACTAGAAGGTAATAATAAAATGTTTACATAGAAAATTATTAAAAATAATTCACCTTTGCTACGGGTAAGGCTTCACGTCAGCCTGGACAAGTGCATTCTTGCAGCTAAATCAGTCTGACAGCCAATGTCTTGGGTAGATTTAGCCTGAAAAATAAAATAGAAGCACATTGTTGTTGGGAGTTTATAAAGTCAGAAAATATACAAAAGAAACTGTCCTATATAGGCGCTTTATAAAATTCCTAGTGTGTGATCGTTGTTATAACGTAAAAGTCAGTCACAGAATTCCTTAAACAGAATTCCTTACAGAACCGGGTCACAAGCTGGATTTCACGCTGTAATGCTGTCTGTCAACTAGTGCTGCGTCAGTTAGAGCCACTGTTGCAGAATTACCGACTGACTAGCTAAAGGAAGTGAACCACGTCTCTCAAACTTTGCATTTAGGTAGGGAATTGTCTTTAGAAGATGTCAAAACTTTTATTACTCACCTCAGACTGGAGCCCGCCGTGGTGGGGGAGCAGAGTCGGTGGGCTGCATCTAAATCGCGGAAGTGCCACGGTGGGCATTGCCTCCCTCTTCAAACGGAGACGTGCAGAATCGCGGATAAAATGCCCACAGAGCCACCGCAACCATACTACAATACACCTTCTCACCATACTAACACGATATGGAGCACTAAACCCGAACTACTTTCCCAATTACACTAACAGCCAAACACTAACTAAACTACAATATCCAACAGCCAAACTAACACTAAATAAGTATGTATAACACTAAAAGCTATGCTAAAGACTAGGATATGCTAATGCTGAACTACCGCTAACCGTCCTACACTCGCTTGCAAATCCAACTCCCAACTCGCCACAAGGCGTGGCCGAGACGCTCGTTGCTTTTATAACTTTGACACAGAGCTGCTACGTAGTACTCTACTGGTTTACGTAGTATCTTACTCCTTAGCCATTGGCTAAAATTTATTCAAAATGAGTCAAATTCTATGTTTTAAGCTGAAGGTGGAGCTATACTGTGGTATTTAGGCAGAATTTTTAATTTTTAAAGAAAATGCACCAAAATGCTAAAATAATGAATACACACATTTAAAACACTATTAGACACTCATTTATACAGTTCATCAGCAAAAAAAAGTTAATTTAGACATTACTTGCTCTTTAATGTTGCAAATAATAATAATGATTTTAATAATACCCTTATTTACTCTCTATTATTTACTATAAGATTAAAGTATGTGTTTGATTACTTATTTTATCCCATACACATGAAAGTGTCATATAATAGCTACTCACACACACATCTATGGGTGCACTAAGGTTTGTCTCATGGAACGTACATGGAGTTGGCTCCAGAGAGAAGAGATTAAAAATTTTTGATCAGCTAAAGAGAGAGCAAGCAGACGTAATATTATTACAAGAGACTCATAGATCTGCCACATCTGCAGATGAACTTAAAACACCTGAGTTTCCCAGCATGTTCTCTGCCTGCTATAACTCTAGACCACTTATGTCAGAGTCAAGGCCAGATGCGGCCCGCGGAGCATTTTTATGTGGCCCGCGAGATAAATATCAAAAATATATTAAAACTGGCCCGCTGGCCGACTTCACCGCAAAGACTTCAACTCCCATGATGCTTTGCGGCGTCAGCGCGGAGCCGACGAAGCCCCCTCCTTTGTGTTTTTTCCGCCTGCTGCCGGTGTCTGCAGCTCCGCTGTCTCCGACAAACTAAACACTCCTCTCACTCAGCGCCGAGTTCACTCAGCTGTTTTCTGACGTTGAAGCCCAGAAACGGAGATTTTAATCGCTCAGTAATGTGTTCACGACTGAAAGAAAAAGTGTTCCAACTAACTTCCAGACAGAGCTGATATAACTCCAGCGAGCAGCGACACGCTCAAACCAGCACGACTCTGTGGTTGTGTTTCCTCCCCGACACACAACAACGTGGTCAAGCTGCTCAGACATGTTCATCAGCACAAACCTATGTGAGCACCTGTTGTCATCTAATGTTGTCATTATTATGATGAAGATGAACAAAACAACAGGAGTCTCCTCCTCAGCTCAGATCAACCCCATGATGCAGGTATCTGGCTGGAACAGGTGAGCATCACAGTAAACCAGTGGAGCAAACTGAGCTTTAAATATGTTGGTTTTATGCTCTTTTTCTGCTCCAAAACAAGAAAGTTAACAGGTGAGATGTTGCATTTTCATTTAAGATACAATGATATTTTTATGTTGTTGTTGGCCCGTGAGAAAAGATTTAACCTACAGTAAACAGGAAGTGGAAAGGCTGCAGATACTGTAGATGAATAGAATAGAAAATCCCTTTATTGTTCCTCAGTGGGGAAAGCTAGACGTCACAGCAGCGATGACACGTATTACAGGAGAAAAAAGGAGAATAAAAAATAAGAAAAATGAATAAACAAGAAAACATAAATCCTGAATAGATTTTAAAAATGCTGATTATACCACAAGTAATGAATACCACCGATGCCTTTTATTTAAAACGGACTTGCTCGTGTGTCATTTGGTTATTCCACATACAGTGTTAATGCAGAAATAAGTTTGTTTCCAAATTTAAAGGTTCAAAATTGCATATATGTTGATAAAGAAAATGTGCAAATTTGCCGTCACTTTTTCAAAAAATATTAAGTTTGGCCCTCGACTCCGTCCCAGAGTTTCATTTCGGCCCCTTGTGAGTTTGAGTTTGACACCCCTGCTCTAGGCAAAGGGGTGTAGCTATTTTAATACACAAAAAGATCAATTTCACAGTATTGGACACAATTTCAGATCCAGAGGGTAGATTTATAATGTTAAAAATATCTATACAGAACCAAGGCTTATGTATCGTCAGCATATACTGTCCAAATATTGAGACCCTCCATTCTTTCATAATTTTTCTCTGTACTCTCCGAACACTTGGACTGTCCACTTATACCCTGAAGTGATTTTAATTTTTGGTTGGACACTTTAACAGACAAGCTCAGTACAGCTGGGACTCAGCGCAATTGGCAATCCACTTATATAGTTAAATAGTACATGAGTGATTATGGGCTTTGTGATGCATGGCGATCTTTTCATCCTAACCGTAGAGAATATAGTTTTTTCTCACACGACCATCACTCTCATTCACGTTTGGATTATTTTCTAGTCAGCAGCTCATTGTTGGCTGACATTTCAGACACTGAGATACACCCCATAGTTGTCAGCGACCATGCTCCGGTTTCTTTAACTCTGGTAAACAAGAAGACAATCCCACCAAGCAAAAACTGGAGGTTTAATACATCACTGCTTAAAGACGAAGGTTTTATTGATTTTTTTAAAAAGGACTGGGCTTTATATTTAGAACATAATGACCTGCCTGGAACATTAGCACCTATTCTTTGGGAGGCAGGAAAGGCAGTGATGAGAGGTAAAATAATCTCTTTCTCACATAAGAAAAAAACAGAAGAAGTCTTTAGAGGCATCCACAGAAGAAGAGTTACTGAGCTAATTACGTAAAGCTAAATTAGAACTTCTTGGAATTATCGACAAAAAGACACCATTTTTAGCACAATGACTACGAATAGAAAACTTTGAACATAGTAATAAATCAGGTAAATTTTTAGCTAGTCAGTTAAAAATTAATAAAGAGAAAACTACCATATCTGCTGTCAAAGGCTCAACCGCGAATATAGTTAATGACCCTGAAAGAATAAACAACACTTTCAGAGACTTTTAACAAACTTTGTACTCACCACAGATAAACCCATCAGATAACGAGATCGATCAGTTCCTTGACAGGATAACACTTCCTAAATTATCAGACAGCCAAGCTACAGTCCTGGACTCGCCACTAACATCAGCGGAGCTCCAGGAAGCCCTTAAATCCATGACTAATAGGAAAGCTCCAGGTCCAGATGGGTTTCCAGCAGAGTTCTACAAAGAATTCTGGATCATTCTGGCTCCAACATTTTTCAGAATAGTGAGGGAAATCGAAGAGAGTGGCAGATTACAGCCAAACATGAATTCAGCCAATATTAGTCTCTTGTTAAAACCAGGCAAAGGCCCTGCATTTCCTACCAGCTATCGCACAATTTCTCTTATTAATGTTGATCTCAAAATAATTTATTAAGCCCTGGCAAAAAGATTAGAGAAGGTAACCTCCTTCATAATACACCCTGACCAAACTGGTTTCATTAAGGGTAGACAGTCATCCACTAACTCACGTAGATTAATTAATTGGATAGATTTCTCTTACAGTAGAAACATAGAAACTAGTATATTATCTCTAGATGCAGAAAAGGCTTTTGATAGAGTTAGCTGGAAGTTCTTATTTGCAACTTTACATAAATTTGGTTTTGGGAACTTCTTCATAAACTGGCTACAAACATTATACAGTTCACCAACAGCACGTGTCAGGACAAACGACCAAATATCAGCTAGCTTCTGTGTTCAGAGGGGGACCAGGCAGGGATGCCCACTCTCCCCCTCACTGCATGTCTATTTATTATAGCTCTCCTAACATCCCTGTCTAAAAACTACTACTGAATCCAACGTACTCCTCCCACCTCTAAATCCATTCTGATAATTAACAAAAAACCCACTCTTTTCTAAAAAGTATACCAGTCTATTAGACACCATCCTCTCCATCATCTTACACAGCACAGATGTCAACGCTATTGGCTTGTAAGATGACGGAGAAGGGGATTCCTTTCCTGGCTTCACAAAAGGGACAACAATAGCATGCTTCCAGGATTTTGGCAAGACTCCTTCCTCCCAGACATAATTAAATAGTACCAAAATTTCACATATCGTTTCATCATCAAGATGTTGATGCAACTTATAACAAATCCCATCCTGCCCTGGCTCAAAATTAGCACCTGCCTTAATAGCATCCTTCAACTCCTTGCAGGGAAAAAACAAGTTATACTCATTTTCCGTTCCTGCTGCTCCTGCCAATTTAAAGACATTTTCTGACAACGTAACCTCTCGTCACTTTAGCACTTCTTCACCCAAGATCTCTGAGATATGAACATCCTGGAAAACCTCGACACACATGTCCGCTTTCTCTTTGCTAGTAATAGCCATCCTCTGCCCGCCACCAAGAACTGGCATTGCTGAACTCACGAATTTACCAGACATACGATGAATCCTCCTCCACAACTGTTGAGCAGGAGTCTCTTTTTTTTTTTTTTTTACCACATTCTCACACTCTTTATTCCACCAGGGAACAATAGCTCTACTCCCAGGATTTATCCTTTAGGGAATTGTCTCAGAAGCAACTTTCATAATCATTGTTGTCAAAGACTCACACATTTCATCCACTGTATCATCAACAACCTCTTCTACTCCTACTGCTGTGCCCTCACTAAACCTTGGCCAATCTACCAGAGAGAAATTAAACCTGGCAATTTTCTCCCCACTATCCACAAAAACTGACCTACCAAAGTGGCTGAGTACAGGAAAGTGATCACTGCCCAGTGAGTCCTCCTTCAGTACTTTCCAGTCCCTGACCTGCGCCAATCCAGGAGAGGCAAAAGCAATATCCAAATAAGATCCTTTACTGGAATTGAAGTCAAAACTAGTTGGTACACAGACATTCATAACTATTAAATTTGCAATATCCAAAAATTCTTCGATCACAGCCCCATTAGAATTTTTGCCCTGGCTCGCCCCCAACGGATTATGAGCATTAAAATCTCCCACCTAAATTGCAGACGATCCTATCTTACTAAAAATATCCTCAAACTCGGCCAAAATTAAAGGTTTACAGGGATTATAACAATTGACCAAAAATATCTTGCCTTCATTAGACCACACTTCAGTAATTATACATTCCAACGACTCCTCCCACTCACAGCGTTTATACTGGATACCTAATTTAATAAATGTGGCACACCCAACACCTGACCTACTCAGTCTATCCTTACAGAGACACACATAACCTGGAATGACGAAATCAAGATTCGGCTTAAGCCAAGTTTCTTGGACACAAATAAAATCTGGTTTCGGCTGAGAGTCCTGAACAAACTTTCTAAACTCTTGTCCATTTGCAGTAAGACTTCTTGCATTCCACTGCAAAATACAAACCATATCTCAAAGTCTAGGCACCATCATCATCATCAATGAAGTCACCATCATCTAGAACAATCCCCTCTGCGACCCCTATTTCCCTCTCAACTTCAGCCACCCGACTCATCCTCATGAACTCATGTAGTGTCTGGGGAGCCCTAAGAATCTGTTAGCAGCCTCAGTAACAAACTTAATGATATCAGACCTGGACCTTTTCTCCCTAACCCCATACATCACATCAACCATAAAGGCCAGAAAAGCCTCCTTGTGGACCACAAAACAGTTATGACCTCTAGGTACTTTCAGTGTTTGCTGTGACAACAAAGGCACACCCATAGCAACACCAACATTGACAGGATGAACCCCACCTTCCACCCTTTTCAAAGCATCAGCATATGAGACGTTGTTCCCTTCCTTAACCGTTTGGACCTGTTTAGCTTTCATAAAATGCGTGCATTCTTTAGATGACGTTATGTGACTTCCCCCACAGTTGCAGCATTTCGGAACAGAATCTGCACAAGTACAGGTGCTGGCCAGTAAATTAGAATATCATCAAAAGGTTGAAAATATTTCAGTAATTCCATTCAAAACGTGAAACTTGTACATTATATTCATGCAATGCACACAGACCAATGTATTTCCGATGTTTATTACGTTTAATTTTGATATTTATAGGTGACAACCAATGAAAACATCAAATCTGGTATCTCAGAAAATTAGAATATTCTAAAGGCCAATGAAAAAATGTTTGTTTCTCTAATGTTGGCCAACTGAAAAGAATGTGCATGTATAGCACTCAATACTTAGTCGGGGCTCCTTTTGCCTCAATAACTGCAGTAATGCGGCGTGGCATGGACTCGATCAGTCTGTGGCACTGCTCAGGTGTTATGAGAGCCCAGGTTGCTCTGATAGTCGTCTTCAGCTCCTCTGCATTGTTGGGTCTAGCGTATTGCATCCTCCGCTTCACAATACCCCATAGATTTTCTATGGGGTTAAGGTCAGGCGAGTTTGCTGGCCAATCAAGGACAGGGATACCATGGTCCTTGAACCAGGTGCTGGTGGTTTTGGCACTGTGTGCAGGTGCCAAGTCCTGTTGAAAGGTGAAGTCTGCATCCCCATAAAGTTGGTCAGCAGCAGGAAGCATGAAGTGCTCTAAAACTTCCTGGTAGACGGCTGCATTGACCCTGGACCTCAGGAAACAGAGTGGGCCAACACCGGCAGATGACATGGCACCCCACACCATCACTGACGGTGGAAACTTTACACTGGACCTCATGCAACGTGGATTCTGTGCTTCTCCGCTCTTCCTCCAGACTCTGGGTCCTTGATTTCCAAAGGAAATGCAGAACTTGCTTTCATCAGAAAACATAACTTTGGACCACTCAGCATCAGTCCAGTCCTTTTTGTCCTTGGCCCAGGCGAGACGCTTCTTGCGCTGTTTCTTGTTCAAGAGTGGCTTGACACACGGAATGCGACACCTGAATCCCATGTCTGTCATGAGTCTCCTCGTGGTGGTTCTTGAAGCGCTGACTCCAGCTGCAGTCCACTCTTTGTGGATCTCCCCCACATTTTTGAATGGGTTTGTCGTCACAATTCTCTGCAGGGTGCGGTTATCCCTAGAGCTTGTACACTTTTTTCTACCACATTTTATCCGTCCCTTCGCCTGTCTGTTAATGTGCTTGGACACAGAGCTCTGCGAACAGCCAGCTTCTTTAGCAATCACCTTTTGTGTCTTGCCCTCCTTGTGCAAGGTGTCAATGATTGTCTTTTGGACAGCTGTTAAGTCAGAAGTCTTCCCCATGATTGTGGTGCCTTCAAAACAAGACTGAGGGACCTTTTAAAGGCCTTTGCAGGTGTTTTGAGTAAATCAGCTGATTAGAGTGGCAGCAGGTGTCTTCTATATTCAGCCTTTTCAGAATATTCTAATTTTTTGAGATACCAAATTTGGAGTTTTCATTAGTTGTCACTTATGAATATCTAATTTAAATGTAATGAACATTGGAAATACATTGGTCTGTGTGCATTGCATGAATATAATGTACAAGTTTCACGTTTTGAATGGAATTACTGAAATATTTTCAACCTTTTGATGATATTCTAATTTACTGGCCAGCACCTGTAGATGTATCATGACCACCTCCACATTTCGCACATTTTCTGACACCTCTACAGGCAGCTGCCATATGACCGAAGCGTTGGCATTTAAAACACCTCATCGGAGGTCTTATAAAGGCGGTACGACAAACAACCAATGAACACTCTCGTTGGTAAAACAGTCCCTTTAAATGAAATCAAAACTGGAGAACTGGGATTATCACCATCACAAGCTTTAAAGCGTCTTACTTCCACTAACACTCCACCATTAATATTTTCCCTGAGTTCTTTTTCCGTCATGTCAGCACACACACCGTAAATTACACCTCTAATCACCTCCCTTTGCTCTGGAGCAGAAACTTCCACTTTTTTCCCCACATAATTTTCCCACTTTCTGAGCCATAACCAACTAATCAGCAGTGGCACAAAACACCAAAAGTGCCCCATTCTGAAGAGTTTGAGCTTTCAGGCGATCCCCAATACACCTCAAAGATTCCACAATTTTTAATGGATTCAAAGCCCTGAATCCTTCTCCAGTTGCTCTTTAAGTTTGAAAACCACTTTAAAATCCATGATTGATTTCACCATTTTATTCCCTCTCCCTCCTTCTTTCTAAAGAGGAGAGTCTGATCTATCCCGATTCCCCAACTTGTCCCTCTCGCTACCCTCTGACACAGAAGGCAAAACCAGAACACAGGCAAGTACACCAGGAAGAAAAGAGGACCGATGCAAGGACACACCGTATTACCGGGCCTATACAGGCCGTCGGCCGGTGCTCCCACAACTTCCCCTCCCAACGCAAAAACAAACAAACTACTACCACCTCGTAACCTGCCACACTCAAACCAAGCTCTCACACAGCAAATGAAAAGATAACATTATCGTTCAAAACCATCTTTCCTAAAAATCGACAGTCTCTCTCTCCCGACCTAGATCCGAGCTAGATCATCCTCCACTCTCAAAGAGGACGTCACATTTCAGGGACAGTGGTTTAATGCCGTCAGGCCCCAACCGCGCTTCCGTCTCCTGAAATAATGGAGTGAGGAGGCTTAAAAGTCTTCAGGAGCAACTGATTGCTGATTTGGTGCCGCTGTTCCTCATCACTCTGCTGGGCTCTGGTACTGTGTGGCAGGACTGCAGGAGCTGAGGCCTGCAGCAGGAGGTCACCAGGTGGAGAGCAGAGCAGAAATCTCAGGGTTTGTAACAACTTGTCATGTTTTAATTGTTTGGAAAATAAATTCTTACTTTTATAAACCTGACTCTTTCCTTGAATCAAGACGAAGTGTTTACAATCCCTGAATAAAGAAAGAATCCTAGAATATTCTGATTAAACTTCCAAAGACCAAGCAGGTTGATGTTTTATAGTTATATAGAGTATCCCAACTTATTGGTCATAAGTAAAGGTAATATATTAGGCTCTTAAAGCACTACATTTATCAACACCCCTAATGCACACTGGAAGCCTCAGTGGTGCAGAGAAGCAGTGGAAAGGTGTACACGTGACAATCGAGTGCACTCCAGTGCACACTGTCTCAGCCGCAGAGTGGCTTCTCCGCTGTGCTCCTCGCTTGAATCGTGCGATCACAAAATCTCTATAGTCTATGTCGTCCGCCATAAAACCAAAAAGAAGAAAATCACATTTGACATTGCTGTTTTATGTCATATGTGATGTTCCTCTCCACTGCCAGGATTCAAGCCATGAAAAACACACAGCTGCACTTGTGGAATGATACTGAGAGTAAATAAGCCGTTAGGTCACTTGTATTGATGTAATCTACATGGATATGAAATTGCACCACGGTAGTAGACTTTCATTTTTTTTCTTTTTTTCATTTATTGACATTAAAATAAAAATACAGAAAGAAATTACTACAAGCCAAAATGAAAAAAGGGGACAGAAAGAAGAAAAACTTATGTTATCTGCCCCTTTCAACTAAAATAACATTAATACAAAAAAAAATTTGAACAATATAGTTCCTGGACTGGTTGGCCCACACAATCTAAACCCATGAATCGAGAAAAAAAAAGAGAAAACGAGTTACACAGAGAGAAACAAAGTTATAGACCTCTATACATACGACTTGTTTCCTTTTTTTTTCATCCCCCAACCCCCTTCCCTCACACATTTATGTAACGGATCTAAATAGGTTAATCATTTCATTTTTTATCTCTTTTTTGAAAGTCAATATTGTTTTTGCATTCTTGATTTCAGTATTTAATTTATTCCACAATTTAACTCCATATATGGACACACAATGTTCTTTTACGAGTATCCGATGTCTAGGTATATTAAATAATTCATGTCCTTTTAAATCATATTTGCTATCTCTTTTTGTAAATCTTTTGATTAATCCTGCAGGTACGTTCCTTTTGTTTGCATTATACATAAAATTTTAAAATATTGTAGTCCACCAGATCATAGAATTTTAGTGTTTTTAATTTAATAAATAATGGATTGGATGGATCTCTGTAGTTGTTCCTTGTGATTATTCTTATTGCTTTTTTCTGTAAGATGTAAATGGAATTTGTGTAAGTTTTATTTGTTGTTCCCCAGATTTCAATGCAGTAGTTCAAGTACAGCATGATCAGTGAGTTATATAACAAATATAGTGAATTATTATCAAGCAACCATTTTGCTCTATGTAACAGTGCGACAGTTTTAGATATTTTAGTTTTTACACTGTTTATATGCAGTTTCCAAGACATTTTTCATCAATGATGACTCCCAGATAGTTGACTTCTTTAACTCTTTTGATATTAATCTCATCTAAATTTAATAAAATTTCATCATTTGAATATGTATTACTAAATATCATAAAACAGGATTTATCGCTGTTTAATGATAGTTTGTTCCCATCAAACCATAGTTTAATTTTTTTCATCTCTGTTTGTATCACTTCTATCATCTGCTCAACATTATCTCCTGAATAGTACAAAGCTGTATCATCTGCAAATAAGGTGCATTTTAATATATTGGACGCCTCAACAATGTCATTTATATAAATGATAAATAGTTTAGGGCCCAATACCGACCCTTGTGGTACACCACAAGTAATGTCATTTATATGTGATTTTGTGTTGTTTATTTGAACATATTGCTGCCTATCGGTAAGATAACTTGTTATTCATTTTAGGGCCATCCCTGTGATGCCATACTTACTAAGTTTTTTAATAAGAATTTTATGATCCACTGTATCGAATGCTTTTTTTAAATCAATAAAGACACTTATGAAATGAGGGTTTTTTGCCAATGGCTTCCGATATGTCTTCTGTTAATTCCATTAATGCCATGGATGTTGAATGATTTGTTCTAAAACCATACTGACTGTCATTTAATATCTCTTCTTTGATCAGGAATCGGTCCAGCCTAGCAATATATAATTTTTCTAATATTTTTGAGAATTGTGACAATAAAGATATTGGTCTATAGTTGGAAAAGATACGTTTGTCTCCACTTTTATGAAGTGGTATGACTTTTGCCATTTTCATCCTGTTAGGAAATGTCCCTGTTGCAAAAGATAAATTACATATGTAAGTCAATGGATGAATAATACTTTCTATTATATTTTTTATTAATGTTATGTCTAAACCATCACAGTCAGTGCTTCTTTTGTTGATGCATTTATTGATAATATTTCTTATTTCATCACTAGTTACTGGACTTAAATATATACTGTTTATTGCTTTTGATATTCTCACCTATACTATAATTAGTTCTTTTTGGAATGTTTTTTGCCAAGTCAGGTGCCACATTAGTAAAATTTTGTTAAATTCATTTCCTATTTTACTGGTTTCACTAATTTCAGACTGTCCGTTTTCAAAATAATTTGGAACGGTTGAAGCCATTTTATTTCTTTTCATGACATTATTTATTATTCCCCAAGTTGCTCTAATATTATTTTTGTTTTCTTCTAATAAATAGCTATAATATTCCTTTTTTTTGTCTTTTGATTATAGAAACTTATTTATTCTTATATTTTTTGTATTTCCTTTCTGCTTCACTTGTTCTTAGTTTTAAAAACATCTATATAATGTTTTTTTTTCTTACAGGCATTCAGCAGCCGTTTTGTCATCCATGGTTTGTTCATCCTCCCTCTTTGTGTTTGAGTTTTTGTTTTACAGTTTTTGTCATATTGACTACATAATATTCCTATAAAAGAATTGTAAGCCATGTTTACATCATCAACATATACTGCATCCCAGTTTTGTAG
Organism: Nothobranchius furzeri; assembly: GCF_043380555.1. Taxonomy (NCBI): domain Eukaryota; kingdom Metazoa; phylum Chordata; class Actinopteri; order Cyprinodontiformes; family Nothobranchiidae; genus Nothobranchius; species Nothobranchius furzeri. The sequence continues at coordinate 3,563,266 of NC_091751.1, read as the reverse complement.
TTCCAGATCTCTTTTTAGTGCATCTATAGCGTTTTGTGACCTGTCCCTTATAAGTTTTTCCATTTTCTGTTGATTTTTGATCTGGTGATTTTTATAGACTGTGAAAATTGGCAGATGATCACTGATATCAGTCATCACTATTCCACTTCTCTCTATCCCCTCTGTAGCATTAGTAAATATATTATCTATAATTGTTGAGCTATGCGCATCAATTCTTGTTGGTTTGGTTATCAGTGGAAACAGACCCAGTAGATACATTGAATTTATGAAGTCGTTTGCTGTCTTTGAATTGTTTACATTTTCCAGATCAACATTAAAGTCCCCACAGAGAAATACATCCTTGTTACAGATTCCACTCAACATCTCAGTAATTGTATTTGTACATGATTCTACACAAGATCCAGGTGCTCCATAGATACAGCTTATTATGTTTTTTGTCTTTTCAGAGATTATTTCAATAGTGATCATTTCCATTACATCTTGGATGGCTGTTGACATGTTATGAATGACTTTACTTTTTAAATTGTGTCATACATACAGTGCAACACCACCACCTCTTTTATTATTCCTATTCATAAAGTACATTTCATACCCCTCTATTTGTACCTCCTCCTCATCTCCTTCTTTTAATCATGTTTCTTTTATAGCAATGATTTGAAATGGTTTTTTTTATTTTGTGTTAAATAATCCAATATTTTAGAGTAATTGCAATACAAACTTCTACTATTGAAGTGAATGATCGAGAGTGTACCTCCTATCAAAACTGAATCACTTAGTTCTTGTTCACTAAAATATTCACATTTATTATTCATATGTATGTACAAATTATTTTCTAGTTCCTTTCCAGGGTCATATATCTTGTATTCTAGTTCCTCACAGGGCCGGCTTTGGCGGCAGGCAACACAGGCCGCCTGGGGCGCCATCTGATGGATAGGGCGCAAAATAAAAAAAGTAAAAAGAAGTTTATTACATTCATGTTTGTTATATGAAATGCACTCTCTACATACTCAAAATTCCCCTCTGAAATGACATAAAATTAAAACATCAATATTTAAATTCTAATGATCTGGCTGCATGACGAGCTCCCGCTTGGGCCACCGCTCCGACGCATTTGACCGTTAAGGGTGCCGTAGATCACGTGCGTGGGCAGCACAGAAGGACATCCTGTTGTCGTCGCGTTTAAACTTTTGGTATTTTACGATGAAAAGAACACCCAAGCCATCGGGATCAGCATTCCCAAAGCGAAGGAAGGAGGAAGAAAAAAAACGGGCCCAAAGCAGAGGTATGTAAACTTTATAAGTTTGGCAAAAGGAACTTTGTGCGTTACCATTGTAGCTAACTGCCTCTCCTGCCATGCACGGTCCATGCACAAACCCTCACTAGCTGTTTACATACACAATACAGTATCTCGTAACTTTAACCAATTAATTTTACTTTTGAATTGTCGTGTCCAGATGCAGTGAGACAATATCTGCAGCCACGACAGACACCTGTTGACACCACGGGGGCGGGACTGTCTTCTACACCTGTTGCTACACCTGTTGAGTCTCACTGTGAAGATGAAGAATGTAAGATTTTTTTTACCGTTTTTTTTTTGTATGATTGCAGCCTTTTTATGAACTTCGATTCAAGTTTTAAGTACGCATACAATACGAATTTAATATTTTCATATCAGAAGAACGTTAGGTGTGTGTGTAGTAAAATTTCAACTTTGTCCAACATCGGGCGGGCGGCACCGCCGCGGCCGTGGCGGGGATTCACCCGCTGACCAGCGGCAGCGGGGTAGTCCCTGCTGCCGCCAGTCCTGCGTCGGCGTTTCCTTGTTTAATAAATGAAATCCTCAGAGTGCCTCAGATCACCGGTTCTTCTTTCTCATGTTCTACAATTTATTTGATGCTGAAGAGCACCTGAGAGTGAGACATACGTTTTTTCAACTATTACCCATGGATGCGCTCACTTCCACCTGTTTGATAATTTTATTTATGTTTTCATAGAACAGATTACAAAAAGATCAATAAAATAAAAAGTCCAGTAACATTAAAAAAATGAAAAGCATCACTGCACATGGCTGAGGAATATTGAACGTGAAAGTGGCGCTGTTCTTAATTCATGCATCAGAGGGTTAAGTTGCTTTGTGTGTGTGTGTGTGTGTGTGTGTGTGTGTGTGTGTGTGTGTGTGTGTGTTTATTTTCTCACAGAAGAAGAACCCAACACCAGCAGACTCAGTGCTCCATTCCAACAGCCTGAAGAGACGCCATCATCAGCTTCAACAGATGTCTGTGAACATGTATGAGCTGCTGGCCCCATGGATCCTGCTGACTGGCCACAGCAGTTGAACAAAATGGAAAGTAGAACTTTCTTTATGATGACACTGTGATGTTTGAGTTTTGCTTTTGATTGCACAGTTTAATGCTGCTGTTGATTTTGCACCCCCCCCCCAATGACATTTGCACAACATTTTGAGTTGTTGGTTATTGTAATATTAGGTTACTTATCTATCAAGCTTACATTTATTCTTCAGGCTGTTGACTTTAAAGAGTTGCTGTGTGAATATTTAAAATAAAAATTAGTAACTAAGGAATAACTGTGGAGTTGCTTTTTTCAATGTGTGGACTTGGGTTTGGGTGAGAGGCGCACGGGCGGGGGGGGGGGGGGGAGGGGGGCAAATGGGCAGTCTCGCCTTGGGCACCAAATTACCTAGAGCCGGCCCTGGTTCCTCATATGTATTTGTTGTTATGCTTGTGTTGTGGTATACTTGTATTTCATTTATGTGATGCTATAAGAGATTTTACTTGATTCTACTTCCCTCTTCCAACTTTCACTGTTTATTAAATTTTTCCAGTTCTCCCAGCTCCTTTATTATCTTAGCCTGTGACCCTTCTTGTTCTCTGATCCATACACTCCCGTTCCTTGTCCATGTAGCTACAATTTTTTTCTGCTTTTTTAGCATCTGTGCCTCTCTAGCTATTGTCCCATTTTTTTGGTTAAATGTTCATTTATGTACACATTGGTGCCTCTTAGCTTGTTTGCTTGTAACAGAATGCTGTTTCTTTGTTTTCTGCTGGTAAACCTTACAATAATAGTTGGTTTAGCTTTCTCAAATTTTTTGGCAGTGCATGACATATTGAAATAGCATCTCTTTGAATAGTTATGTTCTTGCTGTGCAGAAAAGAAACAACTTGCTGTTCTAGTGTCTCAAGTTCTTTGTCTGAAGCCTCTTCTGCTGCGTCGTGAGTTGCTACTGCTTTTGCGTAGCTTCTGTGTCGGGTTTCTAGTCCAATTATCACCAAATCCTCTCGTCTTGTATATTGTTCAAGTTCATCAACTCTTTGCTCTAAGGCCGAAATCTTATCTTTTTCAGTTAACAGTATTTTAAGCTCTTTCACCTCCTCCATCAGTCTCAATAACCGAGCCTGCTGCGATGTTACTTTTGACAGTTCACCTGACATAAAGTTCAGAGATCGTTTGATCTCCTCCAGGTCTTCTGTGGCCATTTCTTTACCTCGTCCACCAACTCTTCCTCCTGGCATCTCTTCCACTCAACTGCAACCGTCGTCCTCTGGTCCCGTGCTCACCGCGACGCGATGAATGTTGTTGGGCCTGGCTCAGCAGGACCCCTCCGGAGTCGGTGTTGCTAGACCCCGTCGGCGGAACTATGCCGGGTTCGGTGCTGTTGGGCCGGGCCGATGGAAGCGCGCCGGGCTCGGTACCGCTGGGCCGGGCCGATGGAACCACGCCCGGCCCGGTGCCACTGGGTTGGGCCGATAGAACCACGTCAGGCTCAGTGCCGCTGGGCTGGCGTTACCACGCCGGGTTCAGCGCTGCCGTGCCAGGCGGCTGGTACCATGCCGGGTCCGGTGCAGCTGGGCCAGCTGATATAACCACACCGGGTTCGGCGCTGCCGGGCCCGTTACCGCTAGGTCGGGCCGATAAGACCACGCCAAGTTCGGCGCTCCTTGCTGCACCTCAGCAACCGGCAATCCATTTGTCTGCAGTTTAGCTCAAAAATGTTCATCAAAATCCAGAAGCTGGAGAGCTGTCCCACGGGCGCTCTCTCAATCCTTTAATTAAAAATTACCAGGGAGTTTACACTGAAACTGTGTATGATTTCCTGTTTAGCCCTACATTAATTGCAGAAATTGTCATGGCTCAGAAGCGGCTCATGCCAAAAATGGAACCCAATCCTATCTTTAACGGCCTGCCTCTGTTCAGGGTAAGAAGAATGGCAGATTAAATGATGCACCCATACTGTACAAGCCTGTGGGAGCAGTGCTCTGATCTGGGGTTGTTGCAGTTGGTCAGGTCTAGTTTCAAAAACAGGATGTGCTCCAAGAATTAGGTCAGCTGACTACCTGAATATACCGATGACTCGGGCATATTCCAATGGGACTAGATGACAGGACTTTTTTTACTCACAAAGATTGTCAAGAAAGCGTGTTTGTCGTGTTCATGTCAAATTAAACTGATCACAAAACACAGACAAAGAACGGTTCGAAGGATCTTTCATGGCGGTTAAAACGAAGAGTCGGAGTACCCGGCCCGGAGGGTTACCGGGGTCCCACCCTGGAGCCAGGCCTGGGGTTGGGGCCAGTGAGCGAGCGCCTGGTGGCCGGGCTTTCGCCCATGGGGCCCGGCCGGGCCCAGCCCGAACCGGATACATGGGCTCGTCCAACTGTGGACCCACCACCCGCAGGAGGAACATGAAGGGTCCGGTGCAATGCGAATCGGGTGGCAGACCAAGGCGGGAGCCTTGGCGGTCCAATCCCCGGACAAGAAAACTAGTTTTTGGGACATGGAACGTCACCTCGCTGGCGGGGAAGGAGCCGGAGCTTGTGGCAGAGGTTGAGCGGTACCGGCTAGATATAGTCGGACTCACCTCGACACATTGCATTGGCTCTGGAACCCGAGACCTGGAGAGGGGTTGGACACTCTACTTTGCTGGAGTTGCTCCGGGTGAGAGGCGGAGGGCTGGGGTTGGCTTTTTGTTAGCCCCGAGACTCTCTGCCTGTGTGTTGGGGTTTACCCCGGGGGACAAGAGGGTAGCTTCCTTGCGCCTTCGGGTCGGGGAACGGGTCCTGACTGTTGTTTGTGCTTATGGGCCAAATATCAGTTCAGAGTACCCACCCTTTTTGGAGTCCCTGGGACGAGTGCTAGATAGTGCTCCATCAGGGGACTCCATTGTCCTGCTGGGGGACTTCAATGCTCACGTGGGCAATGACAGCTTGACCTGGAGGGGTGTGATTGGGAGGAACGGCCCACCTAATCAGAACTCGAGCGGTGTTTTGTTATTGGACTTCTGTGCAAGCCGCAGTTTGGCCATAACGAACACCATGTTCGAACATAAGGATGCCCACCGGTACACTTGGTACCAGGGCAGCCTAGGTCACAGGTCGATGATAGATTTGGTAGTCGTATTATCTGACCTGCGGCCGTATGTTTTGGACACCCGAGTGAAGAGAAGGGCGGAGCTGTCAACTGATCACCACCTGGTGGTGAGTTGGATCAGATGGCAAGGGAACATGCCGCGTAGACCTGGCAGACCCAAACGCATAGTGAGGGTCTGCTGGGAACGCCTGGCAGAAGAACCTGTCAAGACGGTCTTCAACTCCCACCTCCGGCAGAGCTTTGACCACGTCCCGAGAGCAGTGGGGGACATTGAGTCCGAGTGGGCCTTGTTCCACTATGCGATTGTCGAGGCGGCTGTTGCTAGCTGTGGTCGTAAGGTGGCCGGTGCCAGTCGTGGTGGCAACCCCCGTACCCGCTGGTGGACACCAGAGGTTCGGGGAGCCGTCAGGCTGAAGAAGGAGGCCTACAGGGTGTGGCTGGTCTGTGGGTCTCCGGAGGCAGCAGACGGGTACCGGATAGCCAAGCGGGGTGCAGCAGTGGCAGTTGCCGAGGAAAAATCTCGGGCGTGGGAGGAGTTTGGTGAGGCCATGGAGAAAGACTATCGATCGGCTCCAAAGAGGTTCTGGCAAACTGTCCGGCGCCTCAGGAGAGGAAGGCAGCAACTCGCTCACACTGTTTACAGTGGGGATGGGGAGCTGCTGACGTCAACTGAGGCTATAGTCGGACGGTGGAAGGAATACTTTGAGGAGCTCCTCAATCCCACCAATGCGCATTCCGAGGAGGAACCAGAGCTGGGAGGCCTGGGGATGGACTGTCCGATCTCGGGGGCAGAAGTTGCTGAGGTAGTCAAACAACTACATAGTGGCGGAGCCCCGGGGGCGGATGAGATTCGTCCTGGGTATCTCAAGGCTATGGATGTTGTAGGGCTGTCGTGGTTGACACGTCTCTACAACATTGCGTGGTCATCGGGGGCAGTTCCTAGGGAGTGGCAGACCGGGGTGGTGGTCCCCATCTTTAAGAAGGGTGACCTGAGGGTGTGTTCCAACTATAGGGGGATCACACTCCTCAGCCTCCCTGGAAAGGTCTACTCCAAGGTACTGGAGAGGAGGGTCCGATCGATAGTTGAATCTCAGATAGAGGAGGAGCAATGTGGTTTTCGTCCTGGCCGTGGAACTGTGGACCAGCTCTATACCCTTGCAAGGTGATGGAGGGGGCATGGGAGTTTGCCCAACCAATCCACATGTGCTTTGTGGATTTGGAGAAGGCTTATGACCGTGTCCCCAGGGGCACCCTGTGGGGGACGCTCCAGGAGTATGGGGTGGGTGGCTTTCTGTTAAGGGCCATTCAGTCCCTTTACCAGAGGAGCGTGAGTTTGGTCCGCATAGCCGGTAGTAAGTCGGACCTGTTCCCAGTGAGGGTTGGACTCCGCCAGGGCTGCCCTTTGCCACCGGTTCTGTTCATCACTTTTATGGACAGAATTTCTAGACGCAGCCGTGGTGTGGAGTGTGTCGAGTTTGGTGGCATGAGAAACTCGTCTGCTTTTTGCGGATGATCTGGTCCTCCTAGCTTCATCCAGCTCTGACCTTCAGCTCTTGCTGGGTAGGTTCACGGCCGAATGTGAAGCGGCTGGGATGAGGATCAGCACCTCCAAATCTGAGACCATGGTTCTTGACCGGAAAAGGGTGGCTTGCCACCTCCGGGTCGGGGGAGAGGTCCTACCTCAAGTGGAGGAGTTTAAGTATCTCGGGGTCTTGTTCACGAGTGAGGGTAGGAGGGATCGGGAGATCGACAGGCGGATTGGTTCGGCGTCTGCAGTGATGCGGACGCTGAGCCGATCTGTCGTGGGGAAGAGGGAGCTGAGCCAGAAAGCCAGGCTCTCGATTTACCGGTCGATCTATGTCCCAATCCTCACCTATGGTCATGAGCTTTGGGTAATGACCGAAAGAACGAGATCGCGGATACAAGCGGCCGAAATGAGTTTCCTCCGTAGGGTGGCCGGGCTCAGCCTTAGAGATAGGGTGAGGAGCTCGGACATTCGGGAGGGACTCGGAGTAGAACCGCTGCTCCTCCGGATCGAAAGGAGCCAGTTGAGGTGGTTTGGGCATCTGGTCAGGATGCCTCCTGGACGCCTCCCCGGGGAGGTGTTTCGGGCATGTCCTGCCGGCAGAAGGCCCCCGGGTCGACCCAGGACACGTTGGAGAGGTTACATCTCCAATCTGGTCCGGGAACGCCTTGGGGTCCTGCCGGAGGAGCTGGTGGACAAGGCCGGGGAGAGGACGGCCTGGAGCTCCCTAGTTGGGATGCTGCCCCCGCGACCCGGACCCGGATAAGCGGAGGAAGACGAAGACAAAGACGAAGACGAAGGATTTATCAGGCTCAAATAGTGAAAGTGTGTTTCAGGGAGCATGAGACATCATTTTCACTCATGGATTGGCCACCACACATTCCAGACCTTAACTCCATTGAGAATCTTTGGGATGTGCAGCCGTCAGACCCTACCACCATCAATGCAAGATCTTGCTGAAAGATTAATGCAACACTGGATAGAAAGAAATCTTGTGACATTGCAGACGCATAACTCAACAATATCACAGCAAATGTTTGCTGTAATCAAAGCTAAAGGCAGTCCAGCACAGTGGTATAGTGCATGACCTTTTGTTTTGGTGGCAACTTTTTTTTTTTGGGCCAGGCAGAGTATTTTTCATGTTTAACATACCGAAGACCATGAATTTCATAAAAATGAGCAGAAGTTAACTTTTTAACTTACAGGCCACGCTCATAAGGTCAGACCACTCTGACGTCATGGTGCAGATATGGAAACTATGATCTTGACTCATATCCATAACTAATCCTGTGTGAAATCATACTGGACATGAGGACAATGCAGAAGATGCAAGAACACTACAAATATAATCAAAAATCAGCTACTAAATCATTATACACACGGAGGGAGCCAAATATGATTGAGGATTGCTTTAGTATGAGTCATTTGTGGCTTCTCCTGCTATCTTATATCACGAGCAAACTGATGCAAAAGTTATTTTATTATTTTTCAGAATTTATTTTTTATTATGAAACAAATTTTTCTAGTTAAAATGTGTGAACGCAATCCAATTTAATAGAAAAACATTTTAAATTTCATGAACATTGATAAAAAGGAAAGATTAAACAAGTGTTTCAGTCTTTTATTGCCTTCCAGTGGGACAGCATTAGTGCAGCGTTAAATGCTCTGTGAGCGACGAAGAGATGCGTGGCAGGCATGAAAAAGAAGCAGATTGGAAGGTGGAGGCATAATGTCACGGTTGGAGGTGAGTGAACACACTTAGTTATCTCGCTCCTCCTCCTCCTCTGCATCTGGGCTGCACTGTGGCGTCCCTCGGGGGGTGGGGTGGGGGGTGGTGGGTACTGTCACGGTTGGAGGTGAGTGAACACATCTGACTCTCATTCTTTTTGAGTGCAGATGGGCGGAACCGGAGAGCAGCCAGCCATCTGCCACTCATCAGCAGGCTTCGTAAGGAGCAGGGAGACGCACCTCAGCGCTGGATGATTACTCAATCTTGGTCGAGCCTCCACTTACAGAACCTGCCATAAATCACGGGACTCCGAGGATTCACCTGTCCTGCACTCCTCCTGCCACTCACCTGCCAACCGGACCCTCCTCTCCCCTCCTCTCCTCTCCTCCCTTACCCAGAACTTTGAGCCCCAGGATTTAGACTAAAAGAACTGAGCTAAGCTCCTAATCACCTACCTTTTACGGTGCTCCATTAGTTGGGACTAATAAATTGTTTGTTTTTTCTCACCCATCCTCCTGACTCTGAGTTGGTTCTGTACATCTTGGGTCAGACGGTTAACTCCAAACATGACAGAATCATCTAGCCATCAGATATATGGCCCCTCAGGATCAACTCCACTGGATCTATCGGGTCTCCTAACTGAGCAGGCCGATCAGATTCAGACACTAAAGCCGGGCGTACACTGTGCGACTTTTTCACTTTTTTGAGCCGATTTTCCAGTCGTGCGAGAATCCACGACATCGGGGCGAGTTTTGCGCCGAGCAGTCGTGTAGTGTACAGGGGGTTACGAGAGGCGACTAACACCACGTGACCAGCTGCCAATCAGCAGTCGTGAGGTCGCACGGACTTCTGGTGTGTTTAATATTTCGCTCGTCCCTCGTGAGGGTATCGCACTGTTGAAGCAGCGCTGCGAGCAGCTGCGAGCAGCTACGATCCAAAAAGTATCAGAACCGCTCACGGCGCATGCGCGCGCAATCCTGCATCAACGCCGGGCGCTCGCTATTTCCCTAATAACACACGCTGTTCGTTTTTGTTTCTACACGTTTTTTTTACTCACAAAGATTGTCAAGAAAGCGTGTTTGTCGTGTTCATGTCAAATTAAACTGATCACAAAACACAGATTTACTTTATTTCGTTTTCCTCATCCAACCCCCATAAATCCCTGTGTGTCCTCCTGCAGCACTCCAGAAGGACAACCGGCAAGACAAGACAAAAAAGTCTGACGTGTTGAGTAAAAACTGCTATTTTTAGCACATTTTTAGGGCCGACGTGTTGCTACCAGACGTACAGTGTGAGCAGTCAGGTTGCATTCGAGAAATGGGTCGTACAGTGTGAGCACATGACTCGTGAGATCTGCTCTGCGAGGAAGTCGTACAGTTTGAGCTGAAGCTGAACGCTGCGAGTGAAAAAGTCGCACAGTGTACGCCCGGCTTAACTGAGCAACTGGCCAACGTCACACAACATGTATACCAGCTAGAGACACTTGTGCAGAAGCTCTGTGAACGAACCGCTGCTACGGAACCCTCTGTTCAACCCCCACCTGTTTCACCTGGACTGGAAGTCTCACAGGTCCCGAGCTCTCTGTTGTTCCGAGTAGCAGATTCACCACCTCCTGAGACGCTCAGTGGCGAATCTGAGAATTGTTTAGGATTTTTATTACAGTGTGACCTCGCTTTTGAACGCTCACCTTCGTCCTTCGTCACGGCAGCATCCAAGATCTCCTACATTGTGGGTCTCTTACGAGGTAAAGCCTTGAGATGGGCCGAAACTAGAAGCCGGCAGCCTGAGTTTTTACGGGGACCACTAGCGGACTTTCTTACTGAGTTTAGGCTAACTTTTGGCAGATCAGAGACACAAGCAGACGTAGCTAAAAGCCATGGCTTCTACAGCAGGGACGGCAAACCGTTGCTGATTTTTCTCTAGATTTTAGGACTGTCGCAGCTGCATCAACCTTGAATGAGGCTCAAGGGGACTTTTGTTCAAGCTCTCAACGACAGGATTAAGGACGAGCTGGCTCTGTGCCCAGAGCCCAGGACACTAGAGGACCTAATCACGTTGGCCATCACCATCGACAGACGGCAGCAGGAGCGTAGAGGTACACAGCGACCATCACTAAACTTTTCTGCCTCTGCTCTTCGCTCCTCTGCTCAGGTCAGGCCCAGCTCGCAATATGAGGAACCCATGCAGGTCGACCGGGCTCGCCAAACGCCAGAGGAGCGTGAACGCTTCATGAAAGGTAGTTTGTGTATTTATTGTGGCCAGGGTGGCCATTTTGTCTTCAAGTGTCCGCAACACCTAAAAGAGAGGGCCCACCAGTAGTTCCGAGTGTACTGGTGGGTGGAATCAACAGAAGAAACGCGACTCGGTGTTCCCTCCCCTGTGTGGTATCATTTGACGGACATTCATACACTACCCAAGCCCTTGTTGACTCAGGATGTGAACAAAATCTCGTCGACCGGACCATCGTGGACAGACTCCAGATTCCCCTCATATCTCTTCCTGAACCCATTCCTGTGGCTGCACTCAATGGAGAGGTTCTCCCATTCATCACCGACAAGACAGTACCCATACAACTGCAGGTATCTGGCAATCATTACGAACATCTTTTTTTTAAATGTCTTTCCTTCTCTTCAGTCCCCTCTGGTATTGGGTCATACCTGGCTCGCCACTCACGAACCCCACATCAACTGGCGATCCAGCCAAGTAGTGGCCTGGAGTCCTCAATGCCTCTCAAGCTGCCTACGCTCGGTTCATCCGTCCTCGGAGGCTCCCACGCCCGAGAACTGCTCCCCGTCTGACCTGTCAGGTGTGCCCACCGCCTACCATGACCTGCATCAGGTATTTAACAAGTCTAAAGCATCCTCTCTGCCCCCTCATAGACCCTTTGATTGTGCTATTGAGCTACTACCAGGGGCCACATTGCCATCCAGCAGATTATATAGCATTTCCAGACCTGAGAGAGCATGCATGGAGATGTATATAAAGGAGTCGTTGGCTTCTGGTCTCATACTGCCATCTACGTCCCCCCTGGGTGCTGGGTTTTGTAGCAAAGAAAGATGGTTCCTTTAGACCCTGCATTGACTACCAGGGCTCAATCAGAAAATCATTAAAAAACAAGTACCCCCTCCCGCTGTTGTCATCTACCTTCGAACCAGTCCAAGATTCCACTGTGTTTACTAAGTTAGATCTCCATAATGCCTACCATCTGGTATGTGCACGGGAGGGGGATGAATCGAAGACGGCATTTAGGACACCCCTGGGGCATTACAAATATCTCGTAATGCCGTTTGGCCTGACCAATGCTCCCGCTGTTTTCCAAGCTCTGGTAAACAGTGTCCTGGGTGATTTCATTAACAAGTTCATGTCTGTGTACCTTGACGATATCTTAATTTTTTTCCAAGGACCTGGCTGAGCATCAACTTCATGTCCGAGCAGTACTCCAAAGACTATTGGAGAACCGTCTGTAGGTTAAAGCCGAGAAATGTGAGTTTCACGTTCCCTCAGTCAAGTTTCTCGGCTTTATTTTGGAGAGTGGGCAGATGAGGACGGACCCTGACAAGGTAAAAACAGTGCTCGAGTGGCCAACACCTACAACATGCAAACATTTGCAGAGGTTCCTGGGTTTTGCAAATTTCTATAGGAGATTAATTTTGAACTACAGCCAGACTGCTGCCCCTCTCGCCAACCTCACCTCAGTTAAACGACCCTTTGCCTGGACCCCAGAGGCCGATAAGGCTTTCAACGAACTAAAGGACAAGTTCTCCCACGCTCCCATACTTACAAGACCAGACCCCACCAAGCAGTTCACCCTCGAGGTTGACCCCTCTGACACGGGAGTAGGAGCCATCCTGTATCAAGTCTCCGCCGCTGATCACCATCTTCATCCATGTGCCTTCTTCTCCCGATGTCTGAGCCCGGCCGAGCATAATTATGATGTTGGAGACCGCGAATTGCTGGCCGTTAAACTGGCTTTCGAGGAATGGAGACATTGGCTGGAGGGGGCTGACTTACCCATGATTGTCTGGACTGATCACAAGAACTTGTCGTATCTGAAGGAGGCAAAGTGGCTTAATCCCAGACAGTACCGCTGGTCATTGTTCTTTTCTAGATTTAACTTTGTTATCTCTTTCAGACCAGGAAGCAAAAACACTAAACCAGTTGCCCTTTCCCGCCAGTATTCACCAGACTCCAATCCGGTTCCTGTCACCATCCTTCCCCCATCCTGCCTGGTGGGAGCGGCGGTGGTGTGGGATACACAAAAGCAGGTGGAGGAGGCTCTAAGAACCGAGCCAGGTACAGGTAACGGTCCTCCAAACAGGATGTATGTGCCCTCAAAGGTTAGAGGTCCTGTGATACGTTGGGCTCATTCAGCTAAGTTCTCCATCCATCCTGGAATAAGTAGAACCGTAGCCTTCATTCGTAGGTCTTTTTGGTGGCCTACACTGTTACGTGATGTCAAGGATTATGTTAACGCATGTCAAACCTGTGCTCGAAATAAGTGTTCTAACCAACCCCCAGCTGGACTCCTCAACCCCCTTCCTGTGCCATCCCGACCATGGTCGCATATTGCCCTGGATTTTGTGGTCGGCTTACCCGTTTCTCATGGTTTCAGTACTATTCTCACAGTTATTGATCGTTTTTCCAAGTCCTGTCATCTAGTCCCATTAAGATCTCTCCCTTCTTCCGCAGACACGGCCCAGCTCCTGGTTAAGCATGTCTTTCGGCTACACGGCATTCCAGAGGAAATTGTCTCTGACTGGGGGCCCCAGTTCCTGTCCAAGGTCTGGAAGGAGTTCGCCTCTAGCCTGGGTGCTCGTGTGGGGCTGAGTTCGGATGAATCCCTCCCTTCTTCTGCAGACACGGCCCAGCTCCTGGTTAAGCATGCTTTCGGCTACACGGCATTCCAGAGGAAATAGTCTCTGACCGGGGGCCCCAGACCAAGGTCTGGAAGGAGTTCGCCTCTAGCCAGGGTGCTCATGTGGCACTGAGTTTGGGTTTTCATCCCCAAACCAACGGGCAATGTGAACGCATGAACCAGGAGCTGGAGGCCATGGTATGCTGTGTCTGCTCCTCCAACCCTAAGAGCTGGAGTACCCATATGCTGTGGGTCGAGTATGCCCATAACTGTCACATTTCATCCGCCACTGGGCGTTCCCCTTTTGAGGTCTCCCTGGGCTACCAACCCCCCGTACTTCCTCAGGACTATAGACCCTCTACATCTGTTCCCCAGTTCATCAGCAGCTCCAGGAGGATTTGGGCTGCCACCACTGCTGCTCTGAGTCGAACAGCAGTCAGGAATCGGTGCCTGGCCGATCGCCACCGGCGACCCGCTCCAGCACACGTCCCAGGCCAGGAGGTCTGGTTGTCCACCCGGGACATACGTCTCAAGGCCTCTAACAAGAAGCTGTCGCCCAGGTTTATCGGACCATACAGGATCACTTCTGTTATCAGCCCTTCCACTGTCCGTTTGGATCCCCCCACCCCCACAATGGGAGTGCATCCTGTTTTTCATGTGTCCCTCATCAAGCCGGTTTCCACGAGCCCCATCTGTCCCCCTCCTGCTCCTCCGCCTCCGGCCAGGCAGTTCGAGGGTGGTCTTGTCTACCCAGTTTGCCGCCTTCTCGACGCCCGCCCCCGGGGGCGTGGTTTCCAATACTCGGTCAACTGGGAGGGTTATGGCCCCGAGGACCGCTCTTGGGTGCCTCGCTCGTTTATCACTGACCCTTCTCTGATTCGGGACTTTGAGTTATCTCGCTCCTCCTCCTCCTCTGCGTCTGGGCTGCCCGGTGGCGTCCCTGGGGGGGGGGGGGGGGTACTGTCACGGTTGGAGGTGAGTGAACATACCTGACTCTCATTCTGTTTGAGTGCAGATGGGCGAAACCAGAGAGCAGCGAGCCATCTGCCACTCATCAGTAGGCTTCTTAAGGAGCAGGGAGACGCACCTCAGCGCTGGATGATTACTCAATCTTGGTCGAGCCTCCACTTACAGAGCCTGCCATGAATCACGGATCCACGCCTTTCTCCCACTCCAGCCTCTTCTGACCGACCAGCTCTCCGCCGCCCCTGCACCCCCCCCCCCCCCCCCAGGACTCCGAGGATTCACCTGTCCCGCACTCCTCCTGCCACTCACCTGCCAACCGAACCCCCCTCTCCCCTCCTCTCCTCTCCTCTCCTCCCTTACCCTGAACTTTGAGCCCCAGAATTTGGACTAAAAGAAATGAGCTAAGCTCCTAATCATCACCTAACTTTTACGGTGCTCCTTTAGTTGGGACTAATACATTATTGCTTGTTTTTTCTCACCCATCCTCCTGACTCTGAGTTGGTTCTGTATGTCTTCGGTCAGGCGGTTAACTCCAAACATGACACATAAAGGAGGATGGCAATAGTTATTTTAATGATGCCATCCAAACTGGCAGCATTATGGTGCACAGGGATAGACAAATATTCCAGATATAACAGTAATGAATATTGCCATTTAACAGAACCCAAAGGACTTTAGGCAAGAGATGGCATATGTTGTTTATCTATTGAATTTATTTATATAACACCAAATCATGAGAGTTTTCTCAAGGCACTTCACAAAGTCAACATTCCAATTGAGTTCAATTCATTATGCAAATAAATTAAAGCAGTTTTAGCAAATGTGGAAAACATATTGGTTTAATTTTTTTTCATGCCTCTAAACAACAATCTAACATGCTATAGCCATAAGTATATTGTGGAAAATTAAAAAATGAAAGAAAACAATAATGAAGTTGTTCTCTCACATTTGACTAAACATCTCAGCCAATAACACATTTCCGATCGTGTTATTATCAGCGTTCGGTGTTCTAGCGGTGGTTTTTGTGAGATAAAAATGTTCAGGTGGCCCACCTTGGTAAATTAGTGCAGGGAAAACCAAAACTCTAATAAATACGCTTGAAAACCATTCTTACTTAGTTTACCCCCTTGCATTATTAATTTAATTCAAGTTTATTCATGTAGCGCCAAATCACGACAAGTGTTGTCTCAAGGCGCTTCACATAATTAAACATTCCAATACAGGTCAGTTCATTAAGCCAATCAGAAAAAAAGTTTCCTATGAAAGGAACCCAGCAAATTGCATCAAGTCACTGACTAGTGTCAGTGACTTTACAGCAATCCTCATACTAAGCAAGCATGCAGCGACTGTGGAGAGGAAAACTCCCTTTTAACAGGAAGAAACCTCCAGAGAATCCTGGCTCAGTATAAGCAGCCATCCTCCACGACTCACTGGGGATCGAGAAGACAGAGCACACACACACACACACACACACACACACACACACACACACACACACACACACACACACACACACACACACACACACACACACACACACACACACACACACACACACACACACAGGTCAGCAGAACATCATTGTAGCTTCTTCTGGGGAGAAAACACTTAGAGGAAAAATAAAGTTAACAGCTGAAGTTGCAGGAAATAATACAGTTAAAGAGCAGATTGTAGAAGAAAGTAGTAGAGTGTGGAAAGTGGTCAGTGTATCCTCCAGCAGTCTAAGCCTATAGCAGCATAACTACAGAGATAACTCTAGATAACCTAGCCTTTTAGATGGAGGCATGTTGGAGGCAGGGCAAAGGAGAGCCGTCATTACCGGCTGTACACTCCACCTCCCTCTACTCCCCCACTTGTCCAGATCTAGGCTAACATCAGATTTTAACCATAGGCCCTATCAAATAAAAATGTTTTAAGCCTATTCTTAAAAGTAGACAAGGTGTCTGCTGTAGTGGAGGCAAATTGATGATTTTATCTGTTATGACCATGAAGATGTAATATTCTATATAAATATAAAATATTAATCTGCGAGGTCTTTATTGTAATTAAACAGAAGATTCTAGGATTTAATTCAGAAGATCTAGGTTGTTTGCTTTTTCAGTGATCAACCACACCATGTTACTTCAAGAAAGAGTCAAGTTTATAAAAGTAAGAATTTATTTTACAAACAATTTAAAACATGACAAATTGGTTAACTATTAGTTACTGTGAATGGATGGAGCTAAAGGTGATGTAGGAACCTATGTGTAAATGCGGTGTTGGTCAGAACTTCCGAATCTCAGAAAGCGGCGTCTCCGGATGACAAAGAATTTGGTTTGCTCTAAACTATGATGTCATCTTCAGAAGCACATTCAGACGCAATCTCTCTGTGTTCTACCTCATCCTTTTGATGACTCTCGTCATGGATCCGGAGGTCAGAGAGGTCGAAAGACCTCTGGGCACCCAGGTCCGGTAGATTGACCGCAAGCACCGACATCTCCAGTCCAAAAGATGTCACCAGGCAGCACAGGTTGGAATCAGCTTGCGTCTCAGGAATAACTCTTAAGGAATTGAACAACATCAGCTTTGTTCAGCAGGAACTGTTTGCTGTCTCAGCTTTGTAGGTGCAAAAAGGTTTTGAAGACTTGTCAAAATCTTTGATTGTTAAAGAGATATGCTAAAGATGGCCGGTCTGAAGCTTTCTCTAGAACTGCCAATTCACTCAAAGTGATTTAGTTTTAAATAATTTATGTTATGATTTCCACAGCCAATCAGAAGAGGTTACCAAGACAACTCAGAAACACACCCTCTTTGATATGGAGGCTCTGATCTGGGTAAAAGGTTAGCTATGTGTAATGGGTTTAACTTAGCCGTACTTGTTATTGTGTGGAGCAGGTGTGAGACCTTGTAGTCAAAACATGGTGAACACACTGCAGGTTCTATTAGACACATAATGTAAATCCATTCAGTGTGCACAGATTACTGAAGCATTTCATTACACTATAATTATCATAAGTAGTAATAAACAGATGTTTATTTAATGATTATCTATATTATAAGTCATAGAAGGAGATTATAATCATTTTTGAATTTAGCAACTGATTCAAGCTGGATCTTCTTTCTTCTGGAGGCAGACAGATGAGACCTTGGGAAAGAAAGTTATTGTTTATGATTCAGACTTGCGGAGTCTAAATCCCAGCTGTTGTAAAGGCTCATTTAAAGGGAACACATGCAATATTGTGTATCCTTTCTGACCAGGTGTTGAATAGATGGAAAAAGGTCAGACTGTACCCAAACTGACCATTGCTGGACCCTACACTGCCTCACGAAATAAAGCTGGGAGTTGGTTCCACAAGAGGGGAGCCTGATAGCTAAAAGATCTGCCTCACATCCTATTTTTAGATACTCTGGGAACCACCAGTAAATCTGCAGTCTGAGAGCGTAGTGCTCGGTTAGGAACGTATGGAACAATCAGATCACTGATGTATGATGGAGCTTGATTATTAAGAGCTTTATATGTGAGAAGAAGGATCTTAAAATCTGTTCTGAATTTAACAGGTAGCCAATGTAGGGAAGCTAAGACAGGAGAGATATGATCTCTCTTTTTAATTCTCATCAGAACTCTAGCTGCAGCATTTTGGACAAGCTGAAGACTTTTAACTACATTCTGTGGACTTCCTGAGAGTAATGAATTACAGTAATCCAGTCTTGATGTAATAAATGCATGAACTAGTTTTTCAGCATCACTCCTGGAAAGGATGCTTCTAATCTTAGCAATATTCCGAAGGTGGAAAAAGGAAATCCTACAAACATGTTTAACCTGGGATTTGAATGACATGTTCTGGTCAAAGATAACACCAAGGTTCCTTACTTTGTTCTCGGAGATTAATATAATGCCGTTCAGGTCAGGTGATTGACTAAGCAATTTCCTTTTCTGAATTTCAGGTCCAAAGATGAGAACTTTAGTCTTGTCTTTATTTAAAAGCAAAAAGTTTTGAGTCATCCAATTTTTTATGTCCTCAAGACAAGCCCTTAATCTACCCAACCGATTAGGTTCATCAGGGTTAATGGATAAATATAACTGAGTATCGTCAGCATAACAGTGGAAGTTTATCCCATGCTGTCTAATGATTTTACCAATTGGGAGCATATATATATATAGTAAAAAGAATTGGTTGTCATGAGGTGAGGGTGGAGATGGCAGACCATGTGTGGTGGAGGGTTCAGGAGGCAGAAGAGCAGGCACGGATCAAAAAATAAAAATGGATTTAATGGTAGCAGCACAAGCATGAACACAACGAAGACAACGCAATGATCCGACAATGACAGGAATAAAGAGGGAGGTATAAATACACAGAACAATCAGGGAACACATGGGCAGGTTAACGAGGGGCAGGTGAGAACAATAAGGTTAATTACGGAAGGAGCGACACAGTCAGGGAGGCCGGGGCGAATCATGACAGTCCCCCCCCCACCCCACCCCATCCCCCCTTAAGGGGCAGATACCAGATGCCCACAAAGCCACACAACACAGGAGACCCTGAAAACACTGGAACGGGAACACATGACTCGGGAAACTGGAAGACTGGACATGGGAACTTGGTCTCTGGAATTCAACAGCAGCGGGCGCGGGACACCGGAACTCGACAGCATTAAGCTGGACCTTGACAGCAGCAGGCACGGGACACCGGAACTCGACAGGACACTCGAAAACTGGAAACACTCAACACAGTTCGGGGCTGCAGAACAGGGGCCTCTCGGTTAGGCGGCACAACTCTGACTGACGAGGGTCTCTTGAGCTTGGACCAGGAAACTCGGACTTGGACACACAAACTCAAACTCCTGACTCGAACACAGGACTACTTGATGCATGAACACTTGCCTTGACTGGACACAAGAACAGGGACTCGAACACTTGACTTGACTCGACACGAACACTTGACTCGACACGAACACTTGACTTGACTGGACAGGAACACTTGACTTGACCAGGAACATAAACCGCAGCAGCCGGGATGGGAGCCCCAAGGAACCGCAGCAGCAGGTGTGGACCTCAGCAGGAACTGCAGCAGCAGGCGTTGGAACCAGCAGAAACTGCAGCAGCAAGCGCGGGACCCAGTAGAGACCGCAGCATGAAGGACCCACAGGCACAGACCTCGCAGGCGTGAACCAGGAAGCAGAAGAACAGCAGGAGCGACGCAAGGAAACCAGAAGCGGTAGCAGGTACTCAGCAAACAGTCCTGAGCAGGTGCACACCATGACTCGACCGAATCCACAGGCAGGCTCAGGTGAAGAGAAGCAGACATGGAGCGGAAGACCAGCCCTGCCACTCCGGAGAACGCTGGTGTGCGCAGGTTTTTTTTTACCTCCATACAAAACTCCAGAAAACAGCAGCTTCCATGAAAAACAGGACGGGCGAAAACAGCAGGAGGAAAATGACCCTGACCACCCCGAAGACAAATAGGATGCGCCAGGATCTCCCAGAGGGCTCGACCACCCCGAGACAGGTAGGATGCGCCAAAAAAAAAAAAAAAAACTCCAGGCCGAAATCTCCCTCTGCTGAAAGGGAGCAAAAAAAAAAAGAAAAAATAATCCTCCAGAAACAGGTGTTAGCTCACCACAGGTCCAGGTTTGGTCGGATCATTCTGTCATGAGGTGAGGATGGAGATGGCAGACCATGTGTGGTGGAGGGTTCAGGAGGCAGAAGAGAAGGCACGGATGAAAAAATAAAAATGGATTTAATGCTAGCAACACAAGCACGAACACAACGAAGACAACGCAATGATCCGACAACGACAGGAAAAAAGAGGGAGGTATAAATACACAGAACAATCAGGGAACACATGGGCAGGTTAACGAGGGGCAGGTGAGAACAATAAGGCTAATTACGGAAGGAGCGACACAGTCAGGGAGGCCGGGCGAATCATGACATTGGTCCAAGCACTGAACCCTGTGGTACTCCACAAGTAACCCTGGAGTATGAAGACGATTTGTCATGTACATTTACAAAATGAAATCTATCAGACAGGTAGGATTTAAACCAGCCTATCACTGTTCCTTTGATCCCTACAACATGTTCAAGTCTTTCTAAAAGAACATTGTGATCAACTGTGTCAAAGGCAGCACTGAGATCTAACAAGACTAGAACAGACACAAGATTCTTATCTGAGGCTATGAGAATATCATTTGTAACTCTCACTAAAGCAGTTTCAGTGCTGTGATACTCTCTAAAACCAGACTGAAATTCCTCAAACAGAGCATTAGTGTTTAAATGCTCACATACTTGGATGGCCACTATTTTCTCCAGGACTTTGGATAAAAATGGAAGGTTAGATATTGGTCTATAATTCATTGGGTCATCTGGATCCAGAGAAGGCTTCTTAAGTGAAGGTTTGATTACAGCAACCTTAAAATCTTGTGGTACATACCCATTTACTAAGGATAGATTGATTATATCTAGAATGGGGGCAGTAACCAAAGGAAATGCTTTTTTAAATAATTTGGTTGGGATTGGATCCAAAATGCAAGTTGAAGGTTTAGATGAAGCTAATATTTTTTATAACTCTGAAAGCTCAACTGGATCAAAACGGTTCAAGCACAGATGAGGTTCTAGAGTCACCTCTGATGCTGCCTCACTTACTGAGGAAGAAGAAATCACAGCAGGGAGGATGCTAAAGATTTTGTTTCTAATAGAATTAATTTTACTTGTAAAAAATCCCATGAAGTCATTGCTGCTGAGGGCTAAGGGAATAGATGGCTCAGAGCTACGATTCTGTGTAAGTTTAGCAACTGTACTGAAAAGAAATTTAGGATTATGCTTATTCTCCTCAATTAATGCTGAGAAATAAGCAGTTCTAGTTTGTCGAAGCTTATTTTTATAAAGCACAAGACTATTTTTCCAAGATAGGTAGGCCTCCTCATGGTGCGTAGAGCGCCATGTTCTCTCCAATTTCCTAGAGTTTTGTTTTAAGGCTCGTAAATGAGAATTAAACCAGGGCGCCAACTTCCTGTCCCTAATTACCTTCTTTTTTAAAGGGGCAACATCATCTAATGCCACACGTAAAGAGGAATTCACATGATGAACCAAGGCATCAATTTGTGAGGGGCTAGAACTGAAAATATTGCCCTCTGCTACATGCCTCTGAGATGCTGAGGACAGTAAAGATGGAACAGTTGATTTAAAAGATGCAACTGCGTTGTCATATAGGGACCGACTATAGTGAAATTTACTTTCGTGTCTCGAGAACTCAGTTATAATAAACTCAAAGGTTATCAGAAAGTGGTCCGAGAGGACTGGATTATGTGGAAAGATTGTTATTTCCTCACACTCTATGCCATAAGTCAGCACAAGGTCCAATGTGTGATGGCAGGAGTGGGTGGAGCTATGTATTATGGCTGACTATTTTGAGACCAGGTGGAGGGTTCCTCAGTGTGTGGGTGCCATCGATGGTTCCCATATCCCAATAATTGCACCACAGGGATTCCACACAGGCTACTTCAATAGGAAAGGTTGGCATTCCATAATCCTCCAGGGCATTGTGGATGGCAGAGGCATGTTCTGGAATGTTAATGCAGGTCAGCCAGGTAGCTTACATGATGCCCGTGTGCTGCGATTGTCCACATTTTGGGACTTGGTTGCTCATGGACAACTGCACCCAACTAGTACCAAGAACATTGAGGGAGTAAATGTAGGCTTTTATGTGCTCGGGGACTCTGCCTATCCTCTGCAGAACTGGCTCCTAAAACCATTTTCAGACAACGGTAGTCTCACTGCTGAACAACAGACGTACAACAGGAAAACGTCCAGAGCCAGAGTTGTGGTCGAAAATGCATTTGGGAGGCTAAAGGGTAGGTGGCGATGTCTTCTGAAGAGAAACGACAGTGATGTAGAGCTTCTTAAACACATGGTGCTGACCTGTTGTGTGCTTCACAATATCTGTGAGAGCCATGGGGAGGAATATACAGAATGTGACGCACCTGCTGATGAACCAGTGGTTGCAAATATGCAGGAAGTTGCAGAGGAGGGCAGTGATGTGCGTGAAGCTCTGATGCGACACCACCCGCTGACCTCAGTTTGTGTTTTTTCTTTCCATTTACTTTGTTTATTGTTTTGACACTTTTAACAGTTGGAAGCCTGTAGTTTGAACTGAAATGTTTGTTTTATTTTCAGAACTTAATAAAGTACACTATTTTACTGTTAACAAACTGTTGCACCTTTCCATTTTAACATATATTTAAGGTGGGCTGTAATGTAATCTACATTTATTATGTAAATTTAAATTTGCGAGCAAAATTGTTTAAGACAATTCATGTACACCTTGTTTTTCTTTGAAAATTTATTGATAAAAAGGACAGACGGATACAAAAAATTACGGGACAAATACATAGCTCCTTACTGCCTGGGTGGTGGCAGGAAGTCAGAGGAGCTGCCCATTCTTTGTGCGACCAGTCCAAGAACAGCATTTAGGGCACCCAAATGTTCAAAATATCGCTCTGCGATCTGTAATTCATGTTGCCTTGCTGCTGCTGCGTCTTGTTGCATCCAGTTAACCTGCTCCCGGCTTATGCCTTCCATTCTGTCCATCTGCCTGCCATCTGCGATCTGCAACTCATCAAATATCACCTGTGTCCGTGCTTCCAATCGCCGTCTTCGGTCACCTGGAAACAACAACATTAGCTGCGTTTTCATGTGCCTAATTTCCTCAATCCGATTGAAATCTTGGTTGATCGGAATTTCCGAATCTCTGTTCACATGGACACGAACTGAAATGATCCGATCATGCCGTGCGTACATATGCACCAAGCATTTAATCCGATTAAATAGGTTGAGCATGCGCAGAGTTGCCTTTCACGAAAGAAAAATTGTAAACAAACGCCATGAAACGAAAAGAAAAATGTAAAAACAGAAATAACTATTCTTCCTGCTTTCCTGATCCATTTATTCAATTTAATATTTTTATTTAGCTCATAGAAGTTACGTTTTCTTCAGTGAATAACTGCAGATATATGCTTTGCTGCATTTTATTGTTGATTAAAATAAGGGAGGGTTATGTCTGCCTCTTGATCAGCTGGTCCGCAGGTCTGAATTGACAGCTGTTGCGCTGCGCTGCGGCACAGAGCGGGGGTGGGGGGGGGGGGGGGGGGGGGGGGGGTTAGCCTCATGTTTTATTACTGAGCTCTGTTGTGGCTTATTATTAATAACATGTGACGATCAGCTGAAACTGTTGAGAAAAATCTGTTCAAACAAAATAACAGAAGATGTTCAGAAAGTTTAGAAGCCTGTGTTCATCATTAACGAACCGCATCTCAGGTCATCTGCGTTTACGTGCTTTTAACGAACACGGACTTTACTGTCGTCCAGAGTATTTAACCGAGGACGTTTTCCTACCCAACATCAGCCTCCAATCAGGTCTGTAAAACCCAGATTATCCTGTGTTCTTTACAAGCGTGTCTCCATCACCTGCTGCAGAAGCTGCTGTGTTCAAAGCTGACAGAAACGGGGATCCGTGCGCTGCAACCCCCACGATAAACCTGCGTATTTCCAGTAAAGATTTGAACATCTTTGTCGAATGATTTGTGCAATAATCAGATTTTTATTTTACTTCCACAAAATGCAAGTTCTGAATTAAATATTACTGAAACGGGACGGCTTGTTGTCGGATTTAAAAGCCGCCGCTTGTTAATTACACCGTCGTTTTTGAAGTCAGGCAGTCCAAATGACAGCGGAGAGGCCCGCTGGCTGTTGCACACATGCGCAGTGGGCATTATTTTACCCCAACAATCCGAATGGCTGTGCACATGCACGTCAATCGGAATGAAGAACGGAATAAACCACCTCTCTCAATCGGATTGAAATTTCAATCCGATCGGGCCGAATCGGATCAGAATATTCTGATTGACATGTTTACATGCAGAATTTTCAATCTGAATGGGCATTCAATCCGATTAAATATGCGCATGTAAACGTGGCTATTGACAATTACATTTGTGTTTATATGGATATCAAAATGTCAGTTGTCCTGTGAACTTGTCAGTTTTGTTTATGCACAAAGCAATTTTTAGAATGGTCAGACACTACCTGTGCGTCGACGACATGGTAGATGTTCCTCTCGAGTGGTAGTGGACAGAGGTGATGGTGGTGGCGATGGAACTGGCCGAGGCGATGGTGGCACAGAAGGTATGGACAGAGGTGATGGTGGCACAGAAGGTCCTGGAGTGCTACTTGAGGAAGTGGATGGTTCCTCTGAAGAGGGAGTGTTTTCCGCTTCAGATGTGTCTGAAAAACACAGATCAAAAAATTAGTCAGTAAGAAAAGATCACGAAATAAATCAGTAAGAAAAGCACAATATTTTTACAGCAAAAGAGCATGTAGGTGTAACAGAGATGAAAATGTGAATTTCACCAAAAGTGATGTGCAGTGATTGTTTGTTTTTGGAGCCGCCTACTGGTGGTTAGGCGCAACTGCATGCAACGGGTCCTTCAGGCGCATTCACGGCCCCTCCCACCAAAGCAGTAATGAAAGCTGGTGGAGGTAGGTGTACTGTGAAGCCGCTCTGCACTTAAAGTCATTTTAACCTTTAATTAATATATCAATAGGACTTGTTACAGATATTTAAGTGTTGTTAGAGCATATTTTGAAAAAGGTTAGCTGTGTTTGCATTAAATTAATAACTTTATAGCCGAGATTCACGCTAATGGAAGCTAGCTTTTCAGTCCTTTTAGTAATGTTTGGGTTTTTCTTTTTGCCTTGAACAGACCGTTGTATGCAGTTGCAGCGCACACACACTGATGTATTATTGTGTGCTTGTTTTTACATCAGGTACGTTCAGATGTGTTTGGTTAAAATATGATTTGTAAATGTTTTATTGTTTCAACTGCCGGTGGCAGTTGACTGTTATACCTACTGATGGCAGTTAACTGTTTCAACTGTCGGCGGCTGCGCTGTCATTGTTGGTACTATTAACTATTTTATATGTTTTATCAAAAAGAAAGTATGTATTGCTCTGAAATGCAAGTTGTTAAATTAATATATTGCTGTTGTTATTAAATGTCACTATACGATCACATGATGGAAAAAAGAAAAGCAGTAATGAAAGCTGGTGGAGACCGTTGTATGCAGTTGCAGCGCACACACACTGATGTATTATTGTGTGCTTGTTTTTACATCAGATCCTGCCAGTAAAGCCCCATTCCCACCTGTACCGGGTCGGCCCGGGCCGGGTAGCCCCAGTCGGCCCCAGCCTGGCCCGGTTGATTCCACACATCCTTGCCTTAAGCCCATGTGGGCTGATTCTACCCACCAATCAGAGGCTTGCTCTAATGGAAGGTGTGAATGGGCTGATTCTACCCACCAATCAGAGGCTTGCTCTAATGGAAGGTGTGAATTTGCTGTCAGCAGTGGGCGTGTTGGCCCTGGTCGGCCTGAAGCAGTACCCCGAGAATGAGCCTTGGTTGGCCCGGGAAAATTCCAGGCCCCCCAGCTATGTAAACAACCTATGCTACCCGGCCCGGGCCGACCCGGTACAGGTGGGAATGGGGCTTAAAAAGCTCTGAAGGACAGTCCTGTGTCTGTGGCCTGATTGTATGTGTGCAGTGATTTGAGGCAACTCCAATAACCCTGGACGGACAAGAGGAAGCTGTCATATAGTAAACTTAATAAAACTGCTATGAGTTAAGGCCATTTTGTCATTTGGAACGTGTCCACTAGATGGCAGTAATTTGCCAGTGACGTACAGATTAACTACAATTTAATGTTATATTCTTATTCATCCGAAAAATATATACTTGTTAAAAGTCCACTCTAGGCGAAAAACACTGCTGGCACGACTTTTGGGATCTTTATAATATTAGATCAGCTCGCTTCTCCTCACTGTGGGTGCTCAGCTGTATAAAACAATGAGATGCTAACAACACTGAGATGCTAACGTGAAAGGCTAACCGAATTTCCCATGTTTTAAACAATGAGACGCTAACAAGAAAGGCAAACTCTGCTCCAGCCTCATGTACTCAACAAGGACATGCTAAACATGAAAGGCTTATATCGCGAACAGCGTGTTAAGAAACACGGGGGAATGCTAAATGAAGGTTAGCATAAACACGAGGGGATGCTAAGGCTAGTTAACACGAGGGGCTAAATCCTTTACTTGCTGAGCATTTCTTAAATAGCTGCTGCTATTATTCAGTGTTTTTGGTGCTGCAATGAATGGCCTGCAGAGCTAAAAAGACAATAAAAGAAATGCTTACCAACAGGGTTTATGAGTGACTCCAGGATACTGGTCGCTGAGTCCAGGCCTCCTTCGCTGCCTCGGTTTGACGGTCTGTGTCCATAAATAGCGTCCACCACATCGTACCACTTCCATGTACTTCGCCCATTCCCACTACGGCCGTTGCTGTCCTTAACTTTTCTGTAGTGGGCTTTTATTTTTTTCAGCTTAGCACAACACTGCTCGGAGGTGCGCTGGAATCCTTCAGCTGCCATGCGCTGAGAAACTTCTTTGAAGACTTTCTCATTTCTTATCATCCCATCCAGCTCGGCCTGAATGTTGCTATCTCCGATGATGGTGAGGAACGTTTGAAACTCTGCATTGGACCAAAAGCTATTACTCGCAGGCATTTTCACACACAAGAAGTACAGCCAAACAAACACTGGAACTCGACTCACTTCTTTCCATCCCCTGGGATTGTCGCTGGTAGTTACGTAATTTCTCCCCCAATCAGAGGACTCTGGACCTTTTACGCTGTGGCTCCGCCCAGACCAAAAATCTCTGGACCCACAACAGAAGGGGTCCCGCTCTGGCCCGCTACTGGACCGGTTCGGGTAAGTTTCCTGGACTGGTTTAAACAATCGAAACAAAATATTTAGCGACCCGATCCTTCCCATTCCATGCCAGTTTGGTCGGTGGAAAAGGCCCATTTAAGTCCCCCACTACAATGACCTTATCAGTATTTAGCACCAAATCAGATAAAAAATCTGAGATCTGATCAAAAAACTCAGAGTAAGGGCCTGGTGGACGATACAAAACTACAAACAAGAGTGGTTTTACAGTTTTGCAATCTGGATTAGGAAAAATAAGAATAAGATGTTCAAAAGAACTGTAGCTATTAATTGGTAAGGGAATCATTAATAGGCCTGAATGAAAAATGGTTGCTACTCCTCCTCCTCACCCTGTACTTCCAGCAATATGATGATTTAAATAATTAGAAGGAGTCGACTCGTTTAAACTAACATAGTCCTCTTGCTGCAGCTTTTAATATTTTGATATTTTGATGGTATGATGTCATTTCTGGTCATGTTTATAAATATTACTGCACATTGTACAGATTTGCTTATTTTATTATACCTGAGAGGTAAAACATCAAACTGTCAGTGCTCATTTAGGTGTTTTCCATTAATTGTTATTAAAACAATTATAATTGGAGTTTTATTGATCCAAGGTATGAAATGTGGATTTTGTAATTTCTTTACAGTTTCAAGTAGGTGTAGTTAACATTTCCTTTACTGAATTTGAAAATTATTGCATCTGATTTTTTTTGGCTCCACTTCAAATTTAGGACAAGCTACCAGAGTCCCATAAAGAAAAACACCAATTGAACTCACAGACAACAAAAGATATTCGGACTTAGAAAAACAGCAACTGGTGTTTAGCGCTATCATGTACCCTCCGGCAATGTGGTTTTCCCAGTTCCAGCGGAGCGGTGGTATGGTGAGTGTTCTGTGACCACATTTTCATTCAGATCCTTGCTCAATTGCAGGTTTGCTATAACAATTTGAATTGTTTCCTATATATGCAATCAAAAAATCTTCCCACCTGTTGACTAATTCCCACTGGAATGAGCGGTTGCAGGAAACCCAACATTGCCAATAGACTGGGAACATACGGGGCAGCAAGTAGCTCCGAAGGTAGTGTATTGTTCAGTAATCAGATGGTTGCAGGTTTGATCCTGGATCCGACCAGAGAATGCTGCTGTTGTGTCCTTGGGGAACCCGCCTTACCTGCTGGTGGTGGTCGGAGGGATCAGTTGTGCCAGTGCTCGGCAGACCTTGCCTCTGTCAGTGCGCCCTAGGGCTACATCTTAGCTTGTTCCAACCAGTGTGTGAATGTGTGTGTGAATGGGTGAATGACTTTGCTGTGAAGCACCTTGGGCTGTTGTAGAACTCTAAGAAGGTGCTATACAAATACAGGCCATTTACCATTGCATGGCTCCAGAGGGTCAGTCAATCTAACAGTGGGCCCAGTTCATCACATCAATCTAATTGGACGGCTCTAGGGAATATAAATCAGCTGATCTGCCAGTCATCATCACAGACCAGGAAATCCTGGTGGTCTCTACAAACGGTTCCAGCCCAGATCCTGGCAATGGCATGATCTCCAGGGAATACCAGCACATCCCGTGCGAAACAATATGCACAAGTGTTATTGAGGATTTATATAACTACTCAGTGATCACATTAAGTAATACACATATAGACAAATTTGATGCACCAGCAAGTGAAATTGGTAAATAATTTGAAGATATTAAGGAGCTCAATGATCCTTAAATATTCTTAAATTGGAATAATAACGGTGCTGTATGCTACCTGTATCCCAAACTACACCTCTACTTAAAAGTTTGTTAAAGATTTAGAATATGACCAATTAAGTCTCCATATAAGAGGATTATCTGGACTTCACACACACACACGTCTATTTCTCATTGTCTTTTTTGCAGTTCATAGTTGCCTTTGTGGTCATGTTATGTACCTCCTCAATCATCTTACCTGAATACAAACCCACTCTGTCAGCCAGGCATTTTATTGCACTCCCTTTGTTTCCAGTTCATCCTCTTGTTGCATCCACAGCTGACGGTAGTTCAGGAGACAAACTGTGATTTAGTGTCAACCTGAACAAGAAAACCATGAGCCTCAGCTTGGCTTTATCAGCCATGCCTCATCTTGCCGTTGGCGGGGACATGAAAACTCATTTAGGGCGTTGCCAGAGATGGCCTTGCACCAGTTGACTGAATTACTGCTCTTGGATTTCTGTCTTTGTTTGCATGTGTGAACGTACACTGGGAGTATACAAGTAGAATTTCTATCTGGACAAGTGACTCCAATGTTGAATATTCTTATATCAATGACATTTGCCAGCAAACAACACAGACTCTGACAGAATCTGATACATGTTAATGTCCTAAACATGTTTAACAGATTGGTAATTGATGTGATTAGACAAGAGCATTTCCTTTGGTTATAGGTTTCAATATTTTCATCATGTAGGTGAGAGCATGTTTCATCAGGTGCTCCATCTTGCTCTAGGGCAGTGATTTTTAAACTGTGTGTCAGGTAGACGGAGCATATTACCTGTTTCCATTTTATTTGATTATTTGGTGAGGAGTTGCAGACATTACAAATGTTGAGTTGTTATGACCTAACCTTATCGTCTTCGTCACATAGCAAGACTCAGATTTCTCATGTCCAGACAAGACCTAGAGAAACTTATTCATGCGTTCATCTCTAGCAGGCTGGACTATTGCAATGGTTTTTTGGCTGGTTTTCCGAAACAAAGCTGTAAAGCAACTGCAGCTTATTCAGAATGCTGCTGCTAGAGTCTTAACCAAGAGAACCAACACATCACTCCTGTTCTTAAATCTCTACACTGGTTACCAGTAAACTACAAAATCGATTTCAAAGTGCTTCTACTAGTTTATAAATCCCTCAATGACCTGGGCCCCAAATGCATGTCAGATCTCCTTCCTCTATATATGCCTAGTGGGGCTCTGAGATCCTTGTCACGTTGTGGGGATGGTTAGGACCCAAAATGCAGATTACCCAGACGACAAGAGGCAGGAGTTGGTAAAAAGTAAAAATCATTTTATTGGCAGGATGAAACAAAATAAATCCACAAGGCAGCGAGCCAAAAATCCAAAAATCCTGGTAACTAGAACAAAAGCTCACTTAGAGCACAAAGTCCAAAAGTCCTGGAACTCAGGACACCGTAAGCTCACTAAGAGCACCAAAACCTGGAGACATAAAGTTCACATAGAGCACGAACAACGCTGACAACAATAATGGACCGACAACAACACAGGGCTTATATTGACTGGGAAGATGAGAGGGAGATGATTGCAGGTGTGTGGGGAGAGGGACCAGGTGAACACAATTACTAAATCAGGGAGGAGGAAGAAAACACTGGTGGGAAAAAACACACTAAATAATGAAAGGCTGTAACAAAGGAAAATGACCTAAGAGAAAAACAAAAGACCAGAAGGCATGAACCATAACTAATATTCTAAGGGGAAGCTGACACTAAAGGAAAACACTACAGGAAGAAAACTACAGGGGCGTGGCTAAGAGGGGGCCAAGAGAGCACAGGACCTGGGATGGATGTCTGAGGAGGGAAACCTAGAGGGCTGAAGATCTAGGGGCAAATGGGGAACACCAGGAGACACATGAGGAAGATGCAGACATGACACATGAGGGCGCTAGAAGACACAAAAGGAGCACCTAGAGACGAATGGAGAACACAAGGAGACACATGAGGGGAGACACAGACACAGACCATGACAATCCTTAGAAAACAGTCAGCTGATAGAACCCTGTAGCTTTTAGTTATTATGCTGCACACAGATGGAATCAGCTTCCTCAAGACCTCAAATGTACCCCAACTCTAGTAACTTTTAAATCAAAATTGAAAACTTTCATGTATTCATCAACCTTTGAATGATTTTTTCTTAAAGGCCCCGTGTGTGAAATTCACAGAAATCATAGTAAAAAGATCCGACTCTTTAGCACCACGCAGTTTAGAGTCGGTATTGCAGCTATTGGAGCCCCCGAGGATCAAAAAGGGTTTTTTTTAATCATTATTTAAAACTTTATTAACAAATATAACAAATACAATACAAAATCGTGTTGCTGTAAACGGCAGCATGTCATCATCTAATTCCAGCTTTCAAGTCAGAGAACAGGTTAATTGTTTTCATCTAACTTATTTTATTAATTTAAATATAAATAGGTTTTGAATAAGAAAAACTTTTTTATGTCAGTTATGTTTGCTAATAGCAAACGGCAGCTAGTTAGTGATTACTTCTGACTACAAAAAATGACAATATTTTGTTCATTTTATTTGAGAAATGTTATATTTCTATTTGCCATTTTGGAAATATACAAGGTAGTGTAGTCTGTAATTGTTTTCTCTCCGTAAACAGAGTCAGATATCATCCGATGGTTCATCAGTGGAGACAGACAGAGGACGAGGGAGAGGAAGAGGGCGAGGAAGAGGGAGAGGACAGACGTGTGCCAGCGCACAGAGAGGCAGTGGTGTTAGACATGCGACAGAAGCAGGGCAAGCATCCCAAGATGAAGGAGCCGAATTTGCTCAAACCAGCCGCAACGTCCCACGCACAAGAGGAAGAGGCAGAGCTGCAATAAAGTCTAGAAGATCGGCGCTTTCAAGAGCTGATGAGGAGAGAGTCGAGGAGCTTCAAAGGGAAAGAAGAGCAGAAATTGAGGTTTGTGTAAGATAATGAGCAAATTAATAATTATCTGGGTCAATATATGCCGTCCTGTCACTCATTTCATTCATATAAGTACATAGGGTAATTCTATTTAACCGTATAGCAAGTGTTTGGAATTATATGTAGTTTTGTAAAACATTCAGTGTCCTACTTCTTTCCTAATACATATTATTTGTTTTTGATAGTACCTTTATTTTAGGAATTAGCCATTTAATATATATAGTATTAATCAGCTACTCTTATAAACTTGTTAAAACATTTACAAAACATTGCTTTTTACTGTAATTGAATTAAAATAATCTTACAAAAATTCTAATCCTACTTTTCCCCCCAGCGCCTTGTACAGGGCATGAGCCTGGAGGACCACCGTCATCTCACCTCTCAACTTTTGGAAAGACAGCCAGGTCTGGTTTTTGATGTTTTGTTGAACAACCAATGCCGAGATAGGCACACCACACCCGTGCAGGCCCCTGCGTTAACATGGTGTACTTGTGGCAATTGCACAGATATGCCAACAGATGCAGAGCGCAAATGCTGTGGACAACACTCTGTAAACTTTATAAGCCTTCTGCCCCATTTTAGACTTTACTGTTTGGATGAAGGTGTCCTGAGGATCCATCGTCAGTACAGAGCAGACCTCACCGTATTAGGACAGATTAGGGAACCAGGCGATGACAACAGGGAATACAGGTATGCTGCCTACCGGCACTTCATTTTCTGGCAGCATGGGTCACTTGGACATGGAAATCGAAGAGTCATCCCAAGTTGCTGTGTGGTCAAAATTAGGGAGAAATTTCCAGACCCTCATGGACAGTATACTGGTTTTCTACCGGGAGTGTAACTGGTCAAAAGTTTACATGGGTTGTTGAAGTGTTTCTGATATTTTGTACACCTTTATATTGTAATTTATTATGTTGAATAAGTATTTTAAATAAATATTTTTTGAAACCCCAATGTTAGTGTTGTACAATAATGACAAATTTAGAGGTGGCTACTCTTCAGCCATGTATACTCTTGTAATGTGAAAAAAAAACACATCTTTACAACTCCATAGTTTTGCATTACATTAGTGAGCTATTAATTTACACTCTTACAGGGTCAAGTCATGAAACAAAAAATATGTAATTTTCTGAAAGACATAAGAAATAAAGAAATTAGTACAGATGCACTTTTATTTGAATTAACCTTATTCAGAGTTTTAACAGACAAATTTGGAACACATTTTAATCTTGAAACATGATTTTACACACTTTAGAATAATAAAGAATAGATCTAACGTAAAAGACTGTGCAGAATTTATGTGCTACTTCAAGTAAAAAGAACAACATGTTAGCACAGTAGGAAAGACATCAAAGTGCATTGTATCTACATTTTTATGTACATTACATTAGTAACACGCAGCAGGTATAGAATACTCCATGTAAATGTAGACAAGATCGTCACTGGAGGCCTGTAGCTGTGTTGAGTTCTGATACTGTGAAAAAAGTATTGTAAGACAAGTGTAGGTAAAGAACTGAGCTGTAGTCAAAGGATGCTAAAATGACACATACCAAGACCTCGGCTGACTTGGATCTGCACTAGCTCCGAAATAGGTGGCGGAGCGATGGGTGGCACAAGACCGAGCCGTCTGGGGTCATCATCCCTCATTGATCTGGTACGAGGCATCCCGACTCCTCTCGCCAACCTCTCGTTGATTATATTTGATTGGAGTACTGGAATGTATTCGTAGCCCTTTTCTGATTTTAGTGAATACACACTGTACCTTTTGGCATTCTTATTGTACTTCCGTTTGAATCTAAAAAATAGGACAATTGCATAATGAATTTCTGTCACGACAATGGGACAAACTTAAATAACGTGTAGTAACATTTTAAGATGGTGTGCTACATTTTTGGCACTAGTTAGCATGAGCTCTTTCCCAAACTCTAGCTTACTCCACACAAACTTTGTGTCACAAAGCACACAACTACTACAATGAAGAAATTAAACACACATTTTTAACTTATCTGTCCAAAAGGAAGGTAGCAAGCTCAGCGTGTCTACTGAATCCCTTTTGTAACATGAGGTCTCTCCATCTTGGGAAGGCAACTCCTATATTTACTCTGGTTTTCTCATGACGCCGGTCTTGTTCACTTTTCAAAATCCTTTTTCTTTTACTTGGATGAGACAAACTATCCCGTTTCTCAAGTTTGCTTGAAGAATATGTGTGATCCTCCATCGCTAGAAGTACGGTGTGGCTAGTTTCTTCTTCTTCTTAGTTACTTTGTCAGACTGCATGCTTACAAGGCGCACTTCTGCCCCCTGCTGTTTCTTTGAGGTTACATCATTTAAAAACGCAAACATCAAATGCGAAGCTTAATATGTTGTATGTCCCTAAAAGGTCACTGTATTTTAAGATGGCGCATGCCATATGGAGCACCGGTCTGCTTCTTTTGTCTAAAATATTAAAATATAAAGCTAATAATAATGTTTAGAATAAATGCTTGTTTGAATTATCATTAAAAAAAAACAAATTTGAGAATGTGATACAAGAAATTTGATAACTTATAAGATGAAATATCACACATTGGGCCTTTAAAGTCAAAGTCCCACTAGTTGTCACACACACACTGGTGTGTGTGAAATCTTTTCCCCGCATTTGACCCATCACCTGGGGGAGCGATGAGCTGCAGACACAGCCACACTCAGGAACCATTTGGTGGTTTAACCCCCAATACAACCCCTTAATGTTGAGTGTCAAGCAAGGAAGCATTGGGTCCTATTTTTTCTGTCTTTGGTATGACCCGACCAGGTGTCATGGTCTGCGTCTGCATCTTTCCCCATGTGTCTCCTGATGTTCTTCATCCCTCTCTAGATTCCCCTTTTGTGTCTCATAGCGCCCTCATGTGTCCTTTGTCTGCATCTCATTTATGTGTCTTCTGTTTGTAGCCCTTCAGGTCATCCCCAGCCCCTCCAGTTGTAGCTCCAGCCTTTTTGTCCCCAGCTCCCTCCTGGTTTTCTTCATGTTCTCTTGGTCTCCCCACCATATTTCTATAGGTCTATTATTTCAGTTTTGTGTGTGTGTGTGTGTGTGGATGTCCTTCTCAGCTAGGTGTGTGTGTGTGTGTGTTTGTGTGTGCGTGTTTGTGTGTCCTTCCCCAGTCAGGTCAGATGGGAATCTTTTCTTGTGTGATTTAGCTACATCTGCAATGTGCGTAGAATAAAATGTCAGTTCGTCTGCATGCGTCGGGGTAATTCTTTCTATTCTTTCTCCGTCAAAATAAATGGTCAAATACGGGAACTGTCTGGTCAACACAAGCCCTGCTTTCGACTGTTCTGTTTTCTTGTGAAAATTGTTGGAAAAAGATAAAATCTAACTTGATTACCACCAGAGCCAGTGCGCCGTTATCTCCGTGACGGTAAATGAGGGAAAAACAAATTGATCGGATCCTGCACGTCTTTTAACACATTGGTCAGGATTGACGCACTTTGTTTTCATTTAGTTGGTTAAAAAAAGGTTGGGCTTGGGTCAGGCCAGAGAATCCTGAAAACCTTTTCGGACCGGGTCGGGCTGAGGCTCCACCCCCTCGGGCCGGGCCGGACACGGGCTCAGATTTTAGGCCCGTGCAGGGCTCTGACTTGTAGTATACAACAAATTAGCTGAAAAAAGTGTTTTAAATTAAAAGTAATTTAGGTAAGCCCCACCTGGAGGCACTATTATTGAAAATGTGGTGTTTCTGTTATTCTACAGTTAGCCACTTGACAGCATGTTGTTAAACCAATATGTAGCAGTTAGGAGCGTTGTGGTTGTTCATCTGAGGAAGTTGTTAATAAAAAATGACTAAAACTGGACCAGTGAATTATGAATTCATGAGTGTATGTTTTATTAAAAATATAAATAAATAAATACATACTGTATCGATCCATCTGCTCTCCTCTTCACTTCTCGATGTGAGTGGTGATTGTAGTCCAATGCAGCAAGCAGTATCCGTGCCTCGTAAACAGGTGGGATGTAACTGAATCTTTTGCTTGCATACATTACTGTGAAAAAAAGGCTGTGAAACGCCTCCAAATTTGCTGTAGATCTAAAACAAGAATTTAACATTTAGAACAATTATATTATTATTTATAGCTATAATTAAATACAGTACCTGAATTTCAAATATTTTGGGACTTCTTTCAGCCAGCGTTCACTGAGAATGATGTCACTGAGGGCTTTGTGTGGAGTGGAGCCTTTCTGAATCCAGTCTTTCTCTCTGTCACTTAGTAAAGGATCATGCTGACAAGCATCCAGAGACAACTCATGTTCTCCAGTCACATGATGGAGTAGACCGATCCACATGTCCTAAAAGACATATGTGGCGATTAGTTACATTCACTTTTTTTTATATGAAAATACAAATAATGTACTTACAAAAAACTCATAAGTGTTCGCCGACTTGCAGCAAAACCAAAAATGGTTACAGATATCTTTGTTCCACTGTAATAAAACAAGTCTCCCCAGCCTTCACAGATTTCTGCACAAGCTGATTATCATTCCTTTTATTTTAATAGGGAGTTTTCATGTAGGTAAGACCACAAAATCAGACAGTAATCTGTACACGTGGCCCACCCAGGTTAGCACAATAAGTCTTTCAGTGCTAATGGAAACGTAAGGTTTTGGATACGTTCCTCATCAATCACACCTAATTCTAACTGCTGAATCATCTCCTCAGACTTCTACAAGTGCTACATGAGCTGCTGATTACTCATTTTAATCAAACACGCAGCTCAGGAAAGTGTAAACATCTAATACAGTGTTCAAGATGCTAACTGAACCCCGCTAACGGGGAAGTTATAAACAAGAGCTTTAAACAATACACTGATATGGCCTATAGTTAAACGCCACACTAATCATTAGCTCCCATACAAATAAAACTAAAATCCCCTTTCGTTACTCAAACTTCTTCCAAATATAGCATAAATAGTTCGACTAGCATCGATTCATGTCGACTTAGCATTCAAGCTAATGCTACATTGGCCAATAGGACACCAAGCATAAAAAGCTTGTTTGCTCTATTACTTCTTTCAGTGAAAGAAAGATTTTAAGTAAATTTATCCGAAAAACAATAAATAACTTACCTGTCCAAAAGATACTTTGCCAACTCTTCATCCGTTTTCAGGCCGCGTATGTTATGTAGCATTAATCATCCTGAAGCGGATGATTTGGCGGGAATTTTCGGGGCGACTCAGACACGCTGTCCAGACCCTATCTGGCCGCGCTTCCCTGCTGCTATGAGCTGCTGGTCTGCCGCCTTCTCCGAGCCTGCCAAGCTCAAGGCGCCAGTCTCCACGTATGCGCCCATCACCAAGGTCGAGGGGTTTTCCGACCAAGGCTGGCCGTCCGTTCCTCCACTAGAGCCGGACTTGGCCTCGCTGTTCGGCGCCAAGAACCACCTCGCTGGCCCGCGAGCTGTTCCCACTTCAAAACATGACCAGCTGCTGATGCGGCTCATAAACCACACACATCAGTGTGCCTTTCAGACCGGCGCTGCAGGGAATAACATCGCCCTTCTTGCCTTCGGCGTCTCAAAGATGATGGAGGAGCTGGAAGCTCCCAAGGAGTCGAAAGCCGTCATAACTAAGACTGCTGATGCTATCCTCAATCTGTGTGCTGCTGTGCTCACCGGTTCTGCTCGCATCGCTGCCTGGCAGACCCTCATCCAGCGAGCGATCTGGCTGAAGGCTCTGCCCTCCATTCCGGAACATCTGCAAAGGGAGATGCTAGACGGCCCCATCACCACCGATGTTCTGTTTGGTCCCCATTTTAGGGGCGTCATTGAGCGGGCTCAGAAGACGGCCGAACTATCGGCTACGGTGCGAGACCTGGTCCACCCTCGGTCAGCCTCGCACTCCGGCCGTTCAGCCAGAGGATGGGACGAACGGCGCGGAAGCTTCAGATGTCCAGCTGCACCGCCCGCTCCACGGAGCCGGCCTCCCGCTTCGGCTCCACATCAGCGGGAACAGCGAGATGGCGGAAAACGGTTCCGGCGGGGCCAGCAGACGCAGTCTTGGCAGTCCCAAGTGCAGGAGCCTCGCCGAAAGCAGCCACAGAAGTGACTCTTTGGGGGGAATGTGTGTGTTACTGATTGTTCTGATGTTGTTGTTGGTTTTGAAATAAAACCCAAAAAACATCACTCAAAGAGCACAATCCTACAGTCCTCCGCAGAATCCTCTGCCGAGTTCTCACACATGTTCCCCACACCAAGCACTGCTGCACGCACACATGTTCCTGCAGGTACAGGTAGTCATAATACACGGCCAGCCGTAAGGGTGCGCTCCATTTGCGCTCCGGCCCCAGCATCCGGCCAGGCCCAACTCTTCCCGCTCTCCCCACACCGTTGGGTGGGGCAGGATGTCAGGTCGCTGTCTCGACCACGCGCGGCGGCACAGTGCGCGGCTCCATCCGCTGGCACTCTGTCGCCCCCGTGCACGGGCCCGGCTCCCACTCGTCCTTCACTCTCGGACTCCACGCTCCGCGGTGTGGACCAGCCTGTTCCAGCTGTTTCGCACTCGCCCTTTCGAGCGCAGCCCTCCATGGGTCGCCCCCAGTTCTCTG
The DNA here is from genome assembly GCF_043380555.1 of Nothobranchius furzeri. Taxonomy (NCBI): domain Eukaryota; kingdom Metazoa; phylum Chordata; class Actinopteri; order Cyprinodontiformes; family Nothobranchiidae; genus Nothobranchius; species Nothobranchius furzeri. Next base: position 3,524,757 of record NC_091751.1, on the reverse strand, counting down.
GTACGGGCGACGGCGGTAAGGGCGCATGCACAACCCTCGGACGTTGTTCACGTGACCGCGCACATGCGTCCACTATCGGAACGCGCGCACGAGTGGCACCGCCTTTGTATCATGAGCAAATGGATTTCGGACACCATTCATTGCGGTCACACACTTCATTTTCAGGCCACTCCACCTCCCTTCAACAGGATCGTGGAGACAACGTTCACATCGCAAGTACAGTCTCAGGCCCTAGAGCTGGAGCTGCTGGAACTTCTGTCCAAGGACGCTATTTCCCGAGTCCCTCGCGGACAAGAACTCTCGGGCTTCTACTCCCGCTACTTCGTAGTACCGAAGAAGTCGGGAGGAATGAGGCCGATTCTCGACCTGTCCCTGTTCAACTGCTCCATAGGAGTAATGCATTTCCGCATGTTAACGATGAGACAAGTCCTGGAATACGTGCGCCCCGGGGATTGGTTCACGTCAATCGACCTGAAAGACGCATACTTCCACATACCAGTAGTTCCAAACCACCGGAAGTTTCTGCGTTTTTCGTTCAAGGGAGTTCAATATCAGTTCAATCGCCTCCCTTTCGGCTACTCGCTAGCCCCGCGCACCTTCTGCAAATGCCTGGAGACCGCGCTGCAGCCACTGCGCACGGAGGGAATGAGGGTCTTATTTTACCTGGACGATCTTCTCCTGTGCGCTCGGTCCGAGGACGAGGCGTCACAGCAAACCAGGAGGTTGACAGAGCATCTGTCAACCCTAGGGTTTTCTATAAACTGGGAGAAGAGCTCCATCCTTCCGCCCCAGTCGATTGTGTATCTCGGGGTGGAGCTGAACGCCTTCCTAATGAGAGCACGTTTGTCGCCTGCAAGAGCGGCAGATCTCTCCACGGTGATCTCCCGTGTACAACCCCGCAAGATCGTGAGAGCCCTGTTAGTCATGAAACTCCTGGGCATGATGTCCGCAGCCCATTCAGTGGTGCCGCTAGGTTTGCTGCGCACGAGGCGCTTGCAACGCTGGTTCATCTGCCTCCGGGTACACCCGATACGTCAGAAGAGACGTATGTGGAGGATTCCCCCTTCAGTGGGCGGGGACCTCGCTCACTGGGGGAACCCCTGCATCCTCTCACGCGGGGTTCCCATTGGACGTCCTGCGTCACACGTATCTGTGTTTACGGATGCGTCACTGTCGGGGTGGGGGGGCACGTGCTTGTCCCATACAGTGGCAGATCGCTGGCCCTCCCACACGCACGAGCACATAAATGTGTTGGAGCTTATGACAGTGAGGAATGTGATCAGACACTTCACCGCCCATCTCGAGGGCCGTCATGCCGAAGTTCACACAGACAACCAGGTGGCGGCAGCCTACATAAATCGCCAAGGGGGAGTTCAATCCCTCCCACTGTTGCGTGTCGCCACAGATTTACTGTGTTGGACACATGTCCATCTGCTGTCCATCAGAGCCATCTACATTCCGGGGGTACTGAATGTAGCGGCAGACATCCTGTCGAGAGGGGGACCCCGCAACTCCGACTGGCGTCTGCATCCTGCATTGATATCACAGATCTGGATCAGGTTCGGGGAACCGTCTGTGGATCTGTTCGCGGCTCGTGAAAACGCTCAGTGTCGCCTATGGTTTTCCCTGAGTCCCCGAGACGGACCCCCGCTCGGGGCGGACGCCTTCTCACACCAGCCCTGGCCTTGAACGCTCCTTTACGCGTTTCCACCAGTCCCTCTGATTCCCTGTCTCCTGGACCGAATTCGGTCGGAACAGCTCTCGGTGATTCTGGTGGCTCCCAGACGCTTGTCCGCGTCATGGTTTCCGAACCTGCAAGCGCTAGTGTCCGGCTCCCCGTGGAGGGCGGACGCCCTTCTCCAGGCGGATGGGATAATCAAACATCCTCCAGAAATAGGCCAGCGGCTGTGGGTTTGGCCGCTGAGCGGTCACGCTTAGAGGCTTCTGGGCTGCCGCATGAGGTGGTCGCCACGATTCAGAGTGCGCGGGCGCCTTCTACCATTGCGTCTTACGCTGCTAAATGGGCAGCTTTCCAGAAATGGTGCACAGAGCGAAATGTTCAAGCGCTCTCCTGCCAGCTGGCGGATGTCCTATCGTTTCTGCAGATTCTGATGGACAGGGGCCTCGCATTCAGCACTGTTAAGACATATGCTGCAGCTATCTCATCCTGTCATCAGGGTTTTGGAGATAGATCTGTTTTCAATCATCCCCTCACAAAACGTTTTCTAAAAGGTGTCAGGAGGAACAGACCTGTGTCCCGCCCGCTTTTTCCCCAATGGGATCTAACGGTGGTTCTGCACGGCTTATCTGGAGCTCCATTTGAACCCTTGTACCAGGTCTCACTCAAGTTCCTGTCGCTTAAAACTGCATTGCTGCTGGCGCTGGCATCAGTTAAGAGAGTGAGTGACCTGACCGCCCTCTCAGTGGCTCCCGCATGCCTCAGGATCCGGGAGGATGGCGGGTCTGCTGTTTTATGCCCCAACCCAGCCTTTGTGCCCCAAAGCATTAATGCTTCCTTCAAATCCAAGTCAATTTCATTGGCTGGACTTTTTCCTCCTCCCCATAATTCTGAGGAGGAGGCGGCTTCGCACCTTCTCTGCCCGGTGCGCGCGATTGCACGATATGTGTCACGCACTTCAGGGATTCGTCGCTCACAAAACCTGTTTGTGCACTACAGGGAGTCTTCCCTTGGTCAGGCGCTGTCGGCCCAGCGTCTTTCACACTGGCTGTGTGACGCCATTTCCCTCGCTTACACATCATCAGGGCAGGATCCCCCTGAGGCACTCAGGGCTCACTCAGTCAGAGGGATTTCCTCTTCTATGGCGCTCCTCAGTGGTGTGTCAATGGAAGACATTTCTCAGGCTGCTTCATGGGCTTCACCCTGTTCCTTTACTCGTTATTATTTACGAGATGTGTCTTCAGGTTCCATCACTCGTTCAGTGCTTGGACCCCAGCAGGCTAAATGAATGCTTATGGCACCTCATTGGCCTTGCTGAGATGGATTTCATCCTCTTGTGGATTATGTTTTTTAGTGGGGGCCCCTCTTTTATCATGGCTGCCTCAGTCTTTAAGCCCGGTCTGAGGCTGAACGTCCCCCACTAGAGGAGATTTGATTGGGTGTGTCCATTGGTTGTGTTAACCAGTGGGGCGTAAACCCATCCAGCTGCGCTTTATTCCAATAGCAGCTAGCTTAAGGGCTAAGACTAGACGAAATAGAACGTTGGTTACGTATTGTAACCCCAGATTCTATGAGTCTAGTCGCAGCCCTTAAGCCATTGGCCCCACTGGTTATGATGGGAATAAGAGCCATTGGAGGTGAGCAGTGGGGTCACTGCGGTTATATACCACGAGGGGGCCCACTATTGGTGGGCGTACATTTTAGCTCTTCATGATTGGCTGATGCGGAGATCATCCTTCCAATAGCAGCTAGCTTAAGGGCTGCGACTAGACTCATAGAATCTGGGGTTACAATACGTAACCAACGTTATGGTGTGTTATGCAAGTTATCGCCAGTAGGGGAGCACCATGCCCAGTTATGTGTGTGTGTTACTTCTGTGTTCTGCAATAATAAAGTAAGAAGAAAACCTTGTAACCAAGCTATCTTGTATGCAGTCTGACTCGGTATAAATTCTAATTGTGTATTGACACTACGGTGGAAATATAACATAAATTGGTGACGAGGATGGGATCGTCCAAGAGACTAGGCCGTCTACTGAGCATGTAATGACTGTGTGGCCGAGTTTGGACGGAAAACGGACGATCGCGTGGCGACTTAGCATCGGAGCTAGCGGCTAGCTGCTTTTTCTCCTATGAGTCAGAAGCGACAGTGTGGGCTGTGGAAAGAGGATGCATCATGGCTGGAATGATTGGGCAGATGGACCCCTTTGATGATGCTGGTGAGCAATGGGCGACGTATATTGAACGTTTTGAGCATTACATCCTTGCTAATGACATTCAGCCGAAGAAACAAGTACCGGTGCTGCTGAGTGTGTTGGGTCCCAAGACATACGGTCTTCTGCGTAATCTGGTGGCTCCAAGCAAGCCTGGGACAATGGAGTATGACGATATTGTGGGTGTGTTGCAAGCTCATTTTGCTCCCAAACCGCTGGTAATAGCTGAGAGGTTCCGGTTCCACAAGAGGAATCAGGGGGAGGAAGAAACGGTCGCACAGTATGTGGCGGTGCTGAAAAGACTATCAGAACATTGCGAGTTTGGTGCGTATCTGGAAGATGCTCTACGGGACAGATTTGTGTGTGGATTAAAGTGTGAAACTGTGCAGAAGCGTCTTTTGACTGAAAACGATCTCACCTTTCGCAAAGCAGTTGATTATGCTGTGTCGGCAGAGACAGCAACAGGTGAAGTGCAGCAGTTGAGTGGTTCCCTGAAAGTGAATGCGGTGCTGGCACAAAAAGGTGATAAATGCCGTCGCTGCGTGAAAATGAATCATACTGATGAGGACTGCTGGTACAAAGACCGTGACTGTCATCAGTGTGGGAGGAAGGGCCACACGAAACGCACGTGTAAAGGTAGAGCCAGAAGCAGCCAGGATTGGAACAGGAAAGAGAAAGAGGGAAAACCTGAGCTGAAATGCAGTTAAAAACAGAGCAAAGGACAAAAAGAGGAGAATTAATCAGGTTGCTGCAGAGGAGAGTGAAAGTGAAGGAATCAGACTTGACACTGATAGTGAGTTGGAGCTGTATTATTTATCTCAAAAAGAGAAATATGCACGCATCTCTCTAATGCCTGTAGTTAACGGGAAGAAAATGGAGATGGAGCTGGATACAGGGGCTGCAGTGTCTTTGATCCCATGGGAACAGTACAAAAGTAGGCTGAGTCAGTTGCCGCTGCAACCCACAGACATTATGCTGAAAACATACACTGGGGAGCCGCTGGCACCAGAGGGGGTCATCGAAGTGCAAGTTGAACTGAATGAGCAGCGTGCTACACACCCTTGTACATGGTAAAGGTGGATGCTCCATCACTGTTTGGTAGGGAGTGGCTGAGAGTTATCAAACTCAACTGGAAAGATTTAAAGATGATTCATGCCAGTGAGCAGAGCGGAAATGACAATCTGGAGGCTGTGTTAAAGAAACACTCAGCCGTTTTCTCTAAGGAGCTGGGCACAATGAAAGGAATTAAAGCCAGATTGACTCTTAGGCCTGATAGCGTCCCCAAATTCTGTCCACAACGTAACGTGCCATATGTTCTCCGCCCTCGGGTAGAGGCTGAACTGAAACGCCTGACTGAGCTTGGGGTGATCACACCAGTGGCGCATAGTGATTGGGCTACGCCCGTGGTCCCTGTCAACAAGAAGGATGGCTCAGTGAGACTCTGCGGCAATTTCAAAGTCACTCTAAATGCGCAGCTCTGTGTGGATAAGTACCCACTTCCACGCATTGAGGACCTGTTTGCTTCTCTAGCAGGAGGTCAGCATTTCAGTAAGCTAGACTTAGCAAATGCCTATGTACAGATGGAGGTAGAAGAGGAGTCTAAGAAGCTGCTCACTATTTTGACACAAAAGAGGCTGTTCTGTTTCAATTGCTTGCCTTTTGGAGTGGCGTCATCACCTGCATTGTTTCAGAAGGCTATGGATCAAGTGCTTCTCGGCCTACCATACACCCATTGTTATCTGGATGACATTCTCGTCAGTGGTCCAGATAAACAGACACACCTGAGAACCCTTAAGGCAGTTTTGGGCAGGCTGGAGGACTATGGCCTGCATCTCAAACAGGAGAAGTGCCTGTTTTTCCAAGAATCAGTGGAATACTTGGGCCACATAATTGATGCGGCAGGGTTGCACAAATCACCAGAAAAGGTGCGGGCCGTTATGGAAGCTCCAGCGCCAGCAGATGTCAGCCAGTTACGTTCTTTTCTGGGAATGCTCAACCATTATGGACGTTTCATACCTGATTTAGCTACCGTCCTGAAGCCGCTGAATGAGCTACTCAGTAAAGAGAAGAAGTGGCAATGGACAACAGCCTGTGAGTCAGCTTTCCAGAAAGCTAAAGAATGTCTGGCTTCACCAGAAATACTCACCCACTACAATCCTGAACTGCCTCTCCGTTTGGCATGTGACGCTTCACCATATGGAGTTGGAGCCGTGTTCTCACATGTCATGCCTGGTGGCCAGGAACGGCCAATTGCTTATGCTTCACGAACCCTCAGTAAAGCAGAGCGAAACTATGCTCAGATTGAGAGGGAGGCGTTGTCAATTGTTTTTGGAGTGCGCAAGTTTCACCAGCATCTCCATGGAAAAAGGACAAACTACAGGTGTCATTTCAGATGCTGAAGGACTGTTGGCGTCAATATCAAAGAACTGTGAAAGAGGCCAAAAGAAAACACTTATCGGACATTATTTTGTCTAACTGCCACAACCCGCGTGTTTTATTTAAAACTATTAACTCTGTTCTTAGTGCACCATATGCTGACTGTATCGAGCCCTCATTAGAAGCCTGTGAAAATTTGTTACTCTTCTTTATTGAGAAGGTCTCCTCCACAAGGGCTCAAATCTGTCCTTGTGCTCATGACCCCTCAGTCGTTGTTTCCTGCTCTGCTGTCTTTGACAGGTTTGAGCCTGTGACTCTGTCATCTCTACAGGAGACTGTTGGTCATCTTAAGCCTGCAGGGTCTCCAAATGATGCTGTTCCTCCTCGACTTTTAAAAGAGGTGTTACCTACAGTTGGTCCTTTGGTTCTTGAGCTGGTAAACCATAGTCTGATGTCAGGCGTTGTCCCTAAAGATTTTAAACATGCAGTAGTCAAAACCCTGATTAAAAAACCTGCTCTTGATCTGCAGGATCTTGCGAATTACAGGCCTATCTCCAAACTACCATTTCTTTCTAAAATTCTTGAAAAGGTAGTTCATAGCCAAATATTGGCCTTCCTGGAAAAGCAAAATGTATTAGAGGTTTTCCAATCTGGTTTTAAACCCTTTCACAGCACTGAATCAGCCCTTTTAAAAGTTTTTAATGACATATTCTTAGCTACTGATGCTGGGGACTGTGTTGTTCTTGTGCTTTTAGATTTGACAGCTGCTTTTGATACTGTGGATCATGCCGTTTTATTCTCTCGTTTAGAGCACTGGGTGGGCATTAGCGGCACAGCTCTGGAGTGGTTCAGGTCCTATTTGGCGGGGCGAACATTTTGTGTCAGTCTCGGTGACTATGTGTCGTCCTCCGCTCCGCTCTTGTGTGGTGTCCTGCAGGGCTCAGTTCTAGGCCCCCTCCTCTTCTCTTTGTATCTTCTTCCTCTCGGTTCTATATTGAGAAAGCATGGCATTGCCTTCCACTTGTATGCTGACGGCTGTCAGATCTATGTCTCTCTAAAGAAAAAAGGCAGAAACCTCATACAGCCATTGCTTCAGTGTCTTGACGACATAAAGGCTTGGATGTCTGTGAATTTTTTTAAATTCAATGTTAAAAAGACTGAGGTGATGATTTTTGGTAGTCCTACTGAGACCCCCAATGTGTTTGTAGATTCCTTGGCCCAGTTTGTTAAACCAACTGTCACCAACCTGGGGGTCAAAGTGGACTGTGATCTGAAGTTTAAGGCGGTGGTAAAATCTGGCTTCTTTCACCTCAGGCAGCTGGCAAAAATAAAGCCAATTCTTTCACGGCAGCACTTTGAGACAGTGATCCACGCCTTTGTTACCACTCGGCTGGATTACTGTAACACACTCTACATTGGGGTCAGTGCATCATGTATTAGTCACCTACAGAGGGTGCAAAATGCCGCAGCTCGTCTTTTAACTGGCACTCGAAAGTTTGAGCACATTTCCCCTGTTTTAGCTTCACTTCACTGGCTGCCCATTTCTTTTAGGATTCATTTTAAAATTCTTTTATTTGCTTTTAAAGGTCTTCATGGCCTTGCCCCCTCTTATCTCTCTGATCTGATACAGCCTTACACTCCCTCCCGCTCTCTCAGGTCTGCTGATCAGCTGCTCCTGATTGTACCCAGGACTGAGCGTAAATTTAGAGATCGCGCTTTTGCTGTTGCAGCTCCAAAACTGTGGAACGAACTTCCTTTAGAGATAAGACAGGCCAGTTCCTTATCTGTTTTTAAGGCACTCCTGAAAACACACCTCTTTACCCTGGCTTTTGATACCTTGTGAGATGTTGGTTTCTATTTTTTATTTTATTTTAGCTGTTTTAGGTGATTCAAATGCGGTTTTATCAAGTTTTTATTTTTTCAATATAGGGCTAGTTTAATTTTATGTATCATGTGTTTTATTTATCTTTGCTGTTTTCTGTCAAGTCAATTGTTTTAATGTATTTTCTGTACAGCACTTTGTTCCTGTGCTGGGTCTTTTAAAGTGCTTTAGAAATAAACTGGATTGGATTGGATTGGTAACAAGTTCACCTTACTCACTGACCATCACCGACTGACCTCCATTCTGAGTCCAGTAAAAGGTACACCATCAATGGCAGCCACACAAATCCAGCGTTGAGCGCTCCTTCTGTCAGCACATGATTACACCTTGCAGTATCGGAAGGGGGCAAATCACGCCAATGCGGACGGACTGTCACGTTTGCCTCTGCCCCTGGCACAGAAAAAGAAACAGGGGGCAGTTGAGGTTTTCGATGCAACTCAACTGGGAACCTTACCAGTCAGTGTTGCCGAGATCAGACGTGACACCTTGTCTGATGTCACATTGTCTCGTGTCATGGAAATGGTAACAACTGGACGTTTTCTAGCAGCAAAGGATGCAGATCAAGAGCTGTCACCGTATCTGATGTGCAGACATGAACTCACAATACAGCAGGGATGCCTCATGTGGGGTGTGAGGGTGATTGTGCCACCTAAGCTGCACTCCTGTGTCCTGCAAGAGCTCCACACTGCACATCCAGGGATGGTGAGGATGAAGAGCTTAGCTCGCAGCTATGTCTGGTGGCCTGGGATTGATTCTCAGATTGAGCTTCAAGCTAAAGCCTGCCACTCTTGTCAGCGTGTGCAAAAAGAGCCTGGGTTAGCACCCCTGCACCCGTGGTTGTGGCCTTCATGTCCGTGGGAACAGATCCATGTGGATTTTGCAGGTTCATTTGAAGGCCACATGTACCTGGTGGTGGTAGATGCACATTCAAAGTGGCCTGAGGTGCATATTATGGATAGCACCACAACTGGTAAAACCATCCAAGTGCTGTGTGGTCTCTTTAGTCGTCATGGCCTTCCCCACGTCCTGGCGAGTGATAACGGACCACAGTTCTGTTCTGAGGAATTTGGGGTGTTCCTGAAAGCTAATGGAGTCAAACACATTCGCTCCGCACCGTGCCATCCTGCCACTAACGGGTTGGCTGAGCGTTTTGTTCAGACATTCAAACATGCACTGAAAGCTTCCAGGGGTACAGCACCTGTGCAACAACGCCTGGACACGTTTCTTTTGACATATCGCAACACTCCCCATGCAACAACTAGAGAAACGCCAGCCATGTTGTTCATCGGGCGCAAGCTGCACTCTCGACTGGATTTTCTGAAGCCCAGTGTGGCCGGAACAGTGCGTCGGTCACAAGATGCTCAACAACAATGCCGACAGCAACACTCTCGGGACAGATGGTTCACTGTGGGAGAGCCTGTCCTGGTGCGTGATTATAGGAAGGGAGAGGACAAGTGGACGCACGGTGTCGTACTGGAGAAGACTGGGCCAGTGTCATACAAGGTGAATGTGAGAGCCCAAGGTGTGTGGAAACGTCATGTAGATCAGATGCTGACACAACCGGAGTCAGGATCTCAACAGGCCACAGTAGATCCTCCGACAAGCTCTCAGATGTCACCAGCCCAGAGTGGTAGTGACACCATGCTTCACCCTGGTACATCTCTGCAGGAAGAGACTGTTGAACAAGTTCTGGGGACCACCACACCTCCAGAAACACCACAGTCTCTTAAACCAGCACCGACTGACTGTACGCAGGTTACAGAGTCTGTGAGACGTTACCCAGTGAGAGTCACCAAGCCCCCCGCTCGTTATCGGGATAGGTGAACGTATTAACAGTTCAGTGAGAATGTTGGTGTTAGCCACCTCTGTTGTTGCTTGGCTTCCTGGGGCTGGAGGCTAGGAGGGAGATCTGGCCGTCTGGTTGGGGTCTGGGGTGGTGGGTTGCTGTGCTCGGCGTTGGGCGGGGGAGCCTGCTCATCAGCACCCCAGCAGAAAGGGTCAAACTCTGGGTACCGGTGATGGTTGTACCCAATGTGCAGCAGTACCGGGACCAGAGTGAATAGGGTGTGTATGGGGAGCATGAGTGGGTGTCCGGCGTGCATTTTTGTAAGTCTTGGGTTGTATGTGCATGTGTGAGCATGAGGAAGGGAGTGTGTGACTGTGTTTGCGTATGACTGTATATGTCAGGTGGGGCCTTTGGGTCCTCCCCTCTCCTGGAACTTCTCTTGATGATATAGATCTCTGTCCCCCCTCCCCCTGCCACACCTGGTGTGGAGGCTTGTGCCTTGGTCTGCCTGAGTGTTCGTGGCAACCGGGTCAGGGGGTTTAAGATTTTGGCATCTGCCTGTTAGATCCCGGTGGCTGCCTGGTGGGGTCTGGGTCCCTGGGCTCTGCTGGGTCCCCGGCGGGGGTGGTCTCCCCTGGGTCCCGGGCTCGGCCGGCTAGGGGGTGGGAGGCGGCGGGCGGGCCTGTGGGCTTGCCGCTGATATCTCCAGGGACTCTGCCGGCTGCTGGTTGTGGCCCCCCGGGGCGATCCTCAGTGCCTCTCGAGGGGGGCGGGGGCCTTCCTGGTTGCAGTCTCCTTGGGGTTCCTGCGTTCTGGGGCAGCGCCTGGATCTCTGGGACTTGGAGCTCCCCCCGTCTCCTGCGCATCTCTGGGGGGCAGATCTGTGGACCCTCACACTCTCTGTTGGGCGCTCCTATAGAAAAGCCTTAAATAAACAAGCGCGTGTACACACACAGGTGCTCACATGGTGCTCTCATAAGTATGGGCTTGGGCACGTTAAACACATGTCTTAAGACTATGGTGGGCACTTAATGCACTGTGATTTATTATCGTGATTCTTCAGTTAAGCAATGTTGATTATATATATATATATTTTTTCTTTTCATCAAGTTGACGCAGTGACAGGTAGATCTTGTTGTATTGTTGTTGTGTCCCTTTTTTTGTGTCCCTTTGTTTTTTTTGTCTTTTTTCTGCAGGTCTAGAAGCAGACTCTTGTTCATTTTTGTGGAAAACCCCCCCCCCCCTCTCCCCACCTTTTCTCTTCCTTTCTCTTTCACCTCTGTCTCCGTGTCTGGTCGGAATTACAAAGCATTCAACAACAATAACAATAAAGTTTTAAGTATCAGGCGTGACGTTAAAAGCAAACGCTTTGATGCTCCACCTGAGAGTAAATCTGTAAGGCTTGTTACCAGCATTCAGACATCAATTCTGCTTGCTTCACAGCCAGACAGGACACGGTAAAAAAAAAAAAAAAAAAAGAGAATGTTGGTGTTCAGAGACATTGTTCTCAGTTACAAAACATACGGAATGAAACATTAGTTCCAGTTTTCATGAATGTTGTAATAAAAAATATATATAATACTTTGGTTATGGAAATGTTTCTGTGGGTGGTGTTAGGGTCGCGTAGCTTAGTGGGGAGGAGATGTTATGTATGGACCAAGAGTTATGGTGTGTTATGCAAGTTATCGCCAGTAGGGGGAGCACCACACCCAGTTATGTGTGTGTGTTACTTCTGTGTTCTGCAATAATAAAGTAAGAAGAAAACCTCGTAACCAAGCTATCTTGTATGCAGTCTGACTCGGTATAAATTCTAATCGTGTATTGACACTACGGTGGAAATATAACAGCGTAGATCACGAAAATCTCTCCATCGTTTAAAACAATCTCCAATGTAAATTCTACTCGACTGTCTTAAACGTCTTACAGTCACTTTTGAAGAGGGGCTTTTAAACTTTTTAAATGCTTTTTGAGATGTGGAAGGCAGTCGAGGAATCGGTAATTTGGGGTTTTGTTGCTCCATGTTTCTGCAGTAAGCCGAGTGAGGCGCGTGACACTGTTGTGCACGCTGAGACCTGCTCGTGCTCGATGATTGACAGCTGCCCCTGGTGGTACCGCAGCGCTATTGGCTGAGCTATACAGGGCAGGGGAGGGACTTAGGAGAAAATTGAAATATTAAAGATTATTTACTTTTTTGAATAAAATTGGGTCAGATGGTCAAAATCAAACATTTTTAAAGTTATTCTACATTTAAATCTTACGGACTGTGCCTTTAACAACGGTAGTTTCTGCTTCAGCCCTCTCCCCCACCCTCTGCGCAGCGCCGCAAACTCACTGAAGCGCCTGCAGCCTCTCGGAGTTCCTGCTGCTCTAAACATTAAAATAATTATTTCATTTTCTGTTCCTCACCTCTGATTACCTTCAGTGGTGTCTGTTTGTTGCAACCAGCAGGTACAAAAACTAACTTGTTTTTATTTGACTATTTTTCTGTCCTGTCTGTTTATTATCTTCCTGCATCTCCTCTCAGTCCTAAAGAAAAACTGCTACCTGGGTTCATATATATTCACCTTATGAGTTACCTTTGAACTGCAGTTCTAAAAGATCTACCGACCGCAAAAACAGCGGAGTGCTCGCTGCTTGGCGGCTGCATCAGTGATCGGTTTGTCACCGGAGGACAAGGTGATGCGCCCCGCTCCACAGCAGCGAAACGCATCAGGCGCAAATAAAAGACAGAAAACATAAAAGGAAATGAGCCGACATGAACGATCGCGTGTTAAATTAGTTTTTGAGGTGGCGACACCTGATTTGATAATGTTACTGTGGCCGTGCTCAGGACGCAGATGTCTGGAGCGCGTCAACAATCAGAGCTTTGCATGCGCAAGCTGGTTAAGGTTAGGATGGGGGTGAGGGGAAGGTTAAATTGCAAGAGGGTAAACGTCACAATTTGGTTAAATGTCCGTTTTACGGCGGGTGTCGGTACCGACGCTCTGGCACAGCGCGTTGCCTCCAGACGCGCAGGAGCTTGTCACCTGCTGACAGCAGGCTGCTGTCTTTTCCGTGGACTACATCTTGCCGGTCATTATCACGTGACAACGACTAGTCGACGACAGGCATAACAAGTCACTATTGTGAAGTCGACTAGTGACTAGTTCATACAACCCCTGCTACTGCTCCCCAGAGTGTTCTGCAGCATAATCAGCACGTTCTCTTTGAACTTGATATCAAATTTTCGCCTCCTCTTTGTCTCCGCACGGTTAAAGTTACCCTCGCGGTCTATCACTGGCAAATCAAAAGTGAGACGGATGACACAAGTGCCCCCCCCCCCCCCCCCCCCCCCCCCCGTGGTACTTGCTTGTTACCACATTCCACCCGGCCACAATAAAATACCGGCCATTATTCACCTCCGCCGACTCCGGCACCGGCCAAAATATGATGCCCGGCCGTTAATTGAATACAGGCCAATATTAGAGGATTTACGGTAGTTTATTAATGCTTAAAAATGCACTAAGTAATGTGAATGAAGGGACCCTTATTGTTAAGTGTTTCCGTAGTGCAATATTTGAAACTAAAAGTAAACGAAGCGCAGGTTTAATCAGTCAGTCTCTGTTGTTTGTGGCCAAACATGTTATTCACTGATAATGTGCAAAGATGATGCCAGTAAGTTTAACCCGCTAAGGCTCAAAATAGGTTTTGATGAAAGGACAAACAACAAAGTCCTTCAGGGTTACTTCTGAATTAAAAAATGCTCCTGAAATACGTATGTGGAGTAACCAGGTAGGTAGGTTTTAACTGTTGCATATCTGCAACGCCTGCCTCCAGAGGGTTAAACTCCCTCGTAGATTTATTTTAAGCACAAAACACAGAAACCTTTTTTTCCCATTCATGGTCAGTGATGTTGAGAAGCCTTTTTATTGTGGAAAAAAGTCTATGAACTCATTTCAAATCACCATAACAAAATAAAATACCAAAATGACCCTGATGAAAGTTACTAATTTACATAAGAGAGTAGGTCTTCCATGAGCAAGCAGGAGGACGGGCCGTTAGCATTAGCACTGACGGCTCACCAAATAAACCCACATCTAATTATCCATGCTGCAGTTTTTGTCACTTCTGCGTTGGCTTCCCTTTTGGCAGGAGGCATTTGCCCCTTGGTCAGAACTAATCTAATTTTTTCTCCAAACTGAGATCAAAGATCAAAGAATTTCCATACCTTTCAATAGAAAACCACTTTAAGTTATATAAATTATTTCTTTTATTTCTGGTAAATCAAGAGGGATCAACTATTCATATGTTAAAATGTATGATTTGATGTTTAATGCAACATGTGATTTTTTAACCTATGTATGATTTTTTTCCCCCTTTTCTATGAACAGAGGCTGCTGGCAGGCCCAGTGCCTGCACACACTTATCATGCAAGCATTCCCTGTAGTGTCTGTGCTGTGGCGTAACATCTTCATTTCCAGCTATTGATCGACTTCTTCTGACCTGCATGTCTTTGAATTGAGGATTAAGCCCAGAGCATGTCACACCTGCAGCAAATAGAAGGGTGCAAGCTTCACCTGTGCTCAGTTTGTGTATATCAGATTAGTTTTTGGCTTGGAATCATGCTTGGTTGCTTATGGTGGTTTAGGAAACCCTGCAGTAATTCAGTAAATCCAATTAAATCGCCTCATTGGCTGTGTGAAGAGAACTCTGGCTCTTATTTCCACATGTCTATAAAGAGGTGAAATGAGGTGTGTGACCTTCCTCTTCAAGGCTGTTTTGAATTTTGCAAATAAACTAAAGGAAATGGTTCACACCCATCCGATGCATGAGTAATAACCAGTTATTATGATCACCTTTGTGCAAGATTGTGGCTGATAAATTCTAATGGCATCTTTGACTTTAGATCAGTCTATCAGAAGTTACCATGAATGCATCATAGCATGACTGGCCTTCAGGATTTATTGTTGAGCCAGAACAGATGGCCAAGTTGAACGTATGACCTTTAACTCTTGGATCATTCATGCTTCCTGTTACAGACGGTTCCAGTCTCAAGGCTAAAGGGCGCTAAACAGTGGTTTTATCAGACTGATGACACAGCATTTGGCTCCCCCTAGTGGATTTGCTCCATTCCATTGTCACCAAACACTATTCAGCAGCTGAATAAACTAGCAGCTAAACTCTCGCAGTTACTAAAGATGTTAGTGCTTTAAGATTTTTTTTTATATTTTGTTGAAAATACACAAATATATTTAGTAAGTTAGTAAACCTAATTATGCTAAAATGTGAGCAAACAATTGCACATTTACACAGATTTACATTGGGTTTATGGCCACTTGGGGAACATGAGTCAAATATTTGTGCTCTATTTTGCTCTGGTTTGATCATTTACTAACTCTGAGGTTAACCTTCGGCCATTCTCACTGAACTCAAGTAACCCTAAAATCTTAATACAATGTCATATTTTGGATGACGAATAAATATCATGAATAACATTGTTTTGATGCAAAAGGTCAGTGTGGTCTTGCTCAGGTTGTTATAATAGCTGTTTATTTCAAACCTCAGTTTAGTCAAATTACAGGTAAAATGTTTGTTTCTTTCATTGTATGTTTGGTCTGTTTGAAGAAGACCAATGTTTTTATGCTCCAAAAACACAGACTGCAAGTTTAATTTCCCATTTTTTAGTTGCAGCAAGTGTATATGAAATGACATGATAATAACAACATAATCTAGGGTATGTTCAGTGTGCTGTGCATGGAACTGTTCATTATTATGTGTGTATGAAGGTGCGTGGAGCGGTGCGTGGAGCGGTGATCAGATGAGGATCCAAACGTGCGGAGGAAAAAGGCGAACAGGTAAGTCCGTTTAACATAAGTTTATTTGAACACACACGCTGGACACTGAAACAATGACTCGACGTGGAACACAGAACAGAAGGGGTTTAAATACACGAGGAGCGGGAGCTATGGTGATTGGGAAACAAGAGGCAGGTGGGAGCAATTAACGGAGACACAGACTAAAACCTAAGAGAAGACAGGACAGGGTGTGACAGTACCCCCCCCCCCCCTCAAAGGGCGGATCCCAGACGCCCACAGGAACAAGGAGCAGGGCGGGAGGAGGGGGACCCGGAGGGAGGGCCCAGAGGAACCAATGGAGAGGCGGCAGGGAACCGCAGAGTCCGGGGGCCTGCGCCTGCGGCAGATGAGGAGGCGATGGGCCCTTGGAGGCCGGCACCTGCAGCTGAAGAGGAGGCGATGGGCCCTTGGAGGCTGGCGCCTGCGGCAGAAGAGGAGGCAACGGGCCCTTGGAGGCCGGCGCCTGCGGCAGATGAGGAGGCGACGGGCCCTTGGAGGCCTGCGTCTGTGGTAGATGAGGAGATGAGGACAGACCCTTGGGGGCCTGCGTCTGTGGCAGAGGAGGAGGCGAAGACGGGCTGTTGGGGCCCGGCGTCTACGATAGAGGAGCTCTGCAGGCTGGGCCAGTGACAAAGTCTCTGCAGACTGGGCCGAAGCGACCTTCAGAACCACCATTGGAACCGGAGACGGAGGACCAGAGGGGACGTCGTCCTCTGGACAGGAGGAAGCGTCGACCCCTGGAGTGGAGCAAGCGTCGACCCCTGGAGTGGAGCGAGCGTCGACCCCTGGAGTGGAGCAAGCGTCGAACCCTGGAGTGGAGAGAGCGTCGACCCCTGGAGTGGAGCGAGCGTCGACCCCTGGAGTGGAGCGAGCGTCGACCCCTGGAGTGGAGCGAGCGTCGACCCCTGGAGTGGAGCGGGCATCAACCCCTGGAGTGGAGCGGGCGTCGACCTCTAGGGTGAATAAGGCGGCTTCAGACACATCGGCTTCGGAGACGACTTCGGACACGTCGACTTCAGAGACGACTTCGGACACGTCGACCTCGGAGACGACTTCGGACACGTCGACCTCGGAGACGACTTCGGACACGTCGGCTTCAGAGGAGACGTCGACTTCAGAGGAGACTTCGACTTCATAGGAGATGTCGACTTCAGAGGAGGCGTCGACTTCAGGCCCGGGGGCGTCGACTTCGGAGGAGGCATCGACTTCGGAGGAGGCGTCGACTTCTGGCCAGGGGGCGTCGACTTCCGAGGAGGTGTCGACTTCTGGCTTGGGGGCGTCGACTTCAGAGGAGGCGTCCACTTCTGGCCCGGGGGCGTCGACGTCTGGCCCGGGGGCGTCAACTTCAGAGGAGGCGTCGACTTCAGAGGAGGCGTTGACTTTGGAACAGGGTGAGGCATCGACCCTTGGACTGGAGGTATCGACCCTTGGATTGGAGGCGTCGACCCTTGGATTGGAGGCGTCGACCCTTGGATTGGAGGCGTCGACCCTTGGATTGGAGGAGGTGTCGACCCTTGGACTGGAGGAGGTGTCGACTTCCATCGGCTTCTGGTCCTCCGGCTTTTGGACCGCCGGTCTCCAAACCGCCGGCTTCTGGGCTGGTACCATCTGCTTCTGGGCTGGAACCGGAACCGCCTGCTTCTGGGCTGATACCGTCTGCTTCTGGGCCGGAACCGGAACTGTCTGCTTCTGGGCTGATACCGTCTGCTTCTGGGCAGGAACCGGAACCGTCTGCTTCTGGGCTGGTACTGTCTGCTTCTGGGCCCGCGCCGTCTGCTTCTGGACCCGCACTGCCTGCCTCTGGACCCCCGCTGGAACAGGCATTGAGTGAACGGGTGGTGCTGGAGACAGGGAGCGCAGAGCGTCCAGTAGGAGCTTATTAGAACTGGAGAGCTGTTGGATCTGGACCAGCTCAGCCCGGAGACTGGCAAGCTCAGTCGGCTGGGTTGTGGGCGTTGCTCCACCTCCTGCAGATGACGGAGGAGCCGATTGGACCGGAGGCGGGACAGCTGGTCCGACTGGGGGCGGGTCCACGCTGCTGCGACCAGCCGAAGCAGCGAGCAGATCCTCCAGCTCGAGCCTCTCTAGAACGAGGGTCTGACGCATCTGGACCAACTCAGCTCGGAGATTGGCGAGGTCAGTCAGCTGGACTGCGGGCGCAGCTGCTCCACCTGCAGACGCCGATTCGGCCGGAGACGGGACCGCTGGTCTGACCGGGGGCGTGTCCGAACTGGCACGCCGAGCACGGCCAGCGTCGGGCTCGCAGCTCCGTCCTGAAGCGCAGGGCTGCGGTGGATTACGGTGTCTTTCCCCACGCCGTGGACCGACTCCGGGGGAGCAGATAGCCAGCCTCGTGCCCTCGAAGCCGGAGCGATCCAGGAGCGTCTCCCCATCCAAACTCCCGTTCGGTTCCAGAAGGGCGGCGAGGAACGCTGAGGCAGAAGGTCGGGGACGCCATCTGCAGCGAGGCAGAGCTGGAGCTGGGGAAGGAGAAGTCGGTCGATAGACGGCGGAGAGGAACTGGAATAGATACTTCCATGGGAGGATCTCCCCGCTGGATCCTTCAGAGGGTCGAGTCATTCTGTCACGAGCATGCGTGCCTGGTAAGTGGAGCGGTGATCAGATGAGGATCCAAACGCGGGGAGGAAAAAGGCGAGCAGGTAAATTCGTTTAACATAAGTTTATTTGAACACACACACTGGACACTGAAACAATGACTCGACATGGAACACAGAACAGAAGGGGTTTAAATACACGAGGAGCGGGAGCTATGGTGATTGGGAAACAGGAGGCAGGTGGGAGCAATTAACGGAGACACAGACTAAAACCTAAGAGAAGACAGGACAGGGTGTGACACATATATATGTGTGTGCACATGTACATATACACGTGTGTGTGTGTGTGTGCGTGCGTGTGCGCACACATGTGTATGTATTTGTATGCCTATATATTTTTTTATTTCCTAACATTGGTCGAAACCTTGTAAAGTTTTATGTTTGGTCAATGCTTTTATTAACTGTATTTTATGTTAAACTTTTATGGCGGCCTTCTTAGCCAGGGCACCTTCGTAAAAGAGACTCAATCGCAAACGATTTCCCTGGTTAAATATGGGTTAAATAAAAGAATTAAAAAATTATTTAAATTTATTGAAATATTTTTTGTTACAGCTTTTTGGGTCTTTTGTGGCTAATCATGGCAAAGTGCCCCACACCTGGCTGAACATGACTAAACAAAAATAAATATACTAACTCATAACTTTTTAAACATTAGGTTATTTAAAAATGTTATTCCTCTTCCTCTTGGCTGAGCTGGGTCGTAACATTTTTAATGGGGGCTTGTCCGGGATATGCTTACCAGGGGCCATTGACGATTAGTTAAGGCAGTGTTTCCCAACCCTGGTCCTCAGGGCACACTGACTTACGTTTTCCACATTTCTGCTTCAGCACACCTGGTTTACATTGCCTCCTCAGGAAGACATCGAGTGCTGCAGATGCCTGTTAATCACTCATTCATTTAAAGGCTCTTTCCAGAGTATTTATCTTATCCGATGGCACCATCTAGTGGCTGACAAGCATATCACACAAAAAACTCTGTCGCTCTGTTTTTTTAAGATGGCGACTTCACGTTTGTTGTTTATAAATGTGCTTCTATAGCCAACAAACAGAGCTAAAACGCGCAGTTTTACAAGTATCATTCCCATGTGTTTTCATATATTTATATTTTAAAGATTTTCTTGTCCATGAAAACTTCATCAACTGCATCAGCTGAGGTACTTCTTTAAATATGAAGCATCTAAACAGTAGTCTAACGCTATTGGTTAGTTCTGGTCGGCGCTCAGTGTCCTATAGCACGGAGCTCTGTGGGGCAGGGGGCGTGCTTAGCAAATAAATAAATAAAAGATGTGTGGCTTACATTATATCACAGTACATGATAAGATAATCACTTTTACGGATTTCTTAAAAACCATACATAATTTCTGAAAGTAGAAAACTCCAGAAAGATACTTTGTCAGGTGCAGCAGGGAAACACTGGTGTTTAACTGGTGTTGGGGCAGCAGTAGCTCAACAGGTTGAGCGGGTTGTCCAGTAATCAGAAGGTTGCAGGTTCGATCCCGGCTCCGGACAAAGAATGCTGCTGTTGTGTCCTTGGGCAAGACACTTATACCACCTTACCTTACCTTACGGTGGTATAAGTGGTGGTGGTGGTCACAGGGACCGGTGGTGCCAGTGCTCGGCAGCCTCACCTCTGTCAGTGCGCCCCAGGGCAGCTGTGGCTGCATCGTAGCTCATCACCATCAGTGTGTGAATGTGTGTGTGAATGGATGAATGATACACTGTAGTGTAAAGCGCTTTGGAGTCCTTACTCTGAGAGGCGCTATACAAGTGCGGGTCATTATCATTTATCATTTAAAAGGGCAACATAGAAAACATGCAGGACAGCGTGTCTTGAGGACCAGGGTTGGGAAACACTGAGTTAAGGGACTGATTAGTTTAGTTTTCAGGTGTGTCTGTTAAGCTTGTGCTGTTTGTTTGCTATGGCTGACTTTGATTGTGATCAGTTCTTGAAGTGTCCTTCTATAGAGCAACTTGAGGATTGCCATAAAGTTGGCCTAGCTTTGATTGCTAACCGCCCTTCCTAACCCATTCTAAGTAGCTTGTTTAAAAGGAGTTGAGGGACCTGACAGTGCAGAAACTGGTTGGGTTGGAAGTGTTGTCCTTGCCATCTATATCCAATGTTGTCTCCTCTCCTCTACCAAGTCCATCTGTGTCTCTCAAAACAACCTGACAGCAGATGGCGATGTTGGCTTCAACATTCAACACCATTCCATTCCAATTTTTCTTGCCTCCTCCTCCACATCCTCTTCCTCTAGCTTGGCTGATCGCAACAGGATCTCTTTGCCATGCTGGTCACGCCCCACACAGATATCAGCCTGTTTCTCCAACACATGCAGTGTCACATCTTTTAATGCACGTGTGCAAAAACACCCACAAACATCTTTGAAACATGCACAACGTCCTGCATTTTAAACCCCAATTCATGTCCAAGCTCCTACTTTTATGTCTTTTCTAAAGGAAGTTGAATGCCTTTCTAAGCAAAATACAAAGGCATTAGCCCAACATGCCTGTTTTTGTGATAATTACAGTAATCAGTGAGTGAAAAGCTTGATGGCAGAAACGAAGGTGGAAAACCAACTGGTTGGGTGTAATCAACTGGTTGGGTGTAATCGATCTGGCGTCACTGCAGGCCGGAGTAAGCTGTTGGGAATTAGTGGGTGTCTGAGGGTACAAGATTCATTTGCACAACTAGATTTACAAGAAATTAATTTTTGAAACAAAGCTTTATATATTTTATTGAAGTCAAAATCCAACTTTCCAGGTCTGAAGCATATATTCAGTATGGATGACAATACATGGATTTATCAGCAGTAAAATCTACCAGATGATGATCCCTAAAATGCAAGAGTAAAACCTTGTGATATGCACAAGGACCTCTCCCCCTGGCAAAACTAAACATAGAAGCTGCACTTATTGCTTTTCTTTGTCTTTCTTGTTTTTTTTTTTTTTTGTTGCATTTGAATTTAGCAAGTAATCAGCGTTCACTTTGCCTGAGGAATGTGAAGAAGAGTGAAGCGTGGAAGGGTTCCAGAGCGCAAACTGGGATTGTTCATGGCTCCGGTGTCAATAAAATGGCCACTGTACCAGCAACAAGAGCTTGGTTAGTTAGTGAGGGAAAAATACCATTACACACACACACACACACACACACACACACACACACACACACACACACACACACACACACACACACACACACCATCTCTCTTCGGGTGGGAGACAGAGAGACCATCACCATGGAAACAAACGTCATGTAGCCTAGTCTCCCACCATTCACCACCACCACCCCCTCCCCAATATGAACTCACCCCCCACTTATCTCTCTGTTGCTGCCTGTCTACATGCTCCTCCATTTCTCCTCCTCCTGTGTTTCCCATTTTCGACATCATCCAACCTCCCAAAACACCCTTTTTCCTCTCGTTGGCTCTACCGTTGCTCATCAGATTTCTTAAAATCTTTCTATTCAGTGCGTACATCTCAATTTTGTGGAAAAAAAAGTCTTGTCTTTTGTTGTACCACAGCACCCCCCCCCACCCCCACCCTCCATGGGTGCCTATGAATTTAGTAGCAGTTGTGTGGGTTTGCACATGTGATGAGAGATGTAAAGTCAGATGGACTCTTCATGGGGGAGGGGATGTCAGGACAAATTGATGTGACATGAATCAACTAATGTAAAAATTCCTCCACAACCTTATTTCGATGGTTACCATGGGCAATGATCCATTCATTATTCTATGAATCAGTAGGTGAAAATATTAGCTGAACACCAAGACAACGGCTATCCTATCTTTTTTATAGTTATCTTTTTTTTATTTTCAGGTTCCACATTTCACGTTAGCACCTCTATTGCTTAAATCTATGCGGTTTGGTCATTGGTGGGCTTTGGTACAAGCACCCTGAAGTTGAATTACTGTTGTTGCTTGACCTGGCTTTTTAATTAGATTTCTCATCTTGTCACCAGTTTACAACCAAGGGAGGGGAATTGATTTATTGACAAAAGTATGTCCATCCCCATTACAATAGGTAGCAATAGGTCCAGTTAGCCTGTTTGAGTTTGGCATTTTACAAAAAAAAAAACATTGCAGGAAGTGCAGTTTGGTGTGATGGTCAGTAATTGTCTCTGGTTTTAATCTCTTGTGTGCTGTTTGCATGTTCTCCCTGCAGAGTCCAAGTAAAAAAAAGTTAGTAGTTTATTCTATGTTAAAGGTGTGAAGCAAAACGGCATACATGTGACAATTTATTTGTTCATTTTGTTTACCAACTTCTTCCCATGCAGGGTCTTTTTTTCAAGCAGTGTAAATTTCGTGGACTAAATATTTTCGTTTTTTTTTTCTATGTGGCGAATGAATTTTGAGGACTAAAACAAAATGTAAATGAAAACATGTACACCAAAAATGACTTAGGACGAATATTTTCGTCGTCATTTTTGTTGACGAGTAAGAGACGACAATGAAAATTGACCAAATTGAAAATCCAGTCAGAAAACGGAAAAGATGGGACACTGGAAAAAATAACGAATCAGAAAAAGGAACAGGCAGGACTAGATGAGAAAAGAACCAATCAGAGTCTGGAGCCAGCTGCTGTTTGACCAAGCTACTGCTAACCAGACATCACGATTTTTATACCGTTAAAAGCTATGTCTAAAGGGAGAAAATGTCCACGGCTGGGAGTAAAAGCAGTAGATGTGACGACCTTTAGCTTGGCGAGTACACATCCAGGGTTTCCCCTGGTTATAAAAGTGGGCGGAGCAAGGGGGAGGCGGGTGAAGGGGTGCTGTAGCTCAGCAAACCGAACCGAGCTCCTGAAGCAGTGCAAAGCGCATTTTGTTGTCTAATCCTTTAGATTTTCATGGCGCTGTTACAGCCGATATGATCAGCGGTCGGTGTTCTGGCGGTGTTTTTGTGAGGAGAAACGTTTACGTGTCCCACCTAGATCAATCAGTCTAATGAAACCGATTATTTTCAAAATGGATTCTCGGTGATGGACCTCTTTAAAGCAGTTGAACTAACATGCATGTCTTTGGGAGGAGATTGACGTTCTAGAATAAATTAATGCATACACAAGGAGAACATGAAAACTTTGGTCACAACCCGTGACCTTCTTGCTGCAAAGCAACAGTTCCGCCAATTTTATCACCGCTGACTAAAGAATAGCATTAACACCCATCTCCTGTTTCCCAAAAACATCTTAATCTTAATCTCCAGGATTTTTGAGATACTGTTTTCAGTACCTGTGAGACAAAAGTGGGACTTTATTGAAGGTGGTTGCCTTGTTACATGTGACACTTCTTATGATCATACCGTTGGTAAATCACTTCTGTTGTTAAGGTTGATTTTTTTTTTCTCAGACATGATTTAGATGCGAAATGGATTTTAGACTAGTCTAACTCAAAAGCCAAAACTGAATATGGAATCTGCACATTCGAAATGCAGTGACCATTGTCAGTTGTACAGACTGCCATCCAGTCATTGTTAATAGGATTTCTCTTGTCTTCCGAGCAAAAAAGCTGAAAATTCTCCAATTGGATATAAAATGGGGTAGTTTTAGATGGCAACCTGTCAAAAAGAAAAACAGTGTGAATGCTTTCAGCTTGTCTATTTCTTCACAAATGATTTAAAACATTTATCTAAATTATATTTAAAAAACTGAATACAATATGCTCTCTTTGAAAGCCCAGAAAACTGGTTCATTATTGGTCAAATATGGCATTTTTTGTCAGATGGTCTTGAACAAACACATCTGGTTGGTACACTTTGTTTTTAACACTTAATAAATTATGCAAAGTACCCAGAATTCCACCACTGTGATTTTGGACCAGGTACCGCAAATGCCTGGTGGCTTTTGTTGCCGCCAAGGACGACACAATAAGTTATGAAAGCTACAATGGCAAAACTGCAAAGCAAGCTAGCTTAAAGCATTTTTAACGCCTCTTAACTACATTCCAACATTGTATAGCTATAAATATATAGTGAGGACGCAACAAAAAATACTGAAGTGGTTCTCTCGCATGCATGTAAAAACCTCAGCCAATAACAGTTCGGTCCGAAACCAACATTTGGACCATTGTTGGTCTCACTGAACCACTGCATTTCCACACTTCCCTGGGTACTCCACTCATTACACACTTTCATATTTACCAGGGCCAGCTCTAGGTAATTTGGTGCCCAAGGCGAGACTGCCCATTTGCCCCCCCCCCCCCCCCCCCCCGCCTGCACACCTCTCACCCAAACCCAAGTTCACCCACTCACCACACATTGGAAAAAGCAACTCCACAGTTATTCCTTAGTAACTAATTTTTTATTTTAAATATTCACACAGCAACTCTTTAAAGTTTAAAGTCAACAGCCTGAAGAATAAATGTAAGCTTGAAAGATAAGTAACCTGACAATATTAGAATAACCAACAACTCAAAATGTGGTGCAAATGTCAGTGGGGAGGATGCAAAATCAAAAGCAAAACTCAAACATCAGTGTCATCATAAAGAAAGTTCTACTTTCCATTTTGTTCAGCTGCTGTGGCCAGTCAGCAGGATCCATGGGGCCAGCAGCTCACATGTTCACAGACATCTGTTGAAGCTGATGATGATGTCTCTTCAGGCTGTTGGATTGGAGCACTGAGTCTGCTGGTGTTGGGTTCTTCTTCTGTGAGAAAATAAACACACACACACACACACACACACACACACACACACACACACACACACACACACACACACACACACACACACACAAAGCAACTTAACCCTCTGATGCATGAATTACTTAAAGGAGACATAACATGAAAAACCCACTTTTTTATCCATTAACACGGTGTGTTTCACATTTTAAGTGTCTAAGTGAGCAAAAAGGCTTATATTATTCACTGGAGTTGCTATTTAGATATTTAATAATTAAGTTTTGGACATATTTGTCCACCCGTTCAGTTTTTCAAATTATCTATTACATCAATAATTTATTTCGTCAGGATAACTACCAAATATGGTAATGGCCCTCGGCTAAACACAGAGCCAATCCGCCATTTTTTCTTCTCGCTAAGATTTTTTGTAGTCCTATTTTAAAAATGCAGAATGTCTGGTTATTTTAGCCACACACAGCTCAAAACTGTTCCTCGTTTTAAGGAAGGGTGGTGTGGCAGTATTTAAACCCAGGAGCTGATGACACTACTGCTAAAAAAACACAGAAGAAAAAGTAGTGTGTGTGTGTGTGTGCGCGCGCGTGGTTCGTTCGTTCGTGTCTCCAGGCTAGTAAGTACTGAGGGCTTCATCTATCTAAAAGGAGTCATTTCCATCTGAATTTGGCAGCGACGGGACACAGCAGCAGAGCGGTAAGCTTCATATAACTCTAAAATGTCGACAAACTTTACTTTAGATTTACGGGCATTAGCAGCACTAAAGCGTTAGCATCCGGCTTGCTATCGCTAGCACAGTATGCTAGTAAAATTAGCACCCAGATTAATGTGGATTTGGCTGATTTTCGTGGAATAAAACGTGATTTCTGATCAACGCCTTCTTTTACACCAGATGATAACCTCCCACTGATTGTAGCAGCAGAGAGCCTGTGTGTTATTCTACGTGAGTGTGATGTAATCTTAGCATCCAGTAAATAAAGTCCCATATCAGCTAAAATGCAGCATGACAGTCATTAAAGTGCGTCAACACAGTGGATTTAATAGAGTTTTAAAGAACGATCTCTGAGTGAAGTGAGGTTAGTTTTTTGTCTCACTGCAGATATAAAAACTAACTCTGCATCAGTCAGACGCAGCAAAGCTCACCATCTGTATGAGCGTGAGCATCGGAAAGCTGATAAAATCGGCTGTAAAATAATTAAAACTAAAGTAAAAATGCTCCTTTGCTTTTTAGAGTCAACATCCAGAAGACTGGAGCCGTGTTTCACTGACAGGCTGTCAGACTAACGCCCTGATGAGCTCAGCTGGGACAAACTGGTCTGATGTTTAGGTAAGTGAAGATCTGCTTCTCCAAGGCCTTGAGATGCTAGTAAAAAATAATTTAGCCAGCTTGCTAATGTTACTTTTCTTCTCCTCTAAGGAACACAGAACGTTCAGATGTTGGCGTTTCACGTCACCTACTGAGGAAGGAGACCCACCAGTAAAGAGATGGTAGCTGGACCAGACCAAAGTGAGTGATGACACACTTCAGCCGCCCTCATCATTAAGAACACCTCACCCCCTGAATCACTCCGTCTGATGACAGCAGAGTGATTTATTTGATGTTTTACTTGTTTAGTCTGTTTAGAAATTATTGAATTACATTATTTTCTGTAAACAACCATCTGATCTGAACGTGTGCAGAATAACTTTCCCCAAGTTCAGCAACAGCTAGCCTATAAAAACAGCTGCAGCATGTAGTAAGTCTGTCTGCACTGCTCTCTAATGAGTTTCCTTTCATAAGGAGTCATTTGTATAATTTTAGTGTCACTATTTTATTACATTTGTAAGAATATGAAGTCACTGCAGCAAAGTGAACTTGTGAACAAACACAAACGTGACTATAAACATGAAAGCTAAAGAAACAACTTTCCTAAAGCTGCTTGTAAACAAAATATGTCACTAAAGTTATTGTCTATCATTGCAGAATATGGCGATGACATCATGGAACTGGTCTTTGGAAAAGTTTTCCCTGAACCAACTCCGTTTCTAGATGAGGTAGAGAAGACCTGCATCTCACCAACCCTCTGGTCTCAGTATTCAGACAACGGAGGTCTCCCACTGTTATCCAGGACCAGTTTGAAGCCCACATACTGCCCCTCCCTCATCATCAGGAAACATCAATCCGTATCCTGAGGACAACAGAAGACGGCAGGAGGACAGGAACTCTGAGACCTAGACACCACCAGCACCGAGACACAAAGCACCTGTGTGCACAACGCCTGTTTAACTACTAAAACCTGTTTATTATATTGTTCTACTTATTTGCTGTGAGGTTAATACTTAGAAAATTTGTATAGTAATGTAAACAATTTAAAAAAATCACTGATTGTATGTTTTCTTTTAGATGTAATGGTCCAAACTCAGCCTTGTAGACATTTATTGCATCCTGTAGGTAAATACACAGAACAGGCTCAGATCCAGGATGACCCAGCATGCTCTTCTTCCATTCTGGCTGTTAGGGATTTTATCAATAACTCAATGCCTACTGATGTTTTCACCTAACGGTATTTATTTAGAATGCAGGTAAAATTTAACTATATTTGTTAGCAAAGCAGACTGATCTTGGGAATTTCACTGCAGCACTGATGTCCACCTCTCTGTACACATTAGAGAGAATTACCACTTTACGGCTAAACACATATTTAATAAAGATATAGGCTACGCATTGCAGACAACAAAAACAAAGTTCTAAGCATTAGAATTATAATGATCACATTAAAGAACATTTGGAGGAATGTTATTTATTTTTGACTAGAATCTCAAATCTTTAAATTAAAATGTAACTGCTTTTGATCCATTTTCAACCATTAAGACACCCAATATAAAATAAGACTACTTATAAAATTATTTATAATTATATGTATGTATATATATAGATAGAGATTTTAATAAAATATATTCTTTTAATGGTGTTTTAATGAGCTGTATCATTTTTAAAACATTTTTTATAGAAATAAATAAGCAAGCAGCATTCCTTGTGTGTGTGTATGTACAGTCTATGGCCGTGACGGATGTGTGTGTGTGCGCGCGCGCACGTGCCTGCTCGCTTGTCCCTCCGTCGGCCGTGACGGGTGTGTGTGAGTGACTACAGACAAATGCATGAGCGAGTGAGCAGCCTTGAAACAGATTGATGAACTACTCTCCCCACATGTTTTAAAAATGCTAATATGCCATGCTAAATCTGCTATGCTAAATAATGATTTCTCTATAGAACTACAAAGTCCGACTGGGGGAGGAGAGTACAGGTCTGCACTATGGAGGGGGGTGGAGTTTACAGCTCCTCCTCCAGTTTAAAGAGACAGTACCCCAAAACGGCTCGTTCTCAAGACTCTCCTCAGAACAGGGGTAGATGAGGGTCTGTAGAGCAACAATAATGAGGAAATCAGACCAAAGAACTGCAGTTCCACTGTATTTAGACCCCAACTGAAGGATTTAGATGTAAAAAGGAATAACTTAAAAGCATGTTATGTCTCCTTTAAGAACAGCGCCACTTTCACATTCAGTATTCCTCAGCCATGTGCAGTGATGCTTTTCATTATTTTTAATGTTACTGGACTTTTTATTTTATTGATCTTTTTTTAATCTGTTCTATGAAAACATGAATAAAATGATCAAAAACAGGTGGAAGTGAGCACATCCATGGGGAATATTTGAAAAAACTTATCTCACTCTCAGGTGCTCTTCAGCATGAAATAAATTGTAGAACATGAGGAAGAAGATCCGGTGATCTGAGGCACTCTGAGGATTTCATTTATTAGATGTGTATGTTCAGATTATTTAATATGCTCAATGCTAAATCAATGCTGCACTGATTGTGCCAAAAACACGTGTCTGGTGTGGATATAAATTAATTAATTTTGCATATCGATATATGTGATAAGCCGTTTAATTTGAAAAAGCCCGTTTCTACTGCTGATTACAAATGGCCTAACAAGTAACTACTCACCTGGTTCTAGATGCTGAGATTGTAGTTCAGTAAATGTTCTGCTGCTGCTGCTTGATGCCTGGATAGAAGACGCTGCAGCGTAAACAAGAAAGAGACGCCATAAGATGTCATGCTGTGTTTGGGCAGTTCTTTGTCAGGTTCGTTGGCAGATCTGAAGCGTGACTGAGAGTTCTGTTGCCCAGACGCGGAGAGACGGAGATAACCGGCGTGGTTATTTCCTGTAGGTGTAGCTTGAGGGTTTAGAGGGCTGGTAAGCCTGGAGACTCGATACAAAGTCTGGTGAGAACGATGACTGAGCAATGAATGAAACGCCGGCACTTCCTTAAGTAGTGTCGGCGTGATGACGTCAGTCGCCACGTTAGTGGCAGGAATGAATGGAATGCTGTCAGCTGGAGGAGTTCGTGACAGGACCCCCCCCCCCCCCCCCCCCCCTAGGGACGGCTCCCGAAGTCCCAGGACGGCGGGCCCAGAAGTCTGTTAGCAGGGCAGGGTCGACAAACGAGCTCGTGGGCTCCCAAGAGCGTTCCTCAGGCCCGTACCCCTCCCAGTCCACGAGGTACTGCCAACCTCGTCCCCGGCGGCGGGCGTCCAGAATCCTGCGGACCGTGTAGGTGCGATCCGCCTCAACACCGTGTGGCGGAGGCACCCGGACCGGTGGAGGGTGGAGAGGAGAGGAGATCACCGGCTTAAGCTGGGAGACGTGAAAGACCGGGTGGATCCAGAGAGTAGCCGGGAGGCGTAGACGGCAGGTGACTGGATTGATGACCTTGAGGACAGCGAACGGACCCAGGAAGCGAGGAGTGAGCTTCCGGGAGCCAGCCGGCATCCTCAGGTTAGCGGAGGAGAGCCACACCTGGTCGCCAGACCGGAAGACGGGGCCAGGCCGGTGGCGGCGGCGATGCTGACGGGCATACTCCGTGTTGGCCCGGGTGATGGCCGCACGGGCCCGGATCCAGGCGAGCCGACAGCGGCGGACCAGCGTCTGGGCAGCAGGGACCTCCACCTCGGGCACCTGATGATCAAACAGAGGAGGCTGATAACCGTAACAGGTCTCGAAGGGAGACAGACTCGTGGCAGAGGAGGTCTGGAGGTTGTGTGACAGCTCCGTCCACAGGAGAAAGCGGGGCCAGGTGGTCGGCTGGGACGAAGTGAAGCAGCGCAGGTAGCGTCCAAGCTGCTGGTTAGCTCTCTCTGTCTGACCGTTTGTCTGCGGGTGGTATCCAGAGGACAGACTGGTGGAAGCACCGACCTGGCGACAGAACGCCTTCCAGAAGCGTGAGACAAACTGGGGTCCTCGGTCGGAAACCACGTCCTGAGGGAAACCATGGAGCTGCACCACCTGTTCCAGGAGCAGTTCGGTCGTTCTCTTGGCAGTGGGGAGGCCGGCCAGGGCCACTAAGTGCACGGCCTTGGAGAAACGGTCCGTGATGGTCAATATAGTGTCCAGGTGGTCGACCTCCGGCAGTCCCGTGACAAAGTCCAGCCCGATGTGTGACCACGGCCGCTTGGGCACAGGGAGAGGCTGCAACTCTCCAGCGCTGGGTCGGTTGGAGGACTTGGAGCGAACACACACATCACATGCAGCTGTGAACTTGCGGACGTTCTTCCTCATGGACGGCCACCAGAGAGCCCGACAGAGGAACTGGAGGGTACGGGCTTGTCCTTGATGTCCCGCGAGCCGCGAACAATGCCCCCACGTGAGCGCCTCTTGCCGGCAGGAGGCGGGAACGTAGAGACGGTTCGGTGGGGTCTCCGGCGGCGCTGGATCGCCAGGAAGTGCCGCCTGTATGGACTGCTCCAACGGCCATTGGAGGGAGGCCAGGAAGTGTTGAGTCGGTAGAATGGTTCGAGGCTCCGGGGGGGCGGCATCTGGTGCGAAACGCAGAGAGCGTCCGCCTTGAGGTTCTTGGAGCCGGGCCGGTAGGCGATATGGAAGTGGTACGGCTCGAAAAAGAGGGCCCACCGAGCCTGACGTGGGTTGAGCTGGCGGGCAGTCTGTAGATGAATGAGATTCTGGTGGTCGGTCCAGATCAGAAAGGGATCGGTGGTCCCCAGGAGCCACTGCCTCCATTCCTCCAGCGCCCATTTTATTGCCAGCAGCTCTCTGTCGCCGACCCCGTAGTTCTGCTGTGTGGGGGAAAACTTCCGGGAGAAGTAGGCACATGGGTGGAGCTTAGAGTCTGGACCCCGTTGCGAGAGAACGGCCCCCGCTCCCACATCTGAGGCGTCCACCTCCACGACGAAGGGCCGGGTCTGGTCCGGGTGGAGGAGGATGGGTTCCTTAGTGAAACATCCGACCAGCTCATGGAAAGCATGGACAGCCTCTGGAGTAAGGCGAAAAGGGCGAGGCTGATTGGTGGTTTTGGTGAGTGAGGTCAGTGGTGCTGCGAGGGAGCTGAAGTTGCGTATAAACCTCCGGTAAAAGTTCGAGAAAACCAGGAAGCTTTGCAGCTGCTTCAGGGTCGTGGGTAGAGGCCACTGAGCTACGGCCTGAACCTTCTGGGGGTCCATCTGCAGGCCCTGGGAGGAGATGGTAAAACCCAGGAAGGAGGTGGACTCCTGGTGAAACGCACACTTCTCCAGTTTGCAGTAAAGTCCATGGTCCAGGAGGCGGGACAGAACAGCTCGAACATGACGGATGTGCTCTTCGGCCGTGCGGGAATAGATGAGGATGTCATCTAGATAGACAAAGACCCAGCGGCCCAACATGTCTCTCAGCACATCTGTAATGAACCGCTGGAAGACGGCGGGGCTGTTGCAGAGTCCAAAAGGCATCACCAAATATTCATAGTGGCCAGTGGGCGTGATAAAAGCGGTCTTCCACTCCTCACCCTCCTTAATACGGATGAGGTTATAGGCGCTGCGCAGATCCAGTTTAGTAAACACTGCGGCTTGTGTGATGGCGTCCAGAGCGGTGCCCATGAGAGGGAGAGGGTGACGGTCCCTGATAGTTATTTTATTTAACCCTCGATAGTCTATGCAGGGCCGGAGATCCCCCTCCTTCTTCTTTACAAAGAAAAACCCCGCGGCCCCGGGGGATGTTGAGGGTCGGATGAATCCCGTCTGCAGGGCATCAGTTATATAATTGTCCATAGCCCGGGTTTCCGCCGGAGAGAGGGAGAACAGGCGACCCCGAGGGGTGGTGGTGCTGGGCTGGAGCCTGATCTCCAGGTCGTAGGGTCGGTGAGGAGGTAACCTGGTAGTGGGTTCTTTAGCGAAGACCTGAGCGAGGTCGTGGTATTGAGGAGGGATGAGCGTCAGGTCTACGCCTGTGGGAGTGGCTGCTCCAGTCCGAGGTGCAGGGGAGTCCCGGTGGTTATGGCAACCCGTGCCCCAGGCCAGGACTTTACTGGTGGACCAGGAGATGTGAGGCTCATGGCGGCAGAACCAGGAATGACCCAGGATGAGTGGCGTAGCCGGAGCCTGGATGACCAGGAAGTGGAGGGTCTCCCGGTGTTGGTCAAAAGTCATGTGGAGACCCTGAGTTCGGTGGGTGAGAGGGTATGGCATGATGGGCCGGCCGTCCACAGAGGTCACGGGAATGGGTCGGTCGAGGGCGGT
This sequence comes from Nothobranchius furzeri, assembly GCF_043380555.1. Classification (NCBI taxonomy): domain Eukaryota; kingdom Metazoa; phylum Chordata; class Actinopteri; order Cyprinodontiformes; family Nothobranchiidae; genus Nothobranchius; species Nothobranchius furzeri. The sequence goes on along the minus strand of NC_091751.1, from coordinate 3,492,201 downwards.
GAGGGGTATCTTGAGCCGAGTAACCAGTCCGTGATCGATAAAACACTCCGCAGCCCCAGTGTCTAAAAGTGCCTCCAGTCTTGTCGGGCCTTGGTCCAGGTGGAGGGAGACCGGGAGAGTGGTTCGGTGTGGAGCCGGAAAGGTGGAGACTCCGGGCGGGACAGCTCCTACTCCGACCCGGAGGGACCTTTTCCCGGTTGTTTTGGGCACGTGCCACGGTGGTGACCCAAATCCCCACAGTAAGCGCATCTTCCCTCCTGATAGCGCCGTGCCCGTTCCTCAGGGGGAAGATGTCCCAGCTGCATCGGCTCCTCCGTCAGTTGGTGAGCCGGCCGGCTGGGTGACGTCCTGGTGTGTACGGGGGCTGACATGGTGCTCGGCCGGTTCAGGATGCAGCGGTCCAGTTGGAGAGCCAGATCCACTGCCAGGTCCAGGGAGGTTGGGACCTCGTGCCCGATCATGCCCTCCCGGATTCTTGGTGACAGTCCCTCCAGGTAAACGGCCTTTAGGGCGGCGTCATCCCACCTCAACCGAGCTGCTGTCGTCCGGAAGTGAGAGGTGTACTGAGCCGCCGTCTGGGAGCCCTGGCGAAGCTGAAGCAGCCGCGTCTCGTCCGAGACCTCGCTGCTGGGGTGCACAAAAGTCTTTTTCATCTCCTTTACAAAAGTCTCATAGTCATTGCAGGCAGGAGATTTCTGATTGTAAAGAGCGCCGCCCATTCACCGGCTCGACCTGTCAGCAGTGAGGTCAGCAGGGCGACACGAGAGCAGGATGTGGGGTAACGTGCCGGTTGGCACTCGAAAGTCATGGCCAGGGTCGCCAACATGCCCTCCGGGGATCCCCTGGTTCCGTCCCACTTCTCTGGAAGGCTGAGGCGTGGTTCCATCCTGTCAGGAACAGCTGCGGTCTGACGTTGCAGAGCGGTGGTCAGCTGGAGTACTAGCTCGGTGAGTGACTCGATCTTAGTTGCTTGGCGATCAGCTATGGCACGGAGCTGGTTCATTTCTGCCGTATGCTGATCCAAGGTTGCGCGCTGTTGAGCCACTTCGGCACGCAGACGCGCGAACTCCGCTGGGTCAACTTTGGGCTCAGTCATCCTGTCAGGTTCGTTGGCAGATCTGAAGCGTGACTGAGAGTTCTGTTGCCCAGACGCGGAGAGACGGAGATAACCGGCGTGGTTATTTCCTGTAGGTGTAGCTTGAGGGTTTAGAGGGCTGGTAAGCCTGGAGACTCGATACAAAGTCTGGTGAGAACGATGACTGAGCAATGAATGAAACGCCGGCACTTCCTTAAGTAGTGTCGGAGTGATGACGTCAGTCGCCACGTTAGTGGCAGGAATGAATGGAATGCTGTCAGCTGGAGGAGTTCGTGACATTCTTACTCCCTGCCGGGCCCAGCAGCAGCTGTGGAGTCCCCGCCATGGCTGCGGTGGCGCCACCCGCCCGATGTGTCGGACAAAGTTGAAATTTTGCTACACCCACAGCAACGTAACATTCTTCTGATATGAAAATATTAAATTCATATTGTATGCATACTTAAAACTTGAATCGAAGTTCATAAAAAGGCTGCAATCATACTCCAAAAAACGGTAAAAATAAATCTTACATTTTTCATCATCACAGTGAGACTCAACAGGTGTAGAAGACAGTCCCGCCCCCCGTGGTGTCAACAGGTGCCTGTGTGGCTGCAGATATGTCTCACTGCATCTGGACACGACGATTCAAATGTAAAATTAATTGGTTAAAGTTATGAGATACTGTACTGTGTATGTAAACAGCTAGCGAGGGTCCGTCCGTGGACCGTGCGTGGCAGGAGAGGCAGATAGCTTAAGGTAACGCAAAAAGTTCCTTTGCCAAATTTATAGTCTACATACTTCTGCTTTGGGCCAGTTTTTTTCTTCCTCCTTCCTTCGCTTTCGGAATGCTGATCCCGATGGCTTAGGTGGTGTTCTTTTCATCGTAAAATATCAAAAGTTTAAACGTGACAACAGGATGTCCTTCTACAGTGCTGCCCACGCACATGATCTACGGCACCCTTAACGGTCAAATGCGTCGTAGCGGTGGACCATATAACAAACATAAATTTAATAAACTTTTTTTTTATTTTATTTTGCGTCCTATCCATCAGATGGCGCCCCAGGCGGCTGCCTGTGTCGCCTGTCGGCAAAGCCGGCCATGATATTTATCAACCGAGCACCATTGGTGTGAGGTTCTCTGCGCAATGTTATCAGAAGGAGAAACAGCCTACCACTTCAACTACCAGAGTCCCAAAAAGAAAAACACCATTTGAATTTGCAGACAACAGAAGATTTTTGGACCTAGAAAACAATGACTGGTGTTTAGCACTGTCTCGTTTACTCTGGCAGTGCAGGTTCTGGTATCAGGTGGACATAGCCCAGGGATGATAGTTCCTTGACTGTGATTGTGTATAAAAGCTAGCTTGTTTTTCAGATTTGCTTTTGCAGCTCTAAGTTTAGACAAAGATCTTCTCAATAATAATAAAAAAAGATCATTGTAAAACTACTGTTTCAAGTTGTCCCTGCCTCTCAACCACTGATGGCTGGGATCAACCAGGACAAGTGTCACCAATGCCAGTCCTTGAGGACTACCATCCTGTTAGTTCTCTGTGTTTCCTGCTCTTCCACACCTGAACGGTTCTAATTTAATCCTCTCCTTACCACGTTTACCACTGTGCAGGCCTGATAAATGTTTGAATGCTGGTAAGCATTCAAACATTTGTTTTTCTTTATTCTTCTGCTTCTTCTTCTTATTCTGCTTCCGTACACTTTTTGAACCTCTTCTTCTCCTTCAAATTTTGAGCTATTTCAACAATTTTATATCAAAAAGTTCAGCTCATTAAGCTCTTTCCGGCTATTACTGTTGGCATTGATATCTTTCAAATTTTTCGAGTTATTAAGCTTTTTCTGCGAAAAATTTCCCATTGAAATGAATGGGATTGGTCAATTTTCAGCAAATTCCTATCAATTTTTTGACCTCAAATTCTATAGGGTTCCTTTTAACTCAGAGACTTTATTCAAAGTTTAACAAACTCACAAGACTTTCCCGTTTAACATATTAAAGAGGCTTTTTGATATCTTTTACGGTTTTTCTAAAATCGCAGGTAGAAGTTGAGGTACGACTTGAAATTTTCAGAAAAATTCACAAAAGTTATAATGGGGAAAGATAGGAGCAGTGACCCTCCCTTGCTCCATTTCTGGCGTTGTACCGAAAGAACCGTAGGTCCGATTGAAATGAAACACATGCTGGCTTACAGCTAACGAACATACCTTCGTTTTGAGCTATAATTCATGACTGTACTCCAAACTTTGTGGCCGTGCGGTTCATTTGTTTGAGAAAATTCTAATTTAAAAAAATGTCTCTCCCCACTCTAACTTGAGAATTCCGCACTGTAACTTTTTAACTTCACATCTTCTGTGAACAACTCTTTACCACCCCCAGACTGTTTGGACTACCAAAACAAATTATAACTCAAAAAGTAGGAATTTTTGTCAGCTTTTCAGAATGGGTTTCATTTTATCTGTAAGTGTTACCGTTCGTTCGCTACAAGCCTCAGAAGGAGGAGAGAGCCAGATTCTCGCTCATTGAAACCCATGTTAAAGGAACAGAGATTTTCTCCTCAAAACGGCTTCAGACAGCTAAACGTTTCTCATCATAGCTTCTAGACAATTCATGGTAGGCACATAAAAATCGGCACAGATGATCATCAAAGTCTTCTACCACTCACGCTTTTTGAATTTTTCAAATCGATGCAGTACTTTTCGAATGGTGATGAGAAGTTTGACAGGTCCAATTTCACTTCTGAAGGACAGATTTCAAGGGTTCTCTCGTTAACAGGAGCATAGGCGGAGATCCCGGGGGGACGGGGGGGAAGTGTCCCCCCCCCCCTCACACAAAGTTGTCCCCCCCCCCCCCCCCCACCCCACCCCCACAAAAGTTATTGTAAATGTATAAATGCTATCAGTAAACCTGTATTGTTTTCTATACTTCTATCTATCCATCCATCCATCCATCTAACATCCATCCAACAATCCATCCATTATTTCATTCATCCAACCCTTTATCCATCCCATATCAAATCTGAACATATGTTAATCTATCAGTTTCAGATATCAGCAAATATTTCTAAATTCACAGTCCAGCCAATTGTAAAAATGTACCCGTTAAACTATTCTCATTCAAATGCCAGCTGTTTAACATTTCAAATTTCGAGTTTTTAATAAATGTACAAAGATTAAAATTGTCTGCTGTTTAGCATTTTTATCCATTCTTCACCTATATTCTGAGCTTTATTACACTTGTTGGTGATTTTTGCTTCTAAATCTTTAAATACATTCAGCTCTTTTTGACAGTTCTGCTTTGTTTCAGCTTTAGTTGAGCTGTTCAGCAGCTTCAGCTTACAGTTTCAGCTATCCAGCATTCAAACAGCATTTGTGCAACAAATGCAATTTTTCAAGTTATTATTCTGCTTCCGTACACTTTTTGAACCTCTTCTTCTCCTTCCAATTTTGAGCTATTTAAACAATTTTATACCAAAACGTTCAGCTCGTCAAGCTCTTTCCGGCTGTTACTTTTGGCATTGATGTCTTTAAAAATTTTCGAGTTATTAAGCTTTTTCTGCAAAAATTTTCCCATTGAAATGAATGGGATTGGTCAATTTTCAGCAAATTCCTATCACTTTTTTGACCTAAAACTATTGGGTTCCTTTTAACTTAGAGACTTCAGTCAAAGTTTAACAAACTCACAAGACTTTCCTGTTTAACATATTAAAGAGGCTTTTTGGTATCTTTTACGGTTTTTCTAAAATCGCAGGTAGAAGTTGAGGTATGACTTGAAATTTTCAGAAAAATTCACAAAAGTTATAATGGGGAAAGATAGGAGCAGTGACCCTCCCTTGCTCCATTTCCGGTGTTGTACCGAGAGAACCGTAGGTCCGATTGAAATGAGACACACGCTGGCTTACAGCTAACGAATATACCTTTGGTTTGAGCTATAATTCATGACTGTACTCCAAACATTGTTGTTGTACGGTTCATTTGTTTGAGAAAATTCAAATTTAAAAAAATGAATCTCACCACTCTAAACTGAAAATTCCCCACTCTAACTTTTGAACTTCACATCTTCTGTGAACAACTCTTTACTAACCCCAGACTGTTTGGACTACCAAAACAAATTATAACTCATAACCTTGGTGAGGACAATAGACAGTTCCGCCATGCAGCTTACAGACAGTTTGTAGCATGGCAGCATGGAAAACTTGGTGGAGGGCGCAGAGTAGTAATCCCAAGCTGTGTTGTCTGGAGGATAACGGAAAAATTCCCTGACCCCAATAGTAACTACACTAGTTTTATTCCAAGACGATTGTAAATAAATGTATATATTTGATATTTTACATAAGTTTGTTTTTTATATATTTTTGTTTGATGCTCTAATAAAGTGTTCTAAAGCATAACTCTCTGTTGCATTTGTAAAAATACCATAAATGTTAAAACTCCTGCACAACAACAAAAACTTATGTCTACCTCCAGCATTTTACATACATTTTTAAATTATTAGTCCTTATTTCCCCAAAATATATCTTTATTTAAAAATAAATAAATAAATAAAACACAGGAAACAAAAATAAAGAAGGTTTTGGGTTTTCTCTTGCCTCCCCCAACACCTATGTCTGTGGCAAAGTTTTACCTGTAAATAAAAAATAAACTCAATTAGCAGTGGATTATTGTGTGGAAGATGTAAGGCAGATAATGTTTTATCTTACCATCACCACGAGTCCGTATGTGTTGTAGAAGTTCCTCTGTTGATGGTGCAGGGACTCCGGACAGCAAACCGTAACACCTTGGATCCTCAGGCCTTAGCTTGTAGCGTCGAGGAAGACCTTTCTTGCTTGTCAAACGTTGGTTGACGATCATGGTTTCTTAGTTTCACCTTGTTCCATCACCTCCTCCAAATTATCATAGCTATGAAAATAAAATACAAGCACAAGAATATGATTAGAATCAATACATATTTTATCATTTTGAAGGTAATAGATCTCGTCTATTGGCCGTCATCATCACCCTCTCCTGATTTTTCTCCCTCTACTTATTAAGCATTTCTCTGTATCCACTGAATTCCTTCTTTACAAATAATTTCCTGTCTCTCTCTTTACATTTTAAAAACACAATTGTGTTATTTTTTTTTCAGAAACTTTGAAATAAAAATATAATTTTTTAAAATATGTTTAATTTTGTTGTTGTGAAGTGCCTCAAGAGTTTTGTCTTGAGAGGCGCTATATAAAATGTAGTTTTACTATTTATTTCTATACATTTTTTATAGTCATTCGTTATCCCATTTCTAGAATTTTTTCAAAATAATCCACCACTAACTTAAAACAAACAGAGGCAAAATTATAATATTCCTGGTAGAGGTTTTTACGCAGCTATTTACCTTTCAGATGACTCTCCTTGAATGCTAGACAGAGCTGGCACTGGTGTTGGAGAAATAAACAGTTGGCGTTTCAATGGTGTAGATGATGATGCTTCATATTTGGACTGATGACTGTAAAAAACAAAGCCCAAAAATTAGTGATCACAAGCTAAACATGTCTCCCCAGCCTTCACAGATTTTTGCACAAGCTGATTATCATTCCTTTTATTTTAATATGGAGTTTTCACGTAGGTAAGACCACAAACTCAGACAGTAATCTGTACACGTGGCCTACCCAGGTTAGCACAATATGTCTTTCAGTGCTAATGGAAACGTAAGGTTTTGGATACGTTCCTGATCAATCACACCTAATTCTAACTGCTGAATCATCTCCTCAGACTTCTACAAGTACTACATGAGCTGCCGATTACTCATTTTAATCAAACATGCAGCTCAGGAAAGTGTAAACATCTAATTCAGCTTTCAAGATGCTAACTGAACCCCGCTAAAGGGGAAGTTATAAACAAGAGCTTAAAACAATACACTGATATGGCCTATAGTTAAACGCCACACTAATCATTAGCTCCCATATAAAAAAAAACTAAAATCCCCTTTCGTTACCCAAACTTCTTCCAAATATAGCATAAATAGTTCGACTAGCATCGATTCATGTCGACTTAGCATTCAAGCTAATGCTACATTAGCCAATAGGACACCAAGCATACAAAGCTTGTTTGCTCTATTACTTCTTTCAGTGAAAGAAAGTAAATTAAGTAAATTTATCCGAAAAACAATAAATAACTTACCTGTCCCTAAGATACTTTGCCAACTCTTCATCCGTTTTCAGGCCGTGTAGATCACGAAAATCACTCCATCTTTTAAAACAATCTCCAATGTAAATTCTACTCGACTGTCTCAAACGTCTTACAGCCACTTTTGAAGAAGGGCTTTTAAACTTTTTAAATGTTTTTTGAGATGTGGAAGGCAGTCGAGGAATCTGTAATTTGGGGTTTTGTTGCTCCATGTTTCTGCAGTAAGCCGAGTGAGGCGCGTGACACTGTTGTGCACGCTGAGACCTGCTCGTGCTCGATGATTGACAGCTGCCCCCTCGTGGTAACGCAGCGCTATTGGTCAACGCGTTAGGCTTGCAGAAATATTGGCTGAGCTCTACAGGGGAGGGGAGGGACTTAGGAGAAAATTGAAATATTAAAGATTATTTACTTTTTTAAACAAAATTGGGTCAGATGGTCAAAATAAAACATTTTTAAAGTTATTCTACATTTAAATGTTGCAGACTGTGCCTTTAACAGGAGTACAGCTGCAGGCCTCCAACAGCCAGGGGAAAAGGCGGGAAAACAGTGCTGCTCTCTGATTGGTTGAGAGTGTTCAACCATTTTCTGTCCAGCATCCACACATATGACACATCAAATCGACCAGCTTGGTCTCAGGAATCTTGTATTCAATTTTAAATGTGTTATCTGTTACCATGGCAACACAAGGAACTACATATCACTTTAACCAAGTCTCATAGGAATTAATATTAAAAAGCTGAATATTGAGCCAATAACAGACTCCTGTTTTTGATCTTTTTGAGCTATCTGTATTTAAAACTAGAAACAAGTTCAATTTGATTGACCGTCAGAAGGTGGCAAAGTGCCCCGCTCCCTCCCAGCTTCCTGATTGGTTGAAAGAGGTCAATCATCTTCGGGCTAAATGGAATTACACATCCACGCATGTGAGACATCAAATCGATCGGCTTGGCCTAAGGAATCCATCCATCCACATATAAATAAATGAATAAATAAAACCAACCAACCAACCCTATACTTTTAAAACTAGCAGCATAGCTGACATTTTAACACTAGTCAGAAGGCAGGAACTGCCCCCTCCTCCTTTGCTGCTCTCTCATTGGCTGAGAGTTTTCAATCGTCTTCTGCCCAAAAGGAAATGTGCACCCACACATATGGTACAACAATTCAACCTGCTTGGTCCCAGGAGTCTTGTATTAACTTGATATTGTGTTCTGCATTACCATGGCAACGTGCTTAGCAACAACATTTTAGACACAACTGTATCAACATACTTTAATATAGAAATGTTATTCAAAGTTTAAATGACTCATGTGTTATTGTACATAGCTTTATTAATGCAGACTCCTGTCATCTGTTACCATGGCAACACAAGGACCTACAAATCATTTTAACCAACTCTCATAGGAATGAATATAAAAAGCAGAATATTGAGCCATTAACAGACCTTGAATGCTTTTGATCTTTTTGAACTGTTTGTACTTAAAACTAGAAATAAGTTCAATTTGATTGACCGTCAGAAGGTGGGAAAGTGCCACGCTCCCTCCCAGCTCCCTGATTGGTTGAGAGAGGTCAATCATCTTCTGGCTAAATGGAATTACACACCCACGCATGTGAGACATCAAATCGATCGGCTTGGCCTAAGGAATCCATCCATCTACATATAAATCCATACATGCTTCTATCCATCCATCCATCCATCCATCCACCCACCCACCCATCCATCCATCCATCCATCCATCCATCCATCCATCCATCCTTCCATCCATCCAATAAACCATCTAACATCCATCCAACAATCCATCCATTATTTCATTCATCCATCCCATATCAAATCTGAACATATGTTAATCTATCAGTTTCAGATATCAGCAAATATTTCTAAATTCACAGTTCAGCCAATTGTAAAAATGTACCCGTTAAACTATTCTCAGCTGTTTAACATTTCAAATTTTGAGTTTTTAATAAATGTTCGAAGATTAAATTTTTCTGTTGTTTAGCATTTTTTATCCATTCTTCACCTATATTCTGAGCTTTATTACACTTGTTGGTGATTTTTGCTTCTAAATCTTTAAATACATTCAGCTCATTTTGACAGTTTAGCTTAGTTTCAGCTTCACTTCAGCTATTCAGCAGCTTCAGCAATCCGTTTCTGAATTCGGCTTATGCTACTCATTTCACAGTTCAACTAAATATAAAAATTAAACTGTTGAACTAGTCCTACTCAAACAACAAGTGTTTAGAGATTTTTGCTGTCCAGATTTTTAAATAATGTTCAGATTTCAGTTTTCTGTTGTTTAGGATTGTTTTCTCCGTTCTTCACTTTTTGTGCTTTATTTACATTTTGGTGATTTTTGCTTCTAAATCTTTCAAAACATTCAGCTCATTTTAACACTTTAGCTTAGTTTCAGCGTCAGCATTTAGTTTCTGAATTCAGCATATGATGCTAATTTCAAAGTTCAGCTAAATGTAAAAATTAAACTGTTAAACTAGTCCTACTGAAATAATAGGTGTTTAGACGTTTTAGCTGTCCAATTATTTTTAACAGTGTTCACAGATTTGAGTTTTCTGCTACTTAGGATTAGTTTTCTTGATTTTTCACTTACTTTTTGTGTTTTCTTTGTTTGTTTTTTTTTTTTTTTTTTTTTTTGCTTCTTGGTGCTTTTTGTTTTCACATCTTTGAACAGTTTAACTTAGTTTCAGCTTACTTCAGCTATTCAACAACTTCAGCAATCAGTTACCAAATTTAGCATAAACTGCTAATTTCACAGTTCAGCTAAATGTAAAGATTAAACTTGGCAAACTGAAATAACAGGTGTTTAGACATTTAAGCTGTCCAGATTTTTATACAATTGTAGCAAGGTGGAGAAACGAGGGCCCGGGCAGGATTTGATCCCCATACTCCCGGGTGAGAGTCATACGCTCTAACCAGTCAGCCAAAGGGTCTTCCCCTTGCCAAGTAGCCAGGGCGCATGATCAATCAGGACACTGTGACAGGACACACACTGCCACACAGTGTTCACAGATGTAAGTTTTTTGCTATTTAGCATTACTTTTCTCTATTCTTCACTTACTTTTTGTGCTTCATTTGCTTGTTGTGGCTTTTTGCTTCTACACCTTTCAAGACATTCAGCTCATTTTGACAGTTTTGCTTAATTTCAGCTTCAGTTCAGCTGTTCAGCAGCTTCAGCTTACAGTTTCAGCTATCCAGCATTCAAACAGCATTTGTGCAATAAATGCAATTTTTCTAGTTACTCATTAATTTCATTCAGGTGTGCAGGAGCAAAGAAATGTGCAGGATGGTAGCCCTCAAGGACCGGAGTTTGTGACCCCTGGACTAGAGACTCTTTCTAACCTGAACAGGATTACAAATGATTTAGTGACTGTAACTAGCAGCTGGTGAGAACTCTATTTCTTTGTCCATATTTCCTTTTAAACTGTTAGCATTGGTTTAATTTTTGTGCTCATGCTTTTTTGTTTCTTCTTGCTAGAAGAAGAGTAAAAATTCATTATAGTCTATTAGTATAAAATAACATATATTAACACATAAGTACACAGAAAACAGCATACACTGAGTTCACTGTTGGCTACCAGAAGGATTGATGCAAAATTGTTTAAATAAGTCTGTAAGAAAATACTGACTCAGGACTTGATGATTACATTGATTCACTTAAGCCATAGAATCCACACTACCAAAACTTGTCCATTTGGAACAAATTAATTTGCTTTTTGTCAGATGGGTCTGAGACGTTTTTGTCACATTGCTCTTGATATAATGGGGAGAGACTTGGTGGTGGTGTCTTCATCTGCAAAGAGCAGAAATGTCACTGTGCCAAACTGAACTATTACAACATCATAGTGATACCTTAATGTCCTGGCCACTCACAGGAGAAACTAGAACAATAACTAGAAATAGAATAGAATAGACTTTATTGATCCCACAGTGATGAAATTCCCTTGTTACAGCAGCACATACACTTAGAAAATAATTCGAAGAAAAATAATAACAAAAGTGCTTATATGCACACATAGACAGTAAGCTCATTTTGAAACCTTAGTCCACTAAAAACTATGAATAAAAATGAGACTTGAGTTTCAGAACTATGCAGCATTCTGTAAGGGATACAGTACGTGTTTAATTCCAGATTTACATAGTATCTCTTGAGTATTGCATTGATCTTATTGTGTACCAGGATAATGTACAACTTAAACTGAGGAATTAAACACTCCTACTCCAGAGGAGATGAATGACCTACTGTAGCATTCTGTTTTACATCTGGGATGTCTCAGTCTGCCTCTGAAGGAGCTGTCCTTAGTCTCCACAGTGGGATGCAGTGGGTGGGAGGTTTTTTTAAGGTGGAGGTCATCTTCCCCACCATCCTCCTTTCACACGTCTCCTCAACTGATTCCAGTGGGCAGCCCAGAATCGAGCTAGCTTTGTTAAATGGTTTGTTCAGTCTGTTCCTGTCTTGGTCAGAGCTGCCTGCACCCCAGCAGACCACAGCAGAGTGATAAAAGAATTTTAGCAGATTGGAATTTACTCCGAAGGACCTCAGCCTCCTAGGTAGGTGGAGGCGGTTTTTGCCCTTCTTATCCAGAGCATCTGTGTTGCTGGACCATTTCAGTTACTGTTGAGGTGAACACCCAGGTACCTAAAGGTATCCACCACCTCAATGTCTGCTCCCTGGATGTTTACCAGGGAGTGAGGAGGAATGTTTCTCCGTAAGTCAATCACCATTTCTTTTGGCTTACTGGTGTTCAAGCGAAGGTGGTTACACTCACACCACTCCACAAAGTCCATGATGACTGACCTGTACTCCTGGTCATTCCCCTCAGACACACAGCCGACAATGGCCGAGTCATCAGAGAACCTCTGGAGGTGACAGCTGCTGCTGTTGTAGGTGAAGTCTGAGGTATAGAAGGTGAAGAGAAAGGGTGAGAGTACCCTGTGGAGCTCTAGTACTGCACACAACTACCTCAGAAGTACAGTTGTGCAACCTCCTGTGCTGTGGCCTGTTGGTGAGGTAGTTGATGATCCATGCAGTCAGATGTTCATCTACTCCTGCACCCCTCATCTTCTGCAGCAGTAGACACGGCTGGATGGTGTTGAAGGCACTTGAGAAGTCAAATAATATGATTTTCATGGTGCTTTTTGCATCTCAAGGTGAGTCAGTTGGTGGTTTAAATGTAAAATTAGTAGAAGGTATGGGTGTGTATTGGACATAATCTGGTAATGCAAAACCAATACAGATCATACAATGTATATCACAATACGACGGAGATGATACAATATTTTACAATGCTAAAAGCCAGACAATATTTGCAGGCCAGATGCTTCCAAGACACATCCACTTTTATCACAGGATCTCACATTTGTGCCTTGTTGGCATGTATGGTAAAGTGTCTTCTTTGTTGTTGTTCTCTTGTCCAACGTTGGCAGTAGCTTAGGCTAGCGGTTTACTGCAAATAGCAGTCTGACCAACGTTTATATTTTACCAACACTGTAGTGGGTTGGGAAATGAAAATTTAAGGATATGTGTGTCACGCTGAGCAGGAGGAGGTAGGACCCAAAACACAAAAGTCCCAGAATGACTCGAGGCAAGAGCAGTTGAAAAAGGTAAAATCCTTCTATTAAGGTGGCAACAAAAATTACTTAGAGATGCAGGGGTCAAATCCAGAAACTGAAAATCAGGAAGCCAAAAAACAAAAGCTCAATAATGAGCACAAGGACTAGAATATGACGAGGGAAAAAAACAACTCTGACTCACAACAATGGACCGACTAACAAGACAGGGCTTTTAAACACAGAGGGAGATGATTAGAGGAACAGGTGACAGGTGTGAGTGAGATCTGGAGGGAAGGCAGGTGCATTCAATAAACTAAATGGGGAAAGAACTAAGCAGGAGAACCTGGAGGAGAACAGGAGGAGGCTGGGGACAGAGGGACACAGAACATGACAGAACCCCCCCACCCCCCACCCACCCCCACCCAAGGGCAGATACCAGACGCACAAAAATCACAAGAACAAACCACAAACACAAGACAAGGATAAACAGAATACCAGAAACTACAGGGCGGGCGAGTGGGGACAAAACACAGAACAAGCCGGGAACTGGAGTTTGGGGGGCTGGCGACAGTGGGCGAGAACCAGACCGGCGGTGATGGCTGCCGATGATTGGCCTGGAGTAAGAGGGGACGGAGACACATGAGGCTGAAGGGACGAAGACTCTGGTGGGGACGTAGACTCTGGAAGGGACGTAGGCGGGGACGAAGACTCTGGAGGGTGAGGAGGGGACGAGGACTCTGCAGGCTGACGGGACGAAGGCGTGGACTCTGCAGGCTGACGGGACGAAGACGTGGACTCTACAGGCTGACGCGACAAAGACTTGGACTCTGCAGGCTGACGTGACTGGAGGCGTAGCCGCTGCAGGGGGAGCGTCTTGGACAGGTGGGGCTGACTCGACTGTTGGTGGAGCCGCTGCAGGGGAAGCCTCTTGGACAGGCGGGGCTGACGCAACTGGAGGAGGAGCCGCTGCAGGTGGAGCCTCTTGGACAGGCTGGACCGGAGCCTCTTGGACAGGCTGGACTGGATGCGGTGTGACATCCGGGACCACCGCTGGAACAGGGTGTGGTGCGACCTCCGAGACCACCGCTGGAACAGGGTGCGGTGCGACCTCCGGGACCCCACTGGAACAGGGTGCGGTGCGACCTCCGGGACCACCGAGGGACCTGGATGCGGAGTATCGTCTGGGGTCACCACCGGAACTGGACGCAGAGCGTCCCCTGGGACCGCCACCAGAACTGGATGTGGAGCATCCTCTGGGACCACCGTGGGACCTGGATGCGGAGCGTCCTCTGGGACCCCCACCGGAACTGGATGTGGAGCGGGTGGGTGGTGCTTGGATGGAGGTTGCTGGCGACGGTTACGCAGTCGTCGTCATGTGGAGGTTGAGACCGCTTCAACAGGAACAGGGGAAGAGGAGAGGAAACCGGATCTGATGGTAGGAGGAGGGTAATGACGACTCGGGGCCGACAGAGTAGCTATGGAAGAGGTGACTTGGTGTCCCAGGGCTGTGGAGTCAGAGGCATGAACAGGAGATGAACCAAGGCCAAAGGCAGACGCCTGGCAAACTCCCAGTGTCATGCTGTGGGTAAGAGCTTTCACCCAGGACATGAAGAATCACATCAGAGGAACGGTGAGTAAAAGTAAAATGGTTTATTTACAATGAGGAACAACAGAAAAGGCAAAAACTAACTAAAGGCGCTGCTTCAGATCAGGAACAGAAGGAGACCGGAATCTACGGGGATATAAGCAGAAGGTGAGCGAGACCAGAACCAGAGAACCAGGAGATAAGAGTCTGTGACTGAGAAAGTTCTTACGGTCAGGAATCGGAACGAGAGCGGAGGCGAACTGAGGAAGATCGGACCAGAAGAGGAGTTCAGAGCGTGAGGCAGGCGGGCAGACGTGGAGAGAGGAGTCCAGAGGATCTTTAAGCGACGAGACGTGGGAACAACTCCAGGCAAGGTAGGTGATTCAGGTACAGGTTACTGGAACGGAGTTCAAAGTTATCAACATGGAAACACAAACAAGCAGGCAGGTTCAGAGGCTAGAGAACTACCCATGTGAGAGTATCAACCGGCACTGGAGTTGAGTTGCACCGCTCCTTAAATCCTCTGTCCCTCAATTAGTCAAACTCCCAACAGGTGTGCCGTCTGCCGCGCCTACCTGCAACACAAAACAGAAGATCCACCAGTAGGTGGAGGCAAACCGTGACAGTGCCCCCCCTCAAGGGACGCCACCCGGCGGCCCAGCAGAGGAGGAGGAGGCGGAGGAGGAGGAAGCACGGGAGGCCTCAAAGTCATCAATGAGGGAGACATCATCGATCCAGGATCCAGGCACCCACTGCCGGTGTTCGGGTCCGTAGCCCTCCCAGTCCACCAGGAATTGCCGGCCGCGACCCCGCGGGCGAACATCCAGGATGCGACGCACACGGTAACCGACACTCCCGTCGGCGAGGCGGACAGGTGGAGGTGGAGCGTCAGGAGGGCACAGAGGGCTGGACACCACCGGCTTGAGGAGGGAGACGTGGAAGACTGTATGCACCCGCATGGAGGGGGGCAACTCCAGGCGGACAGAGACCGGACCCAGGACTTCGGCCACAGGAAAAGGACCCAGGAAGCGGGGAGAGAACTTCCGGCAAGATCCACGAACCTTGACGTCCCGGGAAGAGAGCCAGACCAACTGACCCGGAGTGTAGGTGGGTGCAGGCCGCCTGTGGCGGTCAGCAATCCGGCAATTACGCTCCGCGGTACGCTGGAGCGCTGCACGGGTCTGATTCCATGTGCGGCGGGCTTGGCGCAGGAACTGAGGAACTGAGGTGGAGGAAGCAGAGTCGGAGGGAAACAGAGGGGGTTGGTACCCAAGCGAGACCTCGAAGGGAGACTGACCTGAGGATGACGACGTGTGGGAGTTATGGGCGTATTCCACCCATGGTAATTGCGCACTCCATCCGGCAGGGTTGGAGGAACAGATGCAGCGCAGCATAGCCTCCAGTTTCTGGTTCATGCGCTCCACCTGCCCGTTAGTCTGAGGGTGAAAACCAGAGGTGAGACTAACCTTGGCTCCCAGGTGTTTAGCAAGGTCAGTCCATACTCGAGCAACCAACTGGGGTCCACGATCAGAGAGGATCTCGCTGGGTAACCCATGCAGGCGGAAAAGGTGTTTGATGAGCAGGTTGGCTGTTTCGGTAGAAGAAGGAAGGGATTTCAGGGGAACCAGATGACAGGCTTTTGAGAAGTGGTCGACAATGGTGAGTATGACGGTGAAACCCTTAGACAGAGGGAGACCAGTGACGAAGTCCAGAGCTATATGAGACCATGGTCGATGGGGCACAGGCAGAGGTTGGAGAAGACCCTGAGGATGCTGGTTACTAGACTTGTGTCTGGCACATACCTGACAGGCACTGATATACTCCTTAACATCCCGGTACATGGAGGGCCACCAAAATGTCCTTCTGATTAGAGAGATGGTTCTCCCCAGACCTGGGTGAATAGAGAACTTGGCGGTGTGGGCCCAGTGAATGAGTGGACCCCGGGTGCTGGTGGGAACAAAAATCTCATTAGGGGGACCGGTACCTGGATCGGGTTCTTGCTGTTGGGCCTCCAGGACCTTGTTGGTAATGACCCATGTGATAGAGCCGACTATGCAGGAGGCAGGGATGATGGTGGAAGACTCTACTTCTGTCGGAGGCATATTGTCGAGACAGGGCGTCTGGTTTAACGTTCTTTGAACCGGGTCTGTAAGAGATGGTAAAGTTAAATCTGGAGAAAAACAGGGACCAACGGGATTGACGGGGATTGAGTCTTTTAGCCTCCATCAGGTATGATAGGTTTTTATGATCTGTCCAAATGGTAATCGGGTGTTCTGCTCCTTCCAACCAGTGACGCCACTCCTCCAAAGCCAGCTTCACCGCCAACAACTCCCGATCACCAACGTCATAGTTCTGCTCGGCTGGGGAAAGGCGCCGGGAATAGAAAGCACAGGGATAAAGAAGCTGATCAGAGGAGGAAACTTGGGACAGGACGGCTCCAACCCCGGTTTCAGAGGCGTCAACCTCCATGGTGAATGGAGCTGATGGATCCGGGTGAGTGAGTATGGGTGCGTGAGCGAATCTCTCCTTCAGAGTAAGGAAAGCCTGGTTAGCCTCCTCAGTCCATAGAAAGGGTCTCTTGATGGAGGTGAGCTGGGTTAATGGAAGTGCTATCCGGCTGTAGTCACGAATGAATCTGCGGTAAAAATTGCCAAAACCTAAGAACCTCTGGAGCTGCTTACGGGCAGTCGGAGTGGGCCAGGACGAGACAGCAGTGATCTTATCAGGATCAGTCTTTAATTTCCCATGTTCTAGTACAAAACCTAGGAATTTTACTGAAGGAACGTGAAATTCACATTTCTCCGCCTTAACGTACAGCCGGTTCTCCAGGAGGCGCTGGAGCACCGCGTGGACATGTTGGCGGTGTTCAGTCAAGTTTTTAGAGAAAATGAGGATGTCGTCCAGGTAAACTGTCACAAACTGGTTAATGTAATCGCCCAACACGGAGTTGACTAGGGACTGGAACACAGCAGGTGCGTTGGTGAGACCAAATGGCATTACAAGATATTCGAAGTGACCTAACGGTGTCTTAAATGCCGTTTTCCATTCGTCACCCTCACGAATTCTGACCAGATGGTAGGCGTTGCGCAGATCTAATTTTGTAAAAATTGAAGCATCATTTACGGGTTCGAACGTGGAAGATAGGAGAGGTAGTGGATACTTATTCTTAACGGTAATCAGATTCAAACCACGGTAGTCAATGCAGGGGCGGAGCGAACCATCCTTCTTGGACACGAAAAAGAATCCAGCACCCAGGGGAGAAGTGGATGGTCGTATGATTCCGGACATAAGGGATTCTGAAATGTAATCAGACATGCAGGATTGTTCGGGTTTAGACAGGCTGTATAGCTTACTGGTAGGTAAGATGGCATCCGGGATGAGGTCAATACCGCAATCATACGGGCGATGAGGAGGTAGAGAGGAGGCTCGATCCTTACTGAAGACTTGTTGTAGGTTGTGATATTCAGCGGGCACCCCAGTAAGGTCAGGTGGTTCCGAAGGAGTGTTATTGGTGATCTGGGATGGAAGAGGAGCTGAGACAGGCAGAAGGAACTCCATACAGAAACCAACCCGGTTCTCCAGTCTATCTGTGGGTTGTGTAAAATTAACCACTCATGACCCAAAACCACTGGCGATTGGGGAGAAGGAAAAATATAGAAGCTCAAAGTCTCGTGATGGTTACCCAAAATCTGCATAGTAACTGGAACAGTGCGATGAGTTATGGTTGTGAGAGAACAGCCATCCAATGAGGAAACGCGGATGGGGGTAGAGAGAGGAATGGTGGGAATGTTGAGCTGTCGAGCCACTGTTATGTCCAGAACACTCCTCTCACATCCAGAGTCCACCAACGCCTGGGTTGAGAATGTCTGTTGGTTATAGGAAACAGAACATGTTAAGCTGCACTGGGATTTCTGATTTCCAGGAAGGCCACCCATCAGTAACCCAGATCCTACTGATGGGCCCTGGCTTTTGGTCGAGCCGGACATTCATGCAGCATGTGCCCCGGCTGCCCACAGTAAATGCAGAGACCCAAAGAGCGACGTCTCTCCTTCTCCTCAGGGGTTAGACTCGCTCGACCCATCTGCATTGGTTCTTCGGGATGAGCCGGAGAGGGATGAGGGTGATGTGGTCGTGGTGGAGCATGGTCAGGGATCGGTCTGAGGTTCTGTGTCCTGTGTCTCTCCTTTAGACGTCTCTCGATGTTGGCAGCTAACTGGACTAGGGACTCTAGGTTCTCTGGTTCCTGGCAAAACGCTAATTGGTCCTTAATCCGATCATTAAGCGCGTGAGAAAATGCGGCTCTAAGTGAAGGTTCATCTAGTGAGGACAGGGAGGCAAGAGTACGAAAGTCAATGGCAAAATCTACTACAGATTGTCGGCCCTGCTGGAGACTCCAGATTTGTTTGGCGATTTCGGCTGGGGATTCTGATTTATCAAAAATCTGTTTGAATTCAGCTAAGAAGGCTGCAAACGGTCCCTGCAGAAAGGCTGGTTGCCGACTCCTGGCCCCGGCCCACTGTAGGGCTTTACCACGCAACAGACTGACAATATATGAAATTTTAACAGCATCGTTTACAAACGTCTCAGGTGATCTGTTGAAAGCTAAATCACAAAGTAATAAAAAACAACGGCACTTTTCAGGTTCACCGGCGAATGTTTCTGGTTGCAGGGATTGCGCAACTCGGAACCCGACCTCGTGATGCGGAACAGGAAGTGGAGCCGGGAGAGAAGCTACAGAGACAGCAGCTGAGGATGGTGTAAGTTTCTCGTTAACCTGGTGGAGGGCGGAATCGAGCTGGAACAAACGCTGGTTAACAAGTGACAACTGATCAAGGGTGGAACGAATGGATCCTTCATGCTGAGTTAATGTGTTTGCTAAGGCTGCGGGAAGTGATTCTTCAGTGGGGGTGTTTTTCTGGCCGGTTGATTCTGTCATGCTGTGGGTAAGAGCTTTCACCCAGGACATGAAGAATCACATCAGAGGAACGGTGAGTAAAAGTAAAATGGTTTATTTACAATGAGGAACAACAGAAAAGGCAAAAACTAACTAAAGGCGCTGCTTCAGATCAGGAACAGGAGGAGACCGGAATCTACGGGGATATAAGCAGAAGGTGAGCGAGACCAGAACCAGAGAACCAGGAGATACGAGTCTGTGACTGAGAAAGTTCTTATGGTCAGGAATCGGAACCAGAGCAGAGGCGAACTGAGGAAGGTCGGACCAGAAGAGGAGTTCAGAGCGTGAGGCAGGCGGGCAGACGTGGAGAGAGGAGTCCAGAGGATCTTTAAGCGACGAGACGTGGGAACAACTCCAGGCAAGGTAGGTGATTCAGGTACAGGTTACTGGAACGGAGTTCAAAGTTATCAACATGGAAACACGAACAAGCAGGCAGGTTCAGAGGCTAGAGAACTACCCATGTGAGAGTATCAACCGGCACTGGAGTTGAGTCGCACCGCTCCTTAAATCCTCTGTCCCTCAATTAGTCAAACTCCCAACAGGTGTGCTGTCTGCCGCGCCTACCTGCAACACAAAACAGAAGATCCACCAGTAGGTGGAGGCAATCCGTGACACCCAGAAGGACACCAATCTGGATGGATGTACTGAAAGATAGTCCATGGCCCACACCAGGGCACTACCACCCAAATTAGACACCATGAAGGAGACTTTGTCATGCTCCGAGGAAGCCAGGTCCAGGTAACGAGCGCAGGCTTCGATGTGATTACGGCAAGTCTCTGGGTCTCCACAGTACCTGTAGCGGTGTGATGTTGGTGGAGTCCAGGTTTCTGCTGGGACCAGGTAGGTTCGGTCCATTCTGTCACGCTGAGCAGGAGGAGGTAGGACCCAAAATGCAGAAGCCCAGAATAACTCGAGCCAAGAGCAGTTGAAAAAGGTAAACTCCTTTTATTAAGGTGGCAACAAAAATAACTTTGAGATGCAGGGGTCAAATCCAGAAAACTGAAAATCAAGAAGCCAAAAAACTGTCTGGCTCTGTCTTCTCGATCCCCAGTGAGTCATGGTGGATGGCTGCTTATACTGCTGGGTTCCTTATATAGGAAACTTTTTACTGATTGGCTTGAAATGGACCTGTATTGGAATGTTTACTATGTGAAGTGCCTTGAGACGACTCGTGTTGTGGTTTGGCGCTGTATAAATAAACTTGAATTTAATTTAATTGAACAAGGGGCTGTCAGGCAAGACTACGTGTATTTCCAACATAGAACCATATAAATCTTCTCTTCCACATCAATACTTTATTGTTTCCACCAGATTTGTATTTTTTGACCAGTATAGCTCAGTATAGTTCAGCAAACTCCTACCCACCAATGTTCTTGACCTTTTGGTAAAATTTGCAAAGTCATTCTAATGCAAATACAATCAAGCTGATACATAAAGGCACCAGTCATGTGGACTTTGTTACTGTTTGCACATGTGATCCTTTAATGAGCATGCTGAATGGATTAGTTCATTAGGAATGCACCAAAGGACACACAAATGATCCAAAGATTGATTGGTTTTGTCTGGACAGAGTAGCCCTAAGTGTTATAGTTTGCCTGTCGATAAGATCTTTCACCTTTCTAAACATTCAGCCTGTTTCCTCTCAGATTCCCAGTTTCATACCACATTTTCTCTGCCTTTTAGTTTTATTTGTGGTCTCATAAACTGTTTACTAACCTTATATATGTCGGTGACAGAACAGAGGACAACTGGTTCACTATGGATGGCATTACATGGAATATATTGTGACTTTTCTTCTCAAGTTATAATAGTTCTATTGTCAGTGCAAAACATGTTCATGAAGTTTTTTGTTGAAATCCCTCTCACATAGAGCAATTTCAGCAGTTTTATTCTTGACAGGTTCAGTATATTCTAAAATGAGCCATTTTAGGGCTCTGTCGCTTTAAGAAAACTAGCTGGAGTTGGCCACACTCACCAAATCTGACTCAGGCTCCCTACATCGAAGCTTCTCAGCTTATAGCAGCCTAAAGCATGCCGCACACAAGAGCAAACTGTGGAGCAAAAGGCCTTGAATGACTGTTTGCTCAACAGATACCTCGCTGTGTGTGCCTGATTTTCACTGAGTTTTCCGCCTCAAGAGACACTGAGGTGAATTTCTGACCAGTTGGATATTTTCCGCCTCGCCGTGTGCGCACTACATGAGCTTCTGGCTGAGCTGAAATGTTATATTGGCCAATCAAAGCGTGTTCTCCGCTCACATGATTCCAAGATCAATCAATCAATCAATCAATCAATCAATCAATCAATCACTCAATCAAAGATACTTTATTAATCCCAGAGGGAAATTAGAGTTTCAGTACACACAATTCAGAGATCAGACATACATGGGCAAGACGCATGACAAGAATTGGTGACTGTGGTCATTCCAAGCCCCCACAATGCGTCTCTAAAAATGGTCCCAACCCGGAAGTAAGAGAAATTGCAGTTCCACCCTCATCCGCTGGGGGCTGGTGCCAGAAGCGAGCAAATCCTCATTGACTCCCATGTTAAAAATGCCAATTTCACAGCAGAAATAAACATGTTTACAGCCTGGTACCAAAACATGTTTTTTGTCTAAATGATCTAGTTTATACTCATGACAACTCTGAGGGGGGTGAATTTTTTTCTCACTCTTCTGTTTAAGTGTATTGAAAGCCTAAAATTCTGTATAATTAATGAGCATCCGACACACGTGACCGCCGCCTCAGACCCACGTGACCACAGAGCTAGCTCCGTGGAAAGGCCTCAGTACAGCCTCGGTCTCTCCTGTAAACTGTTTCGGGATTTTGAGTCTCTGTGCTTGTGAATTCTGTTTTGGATATTATTGGTGCAATTGTTGGACAAAATGTCTTGCAGTGGTATTAATTGCACTAATAGAGCATCCAAGGAGTCTCCACTTCATTTTTTTCGGTAAGTTAAAATCTATATTCATATTTTGTCACTGCCGCCTTTAAACTAGCTGAGTTTACCGAAGTAGCTAGCTAACTATCAGTTTAACATGTAGCATGTACTGTTTAAACATGAAATTTAAATGTAAAATACGGTAAAATAATTAATAGGGCATATTTCGATGGGTAAAAGGGTAAAACCCAGTGCATTTAAGATAAAAATGGGTTGAAATATGACGGAGCGCTTGGAGGGAGACTTCTGTGTCCATTCTTCCATCCGGTAATCCCCAGCGGTCAGGCCGGGCAGCCTGACCGATGCGGCGCCTACTTGCTGCGCCTAGCTGCTGCGCGGTCTGACCGCTCGTGGAGTTTTTCATGTCTGGCTTTAACCGCATCTAATACTGTATTACGGCGTGAGCGCAACAGCGACAACTTAATATCGATGTGTAAGCAGCCTGAGTGGTAGGGTGTTTTCATCTGAACCCTTAAAACCTCCAGCAGGCTACGCTGCACTATTGACGTGTTAGCGCACGGCGCTAACAACTTAGCGACGTGACATGTCTCTGAGAAAGCGTAAAAACACGGACGCTTCTTCTGAAGCGGGAAAATAACACTTCTTGTTAAGCAGAGCAAGATGTCGCCTCGGCTCGTTCACGGCCGAGCCGGACTGAGCTCGATAACATTGACCAAGCACAGCCACTGGGTCGTTGGAGCTGCCACCAGGCCTGCTGAAGGAACACCAGCAAGTTTCATCACACTCGTAAAGTTTGTTTTTGCTGGGGACCCCCTGTATTTTACCGCTCCCTCCTGCAGTCTTCCCCTATTAAAATTTAAAATGTGTAACTTTATGTATTGGGATGAATGACTAATATTCATGTTAAACTAAAACGTTAGGCATTTAGGGGGAAAAAACAAAATAATAAACATTATACAGATGTCAAATAAATCAAACTGTAATTAAACTATATATTTTCAAAGTCTCGATTCTGGATAAAATCCAACAACATATGCTTTATAAATAACAAACACTACACATGGCTTTTACGCACACATGCATGCACGCAAGTGTCACAAAGTGGAAAAGTTTGGATTTAGTTTAAGTTGCATGATTTGTGTTTTGCTGTTGACATGCTTATTTTGTGTTTTGAATGTTTTTTTTCTCCCGTTGTGGTACCTCCCAGAGACACTAATTGGAACAAGTGGGAACAGGTGTGGAATGGCCACAGGTGCAATGGAGGTATAAAAGGAACTGAGGAGAGAGTCCAAGAGAGCAGCAGACACCTGAGACATGCATGAGGTCTGAGAGTGAGAGACGCGCCTGGACGGTGATGTCTCTGGCAAGGACACGAATGCCTGACCACCCGGGAACGCAGAACGGCACCTGGAGCACCGTCCCGGGATGTGGACAAGCGACCAAGTGTGGAGGATTGTGAGTTGCCCTCTCCTCCCCCATGTGAGTGGTGCGATGTTGGTGCTGGTGCCTCTGCATCTTGTTAGGGCCTTGGGCCGAGGAGGGCGCGGCGTGTCCAAGGAGCGGAGCTGTGCCACGGGGCTGCAGAGAGACTGGCGGTGTGCGCAGCAGCCAGCGGGCAAGAGGACGACGCTGGAGCCATAGTGGCAGCACAGACAGGTTGCTGCAGGAGGTCGACTTTGTGCCTGACAGCCAAAGGACAAGGTGGGGCAGACTGGGTCCCAGCTACGTGGGTCAACAAGGGTCAGCTGGAGCCAAGAGGTGGCTCCTTGTATTGGACACTGTCCCACCCCTGGTGCTGCACAGGATGTTTTAGACTGTTTTTAGGACTGCTTTTATGTTTTTACTTCTTCAGCCTCTAAAGGACTTGAACTTTTAGCTGTGTTTTGCTCCTCCAAATAAATGACTGGTTTAGTGTTAAGTGGTTCCCCTGCCTGTTCTGTTAATTAATATGGCATATTTCGATGGGTAAAACCCAGTGCATTTAACCCTAACCCTAACCCAAACCTGCAACTTTCATGCTGCGAGGCAACAGTGCTAACAACTGCCATCATGCAGCCATTGATGCCCGAATATTGTTCCTAACATCAGACACTGGTCCTCCATGTAGGACCCATATAGATCAGGAGAGGGACAGTTTCAGGAGTTCTGGTCTGCTTCTGGTCCAGCTGCTTCTTATGATCGTCCATTAAGAGGTCTGTTTATAGGTTCATCATCCATTTTTGTCTGACGTTCCCTAATCCCAGCCTCTAATCCCATTCCAGCAGCTGTTTTCCTGGTTGAGACTGCAGGTGTTCTGTGGCATTGAGTGAATCCTCACATTAAGGAGGTTAAATCATCCAGACTGGAGGCTCAGAGTATGTAAACACAAGGTGTTTCCACAGGGATGCTATAGATTTGTTAAGGGTTAACGTTCCTTAATCCCTTCAAAGGATTTGTCACAATCTAGACAGCCTCTCCAAAGCAAATCTGTTCAGCACATTCTGACAGACCACCATTCTTCTGTCATGTTGCTGTACAGGACATTTTTAGTTTTTCTATTTAAAAATAAGTGTTTCATTTATAGTGCAATACTTTCACGTTATCATTTTCCCACACTTTCTGTTTACCTGTATTTTGTTGTTTTTCAATAAAGAATGACAAATTTAAGTTTGGTTTTTGTTGCACACAAATATAGATCTGTAAAAAATATCTACAAAGCTAATGTTTACATAACAAGTATAATTGGGTTTTGCAATACGGCACTGTTTATTTTAGTAAGATTTTTAAACCAAGTAAAGTTAGTAAAGAACACATTTCTATTGGCTGCTAAGAAACTGTTGGGATTTAAAATGGGCCTGTTGTACAAATAACTTGTAAATGATTATTCCTCACTTTGTAGTCTTAACCAAAGAAATTCCAGTAATTGAGCAAAAACATTTATTTTTTACACTACATTTTATAAAACAACAGGGCACAAAGTGTCGACACATTAAAAAAAAACGTAAAATATTAAAAGGTTGTCTCCGAGGGTCTCTGCAGCTTTCTGGGCACCACGCCTCACGTAGCTGTCTCCAATGATCCAAATGGCTATGGAGAAAAAATAACAGGTTTGTCATAATTGTTTAAAGTACAGAACCATACATGAAGTGGTCAAGACAGGTATTTGGTACTTACACTTGCTGCGTTGTGTAGCTGATGTTGGAGACACACAGGCTGCCATGGTGACATTTAAACAGATCTAAGAAAAAAATGTAATAAAAGAATGAAACTTAAAAACTCCCAGACCTCATGTCATATTTACTAATCAGCTATGGCTGATTTATTGTTTGGATCACAGTGAGTTACACTAATTCTAATATATTTTTATTTCTATTACATATACGTACTTTTTAACTGTTATTTTCACATAACTGTTATCAGGCTCTCTTGTTCTGGTTCTCATGATAATTCCCTACCTAACCCTACCCAAGAATGAGTTCCCCTGTCCCGCTGGGAGGGTTTCAAACACCGCCAGCATCTGTTGGAGCCTGTGGCGGGGTGCTGAGGGCCGGCTCCAGCCCAGGAATGAGCTCTCCTCTCCGGCCGGGAGGGTTTGAAACACCACCATCCTTTCCTCTGCTGGCTGGAGACCATGGCGTGCTGTTGTTCTTTCTGTTATGGTTACCGGTGCTTGTCTTGCAATATGAAACGCTTGGTCTCAGATTTTGTAAGAAAAATAATAAAATGTCCCCCCAAAATAAAACTTAAATATATTTTCTCTTCATTATACATTTAATGGCTGGTGCGACTCAGGAGCGATAGCCCGGAGAATACGGTACTGAAAACTTGCTCAAAGCAAAATGTTTTCATTACGGAAATAAATTATAAACCTACCGATTTAATACTTTTTTAATCCAGGTACTTTTCACGAACAGGCGTCGAAAACCTCCACCTAAACTTCGTGTGAGGTTCAGGTCGATGGGTGTTCCACAGTTAGCTCCGGTAGGGTTGAAGCTAGGTGGCTACATCCGTTAGCTCGGCTCCCACCTCCGCGTTAGCTTTGGGTTAGCCAGGGTTAGCTCGTAGGTAGTTCGCCCGGGTGTCGTCACTCGATCCCAGCCTTACAGCCCCACCCTCAGCTCCTCCTCTCTTCCCTTTTATGGAATTGTCTGGGCTGGACGGAACCTGTGACACGGTCAAAATGGCGGTGGTGGCCACCTCCCATTATAAACAAAAAACGTGTTATTGGAGCCTATGGAATCGTTTTGTCCAGTATGTACAGTCTATGGGTCATTCGCAACCCTGAGTGACGCTACCTTAATAGAGATCAGAGGGGTTTACATGAGGGTTGGTTCAGGTGGAGGGGAAAAAAGGCACTTCAGAGTTACCCTCCCACCAGGAGGGTAGCTTTGCTCCGCAAAAAACACCTCAAACATATATGCAACAGACTTCAGACAACACAACATAAATGTCCACTAGGCGGGGTGGTGGGTTGGGACTATCCCTACTTCAGTTCTTGCAGCCACGATAAGCAGCGCATGTCACCTCAGTGTGGATAGGGGGAGGAGCATTGAGGGTTGGATGGTTGCAGTGACCCCTGAACGTTTCAGCTGCCTTCCCTCAGTCCCGCCCAGGCTGGGATAGGAGACAGAGTTGAGCTGCCATAGTGACGGCACATTCCACATATCTTCTGAGGGGGGAGTTTTAGTTTGAGCCTTGCAGGCTCAAGGACACCAGATTCTGATTAGAAATTGTTTTGGGGCCAGACAGAGATAATTTCCTCTCTGTCTTACAGTTTGTTGGTCCTCAACCTCTCAAAATCTCAATAATGGACATTAAACTATCCCAGTCCGTGCTGATTCGTCCACTCTCTCCTTGATGGCATCCATCTTTTGTGCTAATAATGAATCTCGGCCAAAGTCCCAAGTTTACGATTCATCTCGGCAATTATGTGAGTCTGTGAATTCACAGCGCGGTGCAAACCATCTCTGAGCTCTGGGATCAGGCCAATATTCCTCGACAGCTCGTTAATTTTCCGGTAAGCCAGGTACCCTCCAATGCCGATCAGCAAGAAACCCGACACCAACACCACGAATATCCACACATCTTCAGAGTCCTCTACGGACAGCTGGTCTGTCTCGGAGGGGCATCCGGGAGCCCCTTCTCCGATTCTCATCGTTGAAAAAAATGTATCAACCGCGTTGAGTGACCAACTGACAAGATCCATTTTAGTGAATTTCAGTTTCCAGTTTCCAGAAAAAATGCAGTAGCAGCCGTGCACCCAGCACACACAGACAGACAAAGGCCTTGAAGATACGATATGAAGGAGAAGAGAAGGAAAGCGTCTGCACCCTCCAAGAGCCGAAAGAAGAAGACAGATGCATTCAGATGCAGCCCCCTGCCCTGCCTGCATGTCAGAAAAATAAACAAAACGCTACCTTGCGGACCGATGGGTCCACTGTTTCCACTACCCTCTCGAAGGATTCAAGATCCAGGCGGTGGTACCGTCGGAAGCATTCAGGGTCTTCAAGGCACATCTCTTGGAGTAGATTGGCATAAACTTCTTGCCTGGCTTCTTTACAGCCACCGTAGCAATACTTTCCTAACTTTGAAATGATGGTGGTGGTGACGCCTCATCAACAAAAAAGTAGAGGCATTTCGTCCGTTTCCAGCTCTGTCTCCGTTTTGTTTATATTTTCACATGCAGACAGGGGGCTGCCATCTTGGGTCATGTGAGCAGAGTACGAGCTTTGATTGGCCACAAGAATATTTCAGCTCAGCCAGCAGCTCACGTAGTTCACACACGGCAAGTTTTTACCCCCCGTGAGGCAGAAATGATCAAACCAGTCAGATATTCACCTCAGCGTCTCGTGAGGTGGAAAACTCAGTGATAATCAGGCGCACACAGCGAGGTATCTGCTGAGCAAACGGTCATTCGAGGCCGTTTGCTCAGCAGTTTACTCTCGTGCAGTGGCGGCTGGTGAAAAGTATTTTTGGTGGGGCTGTGCCATTTTTTATTTTTAAACAAACTTGTGCTTTCTGAGCTTTGTGCACAACTTCACTATTTCCTGAATTAAGCACAGCTCTTTTATTTCCTGTCTTACATTATTGGACAAACTGATTAATCCAGGTGTGTCTGACTATTGGCACGCTGCCTTGCGGACCAAGGTTGAAAAATACTGCATTAAATTGCACATAAAATAACACGACCATAAATGGTAAATAGGCAATGCAAGAGGCAAGTAACAAAAACATTTTGTTTAATTTCAACATTTGAGTGAACACCAAAAATTATGAGCAGGTCACTGTTACAGTAATGGTAGTAAACACCACTTAGACAAAATGCCAGAAATTTACACTGTTAAATATTTCTGGAGTGTTGTGCCAAGGTCAACTTTATACAAAGATCAAGTGGATGCATTTGTGTGTGTGTGTGTGTGTGTGTGTGTGTGTGTGTGTGTGTGTGTGTGTGTGTGTGTGTGTGTGTGTGTGTGTGTGTGTGATACCTCATTTGGACAGAAATTTTGCCCTTCTGTCCTTCTGAGTGGCAAAGCTCTCGATGAGCTTTTTATTGAAGTCAGGAATGTTTGTGACAAGCTTTTTTTTCCATGGAGAGCATGGCAAGAGCATTCAGCCCATCCTTTGTCATGGTGTTCCTCAAGGAAAGTCTTAATCCTCTTTAAAGTAGATAAATAAATAAACAACAGATAAGTACATAGGAAACACTTTCATAGGAAATAATGTCATCAGTATCCTCTTACAAATGTCATATTTCCCAGTTTTTGGGAGAATAAAACATTTCTGATTCTCAATCAGATGTTTTTACATTTGAGGTAAAAACATCTAATTGAGAATCAGAAATGTTTTATTGTCCCAAAAGCTGGGAAATTTGTTTGCTGCAGCAGAAGTGTAACAAGTAAAATGGAATCAGATTGATGTATGTACAAATTTACATGAAATACACATTTACGTGATTAAATATGTATAATATGTATGCGTGTTGAAATGAGTTTTTACAGTTATTGCACATTAAACAATGTACATGTTATTAAACAAATGTCCCGGTTTGTGGGACAACCAAGGATTTCTGATTCTGATTGTCTTGTTCACAGAAATGTAATGTACAGCTTACCTCTGCACCCAGCTGCTGTTGTTCCCCCTGTCCAAACGTCCTCCGTTTCTTCCGTTTCCCTCGTCGAGCTGCATGGCAATGTTAGCTCTGCCTAGCATGGCTAGCTTCACCGTGTTGTTGTCCATGTGGGCCCGGGATGACTCGTGTTTCTTCACCTTCTCAGAAAAATGTTTCATGTCTGTAACTCCTGACTCATCCATGCCTTATCTGTCCCAGTCGTTTTGAATAACAAACACGGAAAGCAAAATAACGCATTAGCGTGATTGCATCCAGCTAGCCAAGCCTTCCTGGTGTACCAATTTCGGGAGAAGCCTCATGTGTACAGTTTACCTCTCTCCTTGTCCTGCTGGCTTATCTTTACGTCGGGCTGATCTGGTCCAAGCTCTTTGACATTAAGTTTTTCCACCATAGTTCTCCTCTCGAACGGATACTGGAGAAGAGACCGAACTGAATTCAGTGGCTGCTGAGATCCGGTATCCATGCTGGTTGTAGTCACCGGCGGCGCCCATGTTACATCTGCGTCACGACCAAAAACGACTCTGCCGAGTTCTACCGAACACCAACGAAAGCCTTTGGCGGTAGCTTTATCACCCATCATGCTTCTGAAACAACGTCGACGCTGATTGGATACATTCCCATTCCTACCGTTTGATTTTCTTGTCAGCAATTGGTCGACTGGTTCCGTGCAGTTTGGGCAATTCAAAAACAGCCTACAGCCTTTCTGTCGCCTCCACCGCTCGGCAGAGAGCTTCTCATCAATATAGATAAATAAATATATGATTTGTTTTTGTTACGAAACACACAATTAACTTAGAATATGTGATTATTGTTAATTTTATTTATTTATTTTTTTAAATAAAAATTAAAAACACTGGGGAAAACTGGGAGGGCGGCGCCCTATCGCCCTCTACTGGCCAGCCGCCACTGCTCTCGTGTGCAGCAGGCTTAACTTTCCTTCCTTTCCCAGTCAGCTCATGGATCCCCAGAAGAACAAAAAATTAATGCAAGTCAATGGGGCTAAAACAGCTATTTTCTATCTGCTAACCCCAACCCTGAATCGCTCATATGTTGTACTTCAGTTTAAATGAAAATTAATGACGGGTGTTTTGACGACGCCTGTCATGTATTTTGAGATTTATCAGCTTGTAAAAATTTGTAATTACTCTGACTACAAATCAGACATCAGTGCATTGCATATGACATCACCACATATTCTCCTCTCCCCTAGCGTAGCTGCTACTTCATCACATGGCAAAATTTATGGTGGTTCTTTCCTCCTGAAGGAAGGATTCAAAGCTTGCTAAACGTATAGCCATTTTTCCTCTGCTTTTCTCCGTGTCTGGTTAAATTACATCAATTTGTTGATGTGCATTTGTAATCCTGGACGTATTTTCACACAAAACCTAAAATAATTGTTGCCCCTGTTTGAAAATAAGTGTTTTCTTGGCATCAAAATGTGTCCTTAAAATTCACGAACATCATATGTGGAATTCAATAGCGCACATCAAACGGGATTTGAAAAAAGCTTTAATACCAAATTGACTCAGGGCTGCAATCTCACACATTGAGCGTGAGACATGCATTTGACCATGGTGTGCACGCACCCCCACCCCCACCACCACCACCTTTCAAAAGCTGGCAGCCCTGTTGCCTTCCATTCATTTTTTTCATTATTCTGAAGACTCATGGTCCAGAAGTAGATGGGCGTGACTTAAGAGTGGGGCACACCGGAGGCAGACGCGCCGCTGAGATTTTGAGAAGTCAAGTAGTCACACAGGACATGCCACGCTGCTGAGCGCTTCTTGGACAGTCGCACGATAATCACAACATTACGCGGGACTTGAGAACAGAAAGCGGGAAGTGACTGCATTATTTAAATGTGATCAGACTTGTCGTCGTGTTTTGTGAAACTCAAATTCATTAAAAATGGTTAAGTATACTATTTATTTGAATATTTTAAGATCAATAGTACTTTAAAGTGATCAAAAGTGCGTCTAGGTTTGTGTCCGTGGTTGAGTTTCTGTCCTAAAGCCATTCCACGTCACAATGCTTTTTGTAAAGTACTCCACAATGTTGTAAACAGCTGGGGTGCTTGACAAAGAACTGGCACCTATCTTCAGCGCCTCAGCACGGCTCTTCTGGGACGCAGCGCTCCCTGTGTGCCCACTCTCATTAACTATAATGGCCTCTACTTAAAATGACGGTGCGGGCACAGTGCGAGCACGGTGCGTATGCCTCCAGTGTGCCCCAGGCTTTAGGCTCCCTATCGGAGAGGGGCTTGGAGTAGAGCTGCTGCTCTTCTGGCAGCAGCTCTCTCGCCCATGAGAGGGAATTATACGCTAACTTCCCCATTTGTGACATCACAAACGAGGACGTTTTTAAACAGCTTGTTTTAGTCACATAATTTTTAAACCAAACACTGACAGAAAATGGATGGACAGATTTTTTCACGTTTTGAATGTTTAAAGTGGCAGGACAAAATCTGTGAGTTTGCATATTACCCCTTGTTTACAAATTTTGCTAATTAAAATAAAAATGTTAGAAATACCTGCAGGAATTAGTATGGATTTTGGAGTGTGGAGATGAGGGAGTGAAAAGGAAGGTTTTCACTTTTCTCTCAGGCTTCTGCTTCTGATTGATTCAAGTGGATCAAATACTGGATAAAAAATTGACAAACCCTCAATTTTAACAATTTGTTGCCTGGTGTACGATTGAATGCAGGTTTCCAGGTATTCTCATCTTCCAAACCACTGAAGACACTTTTATCTAAAAAGAGCTACTTAGTGATATTAAAGGACTTAAGTGGGACAAAAGGAAAAATAGGTGTGTTTAGTGTGGCAAGATGATTTTCAAAATTCCTCTAAACTCTGATTTTTAAGTGCACTGTCTAATTAAAGTCTCACTCTGTACCATGACAAGTGTTTTGATTAAAAACTGGCTAAAGGGAGTGAATTTCTCAATTTAAGCCATGATAAACATCACATTATCAAGCTAATATCTTAATAAAATGAGATCAGTCTTTCAAGGCAGGCAGGGTGAAAATTCATAGCCACATTGATCTGCTGCTCTGCTGACCTGTTGATCAGCATTAGCCCATCCCTGAGGAGGTCACATGACTGGGTCACCCAGCTGGACGGCAGCTGTGTGGCGCTGGGAGGGCTACAAGTTCTG
The DNA here is from genome assembly GCF_043380555.1 of Nothobranchius furzeri. NCBI lineage: Eukaryota > Metazoa > Chordata > Actinopteri > Cyprinodontiformes > Nothobranchiidae > Nothobranchius > Nothobranchius furzeri. Next base: position 3,459,700 of record NC_091751.1, on the reverse strand, counting down.
ATGATGGGGAAATGTGACGCAATGTGAGTTTCAGGCTGATCTGGGTCACCGAAAGAGTAAATGTGTAGAGAATGTGTATCCGAAAGAACACGGGCATATGGATGGCTGTGTTTCTGTGTGGGCCATCTGCCCTGACATGATTACTGGAATCAGACAAGAAGTCAGACCGGACCAGATTAGAGTATGAATATAGGGCAGGAAGAAGGAAAAAAAGGGAGGAAAAATTGATGACAAGAAAGAAAAAAGAAAGAAATGGAAGAAAACAAGGTGCGGAGAAAGAGATGTAACAGGAAAACAGCAGCAGAGATGAAAGGTTCAGATTTTTCCTGTGAGACACTCAAACAGTCATATCCATCAGTATACCACATTTATTCATGCGCCATGTTTGTTATTCAGGTAGCATTAATTGTTGATCGCACTCGGGAGACAAGAGCTTCAACGGAAAGCTGATTGCATCGCCATGGTAACCTAGTCCTACTTTTTCCTCCCCTCATCCAGTTCAAGTCAATTTGAGTGGCAGTCGCTTTTATGTGTGTTTTGCTCTCACATCCATAAACACACATTTACAACTATTTCTCATAACATTTGTGTAATCACACACACACACACACACACACACACACACACACACACACACACACACACACACACACACACACACACACACACACACACACACACACCCTTCTAAACTCTGATGACTGGATCCTAAAATAAATGTGTGCGTGTGTGTGTGTGTGTGTGTGTGTGTGTGTGTGCATGCGTGCGTGTGTGTGTGTGTGTGTGTGTGTGTGTGCGCGTGTGTGTACAAAAAGCCTTTCATGTATCACTTTTTACCACTAGTGATGTTTTTTATTCTTCATTATTCCAAACACTTTTTGCAGACATACCCTTGAGCAAGCTCATGCAGCAGCAAAAAAAAAAAAAAAAAAGCCCACAAATACATAACCATTGTCACTCGACCACTGTTTTCTACTAAGACAAGTGACGGAGTGGCAAAGAGTTTCCCAAGCTGTTGCCCTGGCAACACTAAAGAATAATCCTCCGTGGCCATGACGACCAGTGATGCACATCCAGTGTGTTCAGTGAATTTTTATTTAGACACCAGCAGAAGGCCATTGCATGTGTGTTGGCATTTGTGTTCTTAAGGATTTCTATGAGTATGAAAACATGTGACTGCGTTTCAGCGTTTTATTTGAGTCACATGTAAATGTGTTTGTCTTTTTGCACAGTTCCTTCATGTGTAGAGGGATGTTTTATCTGACATTTAAAAATGCTTTTTAAATAAGGAAATGTATCCATCATCACTTGTTTATGTTAACACAATCAGGTCAAAGAGGAAGTGATTTTTATACATTCCCTGTTATGTGGCTTGATAGAATCTATGGTGGGGAATTCCGTTAAACAGGGTGAAACAGTGTGTGTGTGTGTGTGTATGTGTGTGTGTGTGTGTTTTATTAAGTCATAATCTCATATATCTAGAGGAAATTAAAAATGCACACATAATAAATGAATGAGTGAGTTTTAAATAATTCAGGCTTTAAGCAGTCAATAATTGATTTTTTGTTTCCTATAAGGTAATGTTTTATTCATTTAGCTAATAATTTACTTTGCAAATCTAAAGGTTTTGTTTGTAAATCTCAAAGACCAAGTTCACTGAGAAAATGTGTTTTACTTGTTAAGTTTGAAATACGATAAACGTGAAACTGGTCTTCTACCCCCATTTTCTCTATTAGCTGTTAGCCTAGTGAACTAGATCAAATTCTTGCTTTGCAAAGAATGATCTAGGCACGCTCCATTGGAACCTCAGCAGCTCCTACCAGGACTCTGGCTAGCCAATCACAGCTCTCTAGAGGGGTTTCAAACACATAAAGAGCTGTGATTGGTCCATAATGGTGGGCCAATCATAGTGCTCTATCTGCTTAGTGAACAAATCACAGAGCTTTATCGCTTTGTGGGCCAATCAGGGCTCTCTATATGCCTGGTGGGTGGGATGATGCAACAGAGTGAATCAAGAGTATGTCACATTCATTGTCCAGTGGAATGGGGAGATCATTTGAAAGACAACGGTAGAACCCGCCCCACAACCGAGAGCCGTCAGTGGAGCATGGCCAGACTAAATAATACATTTATTTAGTCTGGCTTGCCAGGCTATATTAGCTGATAATAGAAAATAGACAGAAAAACACTTAATTCCGAAAAGCTTGACAGATCTATGTCACACTGTCACTTAATATTCATAGACTCACCCATCTTGACTCACAACGGGAAAGGCTGTTGCTGGTTTAGCGTCCGGAAAACGGTAGAGAATGTCCCGGCTAGTAGAAGTTAACCGTTAGCATTAGCAAATCCATAATATTGCAGAACTCCTTCAGACTTCTGTTATTTGTGGAGATAAAACATCAACGTTGCAAAACAGTCAGTGGTAGAGTCACGTAACACTTCTGTTAGCCAATCAGAGATGAGATGTCTGAATTTCAATTCAATTCATAGACTCCAAATCCTGACGTGTTCTGCTCACCTCCCCTCTGGCTGACTTCTACTTCCTGAAACAGCCCCCCCCCCCCCCCCCCCCCCCAGAGATTGGCAAAGCATTAATTTATGCTAGAGATCACTGCAAAAGTTTTAGGAGAAAACAAAATGTGTGTCAAAAGCACTGGCGTAGATTTGCCCTTGATATAGGTGGGGACCTATGAATCCATGTGTTACAAAGGTAGAACTCAAGGAGAGAACATCATTTAACCCTTTCTGCACCTCTAGTGTAACAAGACATTGACAGGCTTGTCTTTTTTATTTTTTATTTATCGAAGGTGGTGGAATTATTGATGGGAACTATTTAGTCATCGTTGGACATTGGTGGGGACTTATAAATCTTTGCATTACGAAGGTAGAACTCAAGGCGAGAAGGTCATTTAACCCTTTCTGCACCTCTAGTGTAACGAGACTTATTTTTTTTAGCGAAGGTGGTCAAATTATTGGTGGGGACACGTCACCTCCGTCCATGCCAAATCTATGCCCTCGGTCAAAAGGTCTCCCCCCAGTGGGTGAATACAATCTATGTACAGAAGCTAAATTATTACTTAAATTGAGATTTTTGTATTATCTGGCTTTTTCAACCACTGCTCAATCTTTAGAGTCCCTTGTAGCAAAGTTGCCAGTTAGCTTTTCCAGCAGAAAATTGCCAACATTGTTTCAGATTTCATTTCACCATAAAATTATAGCAAGAAACATTTGGGGAGTTGTCATAAAAAACTATGGAAGAAGATTTTTTTATAAATGCATTAAAATTGAAATAATTTCTATTTTGTAGTTTGACTATCAAATTTTTAACTGAAAATGCGTGAAACCAGTGAGTGCTGTCTGGTCCCAATTACCTTTACTTAATCCCCTAAAATGCTTACATCAAATAAGCTAATAGAACAAAGTCATTTTATGGCTTACACACACAACTAAATTGTACCAGTAGATCATTATGTTCTCCTTAACTGCTCCTGTAGAGCCTAGCTAGTGGTCTTACATGTGTAAAAATCTATAAAGACTATTAGGGATGTAGGTAAATGTGAGAAACAATAGATGCATGTATGCAGCAGGAAATAAATGTCCCATAGAAAAAACTAAAACAATCGCCTCGGGGCTGATGGACAGAAACTGACGCAGAGAAAGTCGACCTTTTCAGCAACACCTCGGTGTGTTTGAGAATGTGTATGAAGGCCACATGTCATATCTGCAGGGCTTGTCAGTAATCATATCACTTAACAATAAGTGTTAGATTCAAGCTAACATGAGGATACAGGCTGGGAGAAGGAGCTCTAACTTTTGCTTGAGATTGTGCACTCTCGCACGTACACGTCCCCCAGCACTTGCAGACCAACTGTGTGTGATGCTGAGAGTCCCTGACAGCCATATAAATAATCAATAACTTCAGACTCCCACAGATGTGTGCATTTTCACCAATGCCTCCTTTAAGCAAACTCACAAGTGTCAAGCTCCAGAGTGTAAGGCACCCCTCCAAACTTGTGATTACGTCATCAATAGTCTCCTGTTGATGGGTCACATTCATCAGAACAAAATGTATTTCTTTAAAGCCATACTATGCAACCTTGTCATATTTTTTATGTATTTTCTTGAGCCAGCATGTGCTAAAATCCCTCTTTCAGGGTTAACGAAAGGTCAGTCAGACCTCTACCACCCTCTGTTTCCAGAATACCGCATTTGCATCTTCAGTGTGCCAGGCAGCCACCGACTGGACTTAGAAATAAAATATCTGACATGCCTTGCGCTGCAGTCTGCTTCCAGCACATTTTCTGCATATTTTAAATCATGAACAGTTGTTAGATTATGGTGTTGAAAAGACAAACGCACAGCAAGGAGGTAAGTTTCACTTCGGCTTGACCACAGAGAATTAATAACGGACACTAGGGGGTGCTAAAAGCAAGCAAAACAGCCATTAAGCTTTTTTTTTAGTAATTTTTTTATTCTAATGACAACCTCCCAGTGGTGGTGTGATATGTTACACCACAATCAACCATTCTCTGGGAGAGTAGTTTTCCAGCTGGTGTAAATGAGAAGACCTAGATGTTTGTTTGTTTGTTTGAAGGACACTGACATTTTTTAAAACCTGTCCTCAAGTTGACAACAACGCACAACAGATTGTCCTAAAACCCATTTCACATGGCAGGATAATAATCAATTCTCCCTTTTAAACAATCTTAGGGACACGCCTAATTTATGTAAATGCTCTTCAGATCATCTTATCAGAAATTCCGTAGGTCATTCACCCCCTCTGCAATGAGAGTGTATAAGTCCTCAGTGTTACTGGTACTGGCATTATCCTGGTACACAATAACATTAGTGCAATATTCAGTATGTGTTCCATACTTGTGCAATACCAGATGTACATTAATGTCTGCGTCCTTTACAGTAGGCTGCATAGTTCCAGCAACACAATTTTCCATTTTCTTTGTTGTTTTTAGTGGTTAAAGGTAACAATAAAAGCTTCCTGCCTTTGTGTGTTTACCTGTAAACGTGTTATTACTTTCTCATCTATCTCTTCTGTGTTTACTCTGCTGTAGCAAGTGAATTTCTTCACGGATCAATAAAGTCTATCCTATTCTATTCTCTATTCCTACCATGTGTATGGTCTGGACCACTCCAACCATAAATCTGGATTTTCAAACATCTTGAATTGTCATGGTCCAATTTTTCAAGACAAACAAGGGTGCTGCCTGTTGAATGTGATATGTTGCCAGTCAGGAAATGATGTAATAGAAGCGTGTGTCATGCTCCTCCTTTGCCATGGATTCTTATTCAGAAGTCACGTTCGATCTTGCGAGCTTTCCTGTGTGAAGACTGTAGTTTTTACCAGGTCATGAGACACCATACAGAAGTGATGTGGCATTCATGAACAAATCAAATCTTTTAGACGGCTCTTTAAAGGGAACAAGGAGAGGCGGGTCCTTGTCTTGTCTTCCAGTAAACCCCCCCCCCCCCCCCCCCCCCCGACACACACACACACACACACAAACACACGGACATCAGCGGAACGTTCAAACGACCACAGCATAGCCAAAATGCATCAGCAGCCACATGACTTAGTCATTTTCCGAAGGATTTTATCAGGATTTTGGAGTCACTGTCTTTATTAGCATTGCTTTAGCTCTTTGAGATTTGTGGGCATTTGTTTCTGAACAGCTTTACAGGTTCCATCCTGGTCTTCATCTCAGCCAGCGCATTGCTGGTTGAGCTCTACAAAAAACGGAGTAGCTGTAAATCATCAGTGAAGCAGAGTGCCAAGTTGTTTCTTTGGAAACCAGACAGTCATGTTCTTCTTTCTCTTAACTTAATGTAACTCGTACATGAGCGAGGAGATGAATTTACTAGGCTTATTTACAAAATCATTTGATTACTGATGCTTACCAAATTCTATTGGTATGAATGGATTTCTTGTTTTCTTTCCTCACTGGAGACTGAAAAATGCTCATGTGTAGTCTGTTTTTGTGTTTTTTTGCAGAAGCCAACCCTTGCTGGCACCTTTACCTTGGTCTGCTGATTTAATTGACCAAATGGAATTGAGCTTGGTGATTTGATTCCAATATTTCCCTCTTCTGAGCCACTCTAACTGTATAAGATGCAATTTGGAAGGAGAGTGTGGCCTTCGCTGTGGCAGAAAGAGCTGCAGTGTGAGCCTTTTAATTACAGCAGCTTGACAGGCAGATCCATTCTTACGCCGTTTTGTGTGGAAAATGCACGTCGGGAGGAGGATGAGCAAAGCGACTCAGATGAACAAAAGAGGGAAGTAGGGAATATAAGTAAAGCTGATTAAAGGTGGACTGTTTTGGTTTTTACACAAGAGCATTATGAAGAAACAAGTTCAAATGGAAAGACAGTGAGATGGAGTGGCTCTCCGCTCTAGCAAGCAATCCATCGCTGCCATGGCAGCACAGTCTCTCCCGTCTCCGTAGGAACGGCTCAATCCTGTTGCAGCTTGACTATGCCCCTAGGCAAAAGCAAGAGAATGAGAAGAGAAGAAAAAAAAAAGAAGGGGTGGGAGGGTAGTAACAGAATGGCGAGTTTGGCTCAGAGCATTTGGGCTAACCTGAAAACATGTTGGACTCCTCTTTATTGTCTTTTGATCATCTTCTCTCACTCTCCTGCTCCTCATCCTCCTCTCTTACTTCACCAGAAAACGCAAGAGCATCATTACTAAACTGTGGATGTGCAGCTCTAGAGAAAACCTTAAATCCTTGTTATCTGACTGTGTTTACATTCCCGCACATGAAGCTCTGTATTTTCTGCGTGTGACTTGCTGTCGCTGCTGGAACACACGACCACAACAGCCTGATTGTTTTTTTCTATGAGTTATTTGTCCATTTGTTTGTGACCAGGCTCCAGCTCATTCACGCAGCCTAAGTAGCCCTATTAGCAGGCCAGCTAGCCAAGAAAACAGATGATCCCTTCTGACAGAGGTCCTATTGTTACAGTCAGCTGCGAACAATGCAGCCCTGTCCCCACATTACAGTGGTCAATTCACCCAAGCTTTCAGCCGCTGGTCACTACTCTATCAGGCACGGGGAAACAGGAGGATGCTCACAAGCTTTATTGTATACGGAGGATGTGTGGGGCTTAGTTGATTTATGAGGAGGATTATGTGGAGGAATATAACAGCTTTATTAAATTAGCAATTCATTACGTAATTTCTATAATGCATCAGTTTAATGAGTGTATGATCAAAGATAAAGCTGCTAAGAAGAACCAAGAAGAAGAAGAAGATACTATAAACACTGTTGCTGCACTCTGTGGAGTGTCTTTTGAATTTGTTGGTTACTTAAACAACAAACATGTCAAAACCTAATCTTGCCCAACTTCTGGCAGCTGTACACGATAAGCGGTTAGGTTACTCCCTAACTCACCTGAAGTTGCTCATTCATTGTTTTTTGTTCTAGAGCTCCCGATCTGTATCAGTTCGCAAGTCCTTCTTCAAAACCCCTCTCTTGTCCTCAAGTCCCTTCTCTTACCCAAGCCTGCTGTCTCTCTCCCAACATGGTCTAGCCCTCTGCTAGCCAGTAGCTAACCAGCAGCCAGTGTTGTCCACTCAGTCGCCACTACTGCTCCCTGAGATCCACGTAATACCGGACTCAGCGGCTCACGCCAGCCTTCCGTTGTGTGTGAATCGACGATAGCTGTGCTCCTCAAGCGGCCGACAGAACTTTCTTGTTTCTAAAAAAAAACTCATAAATAAAATGTTTATTTAATTGCTCGGTCATAATAGTTAAATGCTTTGTGTGGGATAGGCTACAGAGACTGGCAAACAATAACACTATCAGGTTCATGCTATTTGTATGGAACTGACCTGGTAGTTGGAGCGAAAGTAGGAAGTTGTTGATGCATTTGGGCTACGGTAGCTGCAATGCCTACTCTGAACTGCATAGCGCTAAAGAGTCTATGGTTTTACACATTGAGGTTTTAAGATGTAATAGTTCTGTAGTCTATGCAAATATGTTCATTAAATTCTTTGCATAAAATCCCTTTCACAAAAAGCGAAAAAAGATTGCAGCATCTCTATGACTGACATTTTTAGTACCTTCCAGAATGTGATATTTCAGGGCTCTGTCACTTTAAGAATAAAAGCTGGAGCTTGCCATGCCCACCCATCTCCTGCTCAGGATGCTATGAGCTGAGAAGCTCCAATATCTGGGAGGGACTCAGTATGGAGCCGTTGCACCTCCTGTGTAGACTGCTGCTGCAGTCTCTACAGGGTCCCACGCCGGCTGCTGCAGTTCCAGTTCCCGAGTTCGAGTCCAAGTGTTCCAGTTCGAGTCCAAGTGTTCCAGTTCAAGTCCATGTGTTCCAGTTTCCGAGTGTTCCTGTTCCCCAGTTTCCTGTCGAGTTCCAGTGTCCCGCGCCTGCTGCTGTTGAGTTCCAGTGTCCCGCGCCTGCTGCTGTCGAGTTCCAGTGTCCCGCACCTGCTGCTGTTGAGTTCCAGTGTCCCGCGCCTGCTGCTGTCGAGTTCCAGTGTCCCGCACCTGCTGCTGTTGAGTTCCAGTGTTCCAAGTTCCAGAGTTCCTGTTCCAAGTCCGAGTGTTCCAGTTCCTGTTCCAAGTCCGAGTGTTCCAGTTCCTGTTCCAAGTCCGAGTGTTCCTGTTCCAAGTCCGAGTGTTCCAGTTCCAGGTCCGAGTGTTCCTGTTTCCCGTTCCAGGTCCAAGTCCGAGTGTTCCAGTTCCAGGTCCGAGTATTCCAGTTCCAGGTCCGAGTGTTCCTGTTTCCCATTCCAGGTCCAAGTCCGAGTGTTCCAGTTCCAGGTCCGAGTGTTCCTGTTTCCCGTTCCAGGTCCAAGTCCGAGTGTTCCTGTTCCAAGTCCGAGTGTTCCAGTTCCAGGTCCGAGTGTTCCTGTTTCCCGTTCCAGGTCCAAGTCCGAGTGTTCCAGTTCCAGGTCCGAGTATTCCAGTTCCAGGTCCGAGTGTTCCTGTTTCCCATTCCAGGTCCAAGTCCGAGTGTTCCAGTTCCAGGTCCGAGTGTTCCTGTTTCCCGTTCCAGGTCCAAGTCCGAGTGTTCCAGTTCCAGGTCCGAGTGTTCCTGTTTCCCGAGTCGACGTCTCAAGTGTTGCGGTTCCCAAGTGCAAGTGTCCCGAGTCTCCAGTGTTATCCGCCCCTTGGGGGGGGGGGGGGGGGGGGGGCACTGTCACAATCTGCTCCTGCCTCCCTGACTGTGTCTCTCCCCTGCCCTTGATTAGTTTGTATTTGTCTCACCTGCCCCTTGTTAACCTGCCCATGTGTTCCTGATTTTCCCCTGAGTGTTTATACCTCCCGTCTTGTTTGAGTCTTTGTCGGATCATTGTTTGTTGTCAGCGTTGTTTTGTTCTGTCGTTCTCGCTCTGCCATTAAAACCATTTTTATTTCATCCGTGCCTGCATTTTTGCCGGCAGCTCCTCCACACACGGTCCGCCGCCACCCACACCCTCAACGTGTTACTGTACCATTTTTTTCTTTTCTTACACAGTTTTAGTAAAAAATAGTTTTTTTTTTTTTACCTGACATGGTTCAGCTAGTATCTCTAGCCATCATCAGAGATCGCCGGTGTTGGTGGATTCACTTTCTTTTATTCACGGGCAGCAGAGGACGATGTCGCCCTCTACTGCCAGCGTCCTCCTTGCTGATGACACTCTCCCATGTGTGATCCAATGTGAATACTCCATCATCTCTGTTTATGATTTTGTGCCCACGTCTCCTTATTTCTATTGCTTCTTGGATCCATCTTTTATATTTTTGTTGTTCTGTGTTTATGATCAGTGTGCTGTCCCAGTCTATTATATGGTTTTGCCTTGTTCAGTGGTCTTTAATGGCTGATTTCTTGATTGTTTTGATGCTCTTGTGTGTCTTCGACTTGTTTCCCTCACTTTCTTTTATCCACTACTGATTAAAGGAAGCGGCGATCTCTGATCACTGTTAGACAGCGCCGGCGCTCCGCACACGCACACCACGCATAGCGCGTAGGGCACCACGCCGGGGGAGGGGCACCAAACGCAAGCTTATGAAAAAATAATATATACATGATGAAGACAGATTTCAGTTAGAAGATGTGCAAAGCAAGTTAACTGCATGTTTACGGAGAGAAAACAATACAAAAAGTAAAGGAGATGGACCGTGTCCACTTTTCACTCTCTGTCCGGGATGTCTGGACTGGGGGTTCTTGTGAAAATATCCGGCTTTTCATCCAGGAGCAGGGATTGAATTATGGGGGAGCTGTATATCCTACACATCCAGGGGAGCCGGAAAAGTTTTCTACCTATATTACATCATTTATGGACTCTTTTGAGCAGAGAGCACAGACAGCAGCACAGCGCTGATGGTTGTTGCGCAGCGCTCCAGGCTGCTGCGTCCAGCGCACGGTCCATTCTCAAAGTGGCGCAACCAAAAACTATAATTAACACACGATCGTTCATGTCCGCACATGTTCTCTACTTTCTGTCTTATCTGTGCCTGAAGCGGTCTGCTACTGCGGAGCTCATCGCCTGTGCTGTGGTGATTTCACCTCACTGACGCAGCATCGAAACGCGCTCTCCGCTTTGCGGTCAGGAGGAGATACTTTGATCTGCTCAAAAGTAACTGATGAGGTGAAAAAGTAAGAATCCAGGCAACAGTTTTTCTGGAGAGTTGAGAGGAGATGCAGGAAGATGAGAGACAGACAGGACAGGAAAATAGTTAAATAAAAACAAGAAAACAAAAGAAAGTGTTGAAAAGTAAAATGTACGTAGATTTATCTCCACTACACGTTTTTATAAAACAATAAGTTACACACATGTAATATTTATACATCTGATACAGCTCAGATCACCTTCAAAACTCAGTCACACACCCAGGGCCGTTTCAAGACATTTTGGGGGCCAAGGTAAAATGACCCCCCCCCCCCCCCCCCCCCCCCCCCCCACACACACACACACACACACACACCCCACCACCACCACCAACAAGCCCCCACAATGCGGCTCTAAAAATGGTCCCATCCCGGAAGTAAGAAAAATTGCAGTTCCACCCTCATCCACTAGGGGCTGGTGTCAGAAGCGAGCAAATCCTCATTGACTCCCATGTTGAAAATGCCAATTTCACAGCAGAAATAAACATGTTTACAGCCTGGTACCAAAACATGTTTTTTGTCTAAATTATCTAGTTTATACTCATGACAACTCTGAGGGGGGTGAATTTTTTTCTCACTCTTCTGTTTAAGTGTATTGAAAGCCTAAAATTCTGTATAATTAATGAGCATCAGACCCACGTGACCACAGAGCTAGCTCCGTGGAAAGGCCTCAGTACAGCCTCGGTCTCTCCTGGAAACTGTTTCGGGATTTTGAGTCTCTGTGCTTGTGAATTCTGTTTTGGATATTATTGGTGCAATTGTTGGACAAAATGTCTTGCAGTGGTATTAATTGCACTAATAGAGCGTCCAAGGAGTCTCCACTTCATTTTTTTCGGTAAGTTAAAATCTATATTTGTATTTTATGTCACTGCCGCCTTTAAACTAGCTGAGTTTACCGAAGTAGCTAGCTCATCACTTCTTCATGTAAAATTTAGTTTTTCATGTCTGACTTTAACCGCATCTAATACTGTATTACGGCGTGAGCGCAACAGCGACAACTTAATATCGATGTGTAAGCAGCCCGAGAGGGTGTTTTCATCTGAACCCTTAAAACCTCCAGCAGGCCACGCTGCACTATTGACGTGTTAGCGCGCGGCGCTAACAACTTAGCGACGTGACATGTCTCTGAGAAAGCGTAAAAACACGGACGCTTCTTCTGAAGCGGGAAAATAACACTTCTTCTTAAGCAGAGCAGGATGTCGCCTCGGCTCGTTCACGGCCGAGCCGGACTGAGCTCGATAACATTGACCAAGCACAGCCACTGGGCCGTTGTAGCTGCCACCAGGCCTACTGAAAGAACACCAGCAAGTTTCATCACACTCGTAAAGTTTGTTTTTGCTGGGGACCCCCTGTATTTTACCGCTCCCTCCTGCAGTCTTCCCCTATTAAAATTGAAAATGATTCTGTAAATTCCGTGTATCAATAGAAAAAATGTCTGCTTCTGCCAGCTGCAGTAAATGTAGACTCCATATAATAAATAAGTGTATCTCCTTTGATCCGCATTAGTGATATTTTCAGCACCAGAACAGTGAAGCAACAGATTCCTGAGTTTGTTAATAATTTTATTTATTCGGTGCATCTTTCCTGTTCTATTTTTCTCTGAAATGAGATCAAATCAGTGCTTCTATGGGTTGTCTCCTCTCTGCACTAGAAATTTTTACTTTATTTAAAGACGTGTCATATTTTCTCCCCAAGCCTGACCTGACCGCAGATATAGCTCGGTGAGTTGGTAGATAGTGCTTGATGTTAGAAGTCTGTATGCAGAGGTGGAAAGTAACGAATTACATTTACTCACGTTACTGTAATTGAGCAGCTTTTTTGTAAATTTATACTTTTTAAGTCGTTTTTAAAATCTGTACTTTTACTTTTACTTGAGTAAGTTTTTTAAAAAGAATTGTTATTCGCTACATTTTAAGTCATATCCGTTACTGAGTAAAAATAAATTGTAGGCTTAATAAATTAAAAATATTACGTGTAGCAGCGTCGGAACAGAAAGAGACACCTGCATGTTCGCCGCGTCTAAACCGGGAGGGGCTACACGCTTTATGATGAGGACAAACAGCCATTTTTACCGCAGTTTTGTTAAAAAAACATCAGTTCAGTCCCTGTGATCCACTCGCTGTTTACCTCCTCTCCTGTGGGTTGGAAATCGCACCTTTGCGCACCGGTGTGACGTCATCAGAATTCTGCTCGGTTCGGCAACCAGACTCGGTTCCGTGTTTGAAATGTGTTTCCTTACCGCGCACGGAAGCGGCAAAATTACGTTTAGCGCTCCTAAGAAGCCGATTATCAGCGCTCTGCTCATAAAACAGAAGACCTGCAGGCCTCTGTGAGTTAATCCTGATACTGTTCAGGTGTAAACATTGTGCTCCATCCCTGTGTTTGAACTCAGAAGATGCTCCTTGATGCCACAGATATGTGATGATTTAGCTTGTTTCTTTTTTTACTCCAGAATAAGAGATTAAATTATTACAAAAGTTAAATTAGTCATTCCAATGATTCTAACATGCTGCTGTGTGTGAGTGTGTGTGTGTGTGTGTGTGTGTGTGTGTATGTGTGTGTGGGACTGCATAAGGCAGCATGGTTTCATCAAATCCATGCATCCTATATCTTGGCTGAAGTAATGGCTCAGGAAAATAACTTGTATTTAATAAGCAATGATGTCTCTGCAGTGTCTATGATAATGTTTTATCATATGGGCCATTCCCATAGTTACCGGGTAGCCCCAGTCGGCCCCAGCCTGGCCCGGTTGATTCCACACATCCTTGCCTTAAGCCCATGTGGGCTGATTCTACCCACCAGTCAGAGGCTTGCTCTAATGGAAGGTGTGAATTTGCTGTCAGCAGTGGGTGTGTTGGCCCTGGTCGGCCTGAAGCAGACCCCCTCGAGAAGAGGGCTGAGAATGAGCCTTGGTTGGCCCGGAAAAATACCAGGCCACCCAGATATGTAAACAACCTACGCTACCCGGCCTGGGCCGACCCGGTACAGATGGGAATTGCCCATTATATATCTTTGGTCTGGGAGGTGTAACTTACCATGATACAAGCCTTTTAAAACATGTTAAAGTGTTGCAAGAGGAGATAAATGCCTAAATTTAAAGTTCATGTTTGGAGACCAACCTTCACAGTTTGGAGGCTCACGCTGGTGAGGAGACACCAGTAGTTCTAGTAACACCTGGGCTCCCAAGGCCTGTTCTGACAGGATGGACGTTACGGGACCCTTAAGGATTCCAGTTGGATGATTGGAGGATTATTTAGGAGGATTGGGATGAACAAACTGGTTTCAGTGGTGAAGGGTTAAAGGTATTGGCTCGGCATTAAAATTGTAGAAATGCAAAATAACTACACTTTACCATCTATATAAACATGTACTGGGTCCAGTTTTTTATTTTATTGAGGACTTTTGTCATAAATCATTAAAGAAAATCCAAATCCTCTCCTCCAGACAGTGAAGAACTGTGTTTCGCATACGTCACTCCAGCACGTAAAACAAGCTAGCTGCTGATGCTAATATTGTGAATCACTGTTATTTGTTTACTTTCATTCTCCTAATTATTACGTAAAATTGCGTTTACAGCTGCAGCACAAGGTCCGAGCCATGTGTCTGTGTGCTACACGCATTTTTAAATAACAGGTCTGATCTAAAATAATAACCTACATCTATAAATCCATCTAGAACCGCACCGCTACTTCTGGACTCCAGACGAGTCCCGTTAGCATGACTGCAGCAAAACTAACCGTGTTCGCTCCAGTAAGGAAAGAACAAGTCCTTTGGGAAAGCTACGACACACACACACACACACACACACACACACACACACACACACACACAGAGATATAATCTAAAAGATGATCTCTATATTTCAACATTAGAACCTCCATGACATCCTGGATTAGTGCAAACAACGAGTTGAGCTAAGGAGTTACTCCAGCATCAGGAGGATTTATTCTGGTAAATTGTAGGTTAAATATTATCCAGAGTTATGTCAATAAATACACACAGCAGGAAAACTGTAGATTACTGAACTATATTGGGACACATGATGGAGCTAAGACCAGCTTAGAGCTCCCAGTGGAGCACAGAAATGAAATATTTAAGAAAAGTAAACAAACTGTACCAATTTTGGTTCTGAAGATGAACAGAATCCTCATCTATGTCCAAATCAGGTCGCAGGTCTTCTGAGTCAAACGGTCTAAAACATGTCTGCACCTCTGGTAGTGATATCCAGCTGGCGGGGTCGGAGTTCGGTTGAACTTCTCCAGTAATCTAACATCCGTTCTCGTCGCCGTATCCCAGAGAAAAAACAAATCTGACCGACTAGCAGAGGCTTCAGAAGCTACATCTGACTGATGACACAATGTTCTCTGCTATAACGCTAACGCAGAAACAGCGGAGCCAGGCGTTGTTTACTACAGCTGTTTCAGCAGAGCTCCATGTGAAACGTCAACTGCTGCCCAGGGCTTAGACCGGACGTTAGTTTCTGTTTTTCCTGCGCCAGTCACAAACATCAGATTTTCTTACAATTCCAGCCGTCAAGATCCAAAAACCTTTTTCATCTGAGGTTTTAATACACATTTACACATGCTGTTCAAACAAATTTTGCCTCTGGCCGATATCTTTAAATGAGTGAGTGAACCCACTACCAAAGATGAACTCTGCTAATTTTAAAAATCAGCTGCTCTAAATAAGCATTCAGGGAAAAGTCATGGGCTTGTGACTATAACCTAATTTATGTTACTAGTTTGCAGTGTAACTGCCTTTGTACTTCAATATGCATATTTGTTCATTTAATAAAAAAAAAACGGCCACTTTGACATTTATACCCCATTGTCTTTTTTTAACTATTCAGAATAGCCCATCCTTGCACAGTCAAAAAAAGTAACTAAGTAACTTTTACTCTGACTACATTTGAAATAAGCTACTTTTTACTTTTACTTGAGTACATTTTGAGGCAGGTAATTTTACTTGTAATCGAGTAAAATTTCATGAAAGTAATTATACTTGTACTTAAGTACAACATTTTAGTACTCTTTCCACCTCTGTCTGTATGCCATCAGATAAACTCACTCTTTTTTTTTTGGGGTGAGGCTTATACTGCAGTACGCTCGAGTCAGTAATTTCCAGTAAGTATTTTAAAGCCATATACTTAATTAGTTCTTTGTATGAAGTTTTCCTCTAGGTCCGGGGTGGGCAACTCCAGTCCTCGAGGGCCGGTATCCTGCTTCTTTTTGTTTTTTCCCAGTTCCAACACAGTTGATTCAGCAGCTCATCAAGCTCTGCGGAAGCCAGCTAATCTCCTGCTGATTGAAATCAGGTGTGTTGAAACAGGGAAAACAGTAAAACATGTGGGATAGTGGCCCTCGTGGACCAGGATTGCCCGCCCCTGCTCTAGGTGATCCAGAGAGGCTTGACCTTTGGGTGAGCAACCAAAGAGAGTGCTGGACTCCCAATTCATTCTCCAGCTTGTGCAGTGAACACTTACAGAGTCATCACTTCACCACGGACTCCAGGGTACAAACACATTACTTCATATTTTGGTTGAGATTTAAAAAAATGAAGCATTAGCTGTACAATATACATTGCTGTGTAACTAGAAGAAAATCTTCCCCACCCTTGAATTGTCTGTGGCTAGGGCTGTTTAGATGGGAAACAATCATGTTATTAATTTCCATCTAATTCTATGGTTAATTACTCAGAGAAACAATTAAATTTTTGGACAGTCTTTAATGTGTAACTTTATGTATTGGGATGAATGACAAATATTCATGTTAAACTAAAACGTTAGGCATTTAGGGGGAAAAAACAAAATAATAAAGATTATACAGATGTCAAATAAATCAAACTGTAATTAAACTATATATTTTCAAAGTCTCGATTCTGGATAAAATCCAGCATGAAGCTGGATGAGAAGCATGAATCAGGCTTAAGATCAACCCTCCTATATTCATGAAACCAAATAAGTCCAATTGCCTTCTTTAAGAATCCATTTGATGTCATACTGAACAACTGTTGTATTTGATTCTAATTTGAATGATTCTGTTTCAGGTGGAAATGCTGTGTGATTCCTGTGTCCTGTGGCCCATGACCTGTGTCAGCCCGGTTCTGGATGTGGCCTTGCTGAGTTCTCTGTAGCAAGGTTTTCTGGCGCTTGGGGCCGTTCCAGAGTGCACCTGATCCTTGGCGGTCTAAAGCTCAAACTGTACAACTTCCTCGCAGAGCAGATCTCACGAGCCAGGCGCTCACACTGTACGACCCAGTTCTCGGATTCGACCTGACTGCTCACACTGTACGTCTGGTAGCAACACGTCGGCCCTAAAAATATGCTAAAAATAGCAGTTTTTGCACAACACGTTAGACTTTTTGGTCTTGTTTTGCCTGTTCTATTTCGTCTAGTCTTAGCCCTTAAGCTAGCTGCTATTGGAAGGATGATCTCCACATCAGCCAATCATGAAGAGCTTAAATGTACGCCCACCAATAGTGGGCCCCCTCGTGGTATATAACCGCAGTGACCCCACTGCTCACCTCCTTTTTCTCTTCATGCCAAGCTTGAGAGCTTTATTAAAGAGCAAATATTATCTCAAAAGAGCAAATTATCCGAAGACGACTTACCAGCCATGTCCAGCGACACCAGACCCTGCCCGACCTGCCAGACGGGCTCCATTTCCAGCGGCGACCTGCACGCTAAGTGTGAGGTCTGTCTCGGGGCTCACCACGCTGGCCTGGCCTTGACCCCGCAGGCCTCGTGCCCGTTCTGTGCCGCTCTGCCCGTGGCGGAGAAGATTCGCCGGGTCGAGTACTTCACTCCCGCCGCCGACGAAGAATTTCCGGTGGCTGACTCCTACCCGCTGGACAAGGCTTTGGTTTTCTTCGACGCCGGTCAGGAGCCGGCTGGCTTCAACCGGCTGGATGACGTCACTGACAGCGAAAACTACGATGAGGCGGCGTCCCTCCTAGACATAACGGAGGTCGACGAGCTTCGCTCAGCGGGTCCTTCTGCCCCAGTGGCTTCTCGCTCCTCCCTGCCAGCAGTAAGAGCACTGCTCCAGGAGCTGCCCGCCATCATTTCTGCGTCAGCAGCCCGCAAGGGGCTAGCTGTGCCAGAACCGGCCCTGCCTGAAGCGGATGATTTGGTGGGAATTTTCGGGGCAACTCAGACACGCTGTCCAGACCCTGTCTGGCCACGCTTCCCCGCTGCTATGAGCTGCTGGTCTGCCGCCTTCTCCGAGCCTGCCAAGCTCAAGGCGCCAGTCTCCACATATGCGCCCATCACCAAGGTCGAGGGGTTTTCCGACCAAGGCTGGCCATCCGTTCCTCCACTAGAGCCGGATTTGGCCTCGCTGTTCGGCGCCAAGAACCACCTCGCTGGCCCGCGAGCTGTTCCCGCTTCAAAACATGACCAGCTGCTGACGCGGCTCACCGACCGCGCACATCAGTGTGCCTTTCAGACCGGCGCTGCAGGGAATAACATCGCCCTTCTTGCCTTCGGCGTCTCCAAGATGATGGAGGAGCTGGAAGCTCCCGAGGAGTCGAAAGCCGTCATAACTAAGACTGCTGATGCCATCCTCAATCTGTGTGCTGCTGTGCTCACCGGTTCTGCTCGCATCGCTGCCTGGCAGACCCTCATCCAGCGAGCGATCTGGCTGAAGGCCCTGCCCTCCATTCCAGAACATCTGCAAAGGGAGATGCTGGATGGCCCCATCACCACCGATGTTCTGTTTGGTCCCCATCTTAGGGGCGTCATTGAGAGGGCTCAGAAGACGGCCGAACTATCGGCTACGGTGCGAGACCTGGTCCACCCTCGGTCAGCCTCGCACTCCGGCCGTGCAGCCAGAGGATGGGACGAACGGCGCGGAAGCTTCAGACGTCCAGCTGCACCGCCCGCTCCACGGAGCCGGCCTCCCGCTTCGGCTCCACATCAGCGGGACCAGCGAGATGGCGGACAACGGTTCCGGCGGGGCCAGCAGACGCCGTCTTGGCAGTCCCAGGTGCAGGAGCCTCGCCGAAAGCAGCCACGGAAGTGACTCTTTGGGGGGAATGTGTGTGTTACTGATTGTTCTGATGTTGTTGGTTTTGAAATAAAACCCAAAAAACGTCACTCAAAGAGCTCAATCCTACAGTCCTCCGCAGAATCCTCTGCCGAGCTTTCACACATGTTCCCCACACCAAGCACTGCTGCACGCACACATGTTCCTACAGGTAGTCATAATACACGGCCAGCCGTAAGGGTGCGCTCCATTTGCGCTCTGGCCCCAGCATCCGGCCAGGCCCAACTCGTCCCGCTCTCCCCACGCCGTTGGGTGGGGCGGGATGTCATGTCGCTGTCTCGACCACGCGCGGCGGCACAGTGCGCGGCTCCATCCGCTAGCACTCTGTCGCCCCCGTGCACAGGCCCGGCTCCCACTCGTCCTTCACTCTCGGACTCCACGCTCCGCGGTGTGGACCAGCCTGTTCCAGCTGTTTCGCACTTGCCCTTTCGAGCGCAGCCCTCCATGGGTCGCCCCCAGTTCTCTGGTACGGGCGACGGCGGTAAGGGCGCATGCACAACCCTCAGACGTTGTTCACGTGACCGCGCACACGCGTCCATTGTCGGAACGCGCGCACGAGTGGCGCCGCCTTTGCATCATGAGCAAATGGATTTCGGACACCATTCATTGCGGTCACACACTTCATTTTCAGGCCACTCCACCTCCCTTCAACGGGATCGTGGAGACGACGTTCACATCGCAAGTACAGTCTCAGGCGCTAGAGCTGGAGCTGCGGGAACTTCTGTCCAAAGACGCTATTTCCCGAGTCCCTCGCGGACAAGAACTCTCGGGTTTCTACTCCCACTACTTCGTAGTACCGAAGAAGTCGGGAGGAATGAGGCCGATTCTCGACCTGTCCCTGTTCAACTGCTCCATAGCAGTAATGCATTTCCGCATGTTAACGATGAGACAAGTCCTGGAATATGTGCGCCCCGGGGATTGGTTCACGTCAATCGACCTGAAAGACGCATACTTCCACATACCAGTAGTTCCAAACCACCGGAAGTTTCTGCGTTTTTCGTTCAAGGGAGTTCAATATCAGTTCAATCGCCTCCCTTTCGGCTACTCGCTAGCCCCGCGCACTTTCTCCAAATGTCTGGAGACCGCGCTGCAGCCACTGCGCACGGAGGGAATGAGGGTCTTATTTTACCTGGACGATCTTCTCCTGTGCGCTCGGTCCGAGGACGAGGCGTCACAGCAAACCAGGAGGTTGACAGAGCATCTGTCAACCCTAGGGTTTTCTATAAACTGGGAAAAGAGCTCCATCCTTCCATCCCAGTCGATTGTGTATCTCGGGGTGGAGTTGGACGCCTCCCTAATGAGAGCACGTTTGTCGCCTGCAAGAGCGGCAGATCTCTCCACGGTGATCTCCCGTGTTCAACCCCGCAAGATCGTGAGAGCCCGGTTAGTCATGAAACTCCTGGGCATGATGTCCGCAGCCCATTCAGTAGTGCCGCTAGGTTTGCTGCGCACGAGGCGCTTGCAACGCTGGTTCGTCCGCCTCCGGGTACACCCAATACGTCAGAAGAGACATATGTTGAGGATTCCCCCTTCAGTGGGCGGGGACCTCGCTCACTGGGGGAACCCCTGCATCCTCAAACACGGGGTTCCCATCGGACGTCCTGCGTCACACGTATCTGTGTTTACGGATGCGTCACTGTCGGGGTGGGGGGGCACGTGCTTGTCCCACACGGTGGCAGATCGCTGGCCCTCCCACACGCACGAGCACATAAATGTGTTGGCGCTTATGACAGTGAGGAATGTGATCAGACACTTCGCTGCCCTTCTCGAGGGCCATCATGTCGAAGTTCACACAGACAACCGGGTAGCGGCAGCCTACGTAAATCGCCAAGGGGGAGTTCGATCCCTCCCACTGTTGCGTGTCGCCACAGATTTACTGTGTTGGACACATGTCCACCTGCTGTCCATCAGAGCCATCTACATTCCGGGGGTACTGAATGTAGCGGCAGACATCCTGTCGAGAGGGGGACCCCGCGACTCCGACTGGCGTCTACATCCTGCACTGATATCACAGATCTGGATCAGGTTCGGGGAACTGTCTGTGGATCTGTTCGCGGCTCGCGAAAACGCTCAGTGTCGCCTGTGGTTTTCCCAGAGTCCCCGGGACGGACCCCCGCTCGGGGCGGACGCCTTCTCACACCAGCCCTGGCCTCGAACGCTCCTTTACGCGTTTCCACCAGTCCCTCTGATTCCCCGTCTCCTGGACCGAATTCGGTCGGAACAGCTCTCGGTGATTCTGGTGGCTCCCAGGCGCGTGTCCGCGTCATGGTTTCCGGACCTGCAAGCGCTAGTGTCCGGCTCCCCGTGGAGACTCCCGTGGAGGGCGGACGCCCTTCTCCAGGCGGATGGGATAATCAAACATCCTCCGGAAATAGGCCAACGGCTGTGGGTCTGGCCGCTGAGCGGTCACGCTTAGAGGCTTCTGGGCTGCCGCATGATGTGGTGGCCACGATTCAGAGTGCGCGGGCGCCCTCTACCATTGCCTCTTACGCTGCTAAATGGGCAGCTTTCCAGAACTGGTGCACAGAACGGAATGTTCAAGCGCTCTCCTGCCAGCTGGCGGATGTTCTATCGTTTTTGCAGATACTGATGGACAGGGGCCTCGCATTCAGCACTGTTAAGACATATGCTGCAGCTATCTCATCATGTCATCAGGGTTTTGGAGATAGATCTGTTTTCAATCATCCCCTCACAAAACGTTTTCTAAAAGGTGTCAGGAGGAACAGACCTGTGTCCCGCCCGCTTTTTCCCCAGTGGGATCTAACGGTGGTTCTGCACGGCTTATCTGAAGCTCCATTTGAACCCTTGGACCAGGTCTCACTCAAGTTCCTGTCGCTTAAAACTGCATTGCTGCTGGCGCTAGCATCAGTTAAGAGAGTGAGTGACCTAACCGCCCTCTCAGTGGCTCCCGCATGCCTCAGGATCCGGGAGGATGGCGGGTCTGCTGTTTTATGCCCCAACCCAGCCTTTGTGCCCAAAAGCATTAATGCTTCCTTCAAATCCAGGTCAATTTCATTGGCTGGACTTTTTTCTCCTCCCCATAATTCTGAGGAGGAGGCGGCTTCTCACCTTCTCTGCCCGGTGCGCGCGCTTGCACGATATGTGTCACGCACTTCAGGGATTCGTCGCTCACAAAACCTGTTTGTGCACTACAGGGAGTCTTCCCTTGGTCAGGCGCTGTCGGCCCAGCGCCTTTCACGCTGGCTGTGTGACGCCATTTCCCTCGCTTACACATCATCAGGGCGGGATCCCCCTGAGGCACTCAGGGCTCACTCGGCCAGAGGGATTTCCTCTTCGATGGCGCTCCTCAGTGGTGTGTCAATGGAAGACATTTGTCAGGCTGCTTCATGGGCTTCCCCATGTTCCTTTACTCGTTATTATTTACGAGATGTGTCTTCAGGTTCCATCACTCGTTCAGTGCTTGGACCCCAGCAGGCTAAATGAATGCTTATGGCACCTCATTGGCCTTGCTGAGATGGATTTTATCCTCTTGTGGATGATGTTTTTTAGTGGGGGCCCCTCTCTTATCGTGCCTGCCTCAGTCTTTAGGCCTGGTCTGAGGCTGAACGTCCCCCACTAGAGGAGATTTGATTGGGTGTGTCCATTGGTTGTGTTAACCAGTGGGGCGTAAACCCATCCAGCTGCGCCTTATTCCAATAGCAGCTAGCTTAAGGGCTAAGACTAGACGAAATAGAACGTTGGTTACGTATTGTAACCCCAGATTCTATGAGTCTAGTTGCAGCCCTTAAGCCACTGGCCCCACTGGTTATGATGGGAATAAGAGCCATTGGAGGTGAGCAGTGGGGTCACTGTGGTTATATACCACGAGGGGGCCCACTATTGGTGGGCGTGCATTTAAGCTCTTCATGATTGGCTGATGCGGAGATCATCCTTCCAATAGCAGCTAGCTTAAGGGCTGCGACTAGACTCATAGAATCTGGGGTTACAATACGTAACCAACGTTGTCCTTCGGGAGTGCTGCAGGAGGACACACAGCGATTTATGGGGTTGGATGAGGAAAACGAAATAAAGAAAGTAAATCTGTGTTTTGTGATCAGTTTAATTTGACATGAACACGACAAACACGCTTTCTTGACAATCTTTGTGAGTAAAACAACGTGTAGAAATTAACACGAACAACGTGTGTTATTAGGGAAATAGCGGGGAGCGGCGTTGATGCAGGATTGTGCATGCACCGTGAGCGGTTCTGATACATTTTGGGTCGCAGCTGCTCGCAGCGCTGCTTCAACAGTGCGATACCCTCACGAGGGACGAGCGAAATATTAAACACGCCAGAAGTCCGTGCGACCTCACGACTGCTGATCGGCAGCTGGTCACGTGGTGTTAATCGCCTCTCGTATCCCCCTGTACACTACACGACTGCTCGGCGCAAAACTCGCCCCGATGTCGTGGATTCTCGCACGACTGGAAAATCGGCTCAAAAAAGTGAAAAAGTCGCACAGTGTACGCCCGGCTTAACACTTCACATCCCAGCACACGCACGAACACATGCTTGTTGATGTTTGTGGTTCATGGTTTACATGTTTATAGTTGTTCATCCCACGTTTTCTTTATGACTCTTAGAAATGTTTCTTTACAGGTGCAGCTGCTGGTTGCTGTTTTATGTTGGTTTCCTAGTTGTATTAATTTTTCCTCTTATTTACTTGTTTATCCTCTATCAGCAGTCTTTATTCCAGATTGGTTCAGCATTTACATGCTGATGTGGCGATCCATAACCCAAACCAATATTACTCAAGGGAAACCTCGTACACATTAAGGCTCCTCTTGATAGAGCAAATCTGTTCAGCACATTCTGACAGACAGACCACCATTCTTCTGTCATGTTGCTGTACAGGACATTTTTAGTTTTTCTATTTAAAAATAAGTAGTATTTCATTTAAAGAGCAATACTTTCACGTTATCATTTTCCAACACTTTCTGTATAACTGTATTTTGTTGTTTTTCAATAAAGAATGACTAATTATTTAAGTTTGGTTTTTGTTGCACACAAATATCTACAAAGCTAATGTTTACATAACAAGTATGATTGGGTTTTTCCAATACGGCACTCTGTTTATTTTAGTAAGATTTTTAAACCAAGTAAAGTTAGTAAAAAACACATTTCTATTGGCTGCTAAGAAACTGTTGGGATTTAAAATGGGCCTGTTGTACAAATAACTTGTAAATGATTATTCCTCACTTTGTAGTCTTAACCAAAGAAATTCCAGTAATTGAGCAAAAACATTTATTTTTTACACTACATTTTATAAAACAACAGGGCACAAAGTGTCGACACATTAAAAAAAACTGTTAAATATTAAAAGGTTGTCTCCGACGGTCTCTGCAGCTCTCTGGGCACCACGCCTCACGTAGC
Source organism: Nothobranchius furzeri (assembly GCF_043380555.1). Taxonomy (NCBI): domain Eukaryota; kingdom Metazoa; phylum Chordata; class Actinopteri; order Cyprinodontiformes; family Nothobranchiidae; genus Nothobranchius; species Nothobranchius furzeri. The sequence continues at coordinate 3,435,652 of NC_091751.1, read as the reverse complement.
TGTCTCCAATGATCCAAATGGCTATGGAGAAAAAATAACAGGTTTGTCATAATTGTTTAAAGTACAAAACCATACATGAAGTGGTCAAGACAGGTATTTGGTACTTACACTTGCTGCGTTGTGTAGCTGATGTTGGAGACACACAGGCTGCCATGGTGACCTTTAAACAGATCTAAGAAAAAAATGTAATAAAAGAATGAAACTTAAAAACTCCCAGACCTCATGTCATATTTACTAATCAGCTATGGCTGATTTATTGTTTGGATCACAGTGAGTTACACTAATTCTAATATATTTTTATTTCTATTACACATACATACTTTTTAACTGTTATTTTCACATGACTGTTATCAGGCTCTCTTGTTCTGGTTCTCATGATAATTCCGTGTCTTCCAGTAAGTTATCTTGTGCTTACTTCATCTGTAGAATGTCTCTTTACTTTTGGTGAATTGTACTGAGTCCAGAATAAAGGCTACTTGGCTGTACAAGATACAAACAAGTATTACGTTTTGGAAATATATGAAATGTATTTAGGCTGCTAATTTAGCTCGACTACTAATAACTGCCGTATTTTTCGGACTATAACTTGCACTATTTTACATAGTCTGGCCGGTCCTGCTACTTATACTCTGGAGCGACTTATATAACAAAATATGTAGGCTACACCGTGCTGCTGCGGGCCGACTCCGACCCGCCCAAGAATGAGTTCCCCTGTCCCGCTGGGAGGGTTTCAAACACCGCCAGCATCTGTTAGAGCCTGTGGCGGGGTGCTGAGGGCCGGCTCCAGCCCAGGAATGAGCTCTCCTCGCCGGCCGGGAGGGTTTGAAACACCGCCATCCTCTCCTCTGCTGGCTGGAGACCATGGCGCGCTGTTGTTCATTCTGTTATGGTTACCGGTGCTTGTCTTGCAATGTGAAACGCTTGGTCTCAGATTTTGTAAGAAAAATAATAAAATGTCCCCCCAAAATACAACTTAAATATATTTTCTCTTCTTCATTATACATTTAATGGCTGGTGCGACTCAGGAGCGATAGCCCGGAGAATACGGTACTGAAAACTTGCTCAAAGCAAAATGTTTTCATTACGGAAATAAATTATAAACCTACCGATTTAATACTTTTTTAATACTTTTCACGAACAGGCGTCGAAAACCTCCACCTAAACTTCGTGTGAGGTTCAGGTCGATGGGTGTTCCACAGTTAGCTCCGGTAGGGTTGAAGCTAGGTGGCTACATCCGTTAGCTTGGCTCCCACCTCCGCGTTAGCTTTGGGTTAGCTTCAGGTTAGCTTGTAGCTAGTTCGCCCGGGTGTCGTCAGTTGATCCCAGCCTTACAGCCCCACCCTCAGCTCCTTCTCTCTTCCCTTTTGTGGAATTGTCTGTGACACGGTCAAAATGGTGGTGGTGGCCACCTCCCATTATAGACAAAAAACGTGTTATTGGAGCCTATGGAATCGAATTGTCCAGTATGTACAGTCTATGACCACCACCCCAAAACTGGGCTCCCCAAGCCTCTGTGTAATTCATACCCTCTCCAGTAGTGTTAGTTATACAGTGTTTGTAAAAAAAAAAAACCTCAGACATTACAGACATGTTCTAATATTATCAGATGAAAAACTAAATTATCAGACATGCTTCTCATCTGCTTCTTTTCTAAACTTGCAAAAAGTAACAAAACCATTTGAAAGCCACTATTTGTGGATTCTCTGAAAGTTTCCATGGAGTGTGTGACAACTTATTTTTTCATTGATCCTATCGTCTAATCTCACAGCTGAAACAAGCATCCTTAATAATCTGTGCACAGGAAGCTTACCGATGCTGTAGGAAAACAAAAGGTATAATAATTTATTATTAATAAAACCTTGTTGCAGCACTAAAGCAGAAAAATGAGATTTTGCAATAAATATGCTAAATATTTACATATGAATTGTTTTAGAGCCCTTTTATTGGCAGAATCTGATATTAATTTAGTTCTTACAAAAAAATGGGTCCCAACATGGTTTGTGTGGCGTTGCCTTAGTGTGACGTCATAGGCACAGATCCCCTGTCCTCTTTTTTGGAAATGGAAATATGATCACCCTATAGTAAACAAACTGTCCACCCGAGCTTTTGCGCTGCACAGAGACGCTTCGCTGCCTACGACTGAACGTCAGTTGAGAGTCACCCCGGCTTTCCACGGGAGCCGTCAGCAGCACGTTACTGCAGCAGCACGTCATAGCTGCTGATAGAGACCGCTGTGGTCAACAGAACCTTTTCCACTGCAGCCGTCAGCAGCGCGAGTCGGCCGCGTCTCAGGAGCAGCATGTCGCGGCCTTTACGCGCCGGTTCTATTTTCTACGCGCGACACCTCTGAAACGGGTCAAGTTCGACATTTTTGGGGAAGGAAAGACAGGAAATCGGACGCGGAAATGGAGAGAAGCTCTCGAGATTTTCAGAATAAAGAAACGTACTGCCTTCCGGTCGCTTTACTTTAAAAAAGGTTACTAACTGTGCGTCCCCGTGAGAAGTTATCACCTAGCTAGCGGTCTCCTTTGTTTTTCAGGTCCGTATTGGCGATTATGAAACGAACAGAACATAAAACACAAACCTTTTGGAGCCATGTTGTAGTTTTCTCCTGCTTGTTGTTGTGTTTACTGACGAAGTCACTCGTGTGACTTCGTGCTCTGTCTGTGACAGCTGCTCCCCTGCTGCTTCACGTCTCGTGGGAAGGGCCAAGCAGCAGCTTACGTGAGCAAGACGTGCTGCTGCAGTAACGTGCTGCTGACGGCTCCCGTGGAAACCCGGGGTAAGTCTCGTGCAGACTGACCAATGAAGAGAGGGCCTCAAGTTAAGACCCTCTCCTCATTGATCAGTCCACACGAGGTGGGTCAAAGGTTACCCTGAGCAGGTTACATGACATCACGCATTCAAGTATTGAGTATATTTACTGCATATTACAGTAATATGTTCTGTATGTGACCATATTATGGTGATCCTTGGGTCGTGATGATGGGATCCTTGAATATTGTTGCCCAGGGTACAACAAAGTGTTAATCTGGCCCTGCCTACCGGGCGTTCATTAGTAGCTGAGTGAGAGAGGCTGAGAGGGAGAGAAACTAAGGCCTAGTCCACACGTAGCCGGGGTTTTTTGAAAACGAATATCCGCCCCTCCAAAAACTTGCATCCACACCACCGCGTTTTAAAAACAAACTCTGTCCACACGTACCCGGATAAATACGTTGTTATGGACATGCCAGACCTGTAGGCGGCAGTACTTCCCCCGTTCTTAACCTCGTCCTTCGTCTGTGGTCTTCCGCAAGGAGCAGTAATTCCGCTTGCAAAAACAAACAAGCAAAATCGGGTAGTGACAGAGCGTAGCTCTGAAAGCTTCCGTGATGCCGGCTAGTGTAAACACAGGTCGCACACGTGATGTCAGCATTTTTTTGTCGTGGAATGTAACGTAGCGGACCTTAAAACTCCGGTTTTGTCCGTCCACACGCAGACACCCAAAACGGAGAAAACGCAGATCTTCACTTTGGCCGGAGTTTTTAAAAAGATCCGTTTTCGTGTGAAAAAACTCCGTTTTCGTGTGGATGACAGGCCAAAACGTAGAAAAATATCTACGTTTTGGCAGATCCCCGGCTACGTGTGGACAGGGCCTGAGAGAAGCTTTAGAGCTTTTTTACTGCTGGAGAAAAAAACGTAGCAAGTCATCATCTTCCCAAATGCAGTCATTCTCTTCTGAATCAGCACTTAGAAATAGTTAAATGCAACAAAGGGAAAAATCCTTTTATTCAGCCTGTTCATGTGACTTGTATCAAAAAATAAGTCTGAACAGTGTTAAAGGTTGTTCATCTAAAAATAAACCTTTTAGAGTTTGAAGATTTTTTTGTTTGAATAAGTTCATCTTAAAACATCTTTCTCAAGTAAAATAAAGTTTCCCCTGTGAGGTCAGATAGGCCCATCTGTGCTGTTTTGAAACAGAAATAAACAAATGAATCATATTTGTCCACCCAAATACTTAAATATCACAAAAACAGGAAGGACAAAAACACCGTCCAGGTAAAGTAAGATTTTTTTTTAAAATAAGCGGCTGTTTGTGATTAATCATGAGTTAACTATGGACATGATTTATATCATTATTAAATATCCTATGTGGCCTATAGGCTATGTAACTGAGATTTAATATGAAAAATTAGACAAACCTGTTTTAAAATTAGGTATTTGCACTATGTTGACATATATTTCATAAACATTTACGGGCCAAGGGGAACATCAGCTGCTGATGGTATAATTTGAAGAAAAAAGTCCATTATGCTAACCTCCTCCCTTCATATTCAGAATTCTCTAGTTGTGTATAAAATGTGTTCATTGTGTCTCTCTAGTTCTTAATAAAGGTTAAATAGTTTTGAATTTAGTCATGTCACATGCCAGTGATTGTGTTGCTTTTTCTGTGTGTGTGTGTGTGTGTGGGGGGGGGGGGGGGACCACGAAGACTTTGTGCTTAGGGCACCAAAATAGCTAGCAATGGCCCTGCATAAAGTCTTTGTTCCTTTCCTTGTCCACTTCTCTCATCACAACTGATAGAGAACTTCAAATCAGTTTCTGCTCTCACAAGCTTGTTTTTTTTTATCATTCTCCATCTTTTAACTCTTTCATCATCTCCTTATCTTTCATCCGGTTTCTATTTTCACCAGGTCTCAGTCCTCTGCAAAAACACACACTCAGTTGCAGTGAGCATCACCTTAAAAAACTCAAGTCTGAACACACACACACACACACACACACACACACACACACACACACACACACACACACACACACACACACACACACACACGCACACAGGGACTGGATTGGATGAAACCACTTCAGCTTCCATTTTCAGAGCTAGAATCTGATTGTTTAATCGTTTCTAGCTCTTTGCTGGGAAGACACATGAATTTTTCACATCATGGAGGATGACAAGTTGCTGGACTAAAAGCAACTCAGCCCACATACAATTGGCATACCATGGAACCAGCTGAAACATTGCAACATTTAGTTTTTACAGCGAATTTTTGCTGCCAGCATCTCAGAATTTACACCAAACAGCACCTGAACAACCTCAACACTCATAGAACACGTTAGGCTGATCCAGTTATGAATTAACTTTCATCAGTGTACCGAGAGGTCGAGCATTGCTTTTAGCCTTGATCACAACCTTGAATTTCATGCAAATCTGTGTGGACACACACACTCACACACACATTCATAGTCACATGCTTGCAAGCATAATTGCAAAGGGATATTCATGCACATTTATGTTTATGCATGCACGTGTGTGTACATGTAACTTCATCATGATGAACCTACACACACACACACACACACACACACACACGATGGTCCAATAAATTCACAGTGTCTGGTCAGACACAGTAAGCCATATTGATTGAGGCTCCACTGGGGTCTTATTGAGAACAAATGAACAATGAGCCTTCATACAGTCACACAGATTAAGTGCAACCTCTGAACAGAGCAACACCAAGGTTCTTCTTTCAGTTCTTATTCTTTCAGTTTCCTCTTTATGGTCCTTTAAAATTCTCCACAACTCATTCCCTTCCAGCTGTCTTTAGTAGCTTAAACAACTACCCACGTTTAAAAACACTAAAACTAGCCAAACACTAGAGTTTGAACCTGTTTTCCATTTCCACGGTAATCCTTTGGTTAGCTTTTGTCACCCTTGAGGAGAAATGATCAATCTAAAAAAACAATAAAGTGTCCCTCTCACAGCATGTGTATTTACAGTAGCATGCAGTTTTTGGTCATCATAAAATAAAATAATACGATGTAAGCTAATTTTCTAATTATCTCTGAATATTTTCACATTTTCTTTTGTTCCTGATGTTTCCCAGTGTTTAATGATAATTTCTATTAGTTATATGAAGATCCCTATTAATTTTCTGATAATTTATAATTAATCATACTTATTTTAAACATATTAATCATGTTTTATCGTATTTTTCTTAGCAGTGACTGAAAGGCCCTCATTGTCGAAAATGTTAACTTTTTAGTAATACGTTGTTTTGATTTTCAAATTGTTGCAACAAAATATTATAGCATTTCTTTCCTTTTTCCTTCAAGTGGCTACATTAAGACCAGCGAGCCTCCCCAAACAGCCCTAACTCAACAACTTCAAGCATCTCACACACAATCTCAACATATGGATAAGAGTCTAGGAATTTTAAAGCTGAAAGGAAGATGGGCAGACCCTGGCCTGTGTACAAGCCACAAGCGACCTTAATGTTCTGCTCTTACTGCACTGATCATGAAGCTGAGATTAAACTAATCTGAAAGGGTGCATATCTTACAATTTTATAAAGGGTAGTAAAAACTTCCGGTCCTCTGCCATAAAAGATCATCAACACTCAAAGACTCGTATTTTAGCAGAGGTAATTACAGAAGTGAAGAAGACGAAAACTGAAGACACCAACGTTGGAAGAGCCATCGTGGCTATGAATAAAAAGACAGGGACAGGCTGAATATTCTCCTCAGAAATGCACGCCATTGCTAAACACAACCGCCCTCTGTCAGACTCCAGGCTTAGATTTGGGACGGGCATCTCTAAACGACAATACAGTAGGGGAATTTGTGGAGAGTATTGCCTGGATTACCCTTAATTCAGCTGAAACCCTTGTCCAATACACCTCTTTCTTTTCGCTGATGATGGATGGAAGCACTGATGTTTCTAATAAGGAGCAGGAGCTGCAAGAGTGGTGTTCTAACAACAGATCAAGACAACCTCTGGTGCTGATCTGGTAAAGGTTTTGACTGAAGTACTTGGTGGGTTTGACAAAAGAAATGTGTGGGAGTCACATGTGATAGCGCAAGTAACACGATGGGGCGGCAGCTAGAAAGAGCACTGTCTGGCAGCAGGCTGGAGCTGCCCCATAAAGATGCAATGAAAAAATACAAAGTCTATAACAGATGCATGACTATGCTGATAAGGCTGTATTATTATCATAGGGGTCAGCCTCAAAGAAGGGACTTATGAGGGCATTTGCAATTTCTGGCCTAGACCCAATGTACCCACAATGACTAGAGGGACCAGGTGGCTAGGGCATACAGTCAGAGCAATCCAAAATGTCCTTACAAGCTACCAGCCCCTGTGTAAGCAGCTGTTGAGCTCACCAACACCAAGACAGAGGGACTGCACAGGCTGCCTGTCAACACGATCCTGCCATTCATGTTTTCTGTTGGTCAGCCAACATCCAAATTCTTTAGACCTTTTATACAATTATAAGAACTTGCATTTTTTAACAACTTTTAAGGCGTGACTATGCTAACTCACTACTTGTCGGTGTGCCTGCCTCAGTCTTAAACAGACTGCAGTTGATCCAAAAGGTGGCAGCAAGGTTTTCGACCAACACAAACCGGCAGGGTCATGTGACACCAATTCTAACGTATCTGCACTGGCTCGCTGTCCTGTTTAGGGTTCTGTTTAAGATCCTGCTTTTTGTTTTTAAAGCACTAAATGGCATGGCACCAACACACCTGACTGACTTGTTACAGCTGTACGTACCAACGCGCTCGCTGAGGTCAGTTGATCACATGTTGCTTTGCACACCTTCAATGAACTATAAAATGAGGAGGGAGTGTGCTTTTGTTCGGGTGGCGCCTGTTCTGTGGAATGCCTTACTTCTTACGATCCACCAGTCAACATCTATTGTGGCCTTCAAGTCACGACTGAAAACACATTTCTATGATGCCACTTTTAGTTGTTTTTATACATATTTTTATTAGGTTTTATTAAATTTTTTGAATAGCCATTTGGTGGTTTTACATGTTGTATCCTTAGCTGTGTTTATGATATGATGTATGTCTTAGTACTTCTTTCTTTACTGTATGTAAGGCGCTTTGGCCGGCTCTCATGCTGTATTGAAATGGGTTTGACAAATAAAGTGGTATTGTCACAAACTAAGTAATATGGTTTTAGATTTAGACCTAAAATCATAATTTGTGCAAAAAAATCTACATAAAGCTGTAATGAACAGCTAACATTTATTGTTTCATAGTTTTTACATTTAGAGGTCACTACAAATCTGCAGCACCCAAGGACATTGTCCTACGTGGCTCAAAAAGGTTCTACCTGAGACTCAAACCATGTTTGCCACGTTGGCAGGCGTAGCTGAAATGTTTTCCCAAATACTGCATCGCACAGTCACGTATGCATATTTATCCCATCTATTAACAGCAACAGAAATATAAAAGGCTCTTGGTGTCATCTCATCTGCTCCAACCTTTACCCCACCCTCCTTCTTCTCTCTACTAATCTTGGTGGGAAGCCCTGGAATTAACCACCACTTTCAATCAAGTCCAGCTTGATTCACCCTGCTCTGTGGCCAGTGACCTGCATCTAACACACACACACACACACACGTGCGCGCGCACGCACGATTCAATCTATCCTGTCATGTATGCAGCAAGGTAGTTGTCTCTGTGTGAAAACATTGTACAAGTCACACCCGTCTGCCACTAATAACAGAAAAAATTAGATTTTAATCCTGAGTGTACATCTTCAGTGTGTGTGTGTGTGTGTTGGTAGTGGAATCCATGGCTATCTTCCTCTGTTGAAGATCAATTAAATGATAGGCATGCTCAAAGTCAATCTTAGCCGTTATAGTGATGCATACCGCCAACAGCTAAAGGACAGTTCACACACAGCATGTTTTCCTTTCCACCGACATACAAAGTTTGAGATGTCATGTCTAATTTTGTATAAATGTCATTCCTCTACATAAGCACAGCCCAGGCTGATTTAGCAGAGATGCCAGCGTTCTGAGTTTCAATCTCTAATGTTGGTTAAACTTCAGATTCTGGGCGCTACACATCCCATAATGCAGCTTGGTTTTTCTGGAGTCTTTTCCAGCATTTTTAGGCTTAAATTAGCCCTTTGATGCATGAATTATGAAATCTTCAACCATGATTTTTTTAAACATTTTTTCATTCATCTTTAGGTGTGAATGAAACAAATTTCATATTTACATATTTTTTGTAAAATTTAATTTACAAATAATTTATTACTTGTCCACCTCAGTGGACAGCGTGCATTCGGAACATGAAATATGTTGGCTTGACTTACTGAAGTCCAAATGGAGGTAATATATATATATATATAACAATTATATACCTGTCCACTGTACTGACCATTATGCATCAAAGTGTTAGAGTAAATAAAAGAAAAGACATGCAAAACATCCCTTACTTATTTCACCAATTGGAGGCCAACTATAGTGGCACATTTTACTTTTGTGCTTTTATTTCTTTAAAAAGGTGGGGGTAAATTTCCTGAATAGTAAAGATTTAAAAATTATTTTCAGCTTCACCGTGTTTGCAGAATTGTTCTTCAATCAGCACTTGCTTCATTCCACAGAATTGTAAATTATTCTACTAACTGCTCCACCATGGAAAGAAAGAAAGTATTGCAGCCTTTAACGTCAGTTTTCATATAATGGTGATGTGAGGGGGGGTGATAGCTGTGTCAACACTATGGTTGCTATGGATACAGCCAGGTTTCCACAGTCACTCTCTCTTTTCCAGTGACCCAGTTTCATCATTGTGTCGTTGTAGCCCTCCAAATGCTCCCAGCTCTCCAGTTCTCTGGGTTTATACCTCGCCACTGGATCCAGCTGATTAATGTATGATTTAAATAAGAGCCTTGAGTCAACACACCGCGGCGATGAGCTCCGCTGAGAAAAACTAGGACATTCAGGCAGCCTTGTTTGGCTGAGTGCAATTGTGCTTTTTCCACTTGACTGGAAGTCAGTGAATTTAGCCTTTTATCGACGGATCAGAGTCAAACAAAGCTTCCTTTTTATCCCCGTTTTTCTCTGATGATGATGGAGTTTTGAACACAATGTGGAAATAAAACTTGCTGAATGCAAAGGATTGCACATTTCTTTTTTAATAACTCTTTGCACAAAAACCAGTCACATTTGACTTTTCAAAGCAGGCATACAAAGAGCTTAGCAGTCCCACTGGAGACATGCGCTTCCATGTAAAGGTCAATCTGCAGTTTAGCTTTGGCAATTTCAGCTTGTTGCTCAAATAAATAATCTATCAGTGTTGTACCTCTTGAGTGCAGAATGTAGTCTTTCTCTAACATTAAGCAAGATGTATCAGTGCATGAGGCTGATCGTGAAGAAATGTATACAGGATCGGCTGTTTCCACTCTGTCCAGTTTGAAAGATGAATGGATCTCTTTTGCTGCTGGTCTGTGTTCTGCTTGTAAAGACATCTACGGATCAACAAGGACCCCTTTCCTCTGGCTTTCCACTGGGTGTGTATGGGTGTAATGTCATAGATGTGTTGTACATGTGAGCTCCTTTCCCACTGGGAGCGTTTGGACACAAAACAGCAGCGAAAGCATTCCACGAAGGATTTTGGCAGTTCATGAGATTACAAGCTTCACAGCCAGTGGTGATGCAACCACCCACTAAAAGAGCAGCTAATTGCAGCGTATTACGCTTAGTGGATGTAACTCCGTCTTTCTACTGTAGCGTTATGAAGCTTATAATGGTCTGCCTTAACAGCTGCCCCTTCACACAGTAACATCGCCAAGGTCGGACGCTTGGTTCAGTATGTTTACATTCCAGGAGAAGAGACAGAAGAAGAACGCTTTTCATTGATTAATCAAAGTACTTTATTTGTGATAAGCTAATCAAAGCATTTGTTGATCATTAGTAATCAGGTGAATGATCTGTGAAATAAAGATGTCATGAGTTATGTGTTTAAATGAATAAACAGGGCTGCCCCAGACAGACTGATATACATTACCATAGAAACACATGACACATTGTTTTCAACCAATCAGAACTTTCGTCTGTCGTAGAGAGAATCTGGGATGTTTACTTAATGTGTCCAATCCGGTTTACTAAGATTCATAAACAACTGGGAGATATAAAAAGAAGGCAACGCCATTTTAAGTTCAGTTCCACGTTAAGTTCCACGTTGACGTCAGCTCTGTTCGATCCGAGCTCCAAAGGAGTTACATCATACTCTCAACATTGTTTTCAACCAGCTCTCAATCCATCACCGCAAAGAGGAGTACAGACTGGCCATCTGTACTTCCTATTTTAAGCTGAGAACTGTTCAAGCTGGAGATTTCCGTCGTTTGTACCAACGAGACAACGTTCCTTCAAAATGAGAGTGAACTTGCTGACGCCTGCCCACTACTACCGGAGTTATCCTCAGACGGGCGTTGTGTGCTGTGACCGCTCTTTCAACCAGCTCCAGTACAACCGAGGTCTTAGGCCCTGTCCACACGTAGCCGGGGATCTGCCAAAACGTAGATATTCTTCTACGTTTTGGCCTGTCATCCACACGAAAACGGAGTTTTTTCACACGAAAACGGATCTTTTTAAAAACTCCGGCCAAAGTGAAGATCTGCGTTTTCTCCGTTTTGGGTGACTGCGTGTGGACGGACAAAACCGGAGTTTTAAGGTCCGCAACGTCACTTTCCGCAACAAAGCAATGCTGACATCACGTGTGCGACCTGTGTTTACACTAGCCGGCATCACGGAAGCCTTCAGAGCTAAGCTCTGTCACTACCCGATCCATCAATTGTCCAAGCGCTTTCTGCTTGTTTGTTTTTGCAAGCGGAATTACTGCTCCTTGCGGAAGACCACAGACGAAGGACGAGGTTAAGAACGGGGGAAGTACTGCCGCCTACAGGTCTGGCGTGTCCTTAACAACGTATTTATCCGGGTACGTGTGGACAGAGTTTGTTTTTAAAACGCGGTGGTGTGGATGCAAGTTTTTGGAGGGGCGGGTATTCGTTTTTAAAAAACCCCGGCTACGTGTGGACTAGGCCTTAGGACCTGGCAATTCCTGATCTACAAGGGAGACTCCATCTATGGTACGTGGCAATATGGCGGCTCATGTCATCAGCTTCTGAAGCCTTGTGGTAGCCTAGTCATAACAAACCAGATTCGCTACTCAGCCTAGAGATTCTGAACAAAACACACACACACACACACACACACACACACACCAACACGAAACATCCAAATCCATATGCATCCATCATTGAGATAGTCCTGGTAGATTGTAAGAATTTTAAGATTCTTAAACAATCCCAACTCTCTCTCTTTTCTTGTCTCTCAGTCAATACAGAGTGTTTAAGTAAACTCCCTGATGATAAAAACAACCACTTCTGATTGATTACTTAGATCTAATTACAGTGTATAAATATACAAAATCAGATAATTAAATTATCTAATTACAGTATATAAATATACAACTTCAAATCACTACACTGCTGTATGCGTAAGCACCGCAAAACGTACTTCCCAGCCATTATCCGCCATCATAGTGGACGGGTGTCTTTCCGCTGGCTGTGAAGCATCGTGTTTTGGATGTGCCCTAGAAGTGTAGGGACGAGTTGCCCACATTTCAAGTCTTGTTTTTATGTTCTTTGTTTCCAAAACACGTCAAACTCCACAGTTCAGATCAGGCCAGACAGGAACTCAAACACGAAAGCAGTGTAAAGCATCCAGAAACTTTCAAAATATAAGTCACATGCGGGTTTCCAGTTGGTAACCTGGTGAAAACATACATCATTTCCTGTGAAGCCTCCATAGCTGAGGTCAACAGAACAGAAAATAAACCATCTTTTTGGTAACTTACAGCCATCTTTCTCCTTGCACGTTATTGTGAGATCTTCCAAAGTCTTGCATGATGTTGCAATTCTTCTGTTATTTCGTTACCTCGCGAGACCAGCTTCGTGGAATGATTTCGCTCCTGTTTTGCATCTGAAACTCTCCAGGTTGGAAGGGAGCTTGTGGGTAAAATGCATCTATTATGTTACACACTGCTTACGCGTCAACCACGTTATGCAACGTGTGCATACAGTGGAACGATGCACTTCCTTTGCTAATATTGCACAACCAATTAGCAGGAAGAGTTAAACATGCTGATTTATGTTACCTACAAATAAAATAAGAAAAATTCAGCCACCATAAAACATTGGTCTAAAAATATCTGTCACACGGAGGTATCATGTTTGTGTCAGGTTTGGAAGGCTGAGCTGGCGTGGAGCAGAATCTGCTTGTAGCGTGGCTGTGTGACCCAGACACGGAGTAGCTGGCATTGGGTTGGACAGAGCACGTGGCTTTAATCTAGGAACGGTGACGCAGCGCTCGGAGAGAGCCGAGACTGAGCAGTGGTTCCGGATAAACAAAAGAGCTGACTTACTGGTGGTAGGCAGCGTGGAAGGATGTCTTCCTTAGTTTGAATGGCTGGAGAGCCTGAGAACTCGGTTCAGTGTCTGGAACGAACGATGACTGAGTGATCACTCAGAGGCGGCACTTCCGTAAATAGAGTCTGGGTGATGACGTAGTCGAGCCGCACCGGCGATAGGGATGCTGGGTAGTGTAGTACTCAGGCTAGTTGAGTCAGTGGGGGGTGGTCAGGAGTTGGAGTTTGAGGCAGTTTGATGTGTGTGATTCATTAATCTGCTAAACCCCACTTTGTATCCAGTGGTTCCCACTTTTTACCAGCTGGGTATAAAATGGCTACTTTGCACCTTCTCCAGTTTGAAGGTGAGTTAACACCTTACTTTCTGTCCCGCTATCACTCAGAAACAAGACACCTGAGCATGAAATCACCAAACCCTCCTTCTGCACTGCCAGCCAAACAATGCTACCCACGTTTGAATGAGGCACAATTTAGAGGAAAACCTACCCATGTTTATGTAAATTCCTTCTGTGGCAACAAAAAAGTGTCTGATTCTGAAAAGCTGAGCCATTTGTGATGTGTTTAGCATAAAAAAAGAAAATCAACTGGTAGTTGCATGTCAAGTAAAAGAAACAAAGAAAGGAACCTTCTACTCAAATCATTTTCACATGAATGAGTGCTAACTGCAGGTCGTGGGAGGAGTAAATGTGTAACATTGGACTTGCACTTGCGCCGCACAATACTGTACTCTCTGGTTGATGTTTAAAGCCTGATATACACTACTCCCTTAGCTCAGGCAGGTGGATTGGTACAGGGATAAGGGGTCGTACCGGTCTGTCACAGTGAAGAGAGAGCTGAGCTGGAATGCGCAGCTCTTGATTCCCCGGTCGATATATGCTCCTACCCTCAAATACCAAGTTACAGCCAATCATCCTGAGTTCACCAAAATTTCTGCTCAGTGACTCTTAACGGGCCACCCCGTTGGTTCTTGAAAATGGTGCTTTTGGTGGAGACACGCACATACTGCTAAATTTTGTTCCAAAAATGGAAACGGCTTTTGTTTCACTAAAACGCATGCGGATGTCACACATCCGTGTCGAGGCTATTTCATAAATGTACTGTCTGTTACACTTTAAATCTCTTTTACCAACGACAACCTACACAGAGGTGAGGCAGTAAGGCAGGTGAAGTGTTTTGCCCAAGGACACATGAGCAGAATGATTAGCAACAAGATGGGATAGAACCAGCAACCGTCTGAACCCTGCTGCTACGTCTAGAAACGTGAGATCGGTCAAAATGAGAAACATTATAATCGGTGCTTAAGTGCCTTGACATGGATCAGTGTGTGTTTCAAAACATGTTCTTGTTTCGGGTCAAGTCAAGAAACAAAGACTGTTCAGAAGAAGTCTTTCTCTTTGAATCCCAGTCAGGTTCATCGTAGCTTTTATAGCCAGTTTGCCACTGGTTGTCTGCTAAGATTATCTGATCTGCATGGATGATTACTTTATTTACAGTATCTCCCCCTTCAAGTACTAAGTATGAATCATTATACTTTCTTCAGACCCTGATATAAGCCCTTATTTACTTCAGCTGTTTGGTTCATGGTGGTGGTGGCCCATAGCTGCAGGGCCCGGTTTTGTCTACACCAAATTTCTTTTTGTTGGCCTGTTATCTTTTATGATTTGATATAAACACAAGAGTAAATATCACCTGCAGCAGCAAAATGCAGCAGAAGCTGGGTCAAGTTTGGCAAGAGTTTTTTTTTTAATATTTCTACTGAAATACTGTAAGTATTATTAAATGCAATGCTGGGTTGGAACCATTGTTCTTGATTGCATATTTGGAGCTTATTTAAAGAGAAACGTTGCAGTTTGGGCTTGCTTTTACCACCCCCTTGTGCCTGTTTTAATTCACTTTTGTAAAAACAAACCTGAAACTCATGTTTTTAACATCTTTAGCCCCTTTTAGAAGACATGCAGGCAAATTAGCGTAATACTGCATGAAAATGCGGGAATTTTGCGGCATTTATTTTTGCACCACACATTTTTGCGCCACGCTTGGCAGTAATATTATTGCATTGCCGTACTTGTGAATGCGTTTTATGTCTTGGCGCAACAGCAGGAGGTGTCATGATCACATGCGGAGTTACTGCCGAGCTCCGGAAGGGATATATATTAAAAATGAAAGTAAACACGGGCCGCAAGTTTTGCTTTTTTATTCAGAATCAGCTGAGATGCAAACTGGAGCAATACAGCGCTCCGAGAGCTTTTCTCCGTTTCTTCGTTTTCTCCGATGGAGCTCAGATCACCAGAAACTTCACGGAGTCTGTGGAGGACAGACACCTTTAGGAGCTGCTTGTCAAATACACTTAAAGAGCGTGGCTTCAATCTCAATAAAAAGCAAGTTATGTCTAAGATGAATGAAAGTCTGCGGCAGCAGAGAGACTGCCCCATACCCTCTTTATACCACGATCACTTAATCCTTTGTACACGACACGATTGCGCAACATTACTGTCACAGTTTGTGCACATATAAACAACCTAAGGCTCTCTGATGCTAATTGTCTGCATTGTTTTCTAAACATGGCTAGAGCGATTCATCACTAAATCACACAAATCAGCTGTGTTCACAAAAACATGCAGGAAACATGTCTCTGAGCTTCGCGATTCAAAAAACTCTCAATGTTGACTCTTGTTAGACCACTATTGTGGTCAGGCGATTACTTTTTTTTTTAGCTTAATGAGATAAATGTCTTTCTTCTGAGCAAGGACGTAATTTTCACTTTAGAAGTGGGGGGGACACGGGGGGGGGGGGTATCTTTACAGTATGTTCTAATGGGAAGCAGGCTTCAACACAAACGGTTGCTTTCCGCTTGGTCCTAGAGCTCAACCAGTGTCAATTTAATATAGCGTAATATTGTTTTTGGATGGTAAAAAGTGCAGGGGTCAAAACTTGACTTTGGAAAAAGTGGGGGGGACATGTCCCCCCTGTCCCCCCCCAAAATTACGTCCATGCTTCTGAGGCTCCACCATGATAAACACATTACAATAAATGCTAACCAGATGTAACTCGTCTTTTCTGAGGTGTAAACATGGATTTTCGTAAAGTATGAATTTTTGAGACTTTCTGGCAGCGGTCCAGAGAGGCTGAAGGTGCAAACAGAATATCCTGTCCACAAGGGGCGGAGAGGGCTGAGGGCTCAAGAAAATGATTTAAATATATGAAAATTTTGCTTAGTGTACCTTTAAGCCCCTTGCAGTTTGCTTTGGAAACATCTCACCAGTACAGTCCCCACATGTAAATCCATTTTGAAAATGAAGTGTCGTCTCAAATCAGAACCAGCCTCCAAACATTTGTGTGGGTTCATGTCATAAAATCATCAAATCATGAATTAATTAAAACCTATGTAAAAAGTCACGCTAGGGATGCTCCGATCCTATCACGTGATCATAAATCAAACCCGATCACATGATTTTCAAAGGATCAGAATTGGGTGGAAATGATCAAATTTAATTTTATCAAACAAATGTGGCTTTTTAATTTTACCCTGCAATAAAGATAATGAAATGGGATAACAATGGCTTATGTTTTAATTTCAAAAGGTTCCACTATAACATCACACTATTTGCTGCAGTCTGGGTGGTTACAGGTGTTGTGCAGGAAAAAGTGACCCTGCTGGCCTTGGTGGCACATGCTGAGAGGCAGGAGAAAAAAAACAAACATTTTCCATTGTAGGTTTAATCTCAGAATTATTTATTCTCAAAATGTTCACTTGTTTCCCCAAAAATGTCACATTATCACAATTTTGACATTGTTTTGAGAAATCTGAGGAAATAAAGAGAACTTTTTTCAGATCAAAAATGATAAATTGTCTCTGTTCAAAAGGTCATGTAACAAGTTTAGAAAACACAGTTAAAACTGGCCGTTGCATGTTTAATGGCTCACATAACTACATTGCTATGAACACAAAATTGAGAACTACCAATTTGTCTTTGGGTTTGTCTCACCCAGAGAGAAAAAAAATAAAAATAAATACAAAAAAGAGCGAAATACCGTAAATCCTCTAATACAGGCCCGGGCCTGTATTTGACTCAAGCTCATCAAGCTCCAGGCCTTTATTGGAAGGAGGGCCGGAATTAGAGGCAGGCCTCAATTTCTATTTGAGCAAAATGAACTAATGGTTCGCTGGAGTTTTTGACAATTAAAATTGCGCCCACATTTTCAAAGTTAAACACATTTCTTTTAACAAGTTCCTGCTTCAGCCCTCTCCCCCCTCCCCCCCTGCGCAGCGGCCGCAAACTCACTGATGCGCCTGCAGCCTCTCGGAGTTCCTGCTGCTCCAAACATTAAAATAATTATTTCATTTTCTGTTCCTCACTTCTGATTACCTTCAGTGGTGTCTGTTTGTTGCAACCACCAGGTACAAAAACTAACTTGTTTTTATTTGACTATTTTTCTGTCCTGTCTGTTTATTATCTTCCTGCATCTCCTCTCAATCCTAAAGAGAAACTGCTACCTGGGTTCATATATATTCACCTCATGAGTTACCTTTGAACTGCAGTTCTAAAAGATCTACCGACTGCAAAAACAGCAGAGTGCTTGCCGGCCACATCAGTTAGGTGCATCACCGAGGACAAAACAGGTGATGCGCCCCGCTCCACAGCAGCAAAACGCATCAGGCACAAATAAAAGAATAAAAGACAGAAAACATAAAAGGAAATGAGCCGACATGAACAATCTCGTGTTAAATTAGTTTTTGAGGTGGCGACACCTGATGTGATCATGTTACTGTGGCCGTGCTCAGGACGCAGATGTCTGGAGCGCATCAACAATCAGAGCTTTGCATGCGCACGCTGGTTAAGGTTAGGATGGGGGTGAGGGGAAGGTTAAATTGCAAGAGGGTAAAGGTCACAATTTGGTTAAATATCCGTTTTACGGCGGGTGTCAGTACCGACGCTCTGGCACAGCGCGTTGCCTCCCGACGCGCAGGAGCTTGTCACCTGCTGACAGCAGGCTGCTGTCTTTTCCGTGGACTACATCTTGCCGGTCATTATCACGTGACAGCGACTAGTCGATGACAGGCATAACAAGTCGACTAGTGTCTAGTTCATACAACCCCTGCTACTGCTCCCCAGAGTGTTCTGCAGCATAATCAGCATGTTCTCTTTGAACTTGATATCAAATTTTTCCTCCTCTTCGTCTCCGCACGGTTAAAGTTACCCTCGCGGTCTATCACTGGCAAATCAAAAGTGAGACGATGACACAACCGCCCCCCCGTACTTGCTTGTTACCACATTCCACCTGGCCACAATAAAAAACCGGCCATTATTCACCTCCGCCGACTCCAACACCGGCCAAAATATGATACCCGGCAGTTAATGAAATACAGGCTAATATTAGAGGATTCACGGTAACCTCTCATAGATGCTAAGATCTGCCAGGCAAAATCATTCAGAATAAATCAGAATCAAAACAACAGAAAACACATTATTTACATTCACCTCTTGATGTAGTGCTCAGACAACAGATGTGGTTGAAAACTCTCTTGAAAAAACAGGAGTGCTAAAATTCCACATATTTTTTTTAAAGAGAAAAAAAGGGTTTTATAATTAAACTAAAGGAAACGTCCGTCCAACGAGACCTTTGGGTTTTTGTCTGGTTGAAATACAAAACCACACAGTCCAAGTTCTCCAAACATCTTGGTTATGGGTGAAGGTGTTGCATACTTTTATCTGATAAACAAAAATGTTTCCTCTACTGACTGAAAGTCCTTTCTAATTTTGACATGCCATAACATGCTGCCCCATTCTTCTGGTATTTAAGGAGAATTTTTAACATTTTTCTCTAATGGTCAGCTTCACAAACAGTGGTCAGTGGTTGCTGTAAAAATTTAGTGTTCCCAAAATCACATTCTCCAGTGTATCTTGTCTGTTACTCCAACTAACATACACACAGACACAGACACACACACACACACAGACACAGACACACCACAGACCGTGCAGCAGCAGCAGCTCTGTGGCTGTATGTTTTGGCTAAGGGAACCACTGGACAGATTCTGTTTTTGTTTGTTTTTATTCAGATTCCCTGTGCTCTCTCTCTGTGTGTGTGTGTGTGTGTGTGTGTGTGTGTGTGTGTGTGTGTGTGTGTGTGTGTGTGTGTGTGTGCGTGTGTGTGTGTGTGTGTCCCTCTCTTAAAAGGGAAGTAGTGGGCAGAGAAAAGAATTAAACAAAACAGCATAATTGAGGTTTTTGCTCACTGAAGATCTTCGTAGCGGAGAGCACATTTGGTTTTTCCACAGCTGTGATCTACGTGGAAGTGGGACCAGTCAGACAGTGAATGAGGCCACTCTGCTGCACTTCAGCTGTGCTTGTCTGTATTGAAATACTATTGCCGTAATTACACAGTAGTTTTTGGTGGTTGTGACATTTACACATAGTCACCACTGTCCTTTTAATCCTATCTGCTCACAATGATGCAGTCAGCACAATGCATGATCTTCTAGAGATGATTTCAGTGCTCAGAGGAAACAAATAGTTTGTTTGTATATATTTACTGTATGTGCTTTAATGATTCCCACAGCAAATGGTTCACTCAAACTCTGATGAAGAAAGAAGAGAAAAATCTGACAAAACACACACACACACATTCCTCGGGCATTTTTCCTTTCACAGATGGAGTTCAGGACCCCCCAGCTCTTGTTTGCTGAAGGGGCTTTCCATTGTTAATCGGCCCTCTTCCTCCACATTCCTCTTACATAGCCACTTGAACATCTCTGAATAAAAGCCAGTGTGGGATTTACGAGAGTTTTGTGCACTTGTGTTTTCAGAACACAGTCAGTAAGACATGGACTTTTTTTTATTCCTGAGTATTTACTAATTAACTCATCAGAGTGTGAATACTGATACGGCTTCATTTTAATGTCTAATCGGGCCTGGATGATGTCATTTAGAGGTATATGTGCACACTACAAGGTGTAAATGTGAAAAATGTTTCTTTTTTGCCTGCAACTCTAAGTAATATTAAAAAGTCAAATAGTTCAAGAAGTCATTAGTCATGTTGTCATTTATTTCTGTTAATCATTAGAAAAAAGTTAAGTTTTCAAAAGTTCTGTGATTTTGCAATGACAAAAAAAATCTGGATTATCAAAAAATAACCTTTTGATATCTGCGAATGTCACTTAAAGGTACCAGGGAGCATTAAGGTGATTTGTGGAAGACTGACATCCCAGATGAAAAACACAACCCTACCGTAGGTCATTCATCCCCTCTGCAGTAGAGTCTATAACTCATCAGTGTTACTGGTACTGGCATTATCCTGGTGCACAATAGCATGAATGCAATATTCAGTAGGTGTTCAATACTTGTGATATACTGGATGGACATTTATATGTCTGTGTCCGTTATGCTATGTAGTCTGGTTTCCTTTTATTTGTTGTTTTTTAGTGGTTAAAGGTTACAATAATAGCTTACTGTCTATGTGTTTACCTGTAATAGTGTTATTGTTTTCCTTCTTACTTTTCTAAGTGTATGTGCTGCTGTAGCAAATTAATTTCCCCACTGTGGGATTAATAAAGTCTATTCTATTCTATTCTATGTTGTGACAAATATAGATATCGACAGATATTAAAATTTACAGTATATCGTGATAGGAATTTTTTTCCATACCCCCCACCCTACCATCCAGATCACTTGGCAAAGAAAGAACACAGCAAAATAAAATTTTGCCAAAAACCAATCAAGTGATAAATTGGCGGGTCTGGTATTTATAGCCTTTGTTGGACGCCTTGATTCCCTTTCACTGCACACTCTAGAAATTGTTGCTATGATGGCAAATTTCAAGCAATCTCCTGGAAATCTCAGGAATGTTTAGCCAGTATTTAGCACCATTTTATGTGCCAATCCCAGTGGTGCTGATCCCTGAGCCTCATCCCAACACACACCAGGCTGTCTGAGGCCAACTTGGTGAAAATTAAGAAACAAAACAGGCTTTGTTGAGCTCTGAAGTGCTAGGCTTGGCAGAAAGGGGCATGCAAGTAAACAGAGTCACAAACAAAGATATTGGCCACTGACTGCTTGTACTTTGATACATATATAGTAGGTGTGAATCTAAACATTTGTCTTACAGACCCATTTCTAAATTACCTTTTGTCTCTAACATCCATCCATTTTCTGAACCCGCTTGTCCACGTAGGATTGCTGTGTGTGTGGGGGGGTGGGGGGTGGGGGGGGGATATCTCCAGCGGTCAATGGGCAATCAGGCGGGGTACACCCTGGACAGAGAGCCAGTTGATCACAGGGCAGCACAGAAACACAGGACAAACAATCATGCACACACACACTCACACCTAAGGACAATTTTGGACAGACCAATCAACCTAACAATCATGTTTTTGGACTGTGGTAGGAAGCCGGAGCACCGGGAGAGAACCCACGCATGCACAGGGAGAACATGCAAACTCCATGCAGACAGATCCCAGGCCGGGAAGCAAGCCCAGGACCATCTTGCTGCAAGACAACAGCTCTAGCCACTGTGCCACATATTGGAAAAAATTGTGGCAGATCAACTGATTACTTTTCTAGAACCACACAACAGTTTTGACAAATTCCAATCTGGTTTTCGTAAAAAGCATTCAACATAAACGGTTTTGCTAAAAGTTTCCTGTGATATCATGATGTCTACAGACAATAAGGAATTCACAGTATTAGTATAATTAGAGCTTTCTGCAGCTTTTGACACTGTTGATCACAGCACCTTAATTAACAGACTTCGCGACTCGGTTGGGATCGCTGGAACTGTTCCAGACTGTTTTAGATCGTACCTTTCTAACAGTAGTTACAGTGTCTGCATAAACCAAATCATGTCATGTCTGTTTTGTGTGGTACCCCAAGGCTCTGTTTTGGGTCCACTGTTGTTTCTACTGTACATTCACCCTCTTGGACAGAAAACTGATTATTTTCATAATGTCTCTTATCACCTATATGCAGATGACATTCAGCTGTACTGTTCTTTTAAGGATTCTGAGTTCTACAAACTATATGAATTACTAGAGTGTCTATCAGCTATCACCGGCTGGCTAGAAGATGACTTCCTTCAGTTAAACACTGAAAAGACTGAAAGTCTGATCATTGCCCCTGAAAGCATGGTTCCCCTGATTAGTCAACAACTTGGTCATTTCAATTTTGCCATCACGTCAAACTTGAGGAAATTGGGTGTTGTTTTTGACCAAGCAATGTCTCTTAAAGGCCACTCAAATCCGCTGGTCCGAAAATGATGTCAAAACATGAACTTGAAATGGTCTTCCATGCCGTTATCTCCTCCTGTCTAGATTATTGTAACACACTTTTCACATGTTTAAACAAAAAGCACTTGGAGGCCCTCAGTTGGTCCAGAACTCTGCAGCGAGTCTCCTAACTGGAGCAAACAGAAAAGCACACATCACTCCTACTCTAATGTCTCTGTACTGGTTACCCGTTAACTATAGAGTTCATTTTAGAATCCTGACTATAACGCCGGGGACACACCGGCCGCGGAAGCGCTGCGAAGCGCCGAGAAGTGAATCGCTCACGAAATTCGGCCGCTGCTCGCCGCTCCTCAATTCAGATCAGACGCGCCCCAGTCGAGGCGCGCCTCGGCTCAGCTGTAGTTTTGCTTTTTAACACTTGGTGTCCTCCATTTCCTCTCTGCCTTTTCTCAGCTCTTTTCCTCTACGTTTGAGTGTGTGTGTGTGTGTGTGTGTGTGTGTGTGTGTGTGTGTGTGTGTGTGTGTGTGTGTGTGTGTGTGTGTGTGCGTGTGTGTGTGTGTGTGTGTGTGTGTGTGTGTGTGTGTGTGTGTGTGTGTGTGAACCTATGGTATGAGTTTCTGTCAGTTGAATCTCTTGGAACCCGCTCCAGTTCTGCAGCTGTATCCTAGCAGTTTCTTCCGAAATGGGTACGTAAATAACCGTTTTTCGAGGGTCGTACAGCTCCTCGTGTTTCTCAACTTCCATAATTAATTTAAAGTCATCCATCTTAACTGCTTGCCTCAGACTTTCTGCCTCTCTGTCCTGTTTGCTCCGGTGAAAAGACACCCAAAACCACACCCCCCTTAACGTGGTCACACACACACACAAGTTTGATGTGTGTGTATGTGTGTGCGTGTTCGTGTGGTTTTTCTGCAGTGTCTGATTACGACCACATTTGACTATTGTGGAATTTTATTTTGAAATGCTTTATTTTGTTAACTTTACCGGCCTGCCTCTTATGTCTAGGTTTGACTTCCTGCCAGAATTGACGCGATTCACCCGCGGCTCGCGAAAAATATAGAGCAGACGCTGAAATGATTGCTGTACGGCGCGGGCTGGAGCGCCGGCGTGCGCCGATTCGCAGTGCTTCGGTGGCCCATGTGGTCTATAGAATAGCTTAACAAGGGCGCCGAATGAAGGCAGTCCCATTTTCGCGGCGCTTCCGCGGCCGGTGTGTCCCCGGCGTGACTTGCAATGCTCTACATGGTCAAGCTCCTCCCTATATTACTGAACTGTTAAAGCCTTATGGGCTCGACACACAGGAGGCGACAAACGACCGCGATCAGCGAAATTTGTCGCTGTCGCTTTTATTACCTTTCACACGGGAGGCGAACCGCGGCAGCGGCCAGCGGCAAAGCCGTCTACGCGTTCTGTTCCATGGCGAAATCGAAACTTCCGTTGTTTTGTTTGGCTGTGTCACGTTGGAGGGAATTAAGGTTATTTAAGCGGTTCAGAGTTAATACAATGGTAGATATGATGTTTCACAAGGTGCTGCTAGAGTTATGTGAAATCTTACTTCTGATTTTACTATATAAAACATAATAATAATCAACTTCTCCTTCATGTTTGCTCGGAGATGTGCGGAGCATTATGTCCACTCAATGGTCAGTGAATGAAACCTCCGTTGATTGGTCCTCGTCCGAGCGACAGCGATGAAAAGTTGAAAATGTTTCAACTTTCTGGGATCGCGTCATTGGGTTGTCCGTGCACGGCACGTGCACGAGTGCAAAATTTCACACGCACGTTTTTCGCGTTTCGCTTGGTAGGAGAGAGACCTGCGATTATCGCTTTGTCGCGCATGTCTCATTGAAAATGAATGGAGGAGAGGCGATGTCGCCTCCCGTGTGTCGAGCCCATTATGCTCCAACCCGAGACCTCAAGTCCACACACCAGAACCTTCTAGAAGTTCCAAAGACCAGATATAAAAGTTGAGGTGATCGCTCCTTCCAGGCTTTTGCACCCCAATTTAGAAATGAACTTCCTTTATCCTTTCTTATGTAGAGATTAAACTACACACTGGAATCAACTCTGTTGCTATTCAGTTGGAGATTCTGAAAAATGACCAATCAGATTAACCTATGAGGCTTAGATCATGTATAAATATCCCGGATACTTATATATCGTTCTAAGTTCATACACCAACCTGTTTGGTCTAATTTTAATCCAAAGATTAATGTTTAATTTAGATAATTAAATTTAATAGCAAAAGTTATTTTGAATCAGAAGCTAGGAATCTTTGCTTTCAAATAACCAGAAATATTATACCTTTTCTGTGTTTCGTTTCAGTAATGAGGCAAGTTTAAAAATGAAGAAATGTATTACTAACAATTTTAAACTTAAAGATTTGAAATGACAATTATAAATGACAATTCATGGATGACAATTTAATGACAATTTTTAACAGCTTTGATATTAAACTTGTTTTAAAAGCAAACCTGTGGCTAGATGGAAGCTAAAGTGAGAATACGAGTTTGGATGCCTGAATGGACTTATTAGAAGGTTGCTTTCACAGAGAGAAGAAGCGATATGGATGGAAATGATGTTTTGCGGCTAACTGAGTTATTTAGAGAGAACAGCATCTTGTCAGGTTTTGTGGCTGAGCTGAGGCGTAGCGGAGATGGTCTGTGGCGTAACTGTGTGACGCAGATGCGGAGTGGCTAGCGTTGGGTTAAACAGAGCACGCAGCTTTACTCTGGAAACGGCAAGACAGCGCTCGGAGAGAGCCGAGACTGAGTAGCAGTTCCGGTAGGATAAGGAAGCTGGCTTACTGGTAGTAGACAGCGTGGATGGATTCTTGTGTTGGGTTTGAGGGCTGGTAAGCCTGAGAACTCGATTCAAAGTCTGGTAGGAAAGATGACTGAGTGATGAATGAGTGCCGGCGCTTCCGTAAATAGGGTCGGCGTGATGACGTCAGCAAGCCACGTTGGTGGCGGGAATGTTGTGAAGTGGTGGCGAGAATGCTGGGAAATGTAGTTAACCGGAGGAGTTCGTGACAGGAACCCCCCCCCCCCCCTCGAGGGACGGCCCCCGAAGTCCCAGGGCGGCGGGCCCAGAAATCAGCCAGCGGTGCAGGGTCGACGAACGAGCGAGCGGGTTCCCAAGAGCGTTCCTCCGGACCGTACCGCTTCCAGTCCACTAGGTACTGCCAACCACGTCCCCGGCGGCGAGCGTCCAGAATCTTGCGGACCGTGCAAACACGATCCTCTTCCACACAGTGGGGCGGAGGCAGCTGGGTCAGAGGAGGGTGGAGAGGAGACCACCGGCTTCAGCTGGGAGACATGAAAGACCGGGTGGATCCGGAGAGCAGCCGGAAGGCGCAGTCGGTAAGTGACAGGATTGATGACTCTAAGAACAGGGAACGGGCCCAGGAAGCGAGGGGCGAGCTTCCGGGAGCCAGCCGGCATCCTCAGATATGCGGAGGAGAACCACACCTGGTTGCCAGACCGGAAGACAGGGCCAGGCCGGTGGCGGCGGCGATGTTGACGGGAGTACTCCATGTTGGTCCGGGTGATGGCCGCACGGGCCCGGATCCAGGCAAGCCGACAGCAGTGGACCAGCGTCTGGGCAGCAGGGACCTCTACCTCAGGCACCTGATGGTCGAACAGAGGGGGCTGGTACCCATAACAGGTTTCGAAGGGAGACAGACTCGTGGCAGAGGAGGTCTGGAGGTAGTGTGACAGCTCTGCCCATTGGAGGAAGTGGGGGCAGGTGGTCAGCTGGGACGAGGCGAAGCAGCGCAAGTAACGTCCAAGCTGCTGGTTGGCCCTCTCTGTCTGACCGTTAGTCTGCGGATGGTACCCAGAGGACAGACTGGTGGAAGCGCCGACCAGGCGACAGAAGGCCTTCCAGAAGCGTGAGACGAACTGAGGTCCCCGGTCGGATACCACGTCCTGGGGGAAACCATGGAGCCGCACCACCTGTTCGAGGAGCAGTTCGGCCGTTCTCTTGGCAGTGGGGAGGCTGGCCAGGGCCACTAAGTGCACGGCCTTGGAGAAGCGGTCCGTGATGGTGAGAATGGTGTCCAGGTGGTCGACGGCCGGCAGACCCGTGACAAAATCCAGCCCGATGTGTGACCACGGCCGCTTGGGCACGGGGAGTGGTTGTAAGTCCCCGGCGCCGGGTTGGTTAGATGACTTGGATCGAGCACACACATCACATGCAGCAGTGAACTCACGGACATCCTTCCTCATAGAAGGCCACCAGAGAGCCCGACGGAGGAACTGGAGGGTACGGGCTTGTCCTTGATGTCCCGCGAGCCGTGAACAATGCCCCCATGTGAGTGCCTCTCGTCGGCAGCAGGTTAGAACGTAGAGGCGGTACGGGGGAGTCTCTGGGGCGCCCGATCGCCAGGAAGTGCGGCCCTTATGGATTGTTCCAACGGCCACTGGAGAGAGGCTAGGAAGCATTGAGCCGGCAGAATGGTCAGAGGATCCGGGGGGCTTGAATCAGGTGCAAAACGCCGAGAGAGGGCGTCCGCCTTGAGGGTCTTGGAGCCGGGACGGTAGGCGATATGGAAATTGTACGGCTCGAAAAAGAGGGCCCACCGAGCCAGACGAGGATTGAGTTGACGGGCGGTCTGAAGGTGGATGGGATTCTGGTGGTTGGTCCAGATCAGAAAAGGGTTGGTTGTACCCAAGAGCCACTGCCGCCATTCCTCCAGGGCCCATTTTATCGCCAGCAGTTCTCTGTCGCCGACCCCATAGTTCTGCTGTGTTGGGGAGAACTTCCGGGAAAAGTAAGCGCATGGGTGGAGCTTAGAGTCCGGGCCCCATTGTGAGAGGATGGCCCCCGCTCCCACATCAGAGGCATCCACCTCCACGACGAAGGGTCGGGTCAGGTCCGGGTGGAGGAGGATGGGTTCCTTAACAAAGCGCCCGATCAGATCACGGAAGGCACGGACAGCCTCTGGAGTAAGGCGGAAAGGGCGAGGCTGGTTGGTGGCTTTGGTGAGGGAGGTCAGAGGCGCTGCGAGGGAACTGAAGTTGCATATAAACCTCCGGTAAAAGTTCGAGAAGCCCAGGAAGCTTTGCAACTGTTTCAGGGTTGTGGGTAGAGGCCACTGAGCTACTGCCTGGACCTTCTGAGTGTCCATCTTCAGGCCCCCGGGAGGAGATGGTAAAACCCAGGAAGGAGGTGGACTCCTGGTGAAACGCACACTTCTCCAGTTTGCAGTACAGACTGTGGTCCAGGAGGTGGGACAGAACGGCCCGAACATGCCGGATGTGTTCCTCGGTCGTGCGGGAGTAGATGAGTATATCATCCAGATATACAAAGACCCAGCGGCCCAACATGTCTCTTAGTACATCCGTAATGAATCGCTGGAAGACGGCGGGGCTGTTGCAGAGGCCAAAAGGCATCACCAAGTACTCATAGTGGCTGGTGGGCGTGATAAAGGCGGTCTTCCACTCCTCACCCTCCTTGATATGGATCAGGTTGTAAGCACTGTGCAGGTCCAGTTTGGTGAATACAGCAGCTTGGGTGATGGCGTCCAGGGCGGTGCCCATGAGAAGAAGAGGGTGACGGTCCCGGATAGTTATCTTGTTTAACCCTCGATAGTTCGATACAGGGCCGGAGATCTCCCTCCTTCTTCTTTACAAAGAAAAACCCTGCAACACCAGGGGATGTTGAGAGACGGATGAACCCCTTCTGGAGGGCATCGGTTATGTAATTGTTCATTGCCCGGGTCTCCGCCGGAGAGAGGGAGTACAGGCAACCCCGAGGGGGGGGGGGGGGGGGGCTGGAGCCTGATCTCCAGGTCATAGGGTCGATGAGGAGGTAGCCTGGTAGTGGGTTCCTTAGTGAAGACCTGAGCGAGGTTGTGGTACTGAGGAGGAACGAGCGTCAGGTCTACGTCCTTGGGAGGAGTTGCTCCAGTCTGAGGTGTAGGGGAGCCACGGTGGTTCTGGCAACCCGTGTCCCACCTTACTGGTGGACCAGGAGATGTGAGGCTCATGGCGGCAGAACCAGGAATGGCCCAGGATGAGAGGTGTAGCCGGAGCCTGGATGACCAGGAAGTGGAGGATCTCCAGGTGTTGGTCAATGGTCATGTGGAGACCCTGGATTCGGTGGGTGAGAGGGTACGGCATGATTGGCCGGCCGTCCACAGAGGTCACAGGAATGGGTTGGTCAAGAGCAGTAAGGGGTATCTTGAGCTGAGTGACCAGTCCTTGGTCGATAAAACATTCAGCGGCCCCAGTGTCTAAAAGAGCCTCCAGTCTGGTCGGGCCTTGGTCCAGGTGGAGGGAGACCGGGAGAGTGGTGCGGTGTGGAACCGGAAAAGTGGAGACTCCGGGAGGGACAGCCCCTACTCCGACCCGGAGGGACCGTTTCCCGGGCGTTTTGGACACGTGCCACGGTGGTGACCCAAATCCCCACAGTACGCGCATTGTCCCTCCTGATAGCGCCGTGCCCGTTCCTCAGGGGGGAGATGTCCGAGCTGCATCGGTTCCTCCGTCGGTTGGTGGGCCGGACAACGGGGTGACGTTCTGATGTGGCTGGAAGCCGACATGGTGCTCGGCCTGTTCAGGATGCAGCGGTCCAACTGGAGGGCCAGATCCACTGCCAGGTCCAGGGAGGTTGGGGCCTCGTGTCCGGTCATGCCCTCCCGGATTCGAGGGGACAACCCCTCCAGATAAACGACCTTCTGGGCTGCGTCATCCCACGTCAACCGAGCGGCTGTCGTCCGGAAGCGGGAGGTGTACTGAGCCACCGTCTGGGAGCCCTGACGAAGCTGAAGCAGTCGGGTCTCGCCCGAGACCTCGCTGCTGGGATGAACGAATGTCTTTTTCATCTCCTTCACAAAAGTATCATAGTCATTGCAGGCAAGAGATTTTTGGTTGTAAAGAGCCGCCGCCCATTCACCGGCTCGACCCGTCAGCAGGGAGGTCAGCAGGGCGACACGAGAACAGGAAGTGGTGTAGCGCGCCGGCTGGCAATCAAAAGTCATTGCTAGGACAGCCAGCATGCCCTCCGGGGACCCCCTGGTCCCATCCCACTTCTCTGGAAGGCTGAGGCGTGGTTCCATCGTCTCGGAAACGGCTGAGGTCCGTCGTTGCAGGGCAGTGGAAAGCTGGAGAACTAGCTCGGTGAGAGACTCGAGCTTCGTGGCTTGGCGATCAGCTACGGCACGGAGCTGGTTCATTTCGGCCATCTGTTGCTCCACAGTTGTGCGTAGTTGAACCACTTCTGCCTGCAGATGAGTGAACTCCGCTGGGTCAACTTTGGACTCAGTCATCCTGTCAGGTTTTGTGGCTGAGCTGAGGCGTAGCGGAGATGGTCTGTGGCGTAACTGTGTGACCCAGATGCAGAGTGGCTAGCGTTGGGTTAAACAGAGCAAGCAGCTTTACTCTGGGAATGGCGAGACAGCGCTCGGAGAGAGCAGAGACTGAGTAGCAATTCTGGTAGGATAAGGAAGCTGGCTTACTGGTAGTAGACAGTGTGGATGGATTCTTGTGTTGGGTTTGAGGGCTGGTAAGCCTGAGAACTCGATTCAAAGTCTGGTAGGAACGATGACTGAGTGATGAATGAGCGCCGGCGCTTCCGTAAATAGGGTCGGCGTGATGACGTCGGCAAGCCACGTTGGTGGCGGGAATGTTGGGAAGTGGTGGCGAGAATGCTGGGAAATGTAGTTAACCGGTAGGAGTTCATGACACATCAAACGTCATCTGTCGATTAGTGTCTACCTCACCCATTTTCCGGAGACCCCCTTTCGGATCCGAGATGTCAGGTAGAGATGATTTCCTCCGGGCACAAGGATGGTAGAAGGACCTCTATGCGACCAAATCAGTCCTGGGTCGTCTCCGTCGGTCACACGACTGATGAACTATTGGCGTCTCAAAGTCCGTAACTCTGAAGGAGTTTCTCGTCTTAACTTAACTCAGAAATCAACAACTCTAGGTAGAGTTTTCGTTAGCTGGTTACAGTTTCCTTTATTCTTAGCTATTCTTGTCGGCGTAACTGGAACGGCAGGTGGAGGTTTAGGGACAGCCGTTCCCTTCCTCCGTGGTGTTGGTTCAAGAACTGACTTGAAGCTGGTGATGGTTACAGTTTTACCAAGCTCTCAGGACACTCCCACTCTCTCAGCAAGAAAGCTTTGATCATGCGCCAAAAACATGTGTTGCAGTTATCGTTTACCTGGACTCTGTGTTAGATGGATAAGGTGAACTGACCTTCTTTGCTGAACACATCTTTTACTGTCATCAACCATAATCATAATTAATCATTATTATACCCAAAGCATAATAATCCATTTCATGTAATTAAAATACCTTTATATTGAACCAAGTGATAAATTATGATGATTATGATGAACAGTAATAAAATCAATGAGTTTTATTAATTATTATTATCTAATTATTATCATCCTGAACTTGAAGTGTCCTTCTCCTGGGATGGAACAGCAGCCAATATGGATATGATCTTGAGCAGACATCGTGGCTCCTGGTTAATCTGTGGATTTAAAAGTACTGTTTGAACCAGCTTGACCCAGCTGGGTAGATGTGCCCTTTGCCACAAATTAGAGAACCTTCACGTTACACTTAGTATTGACAGTCTGGACACCTTTAAAAAAACAGCTGAAGACCCTTTTGCTTTTACCTAAATCCTTTGTTTTCTTATTTTTAACTCAAATCTTTAATTTTTTTATGATATTTTATAATTTTATGACTGATTTTCTTATTTTAATTTATTTCTGTTTTAAAAATCATTAGTATTTTATGACTTCATGATTTGTTTTGTTTTGTTTTTATATATGTGAAGCACTTTGTTATTCTCTGTCTGTGATGAGTGCTATGTAAATAAAATTTACTTAATTACTTACCTTTAATGTATTTTACATTCTCTTTCTCTTCCATAGAAGAAAGAACTGTCATGTTGAAGTGTATTTCTTTATTTTATTCTACATTCTTTCAGTTTGTTTTCTCTGGATTCTCCTGGGAACTTTTTGAGGATGAAAACCACAAATTCCTCCTTTGTTGTCTTGAAAACAAAGTAATTATCTGTTTCCGAACAAGCTTTGTTGACTTCTGCCAGTCAGAATTACATTCAACAAGAGTAGAGGGAGAAAAGATTGGACAGACAGCAATGATAAAACCATAAACAAATCTATTTTTTAAAAAAAGAGCGAAGTGGAAAAATACAGTAGATTAGGGAGGAATTTGGAATCAAATGATGATGTTTCACATCACACAGCAGATTATCACTAATATTCCTCCTAAACTGCATTCAGACATATCTGATAAACATGGGACAGGAACCAATCAACATATCCAGTTTTACTGGGCACGATGAAAAAGACAGGTGATGTTTGTGCACCTGAGTTTTTATAATTTTAAACTGATTTTCATTTAATGTGCAGGATAAGCACATAGCATCTACTGTAGAAAGAAAACTGCAACAAAAAAACAACTGAAATGTCAAACAGGCTAGCAGTGTGTGGATGTTTGGAATTTGTACCAAGCTGCTGCTTATCTCCATCAGTCAATAACTGTGTTTCCTCTACTGGTGTTATGTGAAATTTCTGGGAGGGGGGAACTTGGCTGGGAGATACAATGGCTCAGTCCTCTCGGTCGTTCAATTCAATTGACAGTGGGGAGGAAAACTCCCTTTTAACAGGAAGAAACCTCCAGAGAATCCCGGCTCAGTATAAGCAGCCATCCTCCACGACTCACTGGGGATCGTTGTGTCTCCATACAAAAATCAACCCTTTCAGGACTTTGCTAAGACAGAAGTGTCACATATCTAAGCCAAAAGATGTCCACGGATAATAATAACATTTCAAATGTTTTATTCTGTCAAAGTACGCTGTAATTTGATCCATTCAGGAACCAAGAGTGCTGCGTGATGTAAAAAGCAGTGCTCAATGATCAAAGGAAGCCATTGACTGTTACAATAATGGACAAATCCTCCATGACGTCACCAATAGGTTTCTGAGGCTTCAATTTGCTGCCTAGTGGATGGTTCCTATCACCGCCATCTTGCCCGTGTCACATGTCTTGACACTCCCAGAAAATACAAAAATGTACAAAGACAAGACAGCTTTATAGTGCATTTCCTACTCAAAGGCAACTCAATGTGGTGGAGAGGTGGTGCAGAAAGAGGAATTTTGAGGGTCTTAGTCCGCCAGTGCTCACAGCTACAAGCTAACTGAGCTAACCAATGCTAACAGAGGTTTGCAGGCACTTTCAGCCAGAAAAATGAGGTTAATCAACTCAGGCAAAAAAAAAAACTCAGACCACAGCAATTGGAGCCATACGCTTGGGCTGCATGAGCCCATGTTCCGCTCCTCCACAGCGGTCGGAGATCCGAAAAAAGGTCGGTTAGTTGGTTATGTCTGCCAATGTCATTTCCTACTGAGTTTCAACCAATCAGCATGAGTTAACCACAAGTCTCGCCCAGCGAATCTACCGGATGATTCTGAGTGCATAACCCTGTTCAGATGCTTTGCTGGTTCCAGAAACGGCTTGGAAAACGGTCCTTTTTAGCCTGGCAAGCCAGACGTAAAATAAATATAATATTAAGTCTGGCAACGCTCCATTGACTGTTCTCGGTCGTGCGGCGGTTTCTACCATTGTCTTTCAAACGATCTCCACATGGTACTGAACAATGAACAACGTGACATACTCACCACAACAGATGTCGATAAACGAGGTGGTCCGCTGTTGAAGAAAGCAAAAATACATCCTTTTTCCTACTCTGTTGCATCATCCTGCCCTCCAGATGAATAGATGGCCCTGATTGGCCCACAAAGTGGATAAAGTGCAGTGATTGGTCAATAAAGCAGATAGAGTGCTGTGATTTGCCCACCATTGTGGATTAATCACAGCTCCCTATGTGTTTGAAATCCCTCTAGCCTGCAGAGGTTCCAGTGGAGCGTTACTAGACCTAAAGGGGCAATGCAGGAATTTGGTCTAGTTCACTAGGCTAGGTCCTTTTGGCTGGCCTGGTGAAATGGAGACATGCACATGCCACAAATGTCTGGTAAAATTACCATGAAATACAGGTAGTGCACATTGTCCTAATAGGTGTTAGTCCATAAAAAGACAAAAACTACAATGAAATGGGAATATTTAATTTGTTGTTGATATTTCAGTGTTTTTACCTGGGCTGTAGATGTTTCAGTGATCGATGGCGTTAGGGTCAACATGAGTTATGTGTGAAATCTAGATGTGACACTTTGTTGCTCACTTAATTTTTCCGATTTTTTCATCGTGGTCACATGAACATAATTTTCCTTCAACGTATTTAAGATAGAATACCCATACCAATAAAAATGTGAAATTACAAGCCATGAAAATTCTCCATAGACTATATTTTTCTATCATTTCTAAAAGTCCTACTCGACTCCCACCTGCTTCAGAAAAACACACATTCCACTTTACTGTAGCAGTCAATCTCTGGGTCATTCGTCACCTGAAGATGACAAAGCAAACCTTGAGGCATTTAAATGTGTGTGTGTGTGTGTGTGTGTGTGTGTGTGTGTGTGTGTGTGTGTGTGTGTGTGTGTGTGTGTGTGTGTGTGTGTGTGTGTGTGTGTGTGTGTGTGTAAAACAAAGACCTGCCAGGTGATAGGTGACTATATAATTTTAAGCTTGCCTAAGATTGTAAGACATGGATGTAAACCCTTCTGTTGTCTTCTCTTTCCTGTAGAACTGGTATTTATTTCTGAAAACAAAAAACATATAGAAAAACATATTTTAAGCACAAATACCAGTATGTGTATGTGACAGAATACATTATTTTCTCGCTTTCTTTATGTCACTCACTCACACACACACACACACACACACACACAATGAAATGCACCCAACCCACTTCCAGTAGAAAGTATACTTTGCATGCAGTCATTTGCATCTGCAGGCTCCTAAAAGCAGGGGTTGTGAAAGCTCATGCTGAATCAGAGTTCAGTGTGGCAGCCACCAAATGAGCATAATTCTCATACAATTGTCTCAACACTGTCAAAAAGAACATAAATTGCAAATTTAATTTATTCTTTTTTATTATTCTGAGCTCACCATTCTACTGTTTCCTGACAAGTTGCATAACAAAAGTGTTTATATTTAGAGCGTATGGCCTCCGATGTTCAAGCTGCATCCTTTAATTCCTTGGGCACCCGATGTTGCAAAACAGCATGTGAATGTGTGTAGGCGGGTGTTTGTGTGATCATGAGTGAGCTCGTGAAAACAGGCTTGCATGACATGCTGGCGTATCGGTGCATTATTAGGAGTGTGTGTGTGTGTGTGAGAGAGAGAGAGAGAGAGAGAGAGAGAGAGAGAGAGAGAGAGTTTGTATGTGGTAATCCTTGCCAGACCTATTTGTTGGCCTTTCTGGCACCGTGGTTGGCAGGACCGACACACAGACAGATTACAGTAAAGCAGCACAGTTGTCACCGGGCCTGAGCTGCTCTGAATATAGATACTGTTTGGGGGCAGGGGGGTCAGTTTGTTTTTAAAAATGGTGGTGAAGATTTACAAAAATGTGAGTGTGGCATGAGGCACTATATTCATTTATTTATATTTAAGTATTTGTTTGACATTTAATTACAATGTGCACTGCAGCGCACTCACAAATGTTTAAAATCAGAGCTTCATTCAATAAATTAAAGTTGGGATTGATCCTACATATCACAGATTACAAGAGGAGCTTTTATTGTGTGGTGGAGTTGCTAATGCTAACGGTTAGCTTCTACTAGTCCAGGCATTCTCTGCTGTTTCTTGGACACAAAAACAACAACAGCCATCCCCATCTTTAGTCAAGATGGTTGAGTCCATCTATGTTAAGTGACGTAGATCTGTCAGGATTTTCAAATCCTAGAGTTTCACCGTCTATTTTCTATCAGAAGCTAGTGCAGGAGAAAGGTGTAGGAGACTATTTTCATGTTCAGCCTGCATGTTAAACTCAGGGTGACCGATTACAATCACTGATAATTATTTAAAATATATATATATTTTTTTTGTTTTGCACATCTTTAAGTTAACTGTGAACAACAGACACCATGGCCAAAACAGGTTAGTTAAAATAATTATTTCAGTATGGAAGAGCGGGTCTTGTGAAGAAAACATGGATATGTGCATTCTTTGTTAAGAAACCTCTTGTTCAAAGTGGTGGGGACGACACTCCTAATATTTAATAGTAGTGGGGACATGTCCCTGGCCTACCCTGCTAAAATGGTGCTTATGTTTGCGGGAACTGCAGTGCAGGTGGTGCAGGGAGTGGGTGCTGGTTATTACTCTTAGATTTTCAGGTGTGATATATTTTCTGTTAAAAGTCTGTCCTAGTTTATTCAGACCTTCTCTTTACTCAGCTTTGCTTTTCTTTCTGACTGCTACAAAAGAAAAAAAACCATCTGGCTTTGTATTTTACTACAGATTCCTTAAATTACATATGTTTTACAGCAAGGTCACTTACCGGTAGTTGGACTCATGCAGCAAATTACACCACCACCTCAGATTATTAGCCTCCAGTCTTTTTTTAAAGTGCACTACACTGTAATCACCTCTTGCCTGCTGACTCTGGGATGAAAGGATTTTTTTAGGGGGGGGGGACTAAAGCTTGGTTTATGCTTGACGCATTCACTTTCCGCGCGGTGATGCGGCTCGCGGATGGAACGCGCTTCACAACTCGCAGCGTTTATGGTTCGTGCGGCTCGTCTCTGCGGTGAGCCAATATTCTCCCAAACTGTAGGGGGCAGCATGGAGCTCTACGGCATGCATCCAACACTACACCATAGTAGAAGTAAAAATTACTGTTGTTTACAACATAGCATTTCAGCATTTTTAACAACGTCCTCGTCTTTTCCGACAGTGCGAGCTATTTCTCTCCAAGATTTATTAACATGTTGATCACGGTGATCTCTGAGAGCTGAATCATACAAATGTCTATATTTACCAACCTCTGCCATACTAGTTCTTGCCGGTCCGCCATGTTTTTCCACGTCCGACCGTCCGCGTGGTGAGGAAATTTCCTAGGTGCGCGGTGGAGGGGTGCGGTTGTTAAAATGACTCAACTTTTCCGCGCGGAGCCGTGCGAACCTTGCATAAACCAACCTTAAGGCATTCATCTGTGTTAAGTTTTCTTTCCTGGTTTGAATTAACATGTGTATTACTCAGTTATTGTTCTAAAAATAAGAAAAATAAACATATTTTCACACTTTTGCAAAAGCATTTCACTCTTCGACATTTTATTACCTTATTTGGGGCAGTACTCAAAATAATCGCATCGCTGTCTCACAGGTCTTAAACCCTCCCGTTTTGGAATTGATGTCACCTTGAGCTGCAAGTCTCAAGCAAAAACGTGAGTAGTTTGAGCAGGTTTATGGTGGCATTTTTGCACACCTCTCTATTTTACTTCTACACAATACTGAGAAACAACGAGATCATTAAATGGACCATATTATGCAAAACTCCATCGTTTGCATCTGTTGTGCTGCCGTGTGCGTCTCTCTTAACTTTACCAACACTCCAAATGTGAATAAAAGCATCCATCCAATTTATGTTAGTGTTTGGTTTCAGGAATTATGTGCTTAAAAAAGGCTGGTTCAAAAAGTCTCAGTTTGTGATGTCACAAATGGGAAAATTAGCATAGGACCACCACTCGAGTGCACGAGAGCTGCTACTGGAGGAGCTGCAGCTCTCTGCTGGATTTTGGAGCTTCTAAGCCTAAAGCAGCCTGAGCGGAGGTGGGTGAGTGTGGCCAGCTCCAACTTGTTTCCTTAAAATGACAGAGCCCCAAAAATTGCTCATTCTGGAAGGTACTGAAAATGTCAAGAATAAAACTAATGAAATTATTTTATGTGAGAGGGATTTAGAGCAAAAAACGTCATGAACATGTTTTGTATCGACCATAGAACTAGTACAACTTAAGAAAAAGTCATGATGTCTCCTTTAATATTTGGTTTTGATAGTTTTTGCAGCTATATTCAATAAAATTCCCTCCAGATCCAAGATGAAGCTTTTAGATAGAGATCTATGTTCAATTCTAGAGTGCAGTTGCATGGAACGCTAAAGAATACCACAACAACGTCATATGAACAGATCAGATGGCAGAGCCCTCATCTGAAACAGTTGTAGCAACAAGAGCGTAGGAGTGTGAATGGTGGCAACTCCTACGGTGCACAGAGACCGACTATAAGATGAACGGTGAGATCTTCACGGTGAACTGTTGTGTAAGCACATTGGCTAGGAGGTTTGGGCAATAAATGAAAATAAAGATGCAGATGAAGCAAAGATGCTTTCTATTTTTGGTTGGAGTAAAGGGTTAATTAATGTGTTTTTTTTTTTACCAAAACCATTTATTACTTCAAATTCATACATGCTCGTAGCAATTTAAATCATTCAAAAAAACAACAAAAAAAAAAACCTAAATCCATTTAAATTTTTCTCTTTCCCTTGAACATTTTAAAGCTACAATGGAAAATTTGGAAAACAAATTAACTTGAAGCATTTTTTTCATGCTTCTTAACAACGTTCTAAAGCCTCCTTCACACTGCAGGCATCAGCAGTTTGGAACGGCAGCAGAATGTCGCTGCTTCAAATAGAAACCATTAGAATCTATAGGGTTGTTCCAAACCAGTCGCAGAGCCGAAATTTTCAGGTGCATCTTAAGTCTGAGTCATGCTTCTGCATCTGCGTCAGTGTGCAGACACACAGCGCCATTATCCGTCCTTGCGAGGGCTCTCCAGCAGACTCGCAAGGATGGACGGAGTCGAGCTCTCTTTTCTAAACATCCGTCCGTCGAGACAGACAACGCAAGCTTGTGATTGGTCAGGGCACCGCTGTCGTCTACACCGTCGCCATTGCGCCCTCAAAAACATAAAGAGAGCCGAGGACAACTAGCGGCAGACAGAGAAGCTTGAAGAATACCTCGCAAAAAAACCTAAAAATATGAACGTTTTATTCCCCCGTGACTGGAAGAGTGAAAAGATACGTAGCAAGCGTTTTATTTGTGCACAGAAATGACAGGAAACATAGGTTTAGAGGTG
This sequence comes from Nothobranchius furzeri, assembly GCF_043380555.1. Classification (NCBI taxonomy): domain Eukaryota; kingdom Metazoa; phylum Chordata; class Actinopteri; order Cyprinodontiformes; family Nothobranchiidae; genus Nothobranchius; species Nothobranchius furzeri. The sequence continues at coordinate 3,397,198 of NC_091751.1, read as the reverse complement.
GCGAGCGCATGAAGATGTGGAAGAGGATGGGAGACAAATTTGCCAGTGTTAAAAAGTCTCTTTTATACAAAAAACACAATATAAAGACACTATCTTGGACCAAAAACATGACAGGATACCACAGAGCAGCGCTACGCCCTCTGTTGTCCTGGCGGGGAATTGCTTTGCAACACTCCCCAGGAGACGGAGAAGTATGAGGGCAAAATGTTTCCGTCCATGCGTGTCTCTCCCTGTTGGAGTTGACGGAGAAGTATAAATTCAGCTTTAGAAGTGGCTCGCCGCACCGCTAAAACTAGGATGGGATTTTTTTATTTATTTTTTATTTTTTTGCAGAAGCAGCTTCTGGGACGTGCATATTTCTGCAGGTAACATGAAATCACTCACTGTTTTAGTTAGAGCTGAAACAACTAATCGATTTAAGCGGCATAGTTGTACGCTTTCAATTTTTAAATACAGGAGAAATTCAGAAAGTCTTTTTTTTTACTATTAAAAGGCTGTTTTACTATCTAGCGCTGTAAAACGCCTCACAACACATTTTTGTCAAAATAAATGATCACTGTATATTGTTATTTAATTCAAATAATATAATATTGATTTAGTGTTGTAGTGTGTGTGCTGCTTTATTTTATATGTGTACTTATTTCAGTCTATTTGTGTTTCTCATGCAGAAAAAAAACAAGCAACGATGGACAACTACATGGGAAACAAGACACTCACCCCCCAGCAATGCATACCACTTACAGACTCTATTCTAGATTCTACATTATTTTTTATGGAATTTACCTCTTATATTTTGATGCCAAAAAATTATTCTGGACTGATATTTTGCACTGTTTAGCTCATTTTACACTGCTGACTGTGTTCATGTGCAATAAAATAGATTGCAGTCAACTGCACAATTGTCCTGTTTTTCTTTATCTTAACTGAAATGTATTCATCACTTGTATAGGTTAAATAGCTAAACAATAACAAACTGATTAATCGAAAAAATAATCGACAGATTAATCGATTATGAAAATAATCGTCAGTTGCAGCCCTAGTTTTAGTGTGAAAATTTTTTTTTCAATGTATCCGACTACAGCAGAGATGCAATTTAAATTATGTCAAAACATGACCTAATGGTTTATTTACTGCCAGCATCGCTCCAGAAGTGCAACAATGTGATTTTCATGGCTTAAATCCTGGCAGCAGAGAGGAACAACATTAACAGCGATATCAAATGTGATCTTCTTCTTCTTTTTGGTTAAATGGTGGATAGCGTAAACAAGCCATGACCTTTGAAGTCTTGAGGGATTTTGGGATCTCGCAATTCCGGCAAGGAGGATGAAGGAAAAGCCACTCCGCACTTGACACTCCCCGGTGCGGATTTGTGCTCAGCGAAGCTCGCGAGTAAACCCTCCTGCACCACTGATGCCTCCAGTGTGAAGGAGGTGTAACATTATTTAGCTTTAAATATATTGTGGAGATAAAAATATATATGAAGTGGTTTTCTTGCACTTGTCTAAAAACCCAAAAGTGTCTATTGGACCCTCTGGTTGTCTCACCAAACCTGGGTCCTCCATTCATTACGCACCTGCATGTTTAGCAAAAGAACACCACCGGTGTGAGAGGTTTTCTGCTCAATATTATCAGAGGAGAAACAGTCGGCTGCTACCACTCCAACTTTAGGACAAACTACCAGAGTACCAAAAAGAAACACATCATTGGAAGTGACGGACAACAAAAGACGTTTGGATCTAGAAAACTACGACGGGTGTTTATCACCATCTCGTTTCGTCTGGCATTGTGGTTCTCCGGTTCCCGGCAGAAGCGTCTCAGGGAAGGTACCTGAGGAGAGGGGTGAGTGTTCCGTGACTGTGTTTACATTCAAAACCTAATCATTATTATTTGCAGATTTGTTACAACAGCTTTAAAACACAAGTGTGTTTGAATACCCGGTAATATGTAAGCTTGATGTCCTCACTTTTCATTTGTGTGTGTTTATTTATTATTAATGATGAATATAGCTTTCGTGGTGGGTCGTTACATTCATATTTCACATAAATGTGTGAAAATAATGGTGCCCCTGCCTGGACAAAATCACAAAAACCACTGACGTTTCCCATTCATTTTTATCATGCATGACTGTACTGACATTCCTGAAAACACAGACACACACATTTACACACAGTGCATTAAAAGAAGAGGAAATGTCTAAATCTATACCAACTCCCCCTGAGAGTTTCATTCTCTGGATACGTGAGCGCCATTTGAAGCGCAGCATCAACACAGGCTCACATCCGCCTGGGTACGTGAGCGCCATGTCGAATTCATGACGGTTGTCATAGTGCCCACATAGCAACCGGCTATACATGTAGCGGCTGCTGTCTCCGGTCGACTCGACGAAGGAGGGGGAAGGAAGTAAAGAGCTGGGGATAAGGGATAAGAGGGGGGATAGAAGGGCAGAGGAGAGGTGGGGAAACTTAGAAGAGAGGGCTGGGTGATTGGGTGTGCTTGTCAATTTACATGCTTTTTATGTGTGCACTTCTGTTTAGTGAGTAAGAGAGATATAAAGGGCTAAAATGAAAAAACAAATAGGCAGATGAAGAAAAGGGCATCAGCTGTTCTGTAAACCTCGGAGAGATGGGGAGAAGAAAGTGAAGAAGAGAGCGAACTTACAGTTGACAGCTCTTTGAAAAGCTAGGGGGCTTATGGAGACACGGGCACTAAAAATGTCTTCACTGCTTTATAAAAACAATAATAGAGCCAGAAGGCTGGATAGAAGTAGTTCTTTTTAATATTTTAGATGTGGATGTATAAATTAGCTTGAAAGCCAATTAATCTGGGGTAAGAGAATTTTTCTTGGAGAAAAGTCTGCAAAATAAATTAAATCTGCCTCATTCTAACTGACATAGTGACACTTGATTCTAAATAATACAAATTAGGTTTATAAATTTAGACTGGGTGACAATGAAGCCAAATATGGCTGTTCTTCAGTTGCAGTGTGCGCTGTAAATCATCATGGAACATAAAAAGCAGCGTGTGCAGAGCATTACATGGGTAATTGATGCACTGAGTCTTATTTTGGAAGCTGAATCAAATGACGACACTTTCATGCATCACCTGGCTTTAAAAGAAGCCACTCGCTGAAGTGCACATTCTAACATATGAACGTCTTATGAGCCTTTCCTCTAGATGCTGCAGACATGAACGGCTGCAACGCCGTGCAGAAACACAGGCCAAGAGGGGGTACACGTGAAGGGGCTCTCACACAGAGAAGCAGGCACATATACATGAATATTTCAGCTGGCTTCAAAATGTGCAAACCAACCATGGCCCATCCCCCCACCCACAACCAACCTACTCTCAGCCAAATCTTCAGTAGCGACTCAGGAAGGAGAATAGGATTTGAGGAGAATGAGGAGAGAGGGCGGAAGAGAATGTAGATGAAAATATGGACTTCAGAGTGCAGTGACAGCTCTAATACCTGTTCTGTGAAGGTATCTAGTTTAACTAATCCTCAAAATATGTTATAGACCTGTGTAGTCAGATGGCTAACTGCATTTATGTTTAACATTAATTAAGATGGCGAGGGGGAAGAGATACTGCTTGTTTAACTCATGACCACCAGGAACAAAATTACATACTTCACATTACAATTGCATTGTCATTGCTTTTATTTTGTTAAATAAAGTTTTAAAAAAGGAAAGCTTGGCAACGCAAATCCACTCAAGAAGCAATGGCCGATAGAGCAACTTGTTTTAAAAGTTGGAACCGCTTTATCTTCAGGAACAAAAATGTACAAATAATTAAACAGTAGTGAAAAAGGCAGCATTAGAAAGACCATCCACCGACGTCACCACTGTTTGTTGGGCCGACCAATCACAGAGGTGTACTCTTCAAAGCATTCAATGGATAGTTCAGAAATTGTGCTCCACTCCATCCATCCTTGCATCAACATACGATGGTGCTGCGTATAGAATAAACTAGGCTTAAACTGGCTTTTATACGGGGCAGCAGTAGCTCAGGAGGTTGAGCGGGTTGTCCACACTGAAAAAAAATTTTTTTGGAATGCTAAATATGCCCCAATAAAATCATCTAAAATTCAATTTAATTCTAGTTTATTTATACACGTAGCACCAAATCACGACAAGAGTCGTCTCAAGGCACATTGCATAGTGAACATTCCAGTACAGGTCAGTTCATTAAGCCAAACAGTTAAATGTTTCCTGTATAAGGAACCCAGCAGGTTGCATTGAGTCACTGACTAGTGTCAGAGTCTTTACAGCAATCCTCATACTAAGCAAGCATTTAGCGACAGTGGAGAGGAAAACTCCCTTTTAACAGGAAAAAACCTCCAGAGGATCCTGGCTTAGTATAAGCAGCCATCCTCCACGACTCACACACCCACACACACACACACACACACACACACACACACACACACACACACACCCACACACACAAACATATACCAAGTAGTGTTTCTATGGTTACATTGTGATTTCTTAGTAAATATTCTGTTTAGTTAGAGATGCACTTTATTGTATTTATCTTGCACATTCAATGTGTTAAGAACTGAGACCTGCAAAAGATTATGATTTAATGTTTATGTTTATTTATTTAGCAGACGCTTTTATCCAAAGCGACTTACAATTTATAACCTATAGGGCATGTTGTGATCTGTGGGGGAAACCGGAGTACCCGGAGGAAACCCACGCATGCATGGGGAGAACACGCAACTCCACGCAGAAAGGCCGCAGCCGAGTTTCGAACCTGCAACCTTCGTGCTGCGAGGCAACAGTGCTAACCACTGCGCCACCATGAATCAATTTAATATTCATATTTCATTATGTTTGTATTCTCATTTTTTTTCTTTGTATGTATATATTGTAAATACTTATGGATCGTCTGTCGTTAACTAACATAATGTGGTTTATTCAACCAATAAGATCGCTGTCAGTGACAGAATACACCAGGTGCTCCCTGATTGAGAAGCTAAGCAGTGATGAGGCTGTGTTTCATTTTCCTCCGTCAACACGATTATTGACTCTGCTAACAGGTTATGGGCCCAGTACTACCCGGTAAAAGGAGCCTAACTGAAGGATTCCCCCTGACACATTAAAAGGGAAGATCACGTTTGGTGAGCCGCCAACAACCCACACCGTGAGCCAACAAGTGATGGAATCCGGAAGCCGGTGGGCAAGATTGGTATTTGACGGAGATGAGCAGAAATACGAGTTGTGGGAAACCAAATTCCTAGGCCACTTACAATTGCAAGGATTAAAAGACACTATATTGAGCACCAATGAAGGTGAAGCTGATTCTGATGACGAGAACAAGAACGCAGAAGAGTACGCAGAATTGATCCCATTCTTGGACGACAAGAGCCTGTCCCTCATGATGAGAGATGCCGCTGACAATGGCCGCGCAGCACTACGGATATTGAGGGACTACTACGTAGGCAAAGGTAAACCCAGGATCATCGGTCTTTATACTGACTTAACCCTTCAGGCGCCATAGTTTTTCAGTAAAATATGAAAATTTTACATCACTATTTAAAGAACTTGTAGCTTAAATCTGGTTAGAGATAGAGGAATATTGTAAATTAGAACAATCTTCAGTATGAGCCAAATTTTGTGATTGGAACAAATTCACTCACATAATTTGCATATTGTGACGTCATCAGGTGGCAGCCAAATAGGATTGCATCACATTTGCAGATTTTTTTTTTTTTAATGTTTTTGTCTTATTTTCTTAGTGTTGTTGTTTATGATACACATATACATATTCCTATGTAGACAAAATTAACTATGTATGTATATATATAATATTTATTACTTTATTGGTATTTTGTTTTGTTCACTGCGTATCAATCAAGAAAACTATTTTTGGTGCTTCAGTGTCATGAACGCATTTCACTCATCCCTTCTTTGGTTTATTTTGTTTATTATATATATATATATGTAGGCAGGCAGGCAGGCAGGCAGGCAGGCAGGCAGGCAGGCAGGCAGGCAGGCAGGCAGGCAGGCAGGCAGGCAGGCAGGCAGGCAGGCAGGCAGGCAGGCAGGCAGGCAGGCAGGCAGGCAGGCAGGCAGGCAGGCAGGCAGGCAGGCAGGCAGGCAGGCAGGCAGGCAGGCAGGCAGGCAGGCAGGCAGGCAGGCAGGCAGGCAGGCAGGCAGGCAGGCAGGCAGGCAGGCAGGCAGGCAGGCAGGCAGGCAGGCAGGCAGGCAGGCAGGCAGGCAGGCAGGCAGGCAGGCAGGCAGGCAGGCAGGCAGGCAGGCAGGCAGGCAGGCAGGCAGGCAGGCAGGCAGGCAGGCAGGCAGGCAGGCAGGCAGGCAGGCAGGCAGGCAGGCAGGCAGGCAGGCAGGCAGGCAGGCAGGCAGGCAGGCAGGCAGGCAGGCAGGCAGGCAGGCAGGCAGGCAGGCAGGCAGGCAGGCAGGCAGGCAGGCAGGCAGGCAGGCAGGCAGGCAGGCAGGCAGGCAGGCAGGCAGGCAGGCAGGCAGGCAGGCAGGCAGGCAGGCAGGCAGGCAGGCAGGCAGGCAGGCAGGCAGGCAGGCAGGCAGGCAGGCAGGCAGGCAGGCAGGCAGGCAGGCAGGCAGGCAGGCAGGCAGGCAGGCAGGCAGGCAGGCAGGCAGGCAGGCAGGCAGGCAGGCAGGCAGGTAGGTAGGTATCCTCAGTCTCAGGCTTTTCCACAGGCCCCATGCAGAACTGAAAGGCAATGAACGCTTTCATTTCTGGGACAGTTACATCGTACCAGTCATTATATCTGGAGCTAGATTTCAGTTCCTCCCTCTCTAAATACTGGTGAGCATATCGGTTAGTTTCAGTTGTGATGAGGGTCCAGAATTCCTCATCCAAAAAAACTGACAGAAAATCTATGTGTTCTGAATTTGACAGATCCCTGTCTCCAAAGTATCCAACTGGCTCATCAAAATGCCTGATCCACTTGGAATACTGTTCCTCTTCTCCCAAACTAACCCAGCCATCATCATTATTATTGTCACTGAGCCTGTGTTGGGTCTCCCTCCTGCTAGCAGTGATTCTTTTCCCGCGGTTCCTCCCCCTCCAGCTGCAATTCCCGCGGTTTACACCCCCGGGACTGAATCGATCACCAGCGGAGTTTTCACCGGCACACGGCAGCTGTTGCTAATCAAAGAGGAGACACAACGACCGGGGTGACCTGTTTTAAATGTGGCCAACGAGGACATAAGGCCAGAATGTGTCGTCAGAAGCAGTGGTGCAGCCGACGCAGGACACGATGTGCTGGAGAAATCAATGAGGTGATGAGGTACTCATAGCTCGTGAGGACGACGATGACGAGACCCAAGACAGCACTTATGCTTTCAAGATAAATACAGACAACGTGAATCCTGGATTCGGGACAGAGATTGAGGTTACAGGTTTGATGGTGGACACTGGTGCTACGTCGCACATCATCACAGACATCAGCGCTTTTAAGAAGTTCGACGACAATTTCCAAGGTGGGACACACTGTGTGGAGCTGGCTGATGGCAGCAGATGCAAAGGAGTTGCTGAAGGTAGAGGAGATGCTGTGGTGTATCTGATCGACAGCAGAGGGCGACAATGTCAAGTAACATTGAAAGGCATTGTACATACCATCTTTCCCGCAGAACATCTTTTCTGTGAGAGCCGCAACAGAGAATGGAGCAACGATTGTCTTCAAAACAGGTAGAAACAGACTAAAACATAAAGATGGTACTGAGTTTAACATATATGAGCACAACAGACTTTATTACATAGAAACTGTTACTGAATATACTGGGACATGTGCTAAGTGCTTGGATATACAAATGTGGCATAAAATTCTAGGTCACTGCAATCATGATGATTTACAAAAGCTGGAGAATGTGGTTGATGGCATGAAAATCAAAGGTAAAATGGGAAAAGAAGTAAACTGTGAAATATGTATCCAAGGTAAATTTATTCAATACAGAAATCGAAAGGACTAGAAATAGAAGGGCTAAGAAACCTCTTGAACTGGTACACACAGATTTAGCCGGTCCAATAAGTCCAGAATCTAAAGATGGTCACACATAAGCACTGTCATTTGTTGATGATTATTCAAGCGCTATTTTTGTGTATTTCCTGAGAAACAAGAGTGATACGGTGCAAGCAACCGAGAATTTCCTAGCGGACACAGCCTCATATGGTGACGTTAAATGCATTAGGTCTGATAATGGAACAGAGTTTATGTGTAGAAGATACCAAGATTTACTGAGTAAACATAAGGTCAGACATGAAATTTCAGCACCATATTCCCCCCATCAAGATGGTACTGTAGAGCGGAATTGGTGCACCCTTTTTGATATGGGGAGGTGCAGGCTCATTGAGAGCGGTTTACTAAAGTACTTATGGACATATGCAGTCCAGACTGCAGCTGTGATCAGGAACAGATGTTTCAGTCGTCGTACTGAACAAACACCCTACTTCTTACTAACAGGACGGAAACCCAACATTTCTACTATGCAAAAGTTTGGTTGTGCAGGTTTTGCTTACAGATAAAACAAAACAGCGCTAGATTCGAGATGTACAGAAGGAATATTCATTGGTTATGACAAATACAGTCCTGCATATCTCATTTACTTTCCTTTTAACAATAGTCTGCAGAAGATTCGACTGGTTAAGTTTGTAAACAAGAATGTTGAAGAGAGGCAGACACAAACAGTTCTTATCCCTAAGGAGGATGACATGCCAACTGTCTTATGACTTTGAGTGGTGAAAACGTCATACACTCACAAAGATGAATCAGGTGGTGAAACTTCTGATGTAAATGATCAAGTGGCAGGAACAAACAAGGTACCCAGAAAGGACGAGAAAGAGACCAGAATACTTAAAGGATTATGTATCAAAAGGGGAGGATAACGATGATCAAGGATCGTATATAGACTATTGTAACAGAGCAACATGTGGAATGCCCATTACATACACCGATGCTATGAAGTCCCCAAATTCTGAAAAATGGAAAGCAGCAATAGATGATGAGATGCATTTTTTATTAGAGAATGACACCTATACCCTTACTGGCTTACCAAAGGGAAAGAAAGTGTGGTTCTTTTCCTTATCAAAACACAAGAGAATGAGACAACTTTGTCCTTACAGCGTGGGGCTTTTTATTTATACAGTTCAGCAATACATCACCAGTAACTTGGGACAGTGTTCAGCCAAAGCGCAGAGAGCCTTCGGCTGTAATCATCCAAAAAGCCTCCTTACACCGAAAATGCAATCCCAGTTATACTTTTTACTGACATCACTCCTGCATAGCTTAGGAAATGGGTCTCACGTACACATGAACTGGAAACTGTTCGGGGAGACTTTCCCATGCAACAAGGCAGGAACCATCTGGCGCTGACGTCCGACAAACATTCATGATAAATGTTAGTCTTACTGGAAATTATGCAAACTGGACTGAAAACAGGATGCTAAACATCACGTACCCAAACACAGCTCTTGGCTCCTACAATCCCCCCCATGGGGGTGACCACCCCCAAAAACAAACAAATAACATATAATACTAAATTAAAGTTAACATAAACCATTCAATGAATGATAAACGAATAAATGACAAACACAATGTGACCTTTAACTAAACCATATATGTATACATGTAATGACTCAGTAACTTCACGTCAACACTTGATGAGTACATAGACATGAAGTAAGTACTAGCTGTAAGACACAACTTGGAATGTGACGTCTTTAACCAACTCATCAATACATCAAAATGTACGCACACACTGTAAGAAGGCGAAAACCTGTCCGCTGCTCTTAACAGGAAAAATTCCTTCTTGACCTCCTGGCCCAAACAGGACAATCACATAAAGCACAGAGTATATGGCAGACATTAGGCAACACTGAATCAACAAAAGAGCACACATAAGAGAAAAAGAGCTGATTAAACCTTTCAACAGAGAATAAAAATCATGAGTATAATCGAGTATGATTACCCTTAGCAACATTTCAACCAGTAACTGTATGTGAATATGCGATTAAAAATAAAAAATTATTTGAACTGAATGATTGACGTGGATACGACTAAACAACTACGTGATGTGGATGTGGCTAAACCTATAGAAAACATGACAGTGAGTGTGATGAATATACTTGATGTAATAACACAACTGCTCAACCAAAATAGAGACTGGAGTCAGAGTCCCAGTTGCAGAGCTGAAAAAATGGAGTGAAGAAAAACACAAGAATCAAGTTCAGTTTTATTGATGACTGCTGCAGGGGTCTTGTCGCTGGAAGAGGACTTTGAGGCCGATTCCTTAGTCGAGTACATGTAACAACATCAGCAACATTCCTTACGAGACGCAAAGATTACTCCTCAGCCGTCCCATCAGCTGTCCCGTTCTCCATACACATTGGGAATCGTGCCGAGTCCAATGCAGCCATTTCCATTTGCACGTATTGAGACGAAGAAGCAAGGTTCATTTGGGCAGCCAGAGTTCGCTCCCACAGTCTCCTCACAATAGGTAGCATGCAACATGCCAATAGAGAAATCAGAATTAGTACTACTATCGCACTAATTCCTGCCTTTACAAAAATAGCTCCCCACTGACCCAATTTGAGGGCCAAGAGGTCTAAGGACCAGCTTCCCTGCCTGCATTCTCCTTCAGCTCTATCTTTAAATCTTTCAACTTCCTCAAACCTTCAGTAAATGCACCATCAGGAGCCGTATTACTCGGAATGTAAGTGCAACATTCTTGCCCATTTGAGTTTGGAAACTTACAGAGCCCACCCCTCTTGGCCAATAACCAGTCCAAAGCCTGGTCGTGCTGCAAAGTCATTTTGACTGTGGCATGAAGTTGTTCGCCGAGGAGGCCGAGGTTATTTGCTGTGTAATTTAAGATCCTTTGCTGATTAAAATAAACATAGTTGATCCATTTCACGTTGTTATTCATTGTTATCCAAGAAAGAATTGACTCTACACCAGCTATTACCTCATCTCTTGCTTGAAATTCTACGGGAATTCCTGTCGGCAACCCTATGGCATTTAAATGCACTTTATGATCAAACACATCATACCTCTTTGTCCTACGTCTATTGGTAGTCTCCAACTGAAGTAATTCACTCACACCTTCATGCAAGATAGTCACTGGAACTTTCATACGCACTAGCGTACACAACCCAACCCAAAAACTTGGCAAAACATTCATTAGAACAGCGGTTCCCAAACTTTTTTTGCTGCGCACCCCCTTCTATGTCCCGACCATGTCGACGCACCCCCCAGCCCCCCACAGTAGGGCCGTGGCTATGGAACCACTTAATTATGCTTTAATCACCGAGTAGTAGAGTAGGAGTTGACACAGCCTGCGCACAGCTCCGTGAGAGGCTGAACGGATGATTTTGTCAACGAGTCTCGTTAGGTGCTATTTCAGCCAACAATTTTTAAATCACTCACTCCGGCATGCGCTCTTCTGCACCCGTGGGCCGTGGTTCCGCTGGAGTGCATCTGTGACATGACAGACTCGCTCCCGCAGCTTTTCAGCGTGCTGTCAATAGCGAGGTGCGTTGAGATTGGTGTCCCAGTGTCAGTCAGATATTACTCAGATGCTCTCGCCATTGAAAAAAGGAAAAATGTCTTAGTATTGACAGCGCACACGACAGAGCGCTCAGTGCGCGGCTGTGGGTTACAGGCCGCTTTGAGAGCATGCGGGCGAATATATATATATAACTTATTTCATTTATTTACGGACACTTTTATTAGGTCCTGGCTATGCTACCGCTGCACACCTTAAAAAATGCCACAAGCATTTTTGTTAGCGTCAAACGGCAGTTGAAATTTATTTATATTAAAGGCGGCATGTTAAATCGTGCTCAAAAGAACAAAAAACACATAAAATGATCATAACACAACAATGCGCCCTCGCATTTGAGTTAGTCTGAAACAATATAACAAATTTATGCAATATCTTCTACTTTTAAGAGCAAAGAATGATAGATGACAGGCAGGATCAAAGGCAGGAACTTCAGGGAAAATGTTAAAATATTTGAGCTGCGTTGAACAAAAAGTGCAGCAGTTTAAAGGGCCGTGGAGCTAACAACACAGGTTATGGAAATATTAGAACGCCAATAATTTGATTTAAATCACAATAAAGTTACACACAAAAAAATTGCATGGCTCAGGAACCGGTTAAAAAAATAAATAACTAAAGCTGGATCCCGAGGATGTTCAAACGCAGCGTCGGTGGCTCAGCCTGCAGCAGGTTAAAGAGAGACAAAGGAGGGAGGGGTGAATATTTCCAGTATATTTATAGCAGTAATATCAATACCATTTGGCTAAATACTTACACATATTAATGTGATGCGTGGGCCTGCATCTTCGCACACAGCTCTCCAATGTTCGGCACAATTGAAGACAGTTTAAGCTTCAAATCTTTCTCAACAGCACCCAGTCTTTGCCGATGTTTAGTCTTAACTGCTGTCAGAGCAGAGAAACCAGCCTCGCATAGGTAGGTTGTAGCAAAGGGGATCAAAACTCTCAAGGCTCACTTTGCCAGGACTGCGTATGATGGCATCAGCTCAGTCCAAAAATCCACAAGTGGCTTTCGTTTGAACTGCAACTGCAGTGCGCCATCAGATGACAGCTCGATCAGCTGTTCCTGCTCCTGAAATGACAGCTGTGTGACTGGGAGGGAAACTTCAAATGGGTTGCGAATCCACGCTTGGGATTTGTCGATGGGTGGGAAGTATTTCCGTAGCTGTTCCGCGAGTTGGTTGAGGTGTTCAATGATGAGACTTTTGAAATGCACACCCAGGAGCACGTCATTAACCAGCAAGAACTCGTGATGCGTAGGGAAACACAGGAGTGTATTCCCACTCACACAGCTCGCCCAGAACCGGAGCTTCTTCATCATAGCTTCAGTCTTATCTTGTATGTTGTACAGGGTAACATTGACTCCCTGCAGACTTAGATTAAGTTCATTCAGAGCAGAAAATATGTCCGCCAGATAGGCGAGCCTCTTCAGAAAGTCTTCGTTATGCAGGCTGGCAGCCAAATCAAACGGATTGTCCTAAAAAATCTGCTGAAGCTCGTGTCGCAACTCAAAAAGCCTCGTTAATATTTTGCCGCAGGACAACCAGCGCACTTCAGTGTGCAGCAGCAATGCTTTGTGTTCGCTGCCCATCTCATTGCATAACAGCGTGAACAGCCTTGAATTTAGCGGGCGAGCTTTAATGAAGTTCACCAGTTTCACAGAATCATTCAGGACTCTTGAGTAGATCAGCTGGCATGTTTTTGGCTGCCAAGGCCTCCCTGTGAATGCTACAGTGTAACCACTGAACGGATGGACACATTTTCCTGATATGAGCTATAAGCCCTGTGTGCTTCCCTGTCACTGATTTTGCCCCGTCAGTGCAAATGCCCACGCAGCGAGTCCAGTCGATCCAGTTGGTCCTCATAAACACATCCATTAAATTGAAGATTTTCTCTCCTGTTGCTCGGGTAGCAAGGGGTCGGCAGAAGGCAAAATCTTCTTGCATCGTGCCTTCAAAAATGTAACGGACATATACCAGACGATTGGCCAGATTTGTCACATCTGTAGACTCGTCTACTTGCAGCGAGTAAAACTCGCTTTCTTTCACCCGGCTGACTAATGTAGCCAGGATGTCCTCTGACAGTGCATCGATGCGGCGTGACACCGTGTTATTGGATACTGGAATCATGTCTAACATTTTAGCTTCTTTCTCTCCAATCATGCATCCCACCGTCTCTCTGGCAGCTGGCAAGCACACATCTTCAGCAAGTGTGTGAGGCAGCCCGTTTCTCGCTATTCTGTAGCTGAGAAGTTATGAAGCCCGTAATGCGTCTTTTGTAGACCCGACATATGAATGAAACTGCAGTTGTTTTTTGCTGCTTTGTAACTCCTCCAGTTTTGATTAAAAAAATATAAGGGGTCTTTGAATTACATTACCATGCTTTGTGTGAAGGTGCCGACGTAGATAAGAAGGTTTTATGCAGCTGTTTGCTAGAACCTCGCTGCACACCACGCACTGCGGCTTTGGGCAATCTGCATCACCAATCCAAGTGAAGCCCAGACCTAGATAATTTTCGTCATATTTCCTTATTTTTTTCCCCATCTGGTGTTCACCCTCATCACCTCTTTTGCCTTGCTGCCATCTTCCCTCCTTTGCTGTTTCCTTCGGCTCATCATTTTTTGACTCCCGCTGTTTTTTTTCTCCCGGATCCTTAGCAATTCTCTCATCTGTTGCCTCTGATTCACAACTCTCCCTCGGTTCTTCTCCTCCTATAGCACTAACTTTGACTTTCAAATTCTCACCTGACAGTTTCCCTGATTTCAGCCAATTGAGCATACTTGCAAAAATGACAGAGGCTACAAGCTAGGCGCAAATGCAGCGTGTAGTAGTAGAAGAAGAATTCTTCTTCTATGATTCATTTTAAGATGAAGTGCATTTTGAATAGAAATTTTAATTTCAATTTTTATTTTAATTATTTTAAAAATTACAAAGGAATATTTTTTGTTTATTTACACATTTTTATTGTGAAGTGGAAAAAACGCTAATTTGACGCCATTACACTTTTCACCTCGCGCACCACACTTTGGGAATCCCTGCATTAGAACATCCCCACCACACATCCAGTAGCTATCGGCCACTGGAATGTCTTGCTCACCTAGTAGATCAAGAGTAGGAATCGTCATCGATATGTCATCACAATCCTGACTAAGCTACAGGGTTTTCATACCAAACAGGGGTGTCAATAAGAAGTGGCGTCATATTTGCATGCGGGAACCAGGATAATACCCAAGTGACTTTACAGTTGACAGATGTATTACCTACGTCCACTCCTCCATCGTCAGCAAAACCTCCACTTGCCAAACATTCATAATCAGCACTATAATCAATTTTGTAGTCTGTTGGAGGACCATTTTGGTCTGTTTGGATTGCAAATTCGGCACATTCATCTAGGATGTTAGATTCTGCATATTTTTTAACATATTTGTACTTATCTCGTGTACGATGGAGCAATCTGCATTGAAGTCCACACAATGGCAACTTAAGAAGAGGTGGAATCTTTTTATTAATCTCTATTTCCTCTCCAGTCTTACATGTGCGTCGTTGTGCAATGGCACATTCACTAGAAGTATATTTTTCTGGAACTAGCTCAGGTAGCATTCCGGTTGCTTGAGCGCACACTATGTAGTCATTAGGAGTCATTTCTCTTGTCGTATACAAAGCCCATTTATACCAACTATTTTGCATGGCAACATCCCAAAGCCTATTCTCCATAGGCAGTGGTCTGCTCGCCCTACTGGAGATAGGTCCTATGTTTCTTCCGGACCTAGGTCTAATTGGTCCAAATGATGGCTTAGGTACAGCTTTGCGATTGGTTACTTCTAGTTAATTTTGTCCTCCCCGAGTAAGATTACAAACACGGTTACTCCCAGAGGTTGCTGTAGGAGAACCAGATTTCATGGCTGCACCTCCTGTGAGAGTTGTAGTACTAACAGGTGGCTTAGTGGTTACGCTTCTCAACTTGCTAATTGGCGTTGTTTTAGATCTTAAAACCGGCGGAGTCACCAGCTGTAAGAGAGAGGAAGAGCTCCAGTTGAACCACCAATCTTTAACAGGGACTGTGGTAGTCAAACCATCAGGGATTGCAGTAGTTGTAGCACTAGTAGTTAAAACATTATTTGGAACTGTGGTTACACCATCAGGGATTGTATTTGTCTTAATTGTGGTCAAAACATCGCTTGAAATCGTGGTTGTTACACCAGTTTTAACAATTGCTAAGTCGAATGCAGGCAAGGATGCTGACCTATATTGCATCCGGCCTGCTGGATTGTACTTAACTTGATCATGGTGTGCTGCCTCGTCGTTGACCAAGCCGTTTGGCGTGTGCTCTTGTGATGGGTCGACGAGTTGCTCCTCGGCCATCGTCTCCATCTTCACCTCCTCCAGCACAACCATCAGACCCCCTAGTGTTATCCAAAACAGGACAGTTATCAGGCTTAGCACGCCCTTCTTTCCTCCGGCCATCATGCCGGTTTGTTAAGTCGGACACAATACCACCCTGAGTTTTGTCTTTGACTTTCGTGCAGTGTGTCAGATGATGCCACGTCGATCCTCCTTCGACCTGGACTGCTGTTGGCGTTGCTTGAACCACTTTGTAGGGACCCTCTTGCCGCGGTTCGTGCCACTTCCTCCTGAAAACTTTAATGTACACCTTGTCACCAGGAACCACTGGTCCGTCTGCGCCTGTGCTAGAGAAGAGCTCCTTTCTTATTTCCTGCAAATAGATGGCTTTATGGATTATAGTTAGTTGCTTGATATAGCTTTTGAGTTCAAGCTCTAGTTGCTCCAATGAGGGCCCCTTGTGGGCACTTTACAATGGCCAGTTTCGAAGGAAGCATCATTGCTGAGATCAACTCGTTGATCTGCTTTCCACGAAGGACGGCAGTACCGTCCATCTTCTTAAACCCTCTCTGTCTCCACACACTTCCAAACAGGTGACAAACACCATGTGCATATGCAGAGTCAGTGTAGATGGTTGCTACCTGACCACTTGCCAAATTGCAAGCTTTGGTCAGGGCTTTGAGTTCCGCTAGCTGTGCAGAACAGGGTTGGTTACACTTTTCAGCTTTTACTGTTTCAAATCTGTCATCTACTTTTTCCACAACAGCAAATGCTGCATGGTTTCCTAAGTAGTCTCTAAAACATGAACCATCAACAAAATAGGTGACATCAGATTGATCGAAAGGAGTAGTGATAGGTTTTTACCTGTAATTAATGTACCTTTTTGAGGCCTAAAGAACGTTGCAGGACATAATAAGTATTTGTTTAAACGAAAGGCCATTGATCTTCTTTGATCACATTTTAGAGTGGTGAAGAATGGCTTCTGTGATCACCCAACTTCCTGAGACGAGATGAAGGTCCAAACAATATGTGTTGATTGAGTTACCCTGGTCAGCTGATTCTGAAGAATGTTGATTAAGTTACCAGTCAGCTGAAGAACTGTGTGTGTGGTTCCTCTGTAAATGATTCCTCTGTAAGCCTGCTGTGCTCTTATCTCTGGAATATGGTTTCCTAGGAGATGAGTCTGTAACTCTGAAACTCAAGGAAGGCCCGCCCTCCATCCCATTGTTCAATAGAGCTCCGGACCCCACGTGACTCTCAGTTAGTGGACGCCATTTTGGCATGCAAAAAAGGTAAACAAACACGGATGTAACCATGAACATGAACGGGATCCGCTTGGATTTTACTTCGTCGGAGTTTACTTCACACTTTAAAACAGAAGAAATCGTTTTATATAGTCAGAAATTAAATAGACTAAACATCTCCGACCCTTACCGTGCCCCTGGGATACTTTTTAAAAACGCCAGAAGCTGTCGGAGCGGACTTCTTACCGGCACAACACCGGACCTGACCGGGGAACCCCTTGGGATTCCCCCGGAGGAGCTGGCTCCGGCGGCTGGGGAGAGGGAAGTCACGCTACTGCCCCCGCAACCCGACTCCGGATACGCGGATGAAAATGGATGGATGGACGGACAAATAACAGATTTACACGTAAGTAGTCTCGGTGAGACAGATAATAGCAATCCAAAGTGCTTTTTATGTGTGATCTGATCAACCATTGCTTAAAAATTAAATACAGCTTAGCCGGTTAATTGCTGTCATCATAAAACACGTAAACGGCAGCACGCAGAACTCACGAGGCAACGTTTTACGTGATGTTTACTTGCTGCTATGAGTAATAAGACAGAAAAAGCCCCGCCAAAATAAGTTTAGGAAGCCCACTAAGAATCATAATAAAAGCATTTAAAATAAACACCATACACAGTTGAGGAAACGTTGGTTTAAGTACCTGATATGAAGCGGTCGCTGCATAAGCGAAAACCTTTACTCTCGGGGTCCCACAGCTTCATTTTCGCCCGGTCACTAGCGCATTTTATTACAATCATCCAACGTTTGCGGCGCTCCGGATCTTGGGGAATCCTGTAGATGGCTCATTCCTTATGTCGTCCGCGTCTGTTCTGCATCCTGGGGCACAACAGGAATCTACCATATTTCCCGTTTGATTGAGTTTTCTGACAATAACAAATAGTCCAGCTGCCGGCTTCTGCCTGCCAATATGGCGCCGTTTCGATTTGAACTGTTGCATGCCGGGAGAAGTGACGTCAACTCCCGGAGCTCTATAAAAACCTCTGTTGAGCTGAGAGGGGTGGGGTAGACATTGGAAACAGCTCCGGAGGGAGTTGTGCATCGCCTCCTCTCCGCTGTTTGCTGAGACAGTGTCAAATGAACTCCTCTGTGTTTTTGATGTTTATTTCAGGTAAAGGGTAATGGAAAATACAAATTACCCAACAAGTAGATTCCAAATCAGGTCTCAACTTAGTGTATCTTGATACCTCAGTTATGCAGCAATGTGGTTCTCCTTCAAACTCAAAGGGAACACTGTTAGCAGGGTTTGTTGTGATACACCTCTTTATGACAATGTCAGGGTATGCCAGTAGTGGCATATACTGCAGGCATCTTGCTTAGTTTAACACAAACTTTCCTCGGTTGATCAGTTCAGATATTTTATGATGTGTGTAGATTGTGACAGGATATCCCATTGTTATCACTGAGGCTTTCTCATAAGCATAATGCAAAGCAGCCAATCCTTGATAACAAGGGGGCCATCCCTGTGCCACATTGTCAAGTTTTGCACTGTAGTACGCAATAGGTTGTTTCCGACGTCCACTGCATGTGTCCTGCATTAACACTGCAGAGGCATACATGTCATGTCTGTTTGCGACGTACAGCAAAAATGGTTTTGTGTAGTCAGGTGTTGCTAAACTTGGCGCAGTTTGCATGTCTTGTTTGATGGTTTCAAAAGCTATCTTAGCTTCATTTGTCCATTTTAGAGTCGATTTTAAAGACTCACTTCCAGCATCTTTAATTAGTGTCCTGAGTGGTGCAGTTTTTTCAGCATAGTTTTCAATCCATTCCGAGTTTAAACCAGTCATTCCCAGAAATGTCATCATTTGTCCAACAGTTTGTGGTTGTGGAGCTTTGCTCACACCTTTCACGTGTTCTGGTGAGATGCAACAGTCCCATGGGAGATTACCCTCCCTAGGTACTCTACCTGTGGTTGGCAGTACTGAAGCTTTGTCAGAGAGGCTTTGTGTCCTCCCCGAGCTAACTTCTGGAGGACTTTAATGGAGTCACGATGACAATCATCGATTGTTCATGCACAGATCAGTAGGTCATCAACCTACTGAATCACAGTGCTGTTCACCTCGATGCCTTCGAGGCTCTGTTTCAAAATCTGATTAAAGATGCGTGGACTGTGTTTTAGCCCTTGTGGTAGCCTTCTGTACGTGAGCTGTCTCCCGCAAAATGTGAAAGCCAAAAGATATTGTGATTCTTTGGCCAATGGAATGCTAAAAAATGCTGAACACAGATCAATTACTGTGAAGTATTTAGCTTCCCCATCGATGTTACTCAGTAATGTGCTTGGATTTGGCACATCTGCATCAAAGTCAGTGATCACTTCATTTACAGCTCTTAAATCATGTACCAGTCTGTACTTGAGCTTGTCTGCTTTTAGCACTGGCAAAATTGGAGTGTTACATGTGCTATAGGTTTCTTTTAGTACTCCTGCTTGAATTAGACCTTCAATAGTTGCATTTATACCCTCTTCTGCTTCTGGTTTGAGTGGGTATTGGGGTCGATAAGGCAGTCTTGCATTTGGCTTCAATTCCACTTGAACTGGGGTTGCCGTAGTTACCAGTCCAACATCCGTGTCATGGTTGGACCATAGCTGATCTGGAACCTGTTTTAGCATGTCAGCTTTCAACTTGTTTTGAACTGTTTCTGATTCTGCAAAACCTTGCATGTGTTTTTTGTTTGCGACTATTACAATCTGTGGTTTCGACATCATGGTGGTACCGCAGAGAATTTTAATCATTTCTGCATTTTTTGTAGTATAGATTAGCGGCTTATCTGTTTTCTGCCACTCTGTTTTAGTTGCTGTTAACATCATGTGTCCAAGATCTCTTGACTCAAAGCCTTTGTGTACCATTAAGGTAATGTGTGGTGCTGATTCTGGCACAGTGTGCCATTTTTCAGTAAATGGGTTTTCTTCCACATTCACAGCTGCACCTTGCTGTCCTACCACGATGTATTGTGACACTAGCCCAACGCGCGAGTCTTTTGTTTCTTCGTCCCATTTTTCTTCAAAGATTCTACTGCATGATGGATCATAAGTCATAGTGCAGTGATAGTCACTGAACGGTACAGTAGCTTCTGGAATTTGAGCTTCAATAAATTTTTTCCATTGTTGAAACATCTCGGAGACTGGCTTGTTAATGTCACCAAGCCAGTAGACCTTAGCGTGTTCTGTCTGAGCAGTCATTTGAAAGTTTATTCCAGAGATATCTACATAAATTCCTTCTGGTGAGCACCAGATTTTTGTTTTTAGTTTACACAATGCATCTCTTCCTAGTAGATTAACTGGAGTTTGATCTAAAATCAGAATTGGGATTACGATTTCACTTTATCAACTGCTAGTTTTACTGGAGCTGTTAATGGGTTTATTGTTTTGTTCCCGAGAACCCTGCTGTCTTTACACTTTTCTCAGACATGGGGAGGTGAGTTGCATAATTTGATTTTATGCATGAGTAGGTTGCTCCAGTGTCAACTAACATTGGGACCGATTTTCCTTCTATTTTAACATTGATCACTGATTCTTTATTGGCGTTAGCTGTTAAAATTGGTAGTTGCTCCTTCCCCCCAGGGCCCTCCGGGCATCCCTAGAATCCTTGTTGTGCTGCCCATGGATTAACTGGACCTCCTCTTCCCCGGTTTGGTCGTGTTCCACGACCACGCCCAGACCATTCAGGGTTTGGAATTGGATTCTGACAGTCTCAAATCAGGTGACCCAGCTGGCCACCAGTGTTGGGAGTAACGCGGTACAAAAGTAATTAATTACTGTAATGCATTGCTTTTTGCTGTAATGTGGTAATGTAAGGCATTACAGGGAAAGAAAATGGTAATATTTACTCGGTACAATTGTCAGTAACGCGGTAATTACAATGCATTTTTAAACCCAGAATCAAGCTGCGTTTCTTAAAAATTCAAATTGCGGGAAACCCGAAAAAAGTTCCAGTATCTGCATATATTACGTCATTTATGGACTCAGCTTTGCAGGCAGAGAGGACGCAGTGGTAACGGCTCAAATACTCCAGCTGCGTCCTCCACGCGGCCGCTGTAACATTCACAAAATTGCTCCGCTAAAACAAAATAATTCACCTGCGATCATTCATATCAGCGCATGTTCTCTGGTATTCTGTACTTTTCTGACGTGCTTTGCCTCAGCTGAGTTAATTTGGGCTCCGGTGAGTTCAACTCATTGCTGCTGGAGCGCCGCACATGTGAAGATCCCTTTGGCTGATTAGCTAGAAAGTAGGAAATCTAGGAAACGGGTTTTCTGGAAGACGGAGAGAACATGCAGCATGCAGGACGGTTAGAGAGAGAAAGGACAGGAAATTATTCAAATAAAATCAAGAAAACAAAACAAAGTGCTTGTAAAGAAAAAATGTAGGTAGATTTATCCCCAATACTCATTTTTACCAGTGAAAAGCAATAATATATAAGCATTTAATATTTATACATGTGATAGAATCAGATCACACCAGAAGTCAGTCCCACATCCAGGGCCGTATCAAGGCATTTGGGGACCAAGGCAAATAGGCTTGGAGCCCCAACCACCTCACTCGCCGCTCAGTTAATCTAAGATGGCAGCGTGCTGAGAGTACAGATTGTTGTTGCATTTATTTCATAAACAATCCTTCTAAAGAACAGTTTCTAACAGCAATCCTAGCTCAGACACCACATCACCTTCCACCGGATGTGTCATGAGTTCACCAGGCATCAGATTACCAAACTCATACTGAAGTTGTTTTGTTGAAAGTAACTTAGAGTATTGCAAAAGTAGTGTAATGCCTTACATTTTAAAATCAGTAATATTGTAATGTAATGAATTACTTTAAAATGAGGGTAACAAGTAATAAATAATGCATTACAGTTTTGAAGTAACTTGCCCAACACTGCTGGCCACACCCCCAACATGCACCTGGGGCTCTTGGCTCCAACAAAAGCAGTGGGGGGTAGATGGGTATATGTTCTGAAGAATAATGATAACAGATCAGAAAGATACAAGGCTAGGTACGTAGCAAAAAGTTACGGTCAAAGAGCTGGACAAGATTATGATGAGACATTTTCCCCAACAGCTAGTTTAACAAGCGTCAGAGTACTGATGCAGTGTGCTGTACAGGAGAACCTCATTTTACACCAGACGGACGTCAAGACAGCTTATCTTCATTCACCAATCGATTGTGACATATACAGTGTTGGGAACGTTATTTTAAAAAAGTAATTAGTTATAGTTACTGATTACTTTGTCAAAAAAGTAACTCAGTTCCTAACTGAGTTACAAGATTATAAAAGTAATTACCAAGAAAAATAACTACTTAGTTACTTTTTTTCATTAAAGCATGCAAGAATTACTACAATAGTGAAATATAAATGACTAATGAGTGGAACATAATAAAATGTATGTCCAAATGTTTTTTATAAACCTGAATAATTTAAATAAATAAGCACTTAACAGGAGGAACTACCAACAGGAGCATTACACTTATCTAGACTATTAAAAGGTCACTGTGTGATATTTAACAAGACCCCAATCAGCTAACATTTAAAATTGCAAATAGAAACACCTGTAAAGGTTCCCGAGCCTTTAAATGGTCTCTCAGTCTAGTTAAATTACAGAAATAAATGTAATTTTGAACAGTATTTTAATTTTTCCAGCTTCACACAATTGTGTGTTTTTAGCAGCATTTCTGTTGCTGTAATCTAGTAACGGTTAAATAAATATATAAAATCATTTAAAATGACACTAGAAGAGGCACAAGCCTGATGGAGGACTTACATTTACTAACGTGGGTCAGACCCAACCACAGAAGAGCTGAAGCTGGGTGGTAAACACACACAGGTAGTTCTGATAACACCTGAGCTCCATGACGTCTGAGACTGATGCATCAGTGTTACAGCGGGACTAAACACATGATCAGGAACAGGTTACAGCTGGATGATCTAGGAAGGTAGAAGATCAGGACGTCTGAGCGGTGAACAGGTGAGCGGACCTTCGGGACGTCCGTTGTCACGGGCACGGCTGCAGCCGTAGATATTCATCACGTCTTCCTCGTTCTTCACGGGCCGTGATGCTCTTGGATGAAAACATCTGCCTCTTTAGCTCCTGATCAGCTGATGACAGCTTCAACACACCGCGCTGCTTAACGCACGCATTTCCTTATCAGTAACAGAAACGATCGTTTTGATAAAAGAAGATAGTAATTAGTTTGCTCGTTACAGAAAGAAGTTTTTTATTAACGTGGAAATTTTAAACGGCGTTATTCCCATCACTGTTCTGTTGTGTCTACAGCATGCGGTGACAGTGAGAACACTGAGGGTCTCCGCCCACCCGGCCAATCATCATGGTGTTTGTAAGCACGTTACCGACACCTCTCTCTCCCTGGCTGCAGCTGACGTGTGGCGGTCAGAAAGCCTCACACTGTTGCTCAACGTTCGACAAGCACATAGTAACGCACAACCTTCCGTCCCCAGTAACGGTAACGGTGTTGCAACGGCGGGAAAAGTAATTAATTAGATTATTCCGTTACCTATAAAAGAACGCCGTTAGTAACGCCGTTATATTTAAACGGCGTTACTCCCAACACTGGATATTGAACAACCAAAAGGATATGAGATTAAAGGCAACCCAGATGAACATTTAGTGTATGAACTGAAAAAGTCCCTGTATGGATTAAAACAATCTGGCAGGAACTGGAATAAAACTTTACATGACTACTTGATAACAAACAGATTCAGTCAAAATCCTGCAGACCATTTAACAAAGCTATAATACTCATTTGGGTCGATGACATCATTTTAGCTGCCAGTGATGCACGTATTTTACAAACAGCGCAGGCAAACAGATTCAAAATGAAGGAAATGGGATCACTAAAACATTTTATCGGTATAGATTTTGAGCAGAAAGATAACTGTATTCAGATGACTCAACAAAGGTACGCTGAACAGATATTAGAAAGGGTCAATATGCATGAATGTAAAACAAGGGCAACACTGTGTGAACAGGAGAAAGACTACAACGATAGTGCAAAGAAAATCAGAGACGTATGACTGTATAGAGAAGCAGTAGGTAGTCTTCTTTATCATGTACAAGACCAGACCTAAGCTTTATTGTAAGCAAGTTATTGCAGTATATCAAAGACCCGACTGAAGAACATTGGATTACTGTGACTCAGAACTAAGGTGTCTGAAGGGTACAACAGGAAAAACTCAAACTTACAGACCAAATGAGACAAAACTAAGAGTACAGGCTTACAGTGATGCAGACTGGGCTGGTGATGTAATGAACAGACGAAGCACATTGGGCTACTGCATTAAACTTAATGATGAAAGTGCACTGATATCATGGAAGACAACGAAACAACCAACTGTAGCTTTACAAGTTGTGAAGCAGAATACATTGCATTATCAACAACTATACAGGAATGTCTGTACCGTTCATATTTGTTGCCGAGTATGTATGCACAGGACATGATGGCACCCTTAATCCTAGAGGACAACCAGGGTACTATTGCTTCAGCAAAGAACCCCGTCAGCAGGCAGAGGTGCAAACACATAGACACAAAATACCATTTTATAAGATCATGTGTGAACGATGGGAAAGTGATGCTACAATATTGTCAAACCAGTCAGATGGTAGCAGACGGAATGACAAAACCAGCAACAAAAACAGCACTGAAATATGAAAACATAATGTTAGGAAAATAAGAGAAGTCAGGAATAAAAGACAAAGAAAGTAAGACAAAGTGAGAACAAGTGGGGGTGTTAGGAACTGAGACCTGCAAAAGATTATGATTTAATATCGATTTATATTTCATTATGTTTGTGTTCTCATTTGTTTTTATCTTTGTATGTATATATTGTAAATACTTATGGATTGTCTTTCGTTAACTAATATAATGTGGTTTATTCAACCAATAAGATCGCTGTCAGTGACGCATAAAGATGACATGACAGAATAAACCAGACGCTCCCTGATTGAGAAGCTAAGCAGTGATGTGGCTGTGCTTTATTTTCCTCTGTCGACACGATTATTGACTCTGCTAACACAACGTCAAAGAAAGCAAAAAGTTATTATCAGGAGAGGGAGAATGTTTAAGTGGTTAGCAGCAGTGTCCAAGCCGATGGCCCCCTCCATGAGGCCACCACAGCTCAGCAGAACATCGTTGTAGCTTCTTCTGGGGAGAAAAACACTTAGAGAAAAAAAATAAAGTTAACAGCTGAAATAGCAAGAAATAATGCAGTTTAAGAGCAAATTGTCAAAGAAAGTAGTAGAGTGTGGAAAGTGGTCAGTGTATCCTCCAGCAGTCTAAGCCTATAGCAGCATAACTACAGAGATAACTCTGGATAACCTAGCCTTTTAGATGGAGGCATGTTGGAGGCAGGGCAAGGGAGAGCCGTCTTTACCGACTGTACACTCCACCTCCCTCTACTCCCCCACTTGTCCAGATTTAGGCTAACATCAGATATTAACCATAGGCCCTATCAAATAAAAAGGTTTTAAACCTAGTCTTAAAAGTAGACAAGGTGTCTGCCTCACGGACTAAAGATGGGAGCTGGTTCCACAATGGATAGCTAAAAGATCTACCTCCCATCCTATTTTTAGAGAGAGGGTGCTCGCTGCAGACCTACAAAGGCGGAGCTGCACCAGAGTCAGCCCCGCCCATTCACGCAAACTCAGCCTAGCCCACTGACTTCCGTTTTTGTTTTCAACTTTATCGCAAACTGACCTGACCCACATGAATTACGGCTGTTACTAGTTTACAGTCGTTAATGCTATGTTCTATGCTTCAATTAAACAAGATAAATATAACTTGCTACATGACAAAGCCTGAATATATCTCGAAATGAAAAGGTTTCTTGTAACGAATATCTGCCCACAGCCGCTCCCGCAAAAGTGACATACAACAGCTTGACAGATTAATGAGTAAGTTCTGGTAGTCCAGTGGCAAGATTGCCTGAATGATGTTTTGCTTACCCCTTAGCTGATGCTGGTTCGATTCTCGGTGGGGTCGGCAGCAATCTATTTAGCCAGCTGAAACATTTAACTTGTTTATATTTTAGTTGTAATGTTTATTTTCAGCAAAATATTTATGTCTCTAAAAGTTCTTTGAATTTGGTCGTTCCTAAACTGCATTTTAGTTGAAACTCTGCTCACAAATGGACTCACACTGGCTAAATAAACAAATAAATAAATAAATAAACACATTAGTCATTATATGTTAAACGTATACCAGTAAATTGTTGTAAACATAGTACTGGCAAGTGTAGCTAGAAATGAAGAAAAGAGGTTTTAAACTACTGTCTATTTCCGCTACTGGGAGGCAAACCTGTGCAACTCAGCATGTCAACCTGACTCCATGACCACTACACCACCACATCTGATAAAAAGCAAGTGGCGTTACATGTGATTGTGCTACCCAGTGTGTCTTTGTAGATAGGATGTATGGTTTATTGGCGGTGTCTCAGTAGAAGTCATTTCAGAAATAATTTGTCAGAAAATTCACAGAATATCCAGATTTGAGAACCAAGACCAGACCCGCTTCGGGGGAGGAGACCAAATTGAAGCTGAGATGGGAGGAAAATGCATGAATGAGGCCAAAAATGGCTTTGGCGTGTTTCTTATGAGGAAATGACAATATAACATGATAAAAAGTTCCAAAAGTTAGATTTTTAATTATATGGAACCTTTACAAAAACTGTTTAATTAACTTCTCAACTCCGTCCTCAATCTTGCATTTTTTAGCTATAACACCCTCTTTGGTTCCAGAATGCTATCAAGTCTGACAACTGGAAGGAATTGGACAGACTCTGATGGAATGGGCGGGGCTGATTCTGGAATGGGCGGGGCTGACTCTGGTGCAGCTCCACCTTCTGGTGCAGCTCTGCCTTTGTGGTTCTGTAGCGAGCACCACTTGTTTTTAGATACTCTGAGAACCACCAGTAAACCTGTAGTCTGAAAAAATGTGACTAAATGTATTTGTTAAAGACTCAAGTAAAGAAAAATTAGTTAATTTTACCCATTTTATTTAATTAACAAAAAAAATTGTAATGAGAAGAACTTACCCACAAATATTAGCACTATTTTTATTTTTGTTTTATTTAACTATTTAATTGTTTAACAAATAGAATAATTGTACATGTTGGCCACAGTATCTGTTAACAGTTCCATTGTTAACTGGCTTTCCAACGCAAGTGTTCATTTAGTTACAGTAACATATGCACTCAAATTTTAAGGGAAATATTTCAACATGTCTAAAATAATCTTGAGCAACAATGAATGCAAGTTCAGTTCAGCTTTTGTAAAACAAAAATATGCTACTTTGGTATTGCTTTTAGCAAAATAAATACTTATTAATACCAATTTTGCATTGGGCAGCACTATAGCTCAGAAGGTAGAGCAGATGATCCAGTAAGCAAAGGGTTGCAGGAACAATTCCATGTGTGTTCAATTTATTTTATTTTATTCTAGCTTGGAAAATTAGGTAATATTTACTAATAACTTTCAGTTAGATTTTACCCAATTCTTATAGGTATTTGTTAACTTTAAATATAAGAATCAGAATCAGAATGAATTTTATTGCCAGCGCTCAGATCAGATCAGAGCATAGGAACTTGACTCCATAGTACAACCTGACCAAGGTTACACACACACATATAGACAGGACAGATACAGGCAGACCACGGGAGCAGCCATGATGGCGCTCCTTTGTAGATCAATGAGGGAATACATGAGGGAAGTTCAGGGAGGGAGAAAAAAGGCATTAACAGGGTTACACCAGCAGGGTGTAGCACTCTAATGCAAAAAACACCCGACATGTAAGCACAAACGTCACAGTTCACAACATGAGACCCGGTAAGTGTGTGTGTGTGTGTGTGTGGGGGGGGGGGGGGGATCCTGGGCTGCCTGTGGCGCTCAACCAGCTGGCTCCGCAGGTGGGAGGGAGGTCATGGGGAAGCACAGAGAGCAGTGAGTCCTTTAGCTTAATGACCTCGGTAGAGACCACAATCTGAAGGCGGGGGGGTGGGTGGGTGGATAGAGTTTCACAGCATTTGTCTGCATTCCTTCCATCGTGGGGGTTTTTGCACGCAACTCCCATGCTCGTTTTACAGGAAGTTGGATCTATTCTTCCTACATAGGCAAATTTACAAAAAGACAACTACGTTTCTTTAACAGGGGCGGCGTTAGGCCCGGCTACTTCGGCTGAAGCCCCGGATGTTTCATAGAAAGCCCCGGATCTAAATCGCAGAAATAACATGCAGTACCGAAGTCCAACAGAGAGGGAGCAGCTGGCAGTAGTTTGTATACAGCCTGCCTGAGCCTCCACCACTGAAGAAGAAGCCCTTCAGCAGCCGGCTTCTTCTACACTCTCTGCCTGAAACGCATGAGTGAAGATGGACATAAGGACGTGTTTTAGACCAAAAGTACGGCGACAGAACCCCAGCTTTGATGAGACTGGTGTTGACTCAGGTTTGTGAGCCTTATTTGAAAATATTTGTTGTGCTGCTGGTTTGCCTAAAGTTAGCTTACTATCAGGTAAAGTTGTTGGAGAAAGAAAGGGAATATTTACTATCATCTCACACTAAACACTAACAGGAACAATACTCTGCCCTGAATATGCTGAATATGTAGCTTCAGATTAAAAATTATGTGGTACAAGACAAACATATATGATGTTGACTAGTGCATGTCACGTGTGTGTGCGCATGTGTGTGTGTGTGCGCGCGTGTGTGTGCGTGTGTGTGTGTGCGTGTGTTAAGCCCCGGATGTTCTTCAGTCGTTAATCTGCCCCTGTTCTTTAAGACAATTAGTTTTGGCAAGTGACATATTTTATTTGAAGAGGAGTGAGTGTGCAGGCCTATATGTGTGGGTGTCCATGATGCAAGCCTGTGAATGCATGTGGTTCTTGACTAAATGTTAAAAGTGAATAGATTCTTCAGTGGAAGTGCCTTGGTGGCACTTAAACACAATGTGGAGTCAAATGGGTGCAAGGGGGAGCTCCAGATATGAATTGATTGGCTCACTACATAGTTCTTTCCTCGGCCAAGATTCAAAGACCAAATGGCAACAATGCTTTTGTGTTGAAGGAGGTTTGGATGAATGACAAGGAGTACGCACATGATAGGTCAGCATGTCTTCCTGTAAGATGCTCACCATAGAAACTAGTATATTATCTCTAGATGCAGAAAAGGCGAGTTAACTGGAAGTTCTTATTTGCAACTTTACATAAATTTGGGTTTGGGAACTTCTTCATAAACATGCTACAAACATTATACAGTTCACCAACTGCACGCGTCAGGACGAACGACCAAATATCAGCTAGCTT
This sequence comes from Nothobranchius furzeri, assembly GCF_043380555.1. NCBI lineage: Eukaryota > Metazoa > Chordata > Actinopteri > Cyprinodontiformes > Nothobranchiidae > Nothobranchius > Nothobranchius furzeri. The sequence continues at coordinate 3,367,712 of NC_091751.1, read as the reverse complement.
CTGTCTTCAGAGAGGGACCAGGCAGGGATGCCCACTCTCCCCCTCACTGTTTGCTATCTTTATTGAACCACTAGCGGCAGCAATTAGGCAAACAACAGGTATTAAAGGGATACAGTGTAAGAAAATAGAACATAAGATCAGTCTTTATGCAGATGATGGTTTACTCTTTCTCCGGAATTCTCAATCATCTCTCTTTCATTCAGTAGAACTGATAAACTCTTTTTCAAAAGTTTCAGATTACTCTATAAACTGGTTAAAATCCACAGTTCTACCAATTAATTTCTCTTTGGTCAGTTTACTTAATACACAGTTGGAGTCAGGGAATATCACATACCTGGGAATTAATGTATCTCCCAAGTTAGCAGATCTAACCAAACTAAACTACATCCCACTTTTAAAGAAAGTGGAAGATGATCTTGCAAGATGGAAATCCTTACCGATATCACTCATGGGGAGGGTTGCTACAATTAAAATGATGGTCTTACCCAGAATAAATTACTTATTCTCGATGATCCCAAACAAACCACCAGCTGACTGGTTTAGATCTCTGGACTCCTCAATTACCAAATTCCTTTGGCAGGATAAACCTCCACGAATTAGCTTAAAAACGCTTCAGAAGACCAAAGACAGAGGAGGACTGGATCTACCCAACTTTTATTATAATTTCTTAGCCAACAGGCTGCAATATATACCAAGGTGGTTGCAAGATACCCCACTAGATGAGTCCTGGTTAGACATAGAACAGACACTTTGCAATACGATAGAGCTTTCAGACTTACCATTTATTAGCTCAAGAATAAGAAAACATGAAAGCTTCAAAAGTATTAGTATCAGCACCTCTCTGACAGCATGGTGGGAGTATCTTAAAATGACAGAGTCTTCAATAGTACCATGCAGACGCACACTTATCTGGAATAATCCTGATATTTTGCAAAATAATAAAATGATGAACCTTTCAGACTGGAAAAATAAAGGAATCCTATACCTGGAACACATATATGAAGGACTGGACTTCATCCCTTTTAATAGAATAGTCTCCCAATTTGGAATAGATAAGAATGGCTTTTTAGAATATCACCAAATTAAATCTGTAGTCAAACAAAAATTTAAGCTCAATAAAATAGAATTACAAACACCACCAAGGGACTTCTATAATCTCAAACCCCCCAAACTACTGTCTAAAGTATAAAATACACTGTCCAAAATAGACGATAGAATAGCAATCCCTATTGAAAAATGGGAGGTGGATCTATCAGTCAGCTTTGACCAGAACTTCTGGTCCCAAACTTGTTTAAAAACTTTTAAAATGATCAGACACCCCAATTTACAATTAATTCAGTACAAAATTCTACACAGAGTACACTATACAGGTCATCGGATGTTCAAGATGGGGTTTGTGTCGTCTGACACCTGTACACACTGCACAAACAACGTTCCTGACAATTACATTCATGCACTGTGGTCCTGTCCACCTGTCCAGGAATTTTGGGGTAGAGTATGTGAGGATATGTCAAAGTGTCTGAAATGTCATATCCCAACCACCCCCTCTCTTTGTTTACTGGGAAACCTGGACGATGTCCCGATTGAAACATCTTTGGTTCACGTGGTTCTGACTGCCATATGCATCGCTAAGAAAACTATCATCTTGAACTGGAAAAATAGAGAAACTCTGCATTAACCAGTATAGAAGTCTTTTGTTAGATCATATTACACTTGATTTAGCCTCTGATCTCTCTGGGCTCCTTTGATCGGTTCCATCACATAGCGATGATGGGGGACCGTTGATGTTGTCCTGTGGGATGATGTGGGTGGGGGAGTGGAGGGTCTGAGTTTGGAGTATCCAGATGTTCCCTGGGGGTGGGTTCACTGGGGATGTCTGGGACTGGGGGGCCGTTGCCCCCCTCTGGAGGTGCTTGGGTTGCCTCGGGGGGTGGACTACTGGCGGTTGTGAGTGGGGCCCCTTGGAGGTCTTGGCGGCAGCCATGGGTCACTGCCTGGCGGCTGCATTGCCCCTGGGCGGGTCTGGGTGGGGGCCTGGGGGCTCGGGGTGTTGGGGTGGCCGGCCCTGTGTGGGGATCTGGGCGGGGCCTTGGGGGTCAGGTCCTGACTTGTATGCTGCCGGGAAGAAGGCAGGAACATGCAGCAGTGCCTGGCTCGGGTTCGGGGGCCTTGGGTAAACCTTGGCTCCTCTGCTGTCCCATCACAGGGGAGGGGGAGGTCCAGGAGGGGGAGGACCCAACCTTACCTGGATGTCCTATGTCTTTTATATTCTGGAAGTTGTGCAAATGCAGGGATGGGCATAGATATTCTGCTGGGGTGGGGCTGAGTTGGTGCCCTCGGGCTCCGTGAGGCTCTGTGATGCTGCTGCTTTGGGCCCTGGCAGGATGGGCTGGGGTCTCCATGCCCTGGGCGGCATTTTGACAACAGAGGTGCCTATTGGGGCCAGTGGGGGAGCTGACTCCCTGGAGGGCTAAGCCCAACCAGCCATTCCTCCCCATCCCCGCATGTTTCTCTCAACCTGCTCCCTCACATCATCACACAAACATGCACATAGGACCTTGGGGGGGTGGACAAGTCAGGGAGTGCGGGTATGGACCCCATTTCCGCATTCCTGTGGCAACCTGCCCCTCAATTTTATTTGCACCTTATGCACTTCCACTGACGACATTCCATGCAAACACACACTTAGGACCTTGGGAGTGAGCACATTCAACGGCACTTGGCAGGGGGATTTCTCAGCCTCCTCCCGAGTGCCGGTGCCCACTTCCAATTTTAAACTGCACTTAGACACCGAGGGCTGTGGGTGCAAGTGGGGTGGTGCGGTGGCATCCGCTGGCATAGGCCAGACAATGCCCGCACTGCCCGCTCACCACAGCCATGGAATACACTTCATTAACACACAACACTATATTGGAGCAGGTGGAGGGAGACTAGGGGTCTTAGCCACCTCTGTTGTTGCTTGACTTCCCGGGGCGGGAGGCTAGGAGGGAGATCTGGCCATCTGGTTGGGGTCTGGGGTGGTGGCCAGGGTTGCTGTGCTCAGCGTTGGGCGAGGGAGCCTGCTCATCAGCACCCCAGCAGAAAGCGTCAAACTCTGGTTACCGGTGATGGTTGTACCCCATGTGCAGCAGTACCGGGACCAGAGTTAATAGGGTGTGTATGGGGAGCATGAGTGGATGTCCGGCGTGCATTTTTGTAAGTCTTTGGTTGTATGTGCATGTGTGAGCATGAGGGAGGGAGTGTGTGACTGTGTTTGTGTATGACTGTATATGTCAGGTGGGGCCTTTGACTCCTCCCCTCTCCTGGGACTTCTTTTGATGATATAGATCTTAATCTCCCCTCCCCCTGCCACATCTGGTGTGGGGTGTGGTGCCTTGGTCTGCCTGAGTGTTCGTGGCTCCCGGGTCAGGGGGTTTAAGATTTTTGGTGTCTGCCTGATAGATCCCGGTGGCTGCCTGGTGGGGTCTGGGTCCCTGGGCTCTGCTGGGTCCCCGGCGGGGGTGGTCGCCCCTGGGACCCGGGTCGCTGGGTCCCGGCTCGGCCGGCTAGGGGGTGGGAGGCTGCGGGCGGGCCTGAGGGCTTGCCGCTGATGTCTCCCGGGACTCTGCCGGCTGCTGGTTGTGGCCCCCCGGGGCGATCCTCTGTGCCTCTCGAGGGGGGCGGGGGCCATTCTGGTTGCAGTCTCCTTTGGGTTCCTGTGTTCTGGGGCAGCACCTGGATCTCTGGGACTTGGAGCTCCCCCTGTCTCCTACACATCTTTGGGGGCGGATCTGTGGTCCCTCACACTCTCTATTGGACGCTCCTATAGAGAAACCTTACATAAACAAGTGCATGTACACAAACAGGTGCTCACATGGTGCTCTCAAAAGTATGGGCTTGGGCACGTTCAACACAGGTCTTAAGACTATGGTGGGCACTTAATGCACTGTGATTTATTATCATGTGACTGTTCAGTTAAACAATGTTGATTATATATTTCTTCATCAAGTTGACGCAGTGATAGCTTGATCTTGTTGTATTGTTTTTGTGTCCCATTTTTTGTTGTTGTTGCTTTTTTTCTTGTCTCTTTCTGCAGGTCTAGAAGCAGACTCTTGTTCATTATTGTTTATTTTTGTGGAACCCCCCCCCCCCCTCTCCCCACCTTTTGTCATTTCCTTTCTCTTTCACCTCTGTCTCCGTGTCTGGTCGGAATTACAAAGCATTCAACAACAATAACAATAAAGTTTTGAGTATCAGGCGTGACATTAAAAGCAGACGCTTTGATGCTCCACCTGAGAGTAAATCTGTAAGGCTTGTCACCAGCATTCAGACATCAATTCTGTTTGCTTCACAGCCAGACAGGACACGGTTATTAAAAAAAAAGATGCTCACCCTGCCGAGGAGTTCAGAGACGGAGGAAAAGTGGACTTGAATTCAATCTCTCTACTTTTTATGGTACTCTAAAAAAACATCCCACTCATGAGTGTTTGCTGCAGCTACACCTTCCATTTGCACTCGTCAGGAGATAACAGCATCATTAGCACACATTAACATGTCTCTATTGTCATTCCCTCTGTCCCAGAGTCCCTGTATTCATGCACATTTGTGTGTGTGTGTGTGTGTGTGTGTGTGTGTGTGTGTGTGTGTGTGTGTGTTTGTGTGTGAGAAAGAGAGAGAGAGAGAGAGCGAAAGGAACTGTGAATGAGGGTGAGGTGCAAATATGAGCTTTTTAACAAATTCCGTCTATCACAGTCTGCTACAGCAGTGAGAGTGTAAGCCAACACATCCATTGACACATCAGCCAAGATAGTCCACAGCAAAAAGTACTTGATAATTATTCACGTCAGTATGAAGATGGTTGATAACTTCTGTGTAGTCGTATCACAATATTGTGATTTCAAATATCCTTTTTTATGTCTGAACCAGCGAAGAAAAGTCGCACTATGTTCAATCTATTGACAAAACCATCATAAACCCATACTTAAAGGGACATGTGGCAAGTGACTGCTGCTGATTTCATGTAAACAACAAAGAACCGGCAAACTTACTGAAACACCATTGGTTAAAGTGGAGTTATGCAGGCGTGTAGCATCTCTATGATGTAGTACGCAGCAATTAGCCGCCATTATAAAGGACGGGTGCGTTTCCACCGGCCACAAAGCGTCACATTTTGCAAGCATTTCAAAAGTGTTGGTATGCGTTACTTACGCTTCTATTTTTTATGCAACAAACTTCCAGAACACGTCAAATGGTGAAACTGAAATTAATATAGCGACTTCTTAGGGTTCTACAACCCCCAAGGTGCTTCACAACACAATCATTCACCCATTCACCTACATATTCACACGCTGGTGATGATAAATGACCCGCACTTGTATAGCGCCTTTCAGAGGAAGGACTCCAAAGCGCTTTACAGTGTATCATTCATCCATTCTCACACACATTCACACACTGATGGTGATGAGCTACGATGTAGCCACAGCTGCCCTGTGGCGCACTGACAGAGGCGACTACACGATGAGCTACGATGTAGCTACAGCTGCCCTGCGGCACACTGACAGAGGTCCTGTCGAACACAGGCGCCACCGATCCCTCCAACCACCACCAACAGGCAAGGTAGGTTAATTATCTTGCCCAAGGACACAGCAGAAGCATTCTCTGGTCAGAGCTGGGATCAAACCTGCAACCTTCCGATTACTGGACCACCCGCTCTACCTCCTGAACCACTGCTGCTGTAAGCTCTGCAGTTCAGTTCAGGTCAAACACGAAAGCAGTGTAAAACATCCTGAAAACTTCCAAATCAATGTCATGTTTTCAGTTGCATAAGTAGAAAAAAAAAGTATGTCATTTCCTGTGAAATATGTAGCCAAAGTAGAAAGAACGGAAAATAAACCACAGACCTTTTTTGGATATGTACAGCCACCTTTCTCCTTAGTTGTTATCATATGAACTTCTGAAACCATGCATGGTCCTTCAGTTCTTCCCGGATATCGTGAAAGAGGCACGGAGGTGACATGTGCTCTTTTAAGCCGGGCGTACACTGTGCGACTTTTTCACTCGCAGCGTTCAGCTTCAGCTCAAACTGTACGACTTCCTCGCAGAGCAGATCTCACGAGTCATGCGCTCACACTGCACGACCCAGTTCTCGCATGCGACCTGACTGCTCACACTGTACGTCTGGTAGCAACACGTCGGCCCTAAAAATGTGCTAAAAATAGCAGTTTTTACTCAACACGTCAGACTTTTTTGTCTTGCCTGTTGTTCTTCGGGAGTGCTGCAGGAGGACACACAGGGATTTATGGGGGTTGGATGAGGAAAACGAAATAAAGAAAGTGAATCTGTGTTTTGTGATCAGTTTAATTTGACACGAACACGACAAACACGCTTTCTTGACAATCTTTGTGAGTAAAAAAAACGTGTAGAAACAAAAACGAACAGCGTGTGTTATTAGGGAAACAGCGAGCGACCGGCCGGCGTTGATGCAGGATTGCGCGCGCATGCGCCGTGAGCGGTTCTGATACTTTTTGGATCGTAGCTGCTCGCAGCGCCGCTTCAACAGTGCGATACCCTCACGAGGGACGAGCGAAATATTAAACACACCAGAAGTCCCTGCGACCTCACGACTGCTGATCGGCGGCTGGTCACGTGGTGTTAATCGCCTCTCGTAACCCCCTGTACACTACACGACCGCTCGGCGCAAAACTCGCCCCGATGTCGTGGATTCTCGCACGACTGGAAAATCGGCTCAAAAAAGTGAAAAAGTCGCACAGTGTACGCCCGGCTTTAGGCTGACACAAGACCAGACTACACATATCTACAGAAGCATTAGACACCCATATTTACAGTTTATCAGCACAAAAAGTGGATTTGGGGTGACTTTGTTTTTTAATCACAATTGTCTATTTTTTGCTCATTTTAAATATATTTTAACCATTTTCTAAATTCTTTTTTACATTTTTTGTTTTTGTGAAGCGCCTCGCGATTTTTATCTTAAGAGGCGCTATAGAAATGATATTTTCTTCTTCTTCTACTTGCTCTTTAACCATTGTACACGGTGGGCCATTTATTTCGATACACCTTAATAAAATGGGAATGGTTGGTGATATTAACATCCTGTTTGTGGCACATTAGTATATGTGAGGGGGCAAATTTTTCAAGATGGGTGGTGACCATGGTGGCTATTTTGAAGTCAGCCATGTTTCTTCATTAGTGACAGTTTCATGCATCCAAATTTTGGCAAATCCAACACTGAACCAGTTTCATGAAACTTAGCAAGCACTTTTCTAACTGTAGCATGGGAGATGGGTTTTCTCGTAAGGTGTCTTGCATTGAAATCTGCTGCAACAACCCGGTTACTGCGTTCACCAAATATCAACACAATTTCGATCCACTCCTCATGCGTTAATCTCTTCGATGTGTCAATGGCTAACAAACAAAGAGAAACTTGTATATAAGTCATGAAAGAATAAAGTTACGTTAACACCAAGCACACCATCGTTTTTCTTGTGAAATTCCCAATAAGTTTGATGAGTCACATGACCATCTTCCTATTGAAAAAAAAAACAAAAGTTGGATCCAAGATGGCCGACTTCAAAATGGCAACAATGGTCACCACCCATCTTGAAAAGTTTCCCCCCTCACACATACTAATGTGCCACAAACAGGACGTTAATATCACCAACCATTCTCATTTTATTAAGGTGTATCCATACATATGGCACACCCTGTGTTTGAAATCTTGTGAGCTATTTTTCTTGTTTCATATATACATATTATTTAGTTAAACACATTTGTGATTCTGTTTCAATAAAATTCTGAAAATTCTGACGTGTTCCTACATTTCCCATCTGTGCAATTTCCGTTGCAGTGAAATGTCTCCAGAAATTGTCTACAACAAAATTATGCTTGTGGTGCTGATCTCAGAAAATGTATTTATTTTGATTGTATATGTGTATTTTATTCAATACATGTGAAATAAGGTTGACAAGTCCAGTCTCAATCTGTCAACGTAATTACTTCAGTATGGTTGTTTTTGCATGTTTCGTTTTGTGTGTGTGACAATTTTAAAAAGTCTGTGAAACACCTGACATTATTTGAGTAAACAACAACAGCCTCTTACTTTATAACTATTGTGGCTCAGAGATCCACTCTGAGGCAGCATGTTAACATTTCAGTGGTTGGAAACCTATTGTATTGTTAAAGTTGACTCAGAGCACACATTGTCCATCCAGTACATAGAATTTCTTTTCTCTCAGGAGCATCCTGGTGCCAAAAGCTGGTTAGCTTCAGATTCATCCTTTTTCTTGAAGCTGTTTATTTGCTGGGTGATCCGGACATTCCCTGTGTCAGGGTCAGTGCCCTATTGGGTTATTACAAATCAGGTCCATCTGGACCTTTTGAGCACTGGATGGAGTCGCTGGCTGTGCATGGTCTCTTCTGCATCAAGAAGCCTGGGTGGAAAACCACCTAACACAACAGCAAGAACCCTTGATCTTAAACACCTCAAACAGATGTGCATGCACCTGAAATGTCAAGAGTCAATAAACACAGAAAAGAAAGGGTTAAAAGGTCAATGCTTTTCTCAACTATGGAGCAAACACAAAACAAATGATTAAATTTTCTCCTTTTCTGAGATTATCTTTCTGTATATATTACTGTATTAATGTTTCCAAAATTGTGAAAATTAAATAAATACACCCAATCATTCTGCCTCCAGGGGGTGTTTTGGGCATGTCCTGCCAGCAGGAGGCCCCCAGGTCATCCCAGGACATGCTGGAGGGATTATTTCTCCAGGCTGGCCTGAGAACACCAGGGGGTCCCACCAGTGGAGGTTGCTAGGGAAAGGAGGGTTTGGGTTAGGGTTTCACCACTATGGCTTAAACCCAGGTAAGTAACTTTTTATGTTGGCGCATCATACTTTGCTGAATCAATTAAGAGCTCAGCTACATACTTTACCATACTTTACACAGGTTCTTCTCATCAGTTTACCAAATGATCTCACGTAAGAGAAAATCCATCTACTCTCCCTCTATCTCCCTCTCTGTGACTCTTCCTCAAAACCCTCTGGCCAGGCCTTTTGGTGCCTTTCCCAAGCCCCCAGAGTTGTATGTGAGCTAAAAGCTGTCTCTCCCTGCATGACCTCGCTCTGCTTGCCTGCCTGCCTGCCTCTCCAGGCCCTAATCCCGATCAAGCAAGTCTAGACCTCTCATTACCAGCATGTAATCGGGGGAGGGGGACAGGGGACCAGAGAGCGTTAGATGGTGGGAGGGAGGAGAATGCAGAGAAAGTGACCCTGACAGTGACCTGCACATTCACGTCATTGTTTACTATCTCAGTAAACAGAAAGAGCATACGACGAGTCAGTCTTATGGATGGAAGGTGGATGCGAGGGTAGATATTGGGCAGGACAGATACCAGGCATAAACAGAAGATCAAATGGATCTTGAGTAATTCCTTTGAAATAAAACATGAATTTGATGAAATTCAACAAATCTCCATTGTATGAGCACTCTCATTGTGAGCTAGTATAAAGAATTTTACACTTTAGACACCTGAACAAATTTTACCCACTCTTGATCAACAACATGAATAATATGAGAAAATTCTAATATTTATCTTGGATTTTTGTTTAAATCTGCAGCTCTGGGGTAAATGACGTATAGATAACTCAAACTTTAGCATTTGTTCACAATGCCCTTGCAGTTTTTGACAGATGGATGGTCAAGTATTGTACTGTTTAGTGATCGTGTTTGAGGAGTAACAGGTTTCCACATGTGTTAGTCCTTGATCACAGTGGGAATCTTTATTAGTTTACCATTTAAATTGAAGGAAAAGAAAATTTGAACTCACTTGATGCAAAACTTTGTCCGGAGAGATCCATACACATTGGACAGGTGTTAATGCCTGGCAGTAAAACACACCCAGAGTGACTGAAACTCACTTAATCTTCTCCTCAAAAAATTTCGGAAGTATATTATGACAATGGCACATGTAATTTCAGATGGACTAGACGTGTTTTTACAACAGAGGTGTTGGAGTCTGAGGTCAATTGACAACAATTCTGTCCAGAGTCTCTGTCACCATTCGCCTGATGACTGCTGGAGATAGACACCAGCTCTCCACAACTCTAGTGAGGAATAAGCAGTTTAGTTATTGGGGTTTACCGGAGGTCCATGTCAGCCACATGATGAAACTCTTAACCCAGAAAACAGTGGCGGCTGAGCGGCAGGTCACCAGCCGTCTTATTCTACATAGCTTCTAAGGAAACACAGGTTTTGGGTGGAAACAGATGGTCAATACAAAGTACAGTCATGAAGTTCAGATTCTGTTGACACAAAATGTTTTGAGCTCAAAACAAGCATTATACTTGAGGGGCAGTTAACCCAAGAGATGCCCAGGTGACCCAATGAACGATGTTATTTTCTATAGACGAGGTCTGACGAGTGAAATTCTGTAATGTAAAATGACTTGGAAAATGGTAGCTAGAAAATATAGAGGAGCTGGGGATCTGTGTGGTGGTCATTGGTTACCTGCTGTTGATTGTTCGGTCCCGACTAAAGTACGTGAAAGTGTCCTTCAACAGACATCATTTTTTGCTGATAAGGATTCAAACCGTTCAATAAAACCTTTTAGATTAAAAAATAATACAAATTTTGTCTTCAGAATAACCCAGCTGATACATTTTTTCTATAAAATGGACCAAGTTGGATTCTAACAATGGTGTTTTTAAACTTTCATAAGAAACTGTGAGACATCCTGGTAACATATCCACTGCTGGAAGGTTTGAGTTCAAACTACCAAACAGGTGTCAGTGCCAGGTGTGACTGGCCCAGTCTTAGGAAGACAATTACAAACACTTTATTGATCCAAGGGAAACTGTGTAAATAGTACAAACAGGATCTTGGTTGATTAATATGGGAGGTTGTCTAGTTTGGGAATCTCATGAGGTGTTTCTCAATGCCAAGGAACCTCGCCTTGATGTCTTGGCCCCGCCCCGGTTGCCTAGAAGATACGTCATCCTCGAGACGTGTTTGAATGTTCATGTTCTACCGAGGCGTGTTCTCCATTTGCTAGCCGTTTAGCTAGCTGAGCAAGGATACATGGGAGGTGTCTAGTAGCCTAGCCTTGGTCAAAAATTACCCAGAACACACTGCGGTATTTTCAAAAGGATGGCGAATCAGAAGCCGGCATCTACTTCGGGGGCAAATTTCAAGTTTACAGGTCAGTCAACTACTTTGAAATGTCTTTTTTAGATCCAAAGAAGTTATCTATGGTTGGTTAGTTGCTTAGTAGTTGCAACTTCGGTGTCAAGCAGGTAGTAATTCGCTTGTATATTTAATTTAACAAATATATACACTATTTAAAAAGTAAACGGCTCGTTATATATGTATATTGAAACTTATACGTATAAATTATAACGTTATTTCCCGTGTCACGTGGCGTTACGTGACCGCTGTGGAAGCCGCGGTCACGTGATGCAAGTCTGTTCCATTTAACCGTTTTCTTTGACCAAGGAAGGGCAGTGTCCTTGTAAGCAAGGCGCCTGGCTTTGCAAGACATCGCCTCACAAGGCCAGGCACCTTGACATTGAGAAACGCCCATAGTCTCATCTCTAGTTTTGCAGATGATATAGTTCTGTTGGAACCTTAAAAGTTGTACGTCCTCCATGTTGGAGGGAGTCTAATGGCAGCAGGAATTGGATTGGAAAGTTGAAGGTTGAATTCCAGCTCCCGCCAGAGAATGCTGCTGTTGTGTCCTTGGGCAAGACACTCAACCCACTTTGCCTGCTGGTGGTGGTTGGAGGGACTGGTGGCATCTGTGTTTGGCAGACTTGCTTCTGTCAGTTTACCCCAGGGCAGCTGTGGCTACATAGTAGCTCATCATCACCAGTGAGTGAATGTGTGTGTGAATGGGTGCATGACTAATTGTGTTGTGAAGTGCCTTGGGGGTTTGTAGAATCCTAAGAAGGTACTATTTAAATACAGGCCTGTTACCATAAAGAGTTGGTTAATATTAAACCACCAAATAGTTCCAAAGCGCAGCTGTGTCTGCAGCTCACCACTCCAACAGGGATGGGCCAAATACGGAGGACAATTTTCACTACACCAGTGTGCATAACAACTGTTTAATCTTTAATGTATCAGACCAGGATATCTCTTTATTGCCTCTTTCTGCTGCTTTAATGGGCACATCCCACTGGGAGTAAACCCCATGGCAAACCCAGAACTATTCCAAGGGCTTTTAGGCCAGTCTCCACTATCTGAACTCCAGGTCATTTTTACCAGACCTTCACAGTAAGCGTGCATTTCCATTTTCCAGAGAAACCCTGGAAGGACCACTTTCCGAGCCATTGAACTTCATCATTAAGATTCCCCCTCCCAGAAATTTCCCGAAACACCTGCAGTGAAAAGTAGCTATACCTCCTTTGGACTCCTTAGCCTCTTTAAGAAAACAATGCAGCTAATTTGCCGCAACGCCATGGCAGCATCAGGAAACCTTGGTCATTTATAAGTGTTCAGACAGTGGCAGTGATGTGGTGCAATCGTGTCCTTTGTTACAAAAGATTACACAATGGCAGTATAAACAGGGTAGGATGGTGGTCTCTGCGCTGTTGCAAACTTCCGTTTATATTGGACATAACTTGGTTTTTATTGTGAATAAAACCATGCTCAAGGTTTTTTGATAAGCCGCTCCTAAAGGTGTCTGTCCTCCACAGTCCCTGTGCAGCCTCTGGTGATCTGAGCTCCAGCTCTAACGGAGAAAAGCTCTCAGAGCGCTGCTTTTGAACGTTCTTCTGCATTTGGACACTCTTCTATCGTGCCAAGGCGTAATATGCATTCACAAGACCGCCATTGCGGCAATATTACTACCAAGCATCAAAGCATGAATACACCAAATTCCACCACAGCGTATTCATAAGACACACCGTGGCAGCAGTATTACACTGATTTGCTGGCATCACGTCTTCTAAAAAGGGTTATTGTGAGGAGCTGGAGAGTGGGAGCTGATTTCATTAGCATAATAAAAAACAGAGGAAATGTTTTGCTATTTTTGCAAGTTTACAGTACAACAAAAACATGAGGGACCATGCTGATAGAAAATTAAGAGGAAAATAGATTGGATTTAACACTATGAACTCAATCCCATTACCACAAATACTCAGTTTATGCTAAGCCACAGCTTCAGTCAGGCAGTTAAATGTGACACGCTGAGATTACTGAACATGAGTAGATGTGATGAAGAGCTAAACCCATAAACTAATGTCATGATGGGTATGACTGGACATCTGTGAACAAAAAAACCCTGCAGATTATCAGACATTTCCTGGGCTGTTGTACAATCAAAATGGGCTTGTACGGGTTCTTAGGTTGGTGCAGGATTTCTGCACAAGTCTCTATATCTTGGCTTACCCTCTAACTCTCATGCATGAGTATTTTCTACATGATCAAAGAAATGCCTGAAGTCAATATGTGCATACATTTCTGCACTAAAACACACACATTCTCTAAATGCAAAGGAGCTTTAGTATGCTGGCTGCCTGGAAGACTCTTCATCACGTTTCTGAAGCATTCATGTAGGTCTTTCTCTTGGTTTCGTCCCATTCTCTCTCCTACTTCTTGCTTTGATCTGTCTCCACCCGCTCACCTTTATGTCCTTTGCCTTGCTTCTTCTTTTCTTAATCTCTCAACCCTCACTTTATCGCTGCACCCTTCCCACACTCATAATTTGGATTCATCTCTTAAAACATCCATAGAGCATTCCTTAGCTTGCACTGCTGTTTTACAGCTTTCTATTAATATCAGCATTCATTTCTCAAATTTGTGTGCAGTACCTTACCATTTTCTCTGTTTTTTCACAAATTCCTGTTCTACTTTACACATGAGAGACTATGAGAGTGTGGCTCTGATTGGGTATCTGGTGTGTATTTAGTGTTTCCTGTCTATACAGATGTTGAAATTACATATGAAGGTATCATCTTAACTATACAGACATTATGTCTTTACCCATTTGTTCCCTGCATCTTTGGAGTACAGCCATGGTAAGTTTTTCATCATGGACTAGGCTCCTGCTAGTGGAGAATCATTATATTTATGTGACATCACACTTCCTTTTTACAAAGACTACACCAAGAAGGAAGACATTGATTGTGGGAGTGGTGAGTTTAAAAGCACACGTCAGTTCGCTCATGAATTTCAGATCTCACAGGTTCGACTTCACAAACCACGACACAGCTGCTCCGCATCTGACACGCCCCCAATGGGGATTGGCGCACTGAAGAGGATGCAACAAAACTGCGCCTCTACAGTAACGCGTCGCACACACACACACGGTGTAAATTAAACCAAAAATATCACTATTTGGTTGATTACAAACATCAGCACAGCTTTAAGCCGGGCGTACACTGTGCGACTTTTTCACTCGCAGCGTTCAGCTTCAGCTCAAACTGTACGACTTCCTCGCAGAGCAGATCTCACGAGTCATGTGCTCACACTGCACGACCCAGTTCTCGGATGCGACCTGACTGCTCACACTGTACGTCTGGTAGCAACACGTCAGCCCTAAAAATGTGCTAAAAATAGCAGTTTTTACTCAACACGTCAGACTTTTTTGTCTTGTCTTGCCTGTTGTCCTTCGGGAGTGCTGCAGGAGGACACACAGGGATTTATGGGGGTTGGATGAGGAAACGAAATAAAGAAAGTGAATCTGTGTTTTGTGATCAGTTTAATTTGACACAAACACGACAAACACGCTTTCTTGACAATCTTTGTGAGTAAAAAAAACGTGTAGAAACAAAAACGAACAGCGTGTGTTATTAGGGAAACAGCGAGCGACCGGCCGGCGTTGTGCCATAAATCGACTCACTGCCAAAAAATGATTAGCTTAGTTTTTTCCAGTTCGGAAGTTGTTTTAAGTGCTGCTATTTGTCTTAAACGTTCACAATAAGGATATATTAATCCTTTTTGCAATATTTGCGATTGAAAGATGGTTTGTGGTAAGAACTGGCTTTCTTTATGTTACAGCCTTGATACTAAAAAATAAATAAACAATGTAAAATGGCGCCCTGTATTGAATGTAAACGTTGTATAAATGTAAATAAACAATTCTCCAGCGATTTGATTTTTTTCCCCTTCCTTTCTTTAGTTGCTAATCATTTTTTGGCAGTGAGTCGATTTATGGCACAACACCGGCGTTGATGCAGGATTGCGCGCGCATGCGCCGTGAGCGGTTCTGATACTTTTTGGATCGCTCGCAGCGCCGCTTCAACAGTGCGATACCCTCACGAGGGACGAGCGAAATATTAAACACACCAGAAGTCCCTGCGACCTCACGACTGCTGATCGGCGGCTGGTCACGTGGTGTTAATCGCCTCTCCTAACCCCCTGTACACTACACGACCGCTCGGCGCAAAACTCGCCCCGATGTCGTGGCTTCTCGCACGACTGGAAAATCGGTTCAAAAAAGTGAAAAAGTCGCACCGTGTACGCCCGGCTTTAGTTTAATCCACAGATAAATTTCAAGGCATCCATAGACACCCTTTTCACAAAGCAGTGCATTTGCAAATCTGCTAAATAAGTTAGCTTAAAACTGTTTTTTTCATGCCTTGTAATGTTCTAACACAGTAAAGCTGTAAAGATTTTGCAGATTTAAAAAAATGAAAAACATTAATGGTGTGGTTCTCTCGCATTTGTCTCAAAACCTCTGCAAATATCACGGCTCAGTCTGAAACCAATGGTTGGACCATCCGGGTGTCTGTTTCACTGGACCGCCGTGCATCTGCACTTTCGTGGGTCATCCACTCGTTACACGCATTTTTCAAGGAAACGCCAATGGTGAGAGGTTTACCGCTCAATAATATCAGGGAAGGAGAAAAAGGCGGCTACTACCACTTCAACTTTAGGACAAACGTCCAGAGACAGAAAATGTCAACTAGTGTTTATTACCGTGTTGCTAACTCTGGCATCAGGCGGAGTGGCCCAGGGGAGGGGTGAGAGTTCCGTGGCTGTGTTTGTGTTTAAGAGCTAGCTTGTTTTGTAAATTTGCTTTTGCAGCTTTAATAAAATCAATATTTAACACTTTTAAAGGCAAAAACATGCTGCTGAGTGGGAACAAAGTCTGAGGAATACACCGTCTACATATCAATGTAATGCTTTCCACTTCTAGTAGCAGCTAGGTGCTTTAGAAAAGATGAAAGGTTTCAGTCTGACCCTTTCCTGCAGCCTGTTGCCACCGTTGTCATGTTGGCTACGCTCCGCAAAACCGGACTGGGATTCCGAGGCTGTTTATCACTGCCTCTTGCAACAGTTGCATTGTGTGCTGTGTGATAATGTAGCAGAATCTATGCTAGGAAGCATTCTTCCTGCCGTGTTGTTTACCTTGCAGTGAAAAAAGGGCACACCATTAAAATTCTCCTCATTGTTGTGTCGTTTCTCAGACACCAGACTGCATCTCAATGGGCTTTTCATTGAGATGCAGTCTGGGAGTCAACCGGCTTATCTGGCCTATTGACAATATCAGCCTTGATGCTGTTGTTCCCATTGCAGGGCAAGCAAAAGACCTGTAAACGTGAATTCAGACAAGTTCTGTCAGCTCTCCTAAAACAAAACCCCACACGCCCTCTTTAGAGCCTCCACCCAGCCACCACTGTACACACACCCCTGAACAGTCACCAAGAGCAGGGAGACCCCCAGCTGATGAACAAGACCTATTGATCCAGTGTAATTTGATTCAGTAGTTCCCATAATGACATTATAGGACAGAACCAGCAAATGGGTTTGTGTGTAAGCGCAGATGTGTGTGTGTGTGCAGACTGACTCTTGCTATAGTCAATGATGACACATTACTCAGCTGTGCCGGGGCAATGTAGCTGATTGAAAAGCGATATAAAAGAAGGACAACCAAATGAAGAGAGAAAGACAGAAAGGGAAATGCCAGCAAAAGGGGAAGGGAGCATGTGTGCTGCAGATGAGGGGCTAGAGGTGTGAAAGTGGAAGGAATTTGTTCAGCTCTTCACAAACACACCCGGCCTACACAGTCGGTCTCTGAAGAAACCCCAGGCAATCAATGAGCCATCAGAATATTTTATCGGCTGATCAAAAGCAACAGTTTGGGGCAGTTAAACGAGATCTTAGCAGATAAAGTCTCCAGCTGAATTCCAGTCATACCACAATTGTTCCAGAGTTTGATTTGAAAATGCTAATTAGCCATCTGTTGATAGCAGACAACAGATCACAGCTGCTGTCGCACTTCTGGTGGGGTGACTTCAAAAACAGACGCTGTTCTGAAAGTCCTTTGGTTGTTTTATCTTTTCCATTTCATGAATTTGGAACACGCTGATATTTTGGTGGCTATCTCACAAGGTTCACACATTTTGCTCACATGTAACCAACTTAAGACTGAGTCATGCTTCTGAGTCTGCGTCAGCGCGGAGACACGCAAAGACATTATCTGTCCTTGCGAGCCTGCTGGAGAGCCCCCACAAGGACGGGCGGAGTCGAGCTCTCTTTTCTAAACATCCGTCCATCGAGACGGAAAACGCAAGCTTGTGATTGGTCAGGGTACTGCTGTCGTCTACACCGCCGCCATTGCGCCCTCAAAAGCACAAAGAGAGTCGAGGATATGTAGCGGCAGACACGGAGAAGCTTGAAGAATACCTCGCAAAAAAAAAAAAAACTCTAAAAACATGAACATTTAGTTCCCCCGTGACTGGAGGAGTGAAAAGATACGCAGCAAGCGTTTTATTTGTGGACGGCAATGACAGGAAACGTGGGTTTAGAGGTGGGGAGCGCATGAAAAGGTGGAGGAGAATGAGAGACAAATTTGACTGTGTTAAATATAAACACACTATCTTGGACCAGATACATGACAGGATAACACAGAACAGCGCTACGCCCTCTGTTGTCCTGGCGGGGAATTGCTTTGCAACACTCCCCAGGAGACGAAGAAGTAATGAGGGCAAAATGTTTCCGTCCGTGCGTGTCTCTCCCTTTTGGAGATGACGGAGAAGCATGACTCAGGCTTTGGTGATGTCATTCTAATAACTGCTAAATATAATATAGCGGATGTCTTATTTGGTTAAACTTAATGTGAATTACCCATCATGAGGTTTTACTGCCAGGACAAAATATACATCTGCATCAGTTGTAGATAAGGACAGCAAAGAAAGACATTTTTGGATAAAATTTTTGGATAATTTTGTTCTTTTCCAAAACACATTTTTGGAAACACATAGAACCCAATTAAACTGAGCAGTTCTCAGTTCATTCTAGGGCTGGACAATAAATAAAAAAATGATTGTCATCGAAATTTCTGACACTTATCGAGAAAAAATTTCCCATGTCAATAAATGTGATCATAAAAAAATTAAAAGTTGTGTGTTTTCCCCTCCCACAAATGTCCCTGAAGTTCCGAGAATGGAAACTCACCTATAGTTTACGATAAAACAGCCATGGAGGCTAGAGGGGTTGGATTTAGGAGATGTCCACAGTTTATGCGTAGTGCTCCACATCAGTGTTAAAAGCTTCACACCTTTCATTTCAGTATTTTCATTTTCGTTTTTCAATTTCAGTAGGCTCATTTGACATAGCTGGTTGGGGAAAGACATCATGCAAACTGCTATATTTCAATGTTGTGCAAAGCAGCATTTGAAAAGATTATTTCAATCAAGCTGTAATTGTCTCTATTGCAAGGTCTGATGTTCACTAAAGAAATTACAGTTGGAGACCAGGTGCTTGAGCTGGTTCCTAACTGGTTCATTAAAAAACAAAGAGCACACTTCGAGCAACATCCTGAAGTTTTTTCTAGTAAAATATTCGATCAGTGTTGTAATCTGTGTTTTTTAAACTTGGTTTAGACAATATTTTTATTGGCTGTAGTGTTCTTAAGTCTGACTTCAACATGTGAAAGTGGTTCTTTTCTCTGGCCCAGCAAAAGGTTAGTGCTATTGCCCCATTAGCGCATGCAATAGCTCAGTGTTTTGAGCTATAGCAATTGCTTTGGTGCTAAATGCAAAAAAATCTGGTGCTGAGCAAGCTCAGGCGCCAGTGTGGCACTAGAAGCTGTTTGGTGGAGAGAAACCTTGTGTGATGCCACCCACTTTTGCAGGTGGCATCACACAAGGTTTTATTTTAAAGTATTGCCAGGCTGCTATTGGTCATTCAAACACGGACCAATCAAGTAATTTAGGTCCCAAAAGTTTAGAGGTTCAACCTCAACTAAAACATGAGGAAAACTCAGATCAGAGCAGGCGACCCAACCAAATCCATTCATTCTTTATTTTGATGAAGGATTGACTCAATTTTGTGTTTTGTCACACACTTTGATTTGCTGTAGACATCAAACATTTTAGGACTGACTTTATAACTGTTATTCATAAAATGTCTGTGGTATTTTAACAAGAACAATGACAGTTTCCTGTGTCAGGTGAGAAATGTGCATACCATCTTAAGTGAAGCCCTTTTTACAAAACACACCATGCCAGCAAATCTGCGTAATATTACCGCAACGGTGTGTCTTATAAACGCACCATGCCGGCATGGCATTGCATGCATTTTTCGTTCCACCTCGCTTGGCTGTAATATTGCGGTAATGGTCTGTCTTATAAACGGCTATTGCGCCATGGTGCGACAGAGGGAGGTGTCATGATGACGTGGGCTCCGGACGGCAAATATATTGAAAATTAAAGTAAACACAGAGAATAGGTTTTGCTATTTGAACAAAATCAGCTGAGATGGCAAACTGGAACACCACAGCGCTCCATGAGCGTCTCACTGTTAGAGCTGAAGCTCAGATCATCAGAGACTGCACATACAGTAATCACAGGGTTTCTCAACCATTTTCAGCTAAACGCCCCCCAAGTCATGCTGAAATCCCTCACTGCCCACCAATGAAAGAGAAACGGAAAGTTTTTTGATACAAAAATCATAATTAAAATTAAAAAAAAAATTCAACCTTGAGTTTGAAACTGTTTAATACAAATATGTCATAAAGAAGTATCATAAAAAATGTTTTTAGCTATTAGCAACGAGATAATGTAGGAAGCTAATAATCCTCAGTCCAGTAAATTCGCGCTTCGAGCAAACATACTGCTAATGCTACCTCTTTTAGAGTGTCTCTCTTTTAATTACCTGAAAATAGTTCAGTTCCTTTGGAGCTTTGTCTGGATGCAATTTGGACAAGTGCTCCTTAAGCCGGGAGGGTTTCATTGCTTCGTTTGAAAAAACTTGTTCACAAAGCAGGCACGTGGGGAGTTGTGGATTCGTGGGTGAAGGAATACATCCATACCGAAGGTAGTCCACATTGTACTGTCAACACTTCTTTTTATTCTGAGCCATTGTCTGTTATGAATGTCCTGTATCGCTAGCGCCCACCATTAGCATCTCAGCGCCCCCTTCAGAGGCAAAAAACTTTCACCGCCCCCTCATATAGTCTGAACGCCCACTGGGGGGGTGCTACAGCCCCCGTTGAGAAACCCTGAGTTATCACGTTGTAACAACGTAGCAGCAACGTTGTTATTCAAATAGCCGAATAAGTTACAGAGAGGACATTTAACAGAGGTTGTAGAGCGACTTTTGGAGGACGTTGTAGTGTGACGTTTCAGCAGTGTACCAACAACGTCCCCTGTGGAACGTAGTAACCTAAACGTAGCAGCTACGTTGTCACTACGTCACAAACGAAACGTCGCAAAATGCGACGTTGTGGCGACTTTCTGTGTTAGTAGGGCAGGGACTGATGGGCACAGACACCTTTAGCAGCGGCTTGTTAAAAAAACGATTGCGACTTCCATCGCAATAAAGTTATGTCCAAAATAAACGGAAATCCACGGCATCGCAGAAACCGCCCCCATACCCCATTTATGCCGCCATCTCAGAAAGCATGCATCCTTGGCGTGACTCCTCAGACTTTAATGGACGTTCAGTGAGTTCCATCGAGAGAATACAATGCCGATTGTAGTTTTCTGGCACTAGTTTCCAGATCTGCTCGGGGTCATGCGCCTGCCGATGCATCATCATACTACGGCAATACTGCTAGACCAAAATAAATTTCATCTCTTTTTCAATTCTGTTCTTTCACAAAGGTTTTGGAAAGAGTTAGTTTTGTTATTAAATTTGTTTCTTACTGACTAAATGTTTTTGAACGTTGTACGTAACTTCCAAAAGTTATGTATGCAATATATATTCAGCCAGTCATCTAGTGTGACGTCACAGGCGCAGGACCCCGAGCCGGCCATGAAGTAAACATGGCGTCTAATATGGCGTCCCCCAAAGATGCTAGACCCACGCCCTATGTTCTTTAGACCCGATTTTTATGGTTATATCTTACGAGACCACCATTATTTTCAACAACTGGACATAATTTTATTCATTATCAACTTTTAATAGACATTTCCAGAGATTAATGGTAAACAATACACATTGTCACTTTAACAAAAGAAGAAAAATATTATCCAGATTTAGTCAGGGACAGTCTAAATATTGCTTTCCAAAAACAAAAGTACATTTATCAATGTTTTTCTAGAATTTTCAGAATCCTCCATACAGTGTTTAGTTTGTTTGACAACATGCAAATAATCCTGTCTATTCTGTCCCTTTGCTATGAGAGACTGCATCTCCTCCCCTGTAAACCAAAGCCTCACATTAAAGCAGCATGGCAATCGCTCTAAACTCTATTTGAACACCTTCATAGATAATAGGTTGCGTGTAGAGCCAAAGAACAACACAAGTTCAAATCTCTGTCTGAGGTGTTTTTTTTTTTTTTTTTTGCAGAGCAAAGCTGCCCTCCTGCTGGAGGGTAGCTCTGAAGTGCCTCTTTTTTCCCTCCACCTGAACCAATCCTCATGTAACCCTCTGATCTCTATTAAGGTAGCGCCACTCAGGGTTTCGAATGACCACAGTCACCGATTCTTGTCATGTGTCTTGCCTCTGATCTCTGAATTGTGTGTACTGAAACTCTAATTTCCCTCTGGGATTAATAAAGTTTCTTTGATTTGATTTGATTTGAAGCTTGACTCAACCGTAGTCTCGGGCGTTGAAAAACGTAGCAGCAACAATTCTGCCTCACCACACAAGCAGCCATTTGAACAGAATTAGGTCAGCACACTTCTCCACACAACACCCCTCCTTCTCGCTCTGTCTTAGCTGATTACCAACCCATTTGCTTTCTCTTGATTCATTGTCATCAGCTCTGTTTGTATAATATACAGAGAACTGTACTCTACTACACAGCTTTTGTTGATTGTATTGTTAAAGAATTATCAGTAAAGAGACCTACCTGAGATCATTCTGGGTATTTGTTCTGTGTCTGTTTTGTTGGTTTTATATTTTCAGAATCTGTGTGAGAGAGTAGATGTTCTGATCTCCACAGATGAATATTTCCATGTTGTGTGTGTTCGTCAACAGTCTGGCTCATATACAGTAATGGGAGCATGAAAGGCTGGTTGAGTTGAGCAGCCATCTTTCCATCCCCTGATCATTCTGTGTTTTCAGTCTCATCCTTGGGCGTGCAGCATCCCTCCCCCCACTGCTCCATGTGCCAGCCTGGAGGCTGTGCTGGGAGGGTGAAGCTTGTGAGTGTGTGCATGTGGATTGTGTGTGTGTTGATGCCAAGAGCAGTCTTGCGAACATAGCTTTTTAGGCTTTGCTGCCATTATGTCTGTATCACTGACCTTTTATTAGATACCTACCCTCCACCCTAACCATGTTTCATCAACTAAACATGACCTCATTACATCATCACCATCATGCAGAAAATACACAAAAAGATGATGATAACCAGACTCTGTTCCATCCTCACCATGCACCATGAGAACCCTGTGTCCATGTAGCATGTTTCAGATTGGGGAATGGGTTTATTGAAGAAGAAGAAGAAGAAGAAGAAGAAGAAGAAGAAAATATCATTTCTATAGTGCCTCTCAAGATAAAAATCACGAGGCGCTTCACAAAAATAAAAAATGTAAAAATGTAAAAAAGCATTTAGAAAATGTTGAAAAATATATTTAAAATGAGCAAAAATAGACAATTGTGATTAAAAAATGTTAAGAAAGAGAGAGAGTGAACAGGAAAGAGGGAAACCAGTGGATCCTGAGGAAGGTGGAATAGGTGAGGAGAGCAGAATAAAGAGAGAGAGGTGAAGAAGGTCATACAAAAGCCAGCTTGAACAAGTGAGTCTTCAGCTGCTTTTTAAAGGAGACCACTGAGTCCACTGATCTCAGGCTCAGGGGGAGAGAGCTCCAGAGTCTGGGGGCCACAGCAGCAGATGATCTGTCACCTTTGACCTTTAGCCTGGTGCTGCACAACCAGTAGGCTTTGATCACTGGACCTCAGGGACCTGCTGGGGGTGTAGGGACTAAGAAGATCACCAATGTAAGATGGTGCTTGTCCATGTAAGGCCCTATAGACCAGAACCAGGATCTAGAAATGAACCCTGAAGTTGACTGGCAGCCAGTGAAGCTGGAGGAGAAGCGGGGTGATGTGGGTGTGTTTGGAGGACTTGGTCAGAAGCCGAGCACAGGCGTTCTGAACCACCTGTAGACGGTTCAGGGAGGTTCTGCTCAGACACGTGAAAAGAGAGTTACAGTAGTCTAAGCGTGAGGAGATGAAGGTGTGGAGAACTGTCTCAAGTTCAGAGCGGGACAGAATGGGACTCAACTTAGCAACGTTCCTGAGATGGAAGAAGGAAGAGCCAACAAGAGAACTGACATGAGAATCCAGGGTGAGAGCTGGGTCAAAGGTCACGCCAAGATTCCTGACGGAAGGTTTGGTGTGAGAAGCAAGCTGACCAAGAGAGTCTCTGACTTTGGGAACCAGCTTGTCTGGGGCACAGATGAGGATCTCAGTCTTATCTTCATTCAGCTGAAGAAAGCTCCCACCATCCAGGTTTTGATAGTCTAAGCAGGTGTGTAACAGCTGCAGCTTAGACATCTCATGGGGCTTAAAGGAGATGTACAGTTGGATGTCATCTGCATAAAGATGGTAGGAGATTCCTCTGAAGGAGCTCAGGATGTGCTGAAGAGGAATCAGACAGAGGAGGAAGAGCAGAGGCCCCAGCACAGAACCTTGTGGGACACCATGGGTAAGAGAGATGGTGGAGGACCTAAACTTGGAGACGGCCACAGAAAAGGAGCACTCAGAGAGATCAGAGGAGAACCACTCCAGAGCAGATCCTGATAGGCCTACCCAGTCTCTGAGCCTCTCCAGTAGCAGGTGATGGTCAACAGTGTCAAAGGCTGCAGTCAGGTCCAGCAGGACCAGAACAGAACAGTCCCCTGCATCACTGTGAGTCAGAAGGTCATTAGAGACTGAGCTCTATGAAAACCTGACTGGAAGCTATCATAGATGTTATGTTGATCAAGAGCAGCTGTGAGCTGTTTAGCCACAACCTTTTCCAATTCAAATTCAATTCAAATTCAAAAATACTTTATTAATCCCAGAAGGAAATTGATTAAGATCTTGGCCTTCTAAATAAATAAATAAATAAATAAAAGAAAAGTAATGAGCCTTCTTCTTCTGGCACTCGAGGAGTACAGACGCTTCCCTCTTTTACTCCCTTATCTTTTTTTCCCAAGGCTCTTCGTTGTGTCTGCCCACAGAGCGCTTCTCTGCATTTCTCCTGAAAAACTCTATTTTTTACTAACCATGGATTTGATAAACTGGTCATTCAATGCGATCGATAAGATTTTTTCAATAATGAGAACGGAGCAGGGGGCTCCCACATGTCCACAGGGGATGCACCCGGTGGGATATACAGTATGCTGGATTCCTGGAAGGAGTGAAAGATCATATGCCTCTCCCAGCTGTCCATTGAGGACATCGAAAACATGTGGCTATTTGGTCTGATGAACACTGGATTTCTCCTGATTGGAATGGGAGGATATCTGGTTTTCTGGAAATTTGGGAAGACGGGAGCGATTGGAGGGCAACCCGCACCCACGGAGAGCACCGTCCATGTGGAGACTTCTCAGACTGGGACGTTGCTTGAGGTGAATCGTAAGCTGGACAGTTTTCTAGCTGCGATACCGGTATTAGTGCGCAAAATGGATGTCATCTCGGAGAGGGTCACCGGACGGTGTGGACAAGTTTACGCTTAAAACCCAAAATTGGCCTCACTGAAGGACTGGAAATGATCAGTTTAAATGATAAATGATCAATGACCCGCACTTGTGTAGCGCCTCTCAGAGTAAGGACTCCAAAGCGCTTTACACTACAGTGTGTCATTCATCCATTCACACACATTCACACACTGATGGTGATGAACTACAATGTAGCCACAGCTGCCCTGGGGTGCACTGACAGAGACTGAAGGCAGAGAGGAAAATTATCTCAGCCTGACCCAAACAAATTCTTGTTATCTGAATCTGACTCCCTGGTAGCCTTGAGCTTCAAGCAACTAAAACCCCCACGAAGGAATGCAGACATATGCTGTGAAAACCCGACCCCCCCCCCACCCTTTGCCTTCAGATTGGTGGACTTCAGCCTGGTGAGGTCATCCGCTGGAGGAGTCAATGTGCTCTTATATGTTTGAGGTGTTTTTTTGCATAGCAAAGCTACGCCCTGTCGGGAGTAACTCTGGAATGCCTTTTTTTCCCTCCCCCAATTTATCCTCATGTAATCCCCTTTTCATCTAAATGAAATGAGCGCCATTCATGGCTGCTCTCGTGGTCTGCCTGTATCTGTTTTTGTCTACGTTTGTGTGTATATAACCTTGGTCAGCCTGTGCTGCGGAATCAAATCCCTATGCTTCAGGACGCTGGAGCACTGGCAATAAAGCTTTTCTGATTCTGATTTTCCACCTCTCAGCGTGACTCAACTCTACACATTTTAGATTGTTTTCCATTACAGCCATAATGGGGTGGCCCCCAGAGTTTGCAAAGTACAACGCGAAATGTTTGTTGATTTGGTTAAAATTTTATCTTTTTTTTTCTTCTACATTTTCTCATCTTATTGTCACTTGCTTCACTTTATATGGATGCACCATTCCAATTCGTCGTAAGGTGAAACTGCTCTGCCAAAGAAATAAACATTAATATCAAATTATTTATAAAAGGGCATATTTTACGAGAAAATTACTTTTGTTCCACATTCTGTTCACGGTTTGAAAAAAAATTGCCATTACTTCATTTCATTACCTTTACGACAACTTTAAACTGAGTACCGTATACCATTTTCTTGTATAGCCTACTCAAACATATTGTTACGACCTGGCTCGTGGAGAAACATAGGACAGAGGTCTGGACAGGTGAGAGTTTTAATAGTATTTTATTAAAATCTGCCTCTCGAAGGCCTCACAAAAATGCTGCACAGGGTCCCCAAAGGTAATCTCTTTATCACACTGTGTTTACATACGCATCAGAAAACTTGAACTATTGCCCTAAATAGACATTGTTATTTTTTAAATAAAAATTAAACACGTTTAAAATGAAACGTGTTAGTCTTGCTGAAGGAGAATTTATTCCAATCACACTAAAATGTCCAGAAAATCTGGTAGTAAATCCACCGCATATGCTTATATTGTAACTTCCGGAAGTGACGAGAATACGGAAGCGATCTTTTGGTATTGTCACAATGGAACACATGTAACACCATCAAACAATACAATACGTGACAAATGAGCAGTGTTGCTGCTTTGTTGTTGTCCATTCCTTCGGTCATTGTGAATATTTGTTTACAATTTGTGTTGCTAGACCCATTTAAGATTGACATCCCATGCCCACACCCCCCGCAACCGCCCCAGGCTGGAAGGCGCCTCCCCATTGATCATAGCTGTGTTTATCTGTTAGTTGTCCATAAACAGAGCTAAATAGCTGTGAAATAAAATCTTTTGGCATGGTTATTACACATAGAGCTGTAGGCTGCACAAGTGGACAAAAGAATGACAGTAAAGTTCAAATTTACAGGTTTCCAGCTGATAAAATATGCTGAAAGCAGAGGGGTAATGACCAGTTCTAGTGGATAAACAATACCATGCCATACCATACCACTTTATTTATACTGCACATTTAAAATACAGCATGAGAGCTGAACAAAGGGCTTTACAGAAGGGTGGAAACAAGCAGAACAAAACATTTCAATAAAATAAGATAAAATCACCCACATCGTGGCAGACAAAGTCTTGTGACAGAATAAAAAAGTAAAATACCTGCACCACATATCCAGAAACAAACAAGTTATAGCTTTCTAATGATTTATGAGCTTTTATTTTATAATTATGCAAGACCACAGAAATGAGGACAACCGACGATCGAGAGGATCCAGCAGAAATCCTGAGAGATAAACGTTTGTGAAAATGACAACGCCGGTGTGGTGTGTAGTTCTGTGTTTGACCCGCGGTAACAGTCTTGCTACAATAATTACACAAAATGTGTTGTGTTATTGGCGCGGGCAGCCGCTAATATCGTTCATTTGTGTTTCTGTTTACGTTGCTCGTCAGAATAAAGGGAGCATCTATTAATCTGCAAAGATGAGTGGTGTCACGCGATTGTTCAGCATTGACCCACAAAACATAGAAGAGATCCGGTTACATCTTCTGTGGTTTAGCTGTGAGGAGTCCAGATGGACGGTTCTGAGGACTGTCATCTCACAGCTCGCTGACTATTTTAAATGGATCTGGAATCTTTGTGGTAAACACCGTTAGCTTTGAGATGTTTATTGTTTTGTTCTTCTGCACAAATATATTCAACTATGTATACCATTTTTTTTGTAAACCCTACACAAGGGGATAGCTATAAGAGCATTTTATTATAATCTGCCTCTCAAAGGCCTCACAAAAATGCCACACATGCAGGCACTCCCCTCAGATCATCTCTATGACCACTGACCTCTCCTGAAGCTGCACCCAATGGTACCCATAGGTACCCACTCAGAGCAATTACAGGTTGAACTCAGCCAGACCAATGATTAGGCAAACGGGCATCGGCAGGAACATCCAAAGCAGCCAATCAGCGGGTCGCATCAACACAGCAGCATTTGTTTCCTAGTTGGATGGGTGCTTTGTTTCTCCTTTTGGCAGGGGCTGCAACACATATCTTCCAATAAGAAAGCATAATTAGTTAATGCCTCATTATGACACTAAACCTGTCTCCCTCTGTTGTGCTGAGTGTTTACGCCAAACGGAATGATGAAATGTTGCCTCTAACAACCACCAACACAGAGACACTGCGTTCACTGGACACTCTGTCCGG
Source organism: Nothobranchius furzeri (assembly GCF_043380555.1). Taxonomy (NCBI): domain Eukaryota; kingdom Metazoa; phylum Chordata; class Actinopteri; order Cyprinodontiformes; family Nothobranchiidae; genus Nothobranchius; species Nothobranchius furzeri. The sequence goes on along the minus strand of NC_091751.1, from coordinate 3,339,562 downwards.
CCTGTTCTTCAAGGGAGATGGCTTCCCACTGGTGTGTCTTTTTTAACGTGGAGCCTATAATAGTGATATTAAAGAGCCAGTGTTAAGCCACCATAAAAGAGCACACATCCAGCCAGTCTCCTCGCAATGACCTGTCACTAGCTTTCAGTCGCGTCTGGTCCAATTCCCAATGTTACACACAGCCCTGCTTTGTCACAAACACTTGGCTTTGCACTGTGGCACGCCGAGTATTGTTTCAACATACAGAATGAAAGAGTGTATTTTAAGTGTTTTAATCCTAACCAAGCAGTCTGAGTCTATACTGAGCCAATATAAAACTCTTTATGAAATGGGACTGTCTTGAACTGAAATCACAGACTATTCCTCCATCACCCTGTTCTGTCTATTAATGATAACTTTCTTCCAATATTCTTAGAAAAACATGTGCTCCTATTGATCCAGCGTTTGGGTCACAAAATACATTCCTCCAGCGTCAACATAGAAGAAGTTATTTGACATTCTGAAAATGAAAATACAATTCTCAGCAATTAATAATAGAGACATAATAAGATCTCATAGAGTTTTGCAATATTTTTAAGGTGTGTTTGCTGTTTCTCAAAGTGCTATCCAGTTGCAATCAACACAAATAAATTGGTATTAATGATGCCTCCACACCTTCTAAATTGTGTGTGTGGGTACCCAGCAGAAATAATCAACTGTGACAAAGCAACATACAAGAAACACTCAATTATTCACCAATGCTAGGTCACCTACAGACCCTCCACACCAGGGGAGTCAAACTCAAACTCACACGGGGCCGAAATGAAACTCTGGGACGGAGTCGAGGGCCAAACTTGATATTTTTTGAAAAAGTGACGGCAAATTTGCACATTTTCTTTATCAACATATATGCAATTTTGAACCTTTAAATTTGGAAACAAACATATTTCTGCATTAACACTGAATGTGGAATAACCAAATGACACACGAGCAAGTCCGTTTTAAATAAAAGGCATCAGTGGTATTCATTACTTGTGGTATAATCAGTATTTTTAAAATCTGTTCAGGATTTATGTTTTCTTGTTTATTCATTTTTCTTATTTTTATTCTCCTTTTTTCTCCTGTAATACGTGTCATCGCTGCTGTGACGTCTAGCTTTCCCCACTGAGGAACAATAAAGGGATTTTCTATTCTATTCATCTATCTGCAGCCTTTCCACTTCCTGTTTACTGTAGGTTAAATCTTTTCTCACGGGCCAATAACAAAATAAAAATATCATTTTATCTTAAATGAAAATGCAACATCTCACCTGTTAACTTTCATGTTTTGGAGCAGAAAAAGAGCATAAAACCAACATATTTAAAGCTCAGTTTGCTCCACTGGTTTACTGTGATGCTCACCTGTTCCAGCCAGATACCTGCATCATGGGGTTGATCTGAGCTGAGGAGGAGACTCCTGTTGTTTTGTTCATCTTCATCATAATAATGACAACATTAGATGACAACAGGTGCTCACATAGGTTTGTGCTGATGAACATGTCTGAGCAGCTTGACCACGTTGGTGTGTGTCGGGGAGGAAACACAACAACTGCAACCACAGAGCCGTGTTGGTTTGAGTGTGTCGCTGTTTGCTGGAGTTATATCGGCGCTGTCTGGACGTTAGTTGGAAAACTTTCTCTTTCAGTCGTGAACACATTACTGAGCGGCTAGAATCTCCGTTTCTGGGCTTCAACGTCAGAAAACAGCTGAGTGAACTCGGCGCTGAGCGAGAGGAGAGTGTAGTTTGTCCGAGACAGCGGAGCTGCAGACACCCAACTACCCCTGACTGCCTCGGCGCTGGAAACAACACAAAGGAGGGGGCGCGTCGGCTCCGCGCTGACGCGGCAAAGCATCATGGGAGTTGAAGTCTTTGCGGTAAAATCGGCCAGCGGCCCAGTTTTAATATATTTTTGATATTTATCTCACGGGCCACATAAAAATGCTCCGCGGGCCGCATCTGGCCCACGGGCCTTGAGTCTGACATATGTGCTCCACACTTTCTATTCAAATCAGCAACGCCTGTAAAGAGCACTGTCTCACACACAACATTACCATTCTTTCCCTGCATTCTTTAGCCTCTTTCATAAAACAAATTTGCCGCAAAGCGGAGGCGTCATCAGGGAGCCTTGGTCATTCATAAATGGTCAGTCTCTAACAGTATTGTGGCACGATCATGTGTTTCTGACAAAAGATTAACAATGGCGGTATACTGGGGGAGTGGTCTTTGCACTGTAGTGGTGACTAAAAGGCTTTTGAAGAGTTTGGTGAATTAACTGTGATGAAGCAGGGTAGCAACTAAAACATGCTGGATACCGGCCCTTGGGGAATGGAGTTGACAACCGCTGCCCTACGCTAAACCTCATATAATATAGCGTTATTGAAGATTGTGGATTGGGTGACAATTAGTGGCCTTGGTGGTCTAATCCCTGCTTACTGACAAGACACTGACCACGTATAGTTGGGCTTACCTCAATGCACTGGATGGGTTCTGGAACCAATCTCCATGAGATGGGTTTGACTCCATTTCAATCTGGAGTTGTGCTGGGTGAGACGTGACATATATGGGTGAGTTACGTGTAATTTTCTGTCTCTTTGCCCAATTGTTGGGAATTTACGGAATGGAAAAGTGTCTATTCAAACTTCCAGTTGAGAAAAAGGGTTCTGACTGTTGCTTATGCATGTGTGCCAAATGTCAGTTCAGTTTCCAGCCCTCGGAGGCCTTGGGTGGGTGGACTGCTGATAGATGCTCCATCTGGGGATTCATATTTCCTACTGAGGGATCTCATTGCTCATGTGAGTACTGACAGTGTGACCTGGAAGAGCACGACTGGGTGGTACACTGAACTCAAGCTGAATTGTGCTGTTTTGCTAGCCATGGTTTATCCAAATCAAAGACTAGGTGTGAACATAGGGGTGCCCATAAAGGCATGTGGCAGCTTGATACCCTTGACTGCAGGTTGATGGTTGATTTTGTAATTGTGTAATTGGATCTGTTTCCACGTGTCTTGGACACTCAATTGAACAAAGGAGCTGACCTTTCAACTGATCACCACCCAGTTATGGGTTATATTGGGTCGCAGGGGAAGTTACCAAATAGACATGGTGCACACAAGTGTGTTAAGGGAGCATGTGTTGAGAACATCTCGCAGAGGTCCGAAAGATCTCCAACTTGCACCATAGTTTTTCCAGACAGGTCAGGGACATTTATTTCAAAGTAGTCGTGTTGTTGGCTGTATGGATTTGCAGCTGTAAGGTGGTAAGAGCAGTATTGCAGGCACCTCAGTTGAAGGGAGTTGTCAAGCTGAAGAAAGGGTCCTACAGAGGTTGGTAAGCATGTGGAACTCCAGAAACAACTTAAGCCTAATTCATGCTTCTCCGTCAGCTCCAGGAGGGAAGGATGCACACGCATTGACAAATGTTTTGCCTTCGGACTTCTCTGTCAGCTAGCGAGTGTTGCAAAGCAATTCCCTACCAGAACAACAGAGGGCGTAGCACTTTTCTGGGGTATCCTGTCATGTATCCGGTCCAAAATAGTGTGCTTACTATTGTGTTTACATTGTGTTTATGTATTTCAGAGACTTTTTAACGTGGACAAATTTGTTCCTCATTCTCCTCCACCTCTTCATTCGATCACCACCCCTAAACCCACATTTCCCGTAATTTCTGTCCACCAATCAAATGCTTGCTGCTCATCTTTTTACTCCTCCAGTCACGGGATGGAGTTTTGTCACGGGATGGAGTTTTTCTGCAAGATATCCTTCAAGCTACCTCTGTTGCTAGATAACTTTGGCTCTCTTGTTATTTTTACTTTTTTGGAGGGGGCAATGATGGTGTCATTGACAAATTTAAAGGAAGCGGCGTCCTGGCCAGTCACAAGCTTACGCTATCCATCTTGTTTGACAAATCAGTTTAGAAAAGTGGTCTTGTCTCCGTTCATCTTTATTGTGGCAAGGTGGAGAAACGAGGGCCTGGGCGGGATTCGATCCCCAGACTTCCGGGTGAGAATCACACGTGCTAACCAGTCAGCCAAAGGGACATCCCCTTGGCCAAGTAGCCAGGGCGCATGATCAATCAGGACACTGCCACATTATGTTGACGAGCAATGACGGATAATGGCTTCACGTGTCTCTGTACTGATGCAGATGGAGAAGCATAAATTAGGCTTAACGTGTATGAGGTAGTAATGGGCAAAAACTGAGTCTTGGAAGGATTTGGTTAGGCCGTAGAGCAGAAGTCAAGTTTAAAACAGTTCTTGCAAACTGTCAATCAATTGAGAAGCAATGCTTTGCCAAGACTATTCACATTGGAATGGGAAGCTAATGACCTTCACCTAGGATACAGTCAGAGAGTGGAAGAAAGAGTTTGAAGATCTCCTCAAACCAAGATGGAGAACTTGCAGTTTGCTGAGATAGTTAAGGCTGCAGGTGATGGCAATGAAGTGCACACTATATCACACATGTAGCTGTAAGACCTTTAATACAATAACCTTTGGCATTTGCTGTGAATGACTAAAACAATGCATCTCCTACAGTGATATGACTTGATTACGCTCACTGTCTCCCACATTAGGTTATATTTTACAACTCATTAAGATTTCCAAACCAAAAACACACTTAACTACTTTTGATTGTTTTAGAAACTTCAGTGGGTACAAAGGTTGTGAAACTGAAAGGGTTACACTGTTTCCTCCATTACAATGATCTTTAACAGCAGGCACAGTTTTGTTACTAGTGGAAGGGTGCGGGTGTCTGGTTTTCAGAGCTGACTCAATATTTGCCCGACTCTGTAAAAATGAAAAAGCACATCATGTGTAAGCATGGACGTCATTTCGACTTTAGAAGTGGGGGGGACACGAGGGGGGGGGGGTGTATCTTTACAGTATGCTTTAATGGGAAACAGGCTTCAAAACAAGCGGTTGTTTTCCGCTTGGTCCAAGAGCTCAACCAGTGTCAATTTAATATAGCGTAATGATGTTTTTGGACGGTAAAAAGTGCAGGGGTCAAAACTTGACTTTGGAAAAAGTGGGGGGGACATGTCCCCCCTGTCCCCCCCAAAAATTACGTCCATGTGTGTAAGCAGCATAAAGGACAGCTGCCATGTGTAAGGTATTAGTAAGTCAACTCAGTAAGAGGAGTGTATGAATTTGCATGTGTCAGAGTGTGTTTCACCAGGCCAGTCAGAGCCAGTGGCAGTACAGCTGTAACATTAGTGGGTCAGTGTGCCATCAACCCATTCATCAGCACTTCTCCCTCTCTCCTCCGCCTGAATCTCCCCTCTGACTCACCACACATCCATCCATCCTTCACTACCTACAACTCACTCCCTCTCTTGCTCACTCAAGAGATCAAAGTGTCCACACTGAAAGTGTTTTAAAGTTGTGACTGAGCTCCTGTAAATTGCCAATGCCAAATGAGGTGTGTAAATAAGATGACTTAATACAGCATGGGTGCAAATGTTAACAGCCTTCCAGCAAGGGCTGGTAATTAGAAAGTGTGCAGGAAGATACAAAGTGCAGAGTCACCCGAGAAAACCCACGAAACTGAAACCTTTATGAAAATAAGTTATCTCCTCAAAAGGTCCTAATGTTTGTTGATCCTGCACAGCATCTGTGTTAGTTAATCATCAGTGAATAAAACTGGACATGGTTATGATATGAAGCAATGGTTTTACACTATTTTATGCAGTGCACCAGTACGCTTTACACTTTTAAAGCCTTTTGTCTCGTGCATGGTGCTAATGCTAGTTTTTCCAGCCATTTATAAATCAAAATCTCTGAAATTACAAAAAAGCATTTGTCAGTTTTCAACTAAAACATGCAGGATGGTGGTCGTCAATGACCAGAGCTGAAATCTGATCTATTTTAATATACTTTTAGGTGTTTTCGACAGCAAAATAGTCTGGTTTCCTAGCCTAGAAATGTAGACAGATCATAGCGAAGGCTAAATGATTTTGCTCTGCAAGTCTGTCTAGACAGTGATCACTGTGTTAAATAAGAAAAAAGAAGATGATTCCGAATCAACACACAGGAGGAGTATCCAAAAGACTTTTAAAGCTTTGGCATCAACTTTGAACTATTTAAACATGGGCCTTTTTGAGTCAAGAGCAGATAGAGGTACTTAATCTTAACCAGCTCAGTGGCCTAATGGTAGAGAGTCTGCCCTGAGATCGGGGTTCAATTCCTGGTTGGGTCATACCTAGTACTTTAAAAATGGGACTCAATGCTGCTTGACACTCAGCTTTAACGGGTTGGATTGGGGGTTAAACCACCGCCGCTGCAGCTCACCGCTCCCCTCCATGGGGATGGGCCAAATGCGAAGATGAATTTCATCAGTGTGTGATGATGACTTGGGGACTTTAACTTTATTTGACAGTGTATGGCGGACCGCCAATGTTAGCTTGTCTCGTTCGTCCAATAGCATGCAGAGACAGTTTGAAAGACAACCGTATTCCACCCCACGAGTGAGCTTTGTCATTGGTTGTGGCCAGGCTATGTATTCACATATGTAGAATGACTTACCAGGCTACTAATTTACATAGTCCATCCATAGATCTGGTCACCGGGGCAACAGCCAAAGATGACCAGAAAACACTTCTTCCAGCTCACCTGGTGTTACCCTGAGATGTGCAGCCTTCTGTGAGGTTTTTTTTTCCTGTTTTCCTGAGTCTGCTCTTAGACATCTACCCAGTGGAATCATCTCCACAGGCAGAACATCCAGGAAGACATCTATACCAGACCTTCAGACCACCCCAGTGTCAACACAGAGAAGCAGACTCGACTCTGAGCTCCAGCTAAATGCCTCAGGGTGACCCCATACCCTCAGTGAGTTGTAAATTTGACTTTTATTTATTTTTTGGTCTCTGCATTCGTCAGTCACAGTTGAGGCTTGGATGTTAATATTTATTGTGATGTCTTTTTTTTTTTTTTATCCAAACATCCTTCCTGGGCACCCAGCTTTTCCTGCATCTAAAAGCATCTAATAAATATTTTATTTCATGTTTACTTTCTTTGATGTTACCAGCTTGCATTCAAATAAATAAAATCCTCAAATAAAAACCCATCTTTCATTTTCAAAACAGAACACAAAAGGCTGGAGTTTGTTCTTTTCTGGTCCGCTCATTACCGTGTTTTATTTTGACGTTTCCTCCTCGATCTCTCGCAGGATGCATGCGGGAACGTGGGGTAGAGAGGAGGAGGCAGGGGAGGAAAAAGGAGGGGGTGGGTATGTTGTTCAGCTCTACAGAATGCGCTCACATGTATGAAAGAAGAAGCATTTATTTTAAGACTCTCGCGTGGGTGTGCACAGATTTGAAACACACTCACACACACACACTCACACGGGAGAAGTGAGAGCTCACAAGCCCAGAGATGGGTCTGACCTACCTTCTTATCAGTCTCGTTTTGAAAGCAGCTGAAAGGATGCTTTACCTTCTAGCTCCAGGACTTGTTCTCATACCTGAATTCTCCAAATGCATATAGCACAATGCAAGAAAGGGGGAAAGCTAACTGCTAGAGTTGAGAGAGGGACAGAAAGCTGGGCTAAATAACAAGCCAACGTTTCACTTCCCAGCAGCACATCACACAACAAGAGTCCATGTTGTTGTGTCAGCGGTGCCATGGTTATTATCTGGTAGAAACTGTTGTCATGGTAATAAGGTCAATGCTATGTTCAAATGTCAAAAAGGATTTTTACTGGGCTGACACTGTTTCCAGTGCTGCATATGCCAAGTGTAAGTGTGTGGGTGTCCTTTATTATTTAAAGAGCAAGTCACCCCAAATAACCTTTTTTTTGCTGATAAACTAAAGAAACGAGTGTCTAATCGTGCTGCAGACACGTGCCGTCAATAATTTGGCACTTCAGTGCATCTTAATTAAAATTTAAATATTCTGCCTAAAACTGGCGGTGTTGTGCCGTTGTCAGGTAAAAACTGCTCTGTATTCTAATTTAAATCTGCCACCGCTATTGGCTAAGAGGTATGCTATGATGTAAACTGGTAGATTATGATGTCACAATGCCTGTGTGTGTGTGTATTTGTTAGCAGCTCCGCCTCCTCGGTCTGCCAGGCAACAGCATTTGTTGCATTTTTCAAACATGAAGTGGGAGTGGAGTTAGAATCTGGTAGGGGTTGACTTGCTCTTTAAAAGGGAAACATTCAATAACACGATTAATGTGATCTCTGCTTCATTTCCTCACAGGGGAAGCCCATTTTTAAAACGACAGGAATGTTTAACGGCTCAGCTGTACTATTAGTGTTATTTACTTAGTAATAGAGGTCCATGAACACAGGAAGTCCCCACAGAATCCCTGTCTCTAACCAGAAATGTGTGAAGGATGGAGAGGGAGTGAGTGGACAGAAAGTGAAAGTAAAATGTCACGACGGTGCCGGATTCCTTTACAAATTTCTGTCGTAATATTTTGATTGTGAAAAGAAATCCCCAAACACTTCCCCTTTGACACATCTTACATGGTAATGTGACCTACTTAGCTGGTATTTGTCAGGACTTGAGCACCACACTACTCTCCACCTCCCTGTTTCTTTACTACGCCTTTGTTGTTCACCCCCACCCCCACATCTAACCCCTTTGACACCAGGTCACTGAGGCAGTGCAAAGCTGGCCGTGATTATTTTTTCCTCTTTCCTCTATTCACCCAGCTTTGACATCTGTCAGTTGAAATGCTCAGCCATATGTTGTCTATTGTCTGGAAATCCATACTTAAACAAACGAGCAAATATTTCGAGGACGCATTTAAATGTGAGGCTTGAATAAATCTACAGTCTAGGACTGATGCTATGGTTTTTAAAAGAGTCTTGGATGGTCACGTTAGGACACAGTAAATGCATGTAAGCCACATCTCAAGTTTTGTACGATCCTGAACAGTTGTGTTACGTCTACACTATGTGTTTTCGGCCATCATAGGCAAACAGAGTTGTGACATAAAACGAAGAAGGTGAGCTTGATTCGTCTGCGTGATCACAACCAAATCCAGCCTCCGACAGGTCTGCAGTCAGCCATTAAAAATACGCCCAGGGAGTGATGCAAAAAACTGGTGACTAGGGGCCTGTCTATCAAAATAGACTCTGGAATGTGAAACCAAAGCTCATACCTGCAATTGGTATTATTATATTGTTTAATATCTACAAATCTAAATTATTCTGTATTTTGAATTAAAAAAATAAGAAAAAACTGTTGAAAAAGTTGTTGGTGATTTGGAGTCACAATTTTTCTTCTAACTCACTGGAAAGTACCTGTCTTACTTCAGTACACCCAATGAAATAAAAAGAAAAAATCCAACGAGGTGATTTCCCCTGATGAATGCCAACGGAGGCAGAAAGCCCCTGATGCCATGCCTAGATGACAGGCAACAATAGTCTAAATCAGGGGAGTCAAACTCAAACTCACACGGGGCCGAAATGAAACTCTGGGACGGAGTCGAGGGCCAAACTTAATATTTTTTGAAAAAGTGACGGTAAATTTGCACATTTTCTTTATCAACATGTATGCAATTTTGAACCTTTAAATTTGGAAACAAACATATTTCTGCATTAACACTGAATGTGGAATAACCAAATGACACACGAGCAAGTCAGCTTTAAATAAAAGGCATCAGTGGTATTCATTACTTGTGGTATAATCAGCATTTTTAAAATCTGTTCAGGGTTTATGTTTTCTTGTTTATTCATTTTTCTTATTTTTATTCTCCTTTTTTCTCCTGTAATACGTGTCATCGCTGCTGTGACGTCTAGCTTTCCCCACGGAGGAACAATAAAGGGATTTTCTATTCTATTCATCTATCTGCAGCCTTTCCACTTCCTGTTTACTGTAGGTTAAATCTTTTCTCACGGGCCAACAACAAAATAAAGATATCATTTTATCTTAAATGAAAATGCAACATCTCACCTGTTAACTTTCATGTTTTGGAGCAGAAAAAGAGCATAAAACCAACATATTTAAAGCTCCGTTTGCTCCACTGGTTTACTGTGATGCTCACCTGTTCCAGCCAGATACCTGCATCATGGGGCTGATCTGAGCTGAGGAGGAGACTCCTGTTGTTTTGTTCATCTTCATCATAATAATGACAACATTAGATGACAACAGGTGCTCACATAGGTTTGTGCTGATGAACATGTCTGAGCAGCTTGACCACGTTGGTGTGTGTCGGGGAGGAAACACAACCACAGAGCCGTGCTGGTTTGAGCGTGTCGCTGCTCGCTGGAGTTATATCGGCTCTGTCTGGACGTTAGTTGGAGAACTTTCTCTTTCAGTCGTGAACACATTACTGAGCGGCTAGAATCTCCGTTTCTGGGCTTCAACGTCAGAAAACAGCTGAATGAACTCGGCGCTGAGTGAGAGGAGTGTAGTTTGTCCGAGACAGCGGAGCTGCAGACACCGGCAGCAGGCGCTGGAAAAAACACAAAGGAGGGGGCGCGTCGGCTCCGCGCTGACGCGGCAAAGCATCGTGGGAGTTGAAGTCTTTGCGGTAAAATTGGCCAGCGGGCCAGTTTTAATATATTTTTGATATTTATCTCGCGGGCCACATAAAAATGCTCCGCGGGGCCTTGAGTCTGACATATGTGGTCTAAACTGATCCATAAGAAAACGCATAGCAGTTCAGTTTCTAGTTTCTCTTGTAGTTTAATCTTTTAATGGTTTTGTTTGGTCTTGAAGGTCATTTAGAAGACACTGAAGTAAACAAAATTTTTGTTTTCACAATGACTTCTTGTTCTTACAGGTCAGATTACATTAAACTGATCACACCTTAGCAACTAATAAAAAATTGTTATGAGCTCAAGAACCAGCCCTAATTTTTTACTTTTGCTTTTGTCACTGAGGAATTATTGACTTTAAGGCTTTTCCTCAGCTTAACGTTTCATCAAGACTAAAATGTCAATAAGTGTTTCTCGTCCCAGCTCTGAAATCCATTTATTGGAAGAGACAAAATGATCTTGTAGTTCTCAAAAAGAAAATCTTTGTAAAGTAAACATTACAAACAAATGTCAGACACACAAATGATGAAATTCTGTGCAGAAAAGCCCAGTTCCAATAGTCGCTCTTCCACTTATGTGCCCTAAACTGCGTATTATCATCCAATGGTTCAAGTGCGTAGGGCGTCCCAATTCTCAAGGGTGGACTTTTGCCCCGCCCCTTTTGCACCCTTGATCTGCACATTGGCAACGGCTGCATTAGTACAAACTGCAGTGAGGGGTATTACCCACAATTCATTGCTGCGTAGGTAATTTTGAGAAGAAAGCAGAGAAGTCAATTGCCCTTTCTGAAAACACATATTTTCAAGGGTATTTCATAATTATTACAATCTTATGTTTCTCTGCTGGAAAGACACATTACTGTTGAAAGATATTGCTAACTGATAACAATGCTGGTGCAATTTTTTGGACAAGACACACCAGCAATTTAACCACTTGTTTTAATATCATTTCAAGCAGCACAGTAGCACGATTTGTTGATGGAGTAACAACGCAGTGGTACAGGTTGATGAAGCAATGTTCATTGTGCGAATTCTGCAGTTATTTGCACACGTGTTTGCTACACACTCAAAGCCTTACAGGCTGCATTATAGGTACTGGGACTAGGCCACTGTTTTAAGCCTGATTTATACTTACTGTATACGCCATTATGCGTTGACGCAAGGGCTCCCTGACAGGCTCACAGAGGGTGATGGAGACACGCCCAAAATTCGTCATGCCAAAAACGTTCGTCGAAAGTAACGGAGACTGCAAGCTTGTGATTGGTCAGGACGCCGCTTCCTGATATTCGTCACCAGCACCGCTGTAGCTCCGTTAAAAAGTAAGCAGATTTTTAGCGGCAGACCCCGAACAGATTGAAGAATGCATCGCAGAAAAAGTCTGAAAATATTAACATTTATTCACCTGTGAGTGAAGAAGTACAAAATACGGAGATGACATGGGTGGAAACGATGGGAAATGTGGATGTAGAGGTGGCGACCGCATGAAGAGGTGGAGGAGAATGAAGGACAAATCTGTCAGTGTTATAAAGTCTCTGAAATTAATAAACACATAAGTAAATACACTATCAGGGATCGGACACACGTGTGTTATGGTGGCAGGATACCACAGAACAGCGCTACGCCCTCAGTTGTCCTGGTAGAGAATTGCTTTGCTCTGCTGCCTGAACAGACGTTCGAATGCGAAAACCTGTCCCATACTCCGCGTGCGTCTGTTTTTTGAAGTGAGCTATCAGAGAAGTATGAACCAGGTTTTAGTCACAAATGTAGAAACAACATTTCATTGCTTGCTGGCTTTACTTTCTCAACTTTTGTTTTCAGTTACTCTTTTATTTGTTTACCCTCACCCTTAGAGCTGGCGGAGCCAAAGCACACAGAGCTCAGTAAATTCATCACCGGGTTTCACTTGTTAGATGTCACTTCTTCTTCTTCTTCCTTTCCGGTTTAAATGGTGGGTGGCAACCAACTTAAGGTGCATTACCGCCACCTACTGTGCAGGAGTGTGAGTCAGAGCGAGGAGAGAAAAAAAAATATATATATATATATAGAAAAATAATAAAAAACTAAATTCTACTAAATACCTTAATTTTCCTAAGAAACTCCAGCACCAACTTATAATTGGACCCACTGCCATTCAACAACGTTCTCAAATTCCAAATGCCACATCCTTTATCTTTCAACCTATCTATAAATTCACCCCTAATTACATCAAACTTACTACAAAAACACAAAGCATGTTCTACCGTTTCCTGTTCTGTCCCACAATCACAAAAACCTGTTTGATGTTTTCCCAAAATATGCAAAGTGCTGGTCAATCCCGAATGTCCTAATCTCAATCTCGTTATTATTGTTTGTTCCCTATTATGTAACTCCTTAAACGACCTTTTACCTACTACGTTCTGTATATTAAATAAATGTCGGCCCTTTTTATCCCTTATCCCCAGTTAGATGTCACTGATTCCTAGATGACCTCTTATCACTTTCCTTTGCCACGCCCACCTCTGTCATTCATGTTATTCATTTGACACCCAATCACAAGGCTCCTGACTGTCCCTCCCGTTATCTTTTTCTTTCTCTTGTACTTTGATACCAGTCACACCCTTTTTTCTTCCTCCTTCTCCTGCACCCCCCCCCCCCCCACACACACACACACACAAACCACCACCACCCATGCTTTCAAATCCCTCAGCACTATGAACTCTGCCACAGCTGACTCCCTAATACTTTGTGTGCATGTTTCAGTGATGTGTATGTGTAAAGCAGTGCTTCTTCCCCCCCCCCCCCCCCCCCCCCCCAGTGCTTGCTAGTCCCACGACAATGCTTCCCTTATATGCTTGTAGCACACAGACCCACATTACACAGAGGAAAGTGTCAAGCACGGTGATGGGAAGATGAGGAGAAGACAAGCCTGTGCTTCGTCACACTCTCGTCATCAGCATAGCACGGAGGCAGGAGTTTCATGAGAAAGAGAAGAAAGGGACATTTGATGTAACGGTAAAAGTTAACGGTTTTGGCATTCATCCCGTTCCCCTGAAACTTCCACCCCCACCCCGTGGCCTGAGTTACCTCAGGCGTTGTAAAGAAGCCCATTCACAGTCAAAGACAGCTTGAGGAGACGGGATGGCCTGCGTGCCAAGCATTCCTTAGTGCACAGAAGACACATTCTTATGACATTTACACGGCCAGCACCATAGATGCAGCGTGATGTCCGAAACTATGCCAGTTAGTGATTTTGTTTGTCATCGCAGCATAAACTTCTCCCAACTTTGAGCATTTCAGACTTTTAGAGATAAACTTTTCCATTGAGTGTGAGCAGCAACTGCAAAAGCACGATCACCTTCTATGTCTATGTCTGGAACATCAAAAGCATTTGGTTGGGTTTGGTGTGAAAAACAGAATTTCTTGGCAATGTGTCAGTTTAGAGATGAGGGCTTTAATCATAAGTGTATGATTTCTATGTAAGCAAGCATAAATGTATGTATTTACATATGACTTCCCCTTGCCAGGCTATCAGAACAAGACCTCCAGTAGGTGTGGCCTTGGAACTGCCTTCCTTACTATGCAACTTATTCATATTTTTTAATCTTTTTCTTGTGGCCAGAATGTTGCACTTGCAACTTCAGAGTGCCGGTCCGGTTCTCGTTGCACTTAATAATGTGGAGCTGACATGCCTTAGCCAGCCCCATGCTTCCTTATGGGACGCAAAGGGTCTGGGAACTCTCCTATTCAAATAACCCCACCCCCTCAGAATCCTAACCAAGCCAGTCAGCGCTGAGCAGCGTACGTCACACACCATAACACTGAGTTTGTCGTAAACATGGCGACTGAAGCGAAGTTCGCTGCAGCTCGTTCCTCTTTTCTAAAAGACTTGGACACGTCTTTAAACCCTCAACAAGTAGAATCACTAAAAGCCTTTCTTCTAAAGAAAGATGCTTGCGCCGTCAACAGACGCCATTTTTGACTACAGCGTCGCGGACGTCACACACAGCAACGCTCAGTTTCACATAATCAACGAAGACAGCGGTGGGGTTCGCTGCCGTTCTTTCCTCTGTTCTGAATGACTTGAACATGTCTTTAAAACCACAACAAGTTTGCACTGTTGCCAGGTGCCATTTTTGTCTGCAGCTAAAAAAAAACACAGTGTTGCGCGGTACATTCGGCATTTCCACCTTTTTTCTGATTGGTTATTTTTGAGCTGGCTAGTCCCACCCCAGGCCCTGGCCCTGGCCTGTGGGCCACCTATGGAGTAAGGCTGTTTTAGATCGTGAACACAGCTGCTTTGTTTGATGTAGTAATGAAGGCCGAGGCGAGGAGACATTTCTCCAGTTACATTAAGGTGTTAAAAAACAAACGCACAGCAAGGAGATATGTTTCACTTTTGCGTTGACTAACGGACACTAGGGGGTGCTAAAAGCAAGCCAAAACTGCTTAGTGTCCCTTTAAATTAGTGCAGTTTCTGTGTCTTAGATGTGCTTTTTCACCAAATGAATGTTTATGTTTTTTCTTAAACATAGGCAAACCCGCTAAAAGAAAGCGTGTTTACTCTTCGCACTTTAAGGGCCTTGGTGCACATAGCGTTGGAATTGTGTCCAGTAACGACTCCTACCTCCCAGGACACAAGTCTGTGGAATATTGTTGGACAACACAAAGAGCTGGTATTACATTGTATCCTGCAGGGTGTGGTTTAACACATAAACACAACTTTTTGACACAAGTGGGCTATAGGTTGTTTGTGCACACAGGGTTAGCTGCAGGAACTACAAAAATTATAAATGTCCTTTTTGCTGAATAGTGGCTGCTGTCTATTTATCGATTGTTTTGCCCTAAAGCAGCCTTGAGCACTGAACTGAAACTTAGTTTTTGCAATGAAATGAAGTATTTTGATTTATGCAGATTTGGAAAAAGAGCCAGCAAATACCCACAATATTGCTCCTAATTGATGCAAGACCAAATTCCAATTAAGACATTTAAGAGAAACATGCAATTTTAGTTGGATGTTCTGACTGCAGCACTTAGTCATACGAACACACAACTCTTCACATTACAAACAACTTATAGGTGCTGTGCAGAAGTCACGTCTTCCTCGCACCAATCTGCATCACAAGTGTATGCACAAACTGGAGGAGTGGAGAGCTGAGCAGGAGGACTTGCTGCTGACACAAGTTCACTGTTACCAGGTCTTGCAAAATCAATTAAGCTGACTGGCTGCAGAAAAGATCAGGTTATAACTTAGAACACTGACGTCTTTGCCTCAAATAACTGGGATTTTAAGGCTCAACGTTGAGTTGTGTGTGTGTGTGTGTGTGTGTGTGTGTGTGTGTGTGTGTGTGTGTGAAAAGGGTCAGATGGAATGTGCATGATCATCACATTGACATATTTTTGCTGTTGGTATGTTGTTAACGAGTGGATTCAAACAACAAATCTAGTCATGGAGACATGGAGAGATGGTGTCACGTGGTCTCAGCCCCAGCAAGGAGTCTGATCTTCAGCCGGTCCACAGAAAGATGTGTTTGCAAATCCCGTATGAGGGGACTACGGATTTAAACTCTGATTCATAATTATATTTTATTCAGAAATGTTGCTTTTCAGTGTTTTGTTGGTCCATGTGAGAGGAAGTGGCTGTGTCTGGAGAGAAAAACCAACTCATCGCAGCTCACCACTGAACTTTTTACCTTGCCATTTAGTCACAGTTCATGCCCTGAATAATTTCATCCATCATACATTTTGCATTTGTGCCTGAGAGACTGTAATCAAGTTTTCATAGTTGTTTTATTCTGTTATTACCAATTATTGCCATGTGATCAGGATATTTGCAGTTAATAAATCTGATCTTATGCAGGTATCTGTGCCAAGGGATGCTCCTTAATAGCCTAGAATAAAATCTTAGATTTCTAACTTCAGAGGCGTTCTGTTCTGCTCATTGGCACAAACTTGACTCTGAATAATGAAAACTTTTGGAAACAGTTTCCATAAAAACCCCATATAACACAAACTGCTGAGTCACACTGTAATCATTAATGTTGATATGATGATATGATATGATAATGTTGATGAGCTTCTTTTGTGATAATGAAACTAAAAGAGATACTCAGAAAATTTTGCACCAGGACTAAAAAGTGAAACTATTACAGCAGAAAGTAACGTGCAATGCAAAAAGAAAGTGTAAGTGAAAAAAAAAAAAGATTTTGATTGTTCATATCAATTTAAGGTAGGCCTACACGTTTGCAAATAAATTCCAACAAGTTAGTTAGATTTTGCACTCTTGATAGACCAAATCAGAATGTTTGTTTACTGGAAATTATGACAAGCGTTTCTGCCAACTTTTTAACATTATACACAATCGAACGCGTAATCAAATGTTTTTAATTAAAGGGCATCTGCATCCCTGTTACTGCTGTGAGTTAAACCGTTTTTCATGGGGCATTTGCTGAGCAAATTGCATAAATACCCAGGGTGAGGGTCCCAAAGAAAAAGCAATCTATTTAGAAATAATTCCTAAGTTTAGTTAAAAGTGTTGCAGTGACAAATGTCACTGCAAAAAAAACTCCAATTACAACAACCAAATGTTTTAAATCATTTTATACTTTCACCACATCATGTTTTTGTTTTATTATTATTAATTTGTTTATCAGATTTAAACTAGTTTGATTTTGGTGGGCGGAGAAAATTAGGGAGTCAACAGTGATTGGTGGAATTGTCCAATGTAGCTCCACACTGCGCAGTGATTGGCTGTCGTTAACAAGGCCCCGCCCATGGGCGGTGCCTCTAGCCTGTTGTATGTTGCGCTCAGAGAGCGTTGATTTAGAGGGTCTCTCTATCGGGTGGTAAGGCTCATCACCGGACTGACGAGGGGACGTAGCTGTTGGTGGAAGAAAGCCCCGCTTTTATCCATTCACCACTGGATACCTAACTCGCCCTGGGGTTGGATTAAACTTTAATCACATCTTTTTAGTTTTTCTTTTTACTTTGCTTTTTCCCGCAACTCGCCGAAGACAATGGGATCCCAGTCATCCAAGGGAGAGGTGGCGGCGGAGGCAAACGCCACCGCCGCGGATGCTGCAGCTGTCAAAACCAACGGACAGGTAGAGACGCTCAACTGGCTACACGTTCTCTCGGTTTTGAACGGAGGACACCTGTGGGTGCTGGTAGAAGTTTAATTCCTCGCATGAAATTCAGTTTTTGCTACATTTACTCGACGCTGAATTGGATAAACGTGAATGTAAAGCGGAGGAGATTTTGGGCAGGTCAGGTGGTCACAAGACAAACCTGTCTGTCTCGCGCTGACGGTTTTGTTCTAAAACTAACTCATTTGCACTATTACCTGTTTGCTAAGGACATGTATTCGTTTATCCAGGTGTAAATGGGCTCTGTTTATTTGTGGCTGTGGTCTAAAGCGCGCGCGCGCGCACACACACACACACACACACACAACGTGGTGGATTGTCTGGCATAAGGGGGAGGGGTGCACGTAGGCACTCATCCCTTTGTAAAAAAAAAAAGTCCGAGCCTTGGTGCTTTTCTAGCCATGTGTATTATTAAACGGGACTTTCCACGACAAAATGTGACATGAGTCACATTTTCTCTGCGTTTTTATTACAGTTATTACGTTACTATGATTAATAATTAGCTGCGCGGTTATCAGGTGAATAACTTTTTGATCAATAGACTTTGAATCTTTTTATATTTTTAAAAGGGGTTTGTTTAAAAAGAATAAATACAAATTAGATTATGTGTTTTTATTCTTCCACCGAGGAGCCCCAGCCTCGTCTTTAATGAGCCGACGTCTGTCTGGTACCTTTGTGGATCTGTGGTGTGCTACCGCCGCCTATCGGCAGATAGCTGTACTACAAGGCGTCGCCTCAGCCACTCACGGTGGTCAATTAATGAGCACGACGATTTTCTCCCCAACAAATACAACTAAATATACCAAATGCTCTTATTGCGTTTGGTTATTTTATGAGAATGTATTTAGTATGTAAGAATTCCCCGCAAAAGCAAACATTTGTCTTTTTCCACCTTTAGGAGAATGGACACGTGAAAACCAACGGAGATGTCTCCTCAAAGCCTGACGGGGATGCTGCAACCAATGGCTCAGCCGAGGCAGCCAAGGAGCCCGAAGCTGGGGCGGAAGGAGACGCTATCGAGCCCGCACCTGCTGCAGATGGAGAGGCTGCCAAGCCTCAGGGTGAGGGCACAACCAAGGAAACCCCCAAGAAGAAGAAGAAGAAGTTCTCCCTGAAGAAGTCCTTTAACTTCAAACTGAACCTGAAGAAGAGCAAGAAAAGCGAGGCTGTGAAGGAGGAGGCAGCGGCAGCAGCAGCTGCTGCCCCTCCTGAGGAGAAGCCAGCTGAAAATGGAGCTGCTGCTCCTGCGGAGGAGAAGGAGGAAGTGAAAGAAGAGGCTGCTGCCGCTACTGCGGCTGAGGCTCCAAAGGCCGAGGAGGGGGCAGTTAAGGAGGAGGCACCCAAGGAGGAGGCCAAGGAGGCAGCTGCTCCAGTCCCCGAGGCCACCAAACCAACAGAGGAGAGCAACTCAACCCCTGCTCCGTCTGAAAAGAAAGAGTGATTGTACCGTTAGCTCACAATGAACTGTGGTGAACTGTTTTTCAGAAGAGAGAAAATCTAAGAGTATATATATATATATATTTATATATATGTGTATATGTATACATATGTATATGGATATATGTATATGTAAATATATACACATGTATGTGAAAGACTCTTTTGACGTGCCACTTTTCGTCATGATAACAAGATGACAGACTAGATTCACTAGATCACTTCCCCGGTTACTGCTCCACATCCGGACGTGGACTGAGTTTTTGGCAGGGGGTCGGTCGCTATGTGGAAAAGGGATTTACCAGGCTGGAACGCCGGCCACCGACACCATGAAGTAGAGCTGGACAGACGGAGGAAGGGAGGGAAGGAGATGGAGCTGAAGGATCTTTTCCTTAAAAAAATCTACAAATCAAGATGCCTTCTTGCTGAAGGATCGACGCTAGAAGAGATCCCAGGACACCACCACTTGAAATGACTGTTAAATAATTAAAAAATAAACAAACAAAATCAGAAAACTAAAAGACTCTTTCAACTTTTTACATTCCTATATATTTTAACCCAAATTTGAAGTATTTTGTGGTGTATTATAGAGAACCATCTTAAAGAGAAGCTATGTCTCGTTTGTTAAAAGAAAAGACGACTTTGATTTTTACCTTACTATGAAAACTAAAACACTTAAGCTTGCTATGTTCACTGTTGCGGTTTGATATGAAGCAGAGTTGTTTATCTGTCGTGTGTGAGCCTGAATCTGCTTTGTCTCTGTAAATACATTGGATTGATTTCTGTTCTTTATTTTGCTAATGTTGACAGATGTTACTGGTATATTGTAAAGTTGATAATAGTAAATAAATGTTGGTTACCTGCCTGTTTATGTGTCCTTATGGTTATTTCTATCATGCATCACATTTTCCCTTCCACAGTTGTAAGTTTACATAAAAGAGCTGTTATTACATGTTTAGTACTACTGTATTAACAGGTTATAATCACTTGCAGTAATGTGGCTGCTCCTGTATAACAGGGCTCTTGTTTAGTGATATTTGAAAAATTTCTCCTGTATATTTGTGCACATTTTAATTATCATCGTCTTATTAATCAATTTTTTTCATCTACATCTGGGCAATAGGCAAATATATGGTCATGGGGATGTTCTGTCAAGTTTATAAAAAATATAAGTTTGAAATACAATAATCTGAAACAATATTAATAATGCAGACTGTATTCAATAAGATGATCTAGTTATTCTTATAGCCCAAAGGTAGGGATTTTGAACATTTTTAACTATAAATCCACTTTAATCTTCAAAAGACATCATATTTTGTGACACTTGTACATTAAAAAAACCTAGAATGTTATACTTCTATCCATTCTTTAGGTCTTGGAACAGTGGTCTCCAATCCTGGTCTTGGAGATCCAACTAAAACATGACAGGTGGGGGCTCTTAAGTACCCAGATTGGACACCACCACTTTTGAATGAGGATAATTAATTTCGAAGCATCTATTAGTGATACTGAAAGTAAATCAACACTGCGGAAAACCCTAACTAAAATTTCAGGTTTTACCTTGTGAATAACTGTGATTAATCACAAGGTAAAACCTTGTGATTAATCACATGGTTTTACCTGTTTTGACTTATTGATTGTGATTAATCACAAGGTAAACCCCTGTGATTAATTGTGATTAATCACAGGGTTTTTACCTGTTTTGACTGTGATTAATCACAAGGTAGGTGCATTGTCATTGGCCTTTGCCTGCGTTCTCATTTATATTATATACAAATATATATTATTATATACAAATTGCATCAGTTCAAGTCAAATTTAATTCATTTTAAGCCTCTGGGTTGGTGTGGTGTCAGCAAAGAAAACTCAGCTTTAGACGACATGAAGGAACGCATAGTACATGACACCTTCCATCATGGCAAATTGAAACAAAAGTGTAAGCTGCTCAAGATTTGGAAGATAGTCTAATCGGTAACCATTCTTGTGTTGCCCTAGTGGATTAGCCGCAGATGGTCAGTTGTAGATGTCCATCTGTTGAATGTTCCACAAGTTCCACCTGTTCATTTTCTGAACCAATTCATCCTCACTAGGATCATGAGGAGCTGGTGTCTATCTCCAGCATTCAGTAAGCTAGAAGTAGAGGACACCCAGCGCAGGTCTCCGGTTCACCACAGAGATAGACAACCACTCACCAGTGGCGGGTGGCCACTAGAGGGCGATAGGGCTCCCCCCCCCCCCCCAGTTTTCCCCAGTGTTTTTAATTTTTATTTAAAAAAATAAGTAAATAACATTAACAATAATCACATATTCTAAGTTAATTGTGTGTTTTGTAACAAAAACAAATCATATATTTATATCATTGGTGAGAAGCTCCCTGCCGAGCGGTGGAGGCAACAGAAAGATCGCCCAAACAGCAGTGAAGCAGCCAGCCAATTGCTGACAAGAAAATCAAACGCATAGGAATGGGAATGCATCCAATCAGCGTCGTCGATTCGGAAGCCCGAAGGGCGATAGAGCTACCGCCAAGGCTGTTCGTTGGTGTTCGGGTTGAGCTCGACTCGAGCAAGGTATTTATTTGGTGGTGACGCAGATGCAGTGATGGACAAGAGTGCACCTACAACGAGCATGGATACCGGATCTCAGCAGCCACTGAATTCAGTTCGGTCTCTTCTCCAGTATCCGTTCGAGAGGAGAACAATGGTTGAAAAACTTGATGTCAAAGAGCTTGGACCAGATCAGCCTGAAGTAAAGATAAGCCAGCAGGACAAGGAGAGAGGTAAACTGTACACACGACGCTTCTCCCGAAATTGGTACACCAGGAAGGCTTGGCTAGCTGGATGCAATCATGCTAATGCTTTATTTTGCTTTCCGTGTTTGTTATTCAAAACGGCTGGGACAGATAAGGCATGGATTGTGTCAGGAGTTACAGACGTTTTTCTGAGAAGGTGAAGAAACACGAGTCATCCCGGGCACAAATGGACAACACGGTGAAGCTAGCCGTGCTAGGCAGCAGAGCTAACGTTGCCATGCAGCTCGACGAGGGAAACGGAAGAAACGGAGGACGTTTGGACAGGGGGAACAACAGCAGCTGGGTGCAGAGGTAAGCTGTACATTACATTTCTGTGAACAAGACAATCAGAAATCCTTGGTTGTCCCACAAACCGGGACATTTGTTTAATAACATGTACATTGTTTAAAGTGCAATAACTGTAAAAACTCATTTCAACACACATACTTATTATACATATTTAATCATGTAAATGTGTATTTCATGTAAATTTGTACATACATCAATCTGATTCCATTTTACCCGTTACACTTCTGCTGCAGCAAACAAATTTCCCAGCTTTTGGGACAATAAAACATTTCTGATTCTCAATTAGATGTTTTTACCTCAAATGTAAAAACATCTGATTGAGAACCAGAAATGTTTTATTGTCCCAAAAACTGGGAAATATGACATTTGTAAGAGGATACTGATGACATTATTTCCTATGAAAGTGTTTCCTATGTACTTATCTGTTGTTTTTTATTTATCATATGACAGGTATGTGACACCATCCTGAGCCATGCAAAAGAGCGATTCTCTTTTACCAAGCACCTCGTTACTGCCACTCTGCTACAAAGTGACTTGTTTGTGCAACACACAGCGCAGTTCCCAGATGCAGCACTGGCGACCGAAGTAGAGGCCTACCCCATGCTGAACAGCGCTATCCCTCATCCATGAGAACCATGAGTTCAGGGCTTGCACTGGTGCACTGACTCTTCCAGTTTTTCATGGAGAACAATCTTCAAAGCACGTTCACAGAGACTGTCACTCTTTTGAAGATTCTTGTCACCACACCCATGACCACAGCCGAATCAGAGAGGTGCTTTTCTACTTTAAAGAGGATTAAGACTTTCCTGAGGAACACCATGACACAGGATGGGCTGAATGCTCTTGCCATGCTCTCCATGGAAAAAAAAAACTTGTCACAAACATTCCTGACTTCAATAAAAAGCTCATCGAGAGCTTTGCCACTCAGAAGGACAGAAGGGCAAAATTTCTGTACAAATGAGGTATCACACACACACACACACACACACACACACACACACACACACACACACACACACACACACACACACACACACACACACACACACACACACAAATGCATCCACTTGATCTTTGTATAAAGTTGACCTTGGCACAACACTCCAGAAATATTTAACAGTGTAAATTTCTGGCATTTTGTCTAAGTGGTGTTTACTACCATTACTGTAACAGTGACCTGCTCATAATTTTTGGTGTTCACTCAAATGTTGAAATTAAACAAAATGTGTTTGTTACCTGCCTCTTGCATTGCCTATTTACCATTTATGGTCGTGTTATTTTATGTGCAATTTAATGCAGTATTTTACAGCCAATAGTCAGACACACCTGGATTAATCAGTTTGTCCAATGATGTAAGACAGGAAATAAAAGAGCTGTGCTTAATTCAGGAAATAGTGAAGTTGTGCACAAAGCTGTGAAAGCACAAGTTTGTTTAAAAATAAAAAAATAGCACAGCCCCACCAAAAATATTTTTCACCAGCCGCCACTGCCACTCACTCATATCTAAATGGTGTATGACCTGTACTTCTTTGGTGCCTTCTAAGGATTCTACAACACCTCTAAGGCGCTTCACAACACAATTAGTCATTCACCCATTCACACACTGGTGATGATGAGCTACAATGTAGCCACAGCTGCCATGGAGCGCACTTAGGGGTGAGGCAGCCGAACACTGGCGATACCGGTACCTCCGACCACCACCAGCAGGTAAGGTGGGTTAAGCGTCTTGGCCAAAGACAGCAGCATTCTCTGGTGGGAGCAAGGATCAGACCTGCAACCTTCACATTACTGGATAACTTGCACTACCTCCTGAGCTCTGCTGCCCCAATTAGGGACATTTGAGTGGTGACCCCCAACTCCGCTCCCTGAGGGCCATGCATCCAGCATGTTTTAGTTGTTTCCTCAATCCAAGACCCTCGATTCATCTGTTCAGTAGCTCATCAGGAAGCCCATTAATCACCTGCTGATTAAAATCAGGCGTGTTGAAGCAGGAAAACAGTAAACCATGCTAGATACCAGAGGTGTGACCAAGTCACTGCTTTGCAAGTCACAAGTAAGTCACAAGTCTTTCCAGTCAAGTCTCGAGTCAAGTCCAAGTCAAAGACAACCAAGTCAAGTCCAAAGTCAATGATGTGGAAGTCCAAGTCCTTAACTTTGGATTTTCAAGTCATAATCAAGTCATTTGTCCAACTTCAATTTAATGACAATGATAATAAATAAATTCCAGAAATAAAGCTTCTTAAAGCTTCATTTATTTGCTCAAACAAGCAGGAAGTGCAGCAGAAACTGATTATAAACAAAGAGCTGCTGCATTTAGCAGTATATCAAACCCAGAAACAAGAATGATTCATGATTTTTGTCCATGTCGTGCCACTTTTGTGCTAAAATATCAAATATGCTCAAGTCATCATCAAGTCAACAGATGCAACTTGTTTCAAGTTGCAAGTCATTGGCGTTCAAGTTGTAAGTCTTTATAGATTTTATCAAGTCAAGTCAAAAGTCATTAAAATAATGACTCGAGTCCAAGTCATGTGACTCGAGTCCACACCTCTGCTAGATACGCGCATGTGTTGTATAGACATGGACGTAATTTTCACTTTAGAAGTGGGGGGGACACGGGGGTGGGGGGTGGGGTGGGGGTGGGGGGGATCTTTACAGTATGTTCTAATGGGAAACAGGCTTCAACACAAACTGTTGTTTTCTGCTTGGTCCTAGAGCTCAACCAGTGTCAATTAATATAGCGTAATATTGTTTTTGGATGGTAAAAAGTGCAGGGGTCAAACCTTGACTTTGGAAAAAGTGGGGGGGACATGTCCCCCCTGTCCCCCCCCCAAAATTACGTCCATGTGTATAGAGATGTTTTATTTTAATACTTTTTTGTTAGTGTGTCAATGTTGTGAAGCAATTCTCCACCAGGACATCAGAGGGCGTATAGGTTTTCTGGGGTATCGTTCCATCACTGCAATCCCATAGTGTGTTTATATTGTTTTTATATATTTCGGAGACTTTTAACCCTCTGGAGGCAGGCATTGTAGATTTGCATCGTTAAAACCTACCTACCTGATTACTCCACATACGTATTTCATGAGCATTTTTTAACTCAGAAGTACCCCTAAAAGACTTAGTCCTTTTATCAAAACTTAATTTGAGCCTGAAAGGGTTAAACATGAACAAATATGTCCTATTCCTCCATCTCTCCATCCAGTCAAAACTAAACTCACATTTCCCATAATTTCCTGACACGAAAAAAAAAGTTTGCCGCATATCTTTGTACTTAAAGCAGCAAGCCAGAGTATTTCTTTTATCAGATGGCACCTAGTGGTTGACAAGCATATCACACCAAGAGTCGGTTGATCCGTTTTTTTTAAGATGGCTACTTCATGTTTCCTATTTATGAATGTGCTTCTGTAGCCGACAAACAGAGCTAAAACACGTTGTATTACAAGTATTATTCTCATGTTACGTTGTGTTTTCATATATTTCTATTTTAAATACTTACATGTCAGTGAAATGTTCATCAACTCTGCATCAGCCCAGGTACTTCCTTAAATTTGAAGCACGTAAGCGGTAGTCTAACGCTATTGGTTAGTTCTGATCAGCGGTCAGTTTCCTATTGCATGGAGCTCTGCGGGGCAGGGGACAAGCTTAGCAAAAAAAAAAGACATAATGCTTACATTATATCACAGTACATGATAAGACAATCACTTTTACGGATTTCTGAAAAATCCTACATAAATTCTGAAAGGGGAAAACTCCGGATTGCTGCTTTAAAGGTTGAATATGGAACACGGACACTGGCGAACACTGTGGTGAACTCTGGTATTCAGAGACGGTATTGCAACAACAAGACTAACTTTCCAGCCATTGGGATGTTGGTTCACTGCTGATATGTTTCAGCACCATGTTTAGAGACAAACCATACAGGATAAGGACTCATTTATACTTATACGTTTATTTTACAACAGTATTTATTGTTAGAACATCTTCTGGGCTCAGATTCAACTGCTTGACTTGTCAAGTCCACCATTTTACACAGTCCCAGCCTTGCCTTGCTGAGCGGTCTTTTTAGTGCAACGGTGCACTCTAGTGGCTGGTAGATGTAAACATAAACACAGCGCCGTGCCTGACAAAATAGTCTCGTCTCGTCTTCCTCCGCTTATCCGGGTCCGGGTCGCGGGGGCAGCATCCCAACTAGGGAGCTCCAGGCCGTCCTCTCCCCGGCCTTGTCCACCAGCTCCTCCGGCAGGACCCCAAGGCGTTCCCGGACCAGATTGGAGATGTAACCTCTCCAACGTGTCCTGGGTCGACCCGGGGGTCTTCTGCCGGCAGGACATGCCCGAAACACCTCCCCGGGGAGGCGTCCAGGAGGCATCCTGACCAGATGCCCAAACCACCTCAACTGGCTCCTTTCGATCCTGAGGAGCAGTGGTACTACTTCCAGTCCCTCCCGAATGTCCGAGCTCCTCACCCTATCTCTAAGGCTGAGCCCGGCCACCCTACGGAGGAAACTCATTTCGGCCGCTTGTATCCGCGATCTCGTTCTTTCGGTCATTACCCAAAGCTCATGACCATAGGTGAGGATTGGGACGTAGATCGACCGGTAAATCGAGAGCCTGGCTTTCTGGCTCAGCTCCCTCTTCCCCACGACAGATCGGCTCAGCGTCCGCATCACTGCAGACGCCAAACCAATCCGCCTGTCGATCTCCCGATCCCTCCTACCCTCACTCGTGAACAAGACCCCGAGATACTTAAACTCCTCCACTTGAGGTAGGACCTCTCCCCCGACCCGGAGGTGGCAAGCCACCCTTTTCCGGTCGAGAACCATGGTCTCAGATTTGGAGCTGCTGATCCTCATCCCAGCCGCTTCACATTCGGCCGCGAACCTACCCAGCAAGAGCTGAAGGTCAGAGCTGGATGAAGCTAGGAGCACCACATCATCCGCAAAAAGCAGAGACGAGATTCTCCTGCCACCAAACTCGACACACTCCACACCACGGCTGCGTCTAGAAATTCTGTCCATAAAAGTGATGAACAGAACCGGTGACAAAGGGCAGCCCTGGCGGAGTCCAACTCTCACTGGGAACAGGTCCTACTTACTACCGGCTATGCGGACCAAACTCACGCTCCTCTGGTAAAGGGACTGAATGGCCCTTAACAGAAAGCCACCCACCCCATACTCCTGGAGCGTCCCCCACAGGGTGCCCCTGGGGACATGGTCATACGCCTTCTCCAAATCCACAAAGCACATGTGGATTGGTTGGGCAAACTCCCATGCCCCCTCCATCACCCTTGCAAGGGTATAGAGCTGGTCCACAGTTCCACGGCCAGGACGAAAACCACATTGCTCCTCCTCTATCTGAGATTCAACTATCGATCGGACCCTCCTCTCCAGTACCTTGGAGTAGACCTTTCCAGGGAGGCTGAGGAGTGTGATCCCCCTATAGTTGGAACACACCCTCAGGTACCCTTCTTAAAGATGGGGACCACCACCCCGGTCTGCCACTCCCTAGGAACTGCCCCCGATGACCACGCAATGTTGTAGAGACGTGTCAACCATGACAGCCCTACAACATCCATAGCCTTGAGATACCCAGGACGAACCTCATCCGCCCCCGGGGCTCCGCCGCTGTGTAGTTGTTTGACTACCTCAGCAACTTCTGCCCCCGAGATCGGACAGTCCATCCCCAGGCCTCCCAGCTCTGGTTCCTCCTCGGAATGCGCATTGGTGGGATTGAGGAGCTCCTCAAAGTATTCCTTCCACCGTCTGACTATAGCCTCAGTTGACGTCAGCAGCTCCCCATCCCCACTGTAAACAGTGTGAGCGAGTTGCTGCCTTCCTCTCCTGAGGCGCCGGACATTTTGCCAGAACCTCTTTGGAGCCGATCGATAGTCTTTCTCCATGGCCTCACCAAACTCCTCCCACGCCCGAGATTTTGCCTCGGCAACTGCCACTGCTGCACCCCGCTTGGCTATCCGGTACCTGTCTGCTGCCTCCGGAGACCCACAGACCAGCCACGCCCTGTAGGCCTCCTTCTTCAGCCTGACGGCTCCCCGAACCTCTGGTGTCCACCAGCGGGTACGGGGGTTGCCACCACGACTGGCACCGGCCACCTTACGACCACAGCTAGCAACAGCCGCCTCGACAATCGCAGAGTGGAACAAGGCCCACTCGGACTCAATGTCCCCCACTGCTCTCGGGACGTGGTCAAAGCTCTGCCGGAGGTGGGAGTTGAAGACCGTCTTGACAGGTTCTTCTGCCAGGCGTTCCCAGCAGACCCTCACTATGCATTTGGGTCTGCCAGGTCTACGCGGCATGTTCCCCTGCCATCTGATCCAACTCACCACCAGTTGACAGCTCCGCCCCTCTCTTCACTCGGGTGTCCAAAACATATGGCCGCAGGTCAGATGATACGACTACAAAATCTATCATCGACCTGTGACCTAGGCTGCCCTGGTACCAAGTGTACCGGTGGGCATCCTTATGTTCGAACATGGTGTTCGTTATGGCCAAACTGCGGCTTGCACAGAAGTCCAATAACAAAACACCGCTCGAGTTCAGATTAGGTGGGCCGTTCCTCCCAGTCACACCCCTCCAGGTCAAGCTGTCATTGCCCACGTGAGCATTGAAGTCCCCCAGCAGGACAATGGAGTCCCCTGATGGAGCACTATCTAGCACTCGTCCCAGGGACTCCAAAAAGGGTGGGTACTCTGAACTGATATTTGGCCCATAAGCACAAACAACAGTCAGGACCCGTTCCCCGACCCGAAGGCGCAAGGAAGCTACCCTCTTGTCCCCCGGGGTAAACCCCAACACACAGGCAGAGAGTCTCGGGGCTAACAAAAAGCCAACCCCAGCCCTCCGCCTCTCACCCGAAGCAACTCCAGCAAAGTAGAGTGTCCAACCCCTCTCCAGGTCTCGGGTTCCAGAGCCAATGCAATGTGTCGAGGTGAGTCCGACTATATCTAGCCGGTACCGCTCAACCTCTGCCACAAGCTCCGGCTCCTTCCCCGCCAGCGAGGTGACGTTCCATGTCCCAAAAACTAGTTTTCTTGTCCGGGGATTGGACCGCCAAGGCTCCCGCCTTGGTCTGCCACCCGATTCGCATTGCACCGGACCCTTCATGTTCCTCCTGCGGGTGGTGGGTCCACAGTTGGACGAGCCCATGTATCCGGTTCGGGCTGGGCCCGGCCGGGCCCCATGGGCGAAAGCCCGGCCACCAGGCGCTCGCTCACGGGCCCCAACCCCAGGCCTGGCTCCAGGGTGGGACCCCGGTAACCCTCCGGGCCGGGTACTCCGACTCTTCGTTTTAACCGCCATGAAAGATCCTTCGAACCGTTCTTTGTCTCACCCTTCACCTAAGACCAATTTGTCATGGGAGACCCTACCAGGGGCACTAAGTGCCCCAGACAACATAGCTCCTAGGATCATTAGGGCACTCAAACTCCTCCACCACGATAAGGTGCCGGTTCAAGGAGGAGCTGACAAAATAGCATTAAGATTATTTTTTAAATATAGCTTTTAAAGGAGAAACTTTACATTCATTCCGCACACCTTTGAACGCCCGGTGGAGGTATTATTTTTTTTAAATATAGTTTTCTTTTAAAATGTTCCGTATTCTAACTTTAAAGCTTCTTTCCGGAGTATTTCTCTCATCCGATGGCACCATCTAGTGGCTGACAAGCATAACACCAAAAAAAATCTGTCTCTCTGTTTTTTTAAAATGGCGACTTCACGTTTCTGTTCATAAATGTGCTTCTGTAGCCGACAAACAAAGCTAAAACACGCTGTTTTATGAGTATTACTCTCATGTCATGCCGTTCTCATATATTTAAATTTTAAAAACGTACTTGTCTGTGAAAAGTTCATCAACTCTGCATCAGCCGAGGTATTCCTTAAATTTGAAGCATCTAAGCGGTGGTATAACGCTTTTGGTTAGTTCTGGTCGGCACTCAGTTTCCTATTGCACGGAGCTCTGTGGGACAGGAGGCGTGCTTAGCAAAAAAAAAAAAAAAGACGTATCACTTACATTTTATCACAGTACATGATGAGACAATCTCTTTTACATATTTCTGAAAAATCATACATCATTTCTGAAAGGGGAAAACTCCGGAAAGCAGCTTTGAATCATGTGTGTATTAACATTTATATCATCTGAATTTTTCCGCTAGATGTTTTTCAGTCTGCTCGTGTCTACCGCTATAGTTGTTTGGTTCTCGTTTAATTTATTTGAGGTGGAATGGCGGTGCTGCTGACAAAGTTAAAGGAAACAGTGTCCTGACCAATCAAAGGATTGCAGTCTCACTTTCAAAAGATATTTAGAAAAGTGAGCTCTACTCCATCCATCCTTGTGAGCCAGTTGGAGAACCCTTTCGATGATGAACATGGCGTGTGTTGCCGTACCGACGCAGACGGAGAAGTATAAACTAGCCTTAGAACATTACATTTTTGTTGAACTGTCGTGATTTTGTAAATTTTAGTTAAATTTGAGTTTTTTCCACAGGGTGTCTGGGGTCTCCCTCAGAGATAGTGAGAGATGCCCGGTCATCCAGGAGGGGCTTGGAGTAGATCTGCCGCTCCTCCACATCAAGAGGAGCCAGTTGAGGTGGCTCGGGCATCTGATTAGGAAGCCTCCTGGACATCTACCTGGTGAAGTTTTCTGGGCACGTCCAACCAGGAGAAGACCTAAAGGAAGACCCAGGACATGTGGGAGGGACTATTGGTGCTTACACATTAGTGTCGGCGCGGTCAGGGTTTGGCCGGGCTGGATGGAGTGAGTTTGGTCTCGAATGGGCGGTGTAGTGTTCACATATAAATCCGAGGGACTTCTCAGGAATGCGGAAATCCCTAAGCCTGTGGGCGGCGTTTAATACGCGCAGGAAGGTCCGCAGTGTCCTCCATTATAAGGTAAACAACGCCGGACATGAGCTGTGTTGCTTTTGGAGACTGTGAACCACATTATGATATTAATTTTCTGTGTGTGTCCTCATAATCTTGTGCCACACACACACACACACACCGATTTCTCCCCTGAACAGATGTCTGCTCGCAAAGGCAAGAGCTCCAATGCGGAGAACAGGTGCACGTTGTTGTGATATGAATTTTGTATATTTATATACTGTAATTAAATAATTTAATTACCTGATCTTGCATATTTATACAATCTACATAATCAATCAGAAGTGGTCGTTTTTATCATCAGGGAGTTTACTTCAACACTTTGTATTGACTGAGAGACAAGAAAAGATAGAGAGAGAGAGTTGGGATCGTTTAAGAATCTTTAATTTCTATAATTATAAATTCTTACAATCTACCAGGACTATCTCAATGATGGATGCATATGGATGTAGATGGTTCGGTTTGGTGTGTGTGTGTGTGTTTTGTTCAGAATCTCTAGGCTGAGTAGCGGATCTGGTTGTTTTGACTAGGCTACCACGAGGCATCAGAAGCTGATGACATGAGCCGCCATTTTGCCGTATTTACGTACCCAGGAAGAGCCTCCCGTGTAGATCAGGAATTGCCAGGTCTCGGACCTTCAGCGATACTGGAGCTGGTTGAGACAGCGGTCACAGCAAACAACGCCCGTCTGAAGGGTCGACTCAGGTAGCTCGGCAGGCGTCAACAAGTTCACTCTTATTTTGAAGGACCGCCGTCTCGTTGGTATAAACGACGGAAAATCTCAAGCTTGACAGATTTCAGCTCAAAGTAGGAAGTCCAGCTGGCCAGTCTGAACTTCTTAATGATGACGATGGAAATCCTTAGGAACTCGGATGTCCGGGAGCTGAGTTTAATACGTAACTGCTGAAAGTGGAACTGAACGTGGAACTGACTTAAAATGGCGTTGCCTTCTTTTTATATCTCCCAGTTGTTTGGGAATCTTAGTAAACCGGATTGGACTACTGTCATAAACAAACCAGATTCTGCCCTACCACAGACGAAAGGTCTGATTGGTTGAAAACAATGTGTCATGTGTTTCTATGGTAATGTATATCAGTCTGTCTGGGGCAGCCCTGTTTATTCATTTAAACACATAACTCATGACATCTTTATTTCACAGATCATTCACCTGATTATTAATGATCAACAAATGCTTTGATTAGCTTATCACAAATGAAGTTCTTCGATTAACCCATGAAAAGCGTTCTTCTTCTCTTCTTCTGTCTCTTCTCCTGGAATGTAAACATACTGAACCAAGCGTCCGACCTTGGTGATGGTACTGTGTGAAGGGGCAGCTGTTAAGGGCAGACCATTATACTTCCTAACGCTACACATCACACACACACACACACACACACACACACACACACACACACACACACACACACACACACACACACACACACACACACACACACAGAGCTATTCTGTTCTCCCGTTCCCACACTGATTGGCAGCTCCGGATCGGCAGCTCCATGCTTCAGACAGAAGTTTACTCAGCAGCATCCAGCATGAAAATGAATCGCGCATGCAGCAATGCTGGCTCATTCTTCTCGCAGGTCGGAGGCGGTAGGCATAATTTCAGCTGACCAATCAGTCCGTAGTGTCGCCTCGGTCCCAATCTGACCGCCGGGGATGTCTGAGAAAAAGAGTTGCCTCAGCACCGTGTGTGAAACCAAATTCCGGTGTCGTTCAGAACCTTTTGGCGCCGTGCTGACGCCAATGCGTAAGCGCCAAAAGTCTCACGACTGGCCAGTGAGCGCCAGAGGAGCTGGCCCAAGTGGCTGGGAAGAGAGAAGTCTGGGCCTCCCTGCTTAGGCTATTGATCACATGACCCGACCTTGGATAAGCGGCCGAAATGGATGGATGGTTAAATCCTATGTAAAGGTATTAACTAGTGTTTACTTCGACCAAGAATCTTTTTTTTTTTTTTGAGTTTAAGGTTTTTGGCAAAGACAGAGTAGGGATCAGTTTATGTGATGGGAAAGACTCTCGGCTAAAGCTTTGTACCAAATCCTGGCTCAGTATCTAAAAATCAGCTATGTTAGTGTGACAGGATGAGCGTCCTGTCACTGTATCCTGACTGATCTTTTCCCCTTGCTACTTGGCCACATGGATGTCCCTTTGGCTGACTGGTTAGTGCACATGACTCTCACCTGGGAGTCTGGGGCTTGAATCTCACCTGGGCCCTCCTTTCTCCACCTTGCCACATTAACAATGTCTAAGCTGTGGCAGCCATCTTGAATGGGATACACCTGATGATCACTTTCTAAATGTTTTGTGAAAATGTGTGTATTTGTTCATGGCAGACACGCAGGTATAAGCATAAACAGGATCCCACATCTTTCACTTTTCAGCAGCAGGCAACAAGAAAACTGAGCCAGAGGACTAAAAAGAAACACATCCTCTCACTTATCCTTCAGAAGAACTGTAGGTTTTAGCAGCACTCTACTTATTTTTAGCCATGTCTGTGCTGTAGTGGAAATGTGTAGGTGTTGTTTTCCAACTCAGCCAGAGGCGGAGCTGGCCTAAATGGCGCCCTGTGCGAGATCCCCCTGTGACCCCCCCCCCCCCGACCCCCCCCCCCCCCCCCCCCACCAGCTCGCCACTTCAATATGAAGAAGATCAGTTCAACATGGGGAAAAAAACCTGACCTGTAGGCCAGAGAAACGTTCATTAGCACATCAAGTTCTATTCAGTTTACCGGTAAACATATCACGAATGTGCAACAGGTCAATTATTAATCATCTTGGCTACGTAGCTCAATCTATACATTCCAGTAGCGTTTGCTACAAACAAATACAAAAACAACAATAAAGGAAAACAACTGTCTGACAGACAGCATAGCCGAATTCAAGGCAACACATAACAATAAACATTCGATTGCTCTTGGTTTCAAGTTAAGCCCATTAAAGTGCTTAAGTAGATAAAAGTGGTTCAAAAACAGCGTTTTTGAACCGGAGTTCTGCTCGCGGTGGGAACTCCGCCGAACAAGGTCATTTTTTATAGCGAAAACCATCGACTGGTCACTGACAAGTAAAAGGGTGTTATTGGTAGATGTTAAGAACACTCACCGCTGAGGTAAAATGAGAGTATAAATGAATTGAGGGGAGAAAAACGCTTTGTTTTCCAACGCCGTTCTAAAGCAACAAGCTTACAGCCACAGCAGGAGTCGAGCCCGGAAGTATTCCCCCACAGCCAGCTTTGCCGCGACGTGGAAGGAGCCAATCAGGAGAGGGACCTCACAACAGCTGACGTGGGTCATGTGACAGGGAGTAGTTAATATGGGTTACACTTTGTTGTGCTTTTATTACAGAGATAGTATTATTATCATCACTATTATTATTAAGAACATGCGATTTCTATGTTTTGTTTATGTATTGGTTGATGCTAAAAAAATTTTTTTTTAGAAAAAATAAAAGGAAATTAAATGCCGCCCCCTGCAGACTGCCGCCCTGTTCGGCCGCACATGTTGCACATATCAAGCTCCGCCACTGAACTCAGGTAATGAATGCATAAGTCAAACACCTGGTGAAACCCACTCAGTGTTTGATTTGGGTCTTGAATTGCAACATCGAAACACAAGTCTTTTAAAAAATTTACCTCAGGTGGTGTTAGCTCAGTGGAGCCTTTCTGTTTATTCTCTCAGAACAGCACCACTGCCACCTCCCCTCATTCACCAGCAGGATTCTTTTAATTTGAAATCAAGCATCCCCCTGAAAACTGAACACAGCAATCCAGCTCAGACTGAACTGACCTAGTTCACATGATGTGATGTGTGGAGATCAGAGCTACATTTGGATCCAGCCTTCATTCTCTTCAGAATTATTAAAGCTGGTGCTCCCTCCTCATTGCTCGTGAGCAACTCTTCCTTTCACACAGTAGATTAAAAGATATATTTTATTGCAGGTTTTACAGTTCTCCATACAGCAATCACAAGGCCATCCCAATATGAACACATCACTTTACACCTGTAAATGATTCAAGGAGCAGTAAATCATTAAACAGCTGCTCATTCCCAGCGCTTTGTTTATGGAGCTCATTGGTGTTTTGTTTGCAACGCCTGGTTTACGTGAATTTCTAAGACAGGGTCACTTTATAGACGTTTCATTTTTCAGTCAGCAGTGATGGTGTCTGCAAATATTTAGAAAACAAAGATGAAAACATGAAAGAGCTTCTGCTGCCACCTGCTGGTCACAGATCTGGGGACTGATTCTGACACAAGCTGCTTTTCTTAAGTTTCAGAAGAATCGTATTCTTCCTTTTACTTTCTGAACGGGTTTTCTTCACTGGTGTCTAACTCGGCTGTCATCTGGTGAGAGGTGGGGGTCACCCTAAATAGGTCCGGGACAATTTAGGGTTGTCAGTTAACTTAGCATTCATTGGTTGGTCTGTGGGAGGACACTGGAGTACCTAGCATGCATGGGGAGAACATGCTGACTCTATTCAGAAAGGACCCAGGTGGAATTTGAACCTGCAACCTCCTCGTCTTTTAAGCTGCATTTCCATAATTGATGGTGATTTCTCACAGACACACATTTGTGCGTACTTTTAGCTTGTTGGGTTTCCCCCCTTGTTGGAACATTGAGACAACCTGGTTTAAATTGCACAAGTCACATGACTAACTTCACACAGTATATGCATTCAACGAGGAAGAAAACGAGAATTCTAAGTAATGGAATGACTAAAACCATCATAGATATATTTATGTAACTAAAACTGAGGTTGTAGTCGAACGGCGTGCTTCCAAGTTGCAGTTTTAAATGTCCTTTTGAATCATGACCAGGGAAGCGTCTTTCCAGGGCTCATTAAAACTGGCTCCGGGCTGCTCTACGTCACTAAATGAATAATTAACAGCTGTGTCGTGCACTGGTTCGGCCATCCTCGGTTTGTAACATCGGCTCCGCCCAATCGGGCGGTGAAGCCTCTGATTGGTGAACGCGGAGCACAGCCCGCAGCAAAGGAACCGACGAAGAACGAACCAGTGGGGTAACTGGTGTAAAATGGCGCTGTCTCAAGGAACAAAGAAAAAAGTTTGCTATTACTACGACGGTAAATATTTAATTCGAATAACTCAAATTTTCTGATAATTAAAATAATTGTTGAAACATTTAAAGATTCAGGAAATTGTTTTGTGTATTGTGGTTTTAAGTGTGCAGAACGGCCAAGCTAACAAGCCGGTGTGGTGAGCTAACGTTAGCTTGGTGGATTAGCTAACTAGCTTGTTTTAGCTACATTTGGTTAGCCTAACTGCATGGAGTACATTACCAAGTCTTCGGTTCCATTTCAAGATATTTCATCCAATCAATCAACTTTTGTAAAACTACTGCGGACAATGTTGGGCTGTGTTGTTTTTGTGAACTAATAGTCTTAGTCTATGGGCATAATGGAGCTATCAAGCTAACCGGTGATGTTAACCAGTGTGTTCCTCCAACTGGCTAACAACTTCCGATCACTGCGTGATGAAAGATACAACAATTTCAACTTTGATGCACTTATGTGGCCAAAGGGTTTCTGAGAACGATTACTAATAACTTGAATCCACCTCTCTGTCATTCTGAATATGTACAATTAATTGTGCAATTAATGTCATGGCTAAGTACACAATGTGCTAAGTAATCCCTCTTCTTTATTCCGCAAATGCAACATTAGTGCAGAATAAGTGTTTACATTGTATAATTTCCCCCATAAAATCTTTTTGGTATAAAATAAATGACCAACCTCGGGTCATACCGAAGCATCGAGTCCTGCTTCCTATTAGCTTGTAGTGGGCTGGCTGGTGGAAAACTAAAGTTACAGACAAAATACTCACGTTAGTAATTAAATGTGAGGTAATTTACCACAATAACAGCAGGATCACTGGTGTGCAGGAGGGTTTTGATGTAATGTCATTCATGTAAATTCCCCGTTTACATAATTGTGTGACATCTGGATTTGTTTTGAATAATGGGGCAAAAGATAAGTGTAGCCATCATTTAAAATCTGTTTTCACATTGTATGGCCTACAGGTGATGTGGGAAACTACTACTATGGCCAAGGTCACCCCATGAAGCCCCACAGGATTCGCATGACACACAACCTCCTGCTAAACTACGGACTGTACAGGAAAATGGAAATCTATGTGAGTCAAACAGGCCTTGAATATTGCATTGTCATCAGTTTGGATGATTTTGGATTTTCTTTCAATCACAGAGCACACTATGTGCTTTAGCATCTCATCCACAATTATCTAAACTTGTTAGCATCACTAAGGACCGTGAGGATGTGAAACGTATTTGAGCTATGTTGTAGTCTTTAGTGAGATGTATATGATGCCATTCTGTAAGCAGTGGCCTAGTCTGCACATCTTTGCTCTTGGTGAGCAGTACATGAAGTAAATCTAATTGGTTTAACCAGAGCAGAAACTATTAGTTGAGATAATCAGTGACATGGACGTAGAGTGTTCAATAGACAACCCTGGGCACAAAGAACCACCATTTATTTTATTTTTGTAAAAGCATGACTTGAACATCTGAAAGGAATTTCTTTTTCTTTGTAAAACCACAGCAGGACCACTGCAGTACACAAACCGTGTGTGTGATATTCACGGCCTCAGATTACATTGTTGTTTAAATTCTTTCTTTCTTTTCTCCCCATTCTCCTCTGTGATGTCAGCGACCACACAAGGCCAGCGCCGAGGAGATGACAAAGTACCACAGCGACGACTACATTAAGTTCCTGAGGTCCATTCGCCCAGACAACATGTCTGAGTACAGCAAACAGATGCAGAGATGTATGTCCCGTTCCCCCTCACCGACGGTGTCCTCGAACCTGTTTCTGCCGCATTGATGGCATCTTGTTGTGTCCCTGCAGTTAATGTCGGGGAGGACTGTCCGGTGTTCGACGGTTTGTTTGAGTTCTGCCAGCTCTCAACAGGCGGTTCTGTGGGTACGTAGTTGCTGCTTGTTCCTGGTGCAGATGAAGGAAGAAACATGGTTTCATTTTTAGTCTTTGGTTTTTTTATCTTAAGCGGGAGCCGTGAAGCTGAACAAGCAGCAGACGGACATCGCCATCAACTGGGCTGGTGGACTCCATCACGCCAAGAAGTCCGAGGCGTCTGGTTTCTGCTACGTCAACGACATCGTCCTGGCCATCCTGGAACTGCTCAAGTAAAATTCCTGCTTTTTGTTCGTACTGACACCGACCTGAATGAGAAACCAACCACCAGCTGTGGTGTCATTAACCTGCGACTTTTCCAGATATCATCAGAGAGTGTTATACATAGACATCGACATCCACCACGGTGATGGAGTGGAGGAGGCTTTTTACACCACAGACAGGGTCATGACCGTCTCGTTCCATAAGTATGGAGAGTACTTCCCTGGTACTGGAGACCTGAGGGTGAGTGTGTCACTTATTTAGCTCCTGAAACATGATGGCCAAAAACAGTGCAGTAATGCAGCCAAACACGTGTGTGTGTGTGTGTGTGTGTGTGTGTGTGTGTAGGACATTGGAGCAGGAAAGGGGAAGTACTATGCTGTAAACTACCCACTTCGGGATGGCATTGATGACGAGTCGTATGAAGCCATCTTCAAGCCTGTAAGTTTTATTTTTGGGAGGATTAAAAAAATAATTTAATCAACAAATGTAATGTCACCATGTTTAACCGTCTCTCTAGATCATGGCTAAAGTGATGGAGATGTACCAGCCTAGTGCGGTGGTTCTGCAGTGCGGCGCAGACTCCCTCTCAGGTGACCGTCTGGGCTGCTTCAACGTCACCATCAAAGGTATTAAACATCTCACTCTCGGAAGGGAAAGGATGCTCTGGAGTCTGAACTAAACCCGTTTGTCTCAACTTTCCAAAGGCCACGCAAAGTGTGTCGAGTACATTAAAGGTTTCAACCTCCCTCTGCTGATGCTCGGTGGAGGAGGATACACCATTCGCAACGTGGCCCGCTGCTGGACCTACGAAACTGCTGTCGCCCTGGACTCCTCCATCCCCAACGAGCTGCCCTACAACGATTACTTTGAGTACTTTGGGCCCGACTTTAAGTTGCACATCAGCCCGTCCAACATGACCAACCAGAACACCACTGAGTACCTGGAGAAAATCAAACAGCGTCTGTTTGAAAACCTTCGCATGCTCCCACATGCACCTGGTGTGCAGATGCAAGCCATCCCTGAGGATGCGCCTCACCCAGACAGCGGAGATGAGGATGAGGAGGACCCCGACAAGCGAATCTCCAGTGGGACTTTTATACACGAATTTGATCAATTTGTAGTATTTTTTTTTTGTTTAAATCAGGATAAAGGTAAATATTTGTGTTTCAGTTCGGGCACATGACAAGAGGATAGCCTGCGAGGAGGAATTTTCAGACTCTGAGGATGAAGCAGAGGGTCAGGGGGGAGGTCGCAGGAATGCAGCCAACCACAAAAAGGTCAAAAGAGTGAAAAAGGAAGAAGAGAAAGAAGGAGAGGAGAAGAAAGGTAAGAAGAACCCACTAAGTAATATTTAAAGGTTCTTGAATATTTTAATTGTTCCTGATGGCTTTCTAGAAGTGAAAGAGGAAGACAAAGAAGAAGAGAAGATGGATACATCAGGGTAAGAGTAAATGAGAGCACTGATCTGCTGTCTGACAGGAAGTAGTCTAAAGCTAGTCATCTGTGTTTCAGACCAAAAGAGGAGATGAAGACATCTTGAGTCTGGTGCATAAGTAGATGTTCTGTTGTCCTTCTGCCTCCATCGTCCTCCAAGACTTTTATTTTGTTGTGTTTACATGCAAACCTGACGTACTCCCGTTTCCAACTCGCACTCAGCATCAAGTGATGTCATCTGATCATTGATTCAGCAGTTACCTTTAGAATGTCTCACCTGTTAGATCAATCCCACCTGGCACTTCATCGCTGTGAGCGGACGTGTGACTCAGGTGTGCTGTCATCAGAAACAATCCCAGTTATTCCTGATTTAAAGCTGCAGGTTAAATACCTGCTGGAGCACCAGTGGTCTCCAACGCAGCCTTGGGTTCATGCATGCTTAGTGGTGAGGCCTTTAGCATGTACATATCCTTACCAACAGCCCTGCTCTGCTCCTTAAGTTATTCTGAACAGCAGCCCCCAACTGTAACATCTGGTCTTTTTCCTCATCTTGTGTTTCGGTATGAACGTGTGAACCTCTTCAGAGGTTAATGGGGAGTAAATGACTTATTTTAGATATTTTTTTACCATCATAAGTGGAGTTAGCCACTGGCTGTTTGCAGTTGTACTCTTGTGAAATGTGCATTATCATCTTTGTTATAAAAATAAAGAAAAATGACCCACCCTGTAGCCGACTTAATGACGTTAGTAATTCAGCTTTTCTGCATCTGTCGTTCATAATAAAACCTTCCACCTGCTTTCATTGGTACCATCCAGTTCATATGTATAGACCTAAGCTTCAAGTCTTGCTTCAAAAGCCTTAAGAGTAAATCCATGATGGAAAAGAACAGCAACTCTCCTCTTATGACTTTTTATTGGAATCGGAAGTTAACAAGGTAAACAGAAGCCAGGATGAAACTTCAGATCTTAAAGGAAGCTGGAGGTGATCAGCTGATCAGGTCCAGATGCTTGGCCGTTTACACCTCCAGCTCAAAGTCAAAGTACTGTGGGTCAAAATAGTGAATTCTTACATATCCGTCTTCTCCTCCACTGCTGTAGCTGTAAGCAGAAGGAGGGGCGTTAGCAGGGATCATTAAGCCAAGCATCAATCCGAATTACAGACCATTTGTACCTTTTGCCATCTGGGTGAAAGGCCACACAGTTTATGGGTCCGAAGTGACCTTTGACCCTTCCAAACTCCTCCTCATAAGCAGCATGGAAGAACCTAAACAACACGTTAGCTACAGGTGTTATGTTTTTAACCATTACTGTTTGTATATGCCCGTAGTAAGTTACTTGTGTTTAACTAACCTGGCCTCAAACTTGCCGATCCTGGTAGACGTAGTAGTGACCTCCATGGCTTCTTGTCCTCCGCCCATCACCACCTGAACAGTGATAACTTAGTCACATCACCATAACAGCATCAAAACAGCATCCTCGTGATCTTACATGATCCATGATGGGAGAGATGGCTGCAGAGTTGACGGGTCTCTCCGTCCTAAATGTCTTGATGTGATCCAGAGAAGTGGAATCAAACAACTAAAAAGACAAAAGAGTTCATTTAATCTAAATAAATGTTCTGAACACATTTAGCCACAGGCTTGTCAAAAGCCTCGTAGAGAAAAGCAGTTGGGGCTCTTACTTTGGCGGTGTTGTCCTTGGAGGCGGTGATGAACATGGTGTTATCTACTGATGACTGGATGTCATTGATCTGCTTGGTGTGCTCCTTGATCTTCTTCAGAATGTCACCAGACTGGCCAAGATATGGACAGGTCGGTTACAACCAGCAAACTACTTTTTTGTTTCTAGTTTCGGACTTCATAAATGCCGAACCTTGGCGCTGAACTGGTTTATCTCCCCGTTCTCATGACCCGCAATGACGAACTCTCCCAGAGGTCCCCAGACAGCACTGGTTATCTTGTGTTCACTGCAGGGAATGGACAGGTAGGGCTGGTTGTCCTCTGTGGAGACAAACACTTTACTTTAAAACCAAGTAAACTACGATACAGCAAAGCCAGACACACAAACTACTCAGTTCTTCCCCGACTTGATGTTGGGTTAGGTCTGAGGAAAAGGACACGTCCTTGACCAGAGCAAAACATTTGTGCTAATCTACAATTATGGTGAAAATTTAAAGGCAGTTCTGGTATGTCCTCTACAACGAAAACGTGTCATCAATTCCTTTTAATGCACACTAGCCTGTAGCTGCTGCAAACATCCTTATAGCTCCCAACATCACACTAGGGTTGTCACGGTAACCGGTGTAGTGGTAAACCCTGGTAAAAAAAAAGTTGACGATACAGGATTTTTCCTGGCTCAAACTGAGGCGGAGGCGGAGCCATCCTGACCGTGCACCAGCACATGCATACTCTGTGCATTCAACTACCTCACTTTTTTAAAGGCAAAATATTATAAAAGGCTCAATAATATGCATTAGATTGGTGTTTACTTCCCTTTTTCCCATCTTTATAGTTAAAAATGTTTAAATTTTTGACCTACATTTCAGTAACATTTTAGGTTTGTTTTAATAACACTAATCTTAGTCAAAATAACC
Source organism: Nothobranchius furzeri (assembly GCF_043380555.1). Lineage (NCBI taxonomy): Eukaryota > Metazoa > Chordata > Actinopteri > Cyprinodontiformes > Nothobranchiidae > Nothobranchius > Nothobranchius furzeri. The sequence goes on along the minus strand of NC_091751.1, from coordinate 3,297,304 downwards.
CAAATATATCCAGTAAAATATAATGTATTTCATTAACATGCATTTGTGTTGGAAATTCAATTCAAAAATACTTTATTAATCCCAGAGGGAAACTGATTGCTGTAGTAGCTCAGAATAATAATAATAATAATAATCAAGTCATCAAAGAGTTGTTGTATATTACAACGGCTGTTGGCAGGAAGGACCTCCAGCAGAGATCTTTCATCCAGAAAGGGTAGTAATATTTAATTAAATTTCTTTTTGTGCTCTACATTTTATTTATTTCTACTCTGTACGGAAGATGATTAGAGCCACTGACAAGAAAAAAAAGAAAAGAAAGAGAAATTTTACTTTTTTCTCAGAATTCTGACTTTTAATCCCGGAATTCTGACAGGGAATTCTGGGAAAAAACAGAATTCTCTTTCTTTGCTTTTTTTTCAGTGGCCCTAATCCTCTTCTGTACCTCTGACTTTACAGAGGGAGCTGACCTTTGTTTAATACAAATTGTCTTTTCGTGAGGAAAATTTAACATCCGACTCCCCTGAACTTCTTCACACTAGCTGTCTGTCTGTCTGTCTGTCTGTCTGTCTTTACTGCTGACAGACAGACAGACAGACAGACAGACAGAGTTACAGCTACATGTCACACAGGAACTTTTAATTATAATTAATGTAAATGTATTAAAATTACATCTAGGGGTGGGCAACATCATGTCATTCATAATATTTGTACTGAGTGTTTGCACTGATTGCCGATCACGCTTCAACTGAGTTGTCCTCGGTCAGAAGGATTGGCACTCCACAGTGATGTAGTCCAAGTAGTTTTATTAAAGAGGTAGCAGATGACATCAACAGGTGAGGCAATTGCATTCCCATCTATGAATGCAGGTAAAGGGAGTCTGAGTGTGCAGGAGTATGTGGGTGTGGTAATATGATAAACACGCACACCAAGGGTAGCTCACACAGGAACGCACGAGAAAAACGCTGATCATCCAACACCTTTCAGCTGTGCTGAACTGCGCTAAACACGTTCCCAAGGGGAAGTACAGATACCGAGGTGCATCATGGGTAATGTAGTCTAAACGGTGTTCAAAAACATTTTTCCTCTGGAAAGCGGACTTTTAACAGCCGCCCCTGTATTTGTATGGACACAAATACACACATGCTGAAGTCAATCTATTGCGGAACAGTATCATCTAAGTCCTCAGGCACTTTGGGGAGTCCCACTAGCTTAGTCACCGGGCGAACATAGAGACTGTCTTTAACCTTGACTTTGGCAGCCCGAACAACACCATCAGTCCCTGGGAAAACTTGGGAAATGGTACCCACAGGCCAGAGGCCTCTAGGCAGATTAGAGTCTACAATCATAACAGCTTGTCCCACGGTCATGTTGTCAGTGGACTTCCTCCATTTCTGTCGGAGTTGCAGTCCTGGGAGGTAGTTCTGTATGAACCGCTTCCAGAAGTGGTCACTGATGACCTGGCTGTGTATCCATCTTCTGGTCGAAAGAGTGCCTGAGGGGCCGTAGACTGCCTGGGGTAGTGCTGAATCACGCCGCCCCATCAAGAGAAGATTTGGTGTGATGGGATCTGGGTCGGCTATGTCAGCCGATGCATAGCCAAGCGGTTTTGAGTTCAAAATGCCCTCAACCTCTATGAGAGCTGTGAGTAGGACTTCTTCTGCCACAACTTGGTCCTTCAGGACTACTTGCAGAGCTGACTTCACTGCTCTGATTTCCCTTTCCCAGGCTCCTCCGAAATGAGGCGAGTGTGGGGGATTGAAGCAGAAGTTGATAGCCTGCGTGGCTAGTTGCTGCTTGAGGTCAGGCTCCATGTTTTCAAACGCTGCTTGGAGTTCTCTATGACCACCTCTGAAATTGGTTCCTTGATCAGACCACATCTCGTATGGCTTTCCTCTGCGTGCGATAAATCTGCGTAATGACATAAGGAAGGAATCCGTGTCAAGACTAGGGAGGAGATCGAGATGCACACATCTAGTTGTAAGACACTTGTAGATAATTCCCCAGCGTTTCTCTCTTCTACGACCTATCTTTATCGTGTATGGCCCGAAACAGTCTACGCCCGTTGACCAGAACGGGGGTTTATAGAGTCTCATCCGTGAGGAAGGTAAATCAGCCATCTTGGGTGTAGAAGGTGTGGCGCGCCATCTCCTACAGTCCACACACTGGTGCTGGTGTTTCTTAATGGCTTGACGTCCTCTGAGAATCCAATAGGTGCGCCTTATCTCCGCAAATAGCCTCTCTGCACCTGGGTGAAGGAGCTGGTCATCATAAGTCCTTATGATGAGCTTGGTCAGGGGATGTTCAGCTGCTAGTACGATGGGATGAATACTGTCTGGATCTAAGTCTGCGGCTTGACGAAGGCGGCCTCCGACTCTGATGAGACCAGTAAGACTGTCATATTCAGGGGACAGCGTGCTAAGACGGCTGTCTGAGCGGACTGGGCGACTGGTCTGGAGGGCTTTGGTCTCCTCTGTGAAGCTGTCGGTCTGAGCTGAGCGGAGCAGCATGGTCTTGGTTTCCAGTCGCTCCGCGGCTGTAATAGGAGTGTCGGCCGCCCCGTGTAGGGTCCGGTACGTAGCAGCAATCAGCTTATCTAGTGAGGCATACTGCATTGGATCCGGCAAGGTTGGGGATACAGAAGCGTGCCCACAGAATGCAGTCCTCCTGAGCTCTGCTTCATTGCAGGCTGGAAACTCTGTTGGCAGCTTAGGCCAAGTGTCAGCGGCTTGTAATAGGAAAGGTGGACCATGTGACCAACGATTGGGGGCTGTTAGGTCAGCGAGATGTTTCCCTCTGGTGATGTCATCAGCAGGATTGAGCTCAGAGGTCACATATCGCCACTGTTCAGGAGATGTCAGCTCCTGTATTGCACAGATTCGAGTCCCCACAAATCCCTTATAGCGATAGGAACTAGATTGGATCCACTGCAGCACCGTGGTAGAGTCTGTCCACAGGTAAATCGACTGTATGGGAACAGTAAGCTCTGTCTGGAGTAATCTGGCCAATTGGGCTCCTGTGAGTGCTGCGCAAAGCTCCAACCGGGGCACTGACACCTGCTTGCGTGGGGCCACTCTGGAGCGAGCCATCAGGAATGATGTGATGATGGGCCGTTGCCGCTCGATTACCCTGAGATAAGCCACAGCCCCATAAGCCTTTTCCGATGCGCCACAGAATACGTGAGCTTCGTATGTCACATTGCTGGAGTTATGAGGAGGAGCGTAGCAACGGGGAATGGTGACATGCTGAAGGTGTGACAGTTCGCCTTCCCACTCAAGCCAGGACTGAAGTAGATTCCCTTCGATGGGCTCATCCCACCCTCTTTCTGTGCTCCACAGGGCCTGTACAATCAGCTTGGCCCTTGTAGTGTAGGGACAAATATAACCTAGTGGGTCATACTGGGTAGCTAGTACCTTGTACACATTGCGCAGCGTGACCGTGGAGTAGGTGATAGGGCGGTGCTTATATCCCAGGACATCTGTCGGACAGTGCCAGCTAAGTCCTAAAGTTGACTCTTGTGAGTCGAGACCTTTGAAGTTCAGCCAAAGTTCACAGCTCTCTGATCGAGCTGAAGCGGGCAGGTGAGCAACTACTTCGGGCACGTTGCTCGCCCACTGTCGTATATCAAATCCTCCCTGAATGAGTAAATCTCTCATCCGGTCGATGAGCTGTTTTGCTTCTTCTGGGTTGAACAGAGATTGTAAACAATTATCCACGCAGAAGGCTGTGTGGACTGAGTCACAGATGTCTTTGTGGGTTTCTTTGTGCTCCCTAGCATGTCTCTGTAGGGCGAACGTAGCACAGCAGGGGCTACATGTCGTTCCGAAGGGCAAAACTCTCCACTCATATATGTCTGGGGGCCGATCCGTTTCACAATCCCTCCACAGAAACCGTAGCAGGGGACAATCCTCTGGGAGCAGCCGAACCTGATGAAACATGGCTTTGATATCTCCACTCACGGCTACAGGGTGTTGGCGGAAGCGGAGTAATACCCCCAGCAGAGTGGGCCCCATGGGAGGTCCTGGTAAGAGGCAGCGGTTCAGGACGGACCCCTGAAACTCAAACGAACAGTTGAAGACCACTCTAGCCTTATTGTTGTGATGTACTATGTGGTGCGGTACATACCATGACTCAGAAGAGCTATGTGTCTCATCTGGGCTCAGCTTAGCAACATAGCCAGACTCTACTAACCTGTGGATCTCCTGGTTGTATGTATGGGTCAGATCAGGGTTCTTGGCCAGCTTACGTTCAGTAGATCTGAGGAGGCCCTTTACTGCTTCAGGGGAGACACACAGACGTGGAAAGTCTCTTCTTCTCAGCAGAGGAATGGCATATCTCTCGACACCATCTACTGGGACTCTGAGGGTCTTTGTTTCCAACGTAGCCACTGCCTCTCTGTCCTCCTTTGACCGTGTGACCTCCTTCTCTGTCCTATAGGGGGGAACATCTAGTTGCCACAAACGCTTCACATCTTGATGCAGGGCCTCTGCAGGAGAAAGACACATGTTCAGGCACTGAAGCTCCCCCTCAGATGTAGGCATACTACTGGCTGGCCCCTGGATGGCCCATCCGAGCTTGGTGCAGACGGCTACTGGCCCTTTAGATGACCCCCTAAGGACAGGACGGACTGGGGTGATGAGATGAGCATTATCTGAGCCAAGTAGCACCAAAGGTTGGACCTGGTTAAATCCTTTGATCTGGGCTTTCTGCAAGTGAAGATACTTCTTCTTCAGCTGTTCAGCTGGACATGACTGAGTAGCTAGACTCAGCTGGTCGGCTGTGAATGCATGTGTTACTTTGTACCTCACTTTGGGCTTAGCTCTCGGTGACACCTGAAATGAGACAAAGCCTCCCTTCATCTGGATTACATCTCGACGGATAGTTCGCAGTGCGAGTGTTGCTTCCTCCTGCTCCAAACCTAGAGATTCAACTGCCGCAGGAAGCACAACAGTCTTTTCTGAGCCGTCATCAAGCACAGCAAATGTGTCCAGAGATTTGCCACCATGATGTAGTTGAATTGGTACTACTTTAAGCATGACTCGACCTGAGTGACTTGAATAGACTAGGTAAACCATACTAGTACTCACAGTTAGTATGTTAGGGTCTCGCTTCTTGGCCTCAACCAGGTCATGGAGCACAGACAAATGCTGGTCACCACAGGTGCTGCACGGCTTCTTTAGAGTACACTGCTCTGGAGAATGTTTACGGCCACAGCGCCAGCATTTGGCCTTCTCAGTAATCCAGGTAGCCATAGCTTTGAGGTCTAGCCCTTTAAATCCATCACAGCCATTCAGATAATGCTCTGTCCCTTCACAGTATGGACAATAAGGTTTGAACTTCTGTCTCTTCTTAGGTTGGACTGTCGGATTGGGAGCTGTAGATCCTCCCCCTGGTCTTAGCTTGGCTTGGGCTGGATTTGGGCCGTAGTAGATGGAAGCAGATTTGCTGTGTGACTTGGGCCCTGCTAAGGCTTTGAGTAGGTTCTTCTCTGGGCGTGGCCTGTCAGAGGGCATGTGAGAGGCTTGTCTGGATAGCTGAAGGACTTGGGATTTCCGTTCAAGCCATTCTGAGAAGTCGTACATATTGTATGTTCGGCTGCTGCCAGTGCGGATGATCCCCCGGGTAATACAGTACTCGATGAAGCTGTCTCTGTAGTTCAGGGGGAGTTTGGTAAGCAGTCTGTCCACATGTGAACCACAATGAAGCTCACTGGCTGCTACTTCATCCATGGTACTGAGAAGTCCGACCAGGCTGGACACGGACAGGGACAGGTCCTCAATAGCTTGAGAGTCTCCTGTTCTAACAGGGGGGCAGTTCAATATAGTGCTAAGCTCACTTTGGACTAACTGCCTTGGCTGTCCATACCTCTGCTCTAGCGCCCTCATTGCACTAGTATAGGGAGTGCGGTCGTGGATGTAGCGCTTGGCTACCTGTAGGGCGCTGGGATACTCTAGATGATCTAATAGGACCTGAAACTTGTAATCTTCTCCCAGATGAGAATGTGGCCCTAAGGTGCTGTCCAGCCCTTTCTTTAATAAGGCGAAGTCACTCTCTCTGCCCGTCCTGAAGACCACCAGCCTAGGCTTTGGAATACCATATGAAGATGCCACCATCATCTCCATCAGGTTTGGTAGAGGCGCTCTGGCTGATTCAGATGTGGCAACCCGTGGATTACATTGTCCAGCAGAGGAAGATGATGAATGGTCACTTCCTGACGGGTCGGGAACGTGGTGGTTGCCAGCTGGATCAGGCAAAGCTTCAGGATGCAATATGTTGGATACAGGGTGCTGAGCGTCTGCCCACTGTGATGGCTGGGTCACAGGTTCTGGTGGACATGGAAGTTGGTAGGTCGGACCAGCAGGACGCGGTGGTTGCTGCAAGTACACAGGATTAGCTGGAGGTCTGGCTTGGAAGACGGGAGCAGCTGGATGTAACGTCTGCTGCAGACTCACTGGATCCCCAGCCTGTGATAGCTGCTGTACTGCATGATAAGCACGTTGTCTTGGCTGATTAGCTGAGGCTGCGTGATGTGATATCTGCACCTGGCCTGGCCGGTTTATAAGGAGATGATGTTCCGATCTCTGGTACACGAAGGGTGTAGCGGTGCATCGGCCAAGTCTCCCGAGTGGCGTTGATGCAGCTACATAAGTGGCAGGGTGCAGCACTGGCTGAGTGTGAAAACTCACTTTACGAGGAGGTGATGGAGCAGATGCCTTCACTGGCGTCAGCATGTTCGCAGGTGTTGTGGTGTCCTGCTCTGGTACAGGTAGTGGCTCTATGGTGCGATGTATCACCTCACTGCTAGGTTGTGAAGCTTGCTCCAAACGCTCCACCCGCTTCAGTAATGTTCCATGAGTGTCCTCCATAGACGCTTGAAGGTGATTCATGGTTTGGAGGACACTGTTCCATGCGGATTCCATCCTCTGCCATCTCCCTTCCTCTTCATTGTCAGAGCTACTGGAACTACTTGGAGCTCTAGATGGGTTGGGTGGCTCAGTTAGGTTGTGCTCATAGTCCACCAGATATCCCGGGAGTTTCCTCTCCCGTTTTGGACGGGGGCTACTCGATGCACCTCCATCCTGAGGGTTTTCCATCTCATGAACTCAGCCAAGGCAAATCCGGCTCGAAGGACCACTTGTACTGAATGTTTGCACTGATTGCCGATCACGCTTCAACTGAGTTGTCCTCGGTCAGAAGGATTGGCACTCCACAGTGATGTAGTCCAAGTAGTTTTATTAAAGAGGTAGCAGATGACATCAACAGGCGAGGCAATTGCATTCCCATCTATGAATGCAGGTAAAGGGAGTCTGAGTGTGCAGGAGTATGTGGGTGTGGTAATATGATAAACACGCACACCAAGGGTAACTCACACAGGAACGCACGAGAAAAACGCTGATCATCCAACACCTTTCAGCTGTGCTGAACTGCGCTAAACACGTTCCCAAGGGGAAGTACAGATACCGAGGTGCATCATGGGTAATGTAGTCTAAACGGTGTTCACAAACATTTTTCCTCTGGAAAGCGGACTTTTAACAATATTACCAGTTATTATTTCCTGCCAAGAAAAAAAATCTATCATGTTAAGCTAACTTCATGATGTAGCATCCACTAAACAGAGGATTATGTTCATGTGTTCATCAGCATGAGGTTATTGAAGTCATCAAAGCAAACATGGCTGGAATCAGTCTTACTGTAACCTGTGTCTCGAAGTGTGTGTGCTGCTGTAATGAGTGGATGTCCCCGCTGTGGGACTAATAACATTTACTCTATTCTATTACATTCATTCATATCAGCCAGTAGGGAAAAAACGTTTGAGGAATTTTGGCCTTTCCAGGCTTCCGTACCAGTAACCTGGTTATGGAGGAGTTCGCCTCACAAACAGGAAAAACACACGGGTGAAGCGGTGAATTAAAACATTAGGATTCCTAATGTTTTAATTCACCGCGTCACCAACTAATGTAGGAGAGGGAGAGTGAGAGTGAGTCACCACGGTAGCAAGCCCAGCTTGCTGTGAGTGAGGATCTGCGGCTGATGAGTGAAAACAAGAGAAACATTCAGGACTGAAGCTCCGTCAACACCGGCTGGCGACGCGGCTGCATTTCTAAATAAAGCATGTCATTATGGCGGCGCGCGCAGCTGCAGCTCACGGTTCTGGGAGAAAGAACCGGGCATGCCTGTCCCATCAACAGCAGGTGGAGCTCACCGCTCTGCCCATCTCACGACCAGAGTGTAAAAAAGCACATCTGCTTGGATTATACAGATGAGATTCTGTGTGTGAAATAATGCCAGTTAAATTATTACTTAAGTGTTGTTTGTGTGCATGTTGTTCAGTAGCTAACGCTATCATTAAAATCATCTGTTGTTTTTTTTCCGTAAGCCCTAAGCACTGTGCGTGATGCGCGTTTGGGGAGCGCAGGCGCTGGTTTAGCGTGAGAGATTGGAGGTGTGGCATGAGTGTGTGAAGAGGGTCAAATGCGTGTGTTTTACGCTCCGTGCGTGAGAGTTGGCAGCCCTGTCGTGAGACTGCTACCCGTTAGCTTTAGCATTAGCCAGTCTGTGTGTAGCTGCACTTTTGATCCCAAACTTTGGACCGGTTCTGCCTTTGCTGGTTCCTGTATTTTCCTCCACTGCATCCAGATGACCACACTGTGCGCCACTGACGTCGTTAGGTCCGTTTTAGGGGGGCTTCAGCCCCCCTAAAATAATCACAAGCCCCCCTATCATTTTGGTTTATTTTATTTTTTCAGTTATTTTTTTTAATTTGTTCACGTCTACATGCTCAACACAATCACGACACGTGTAGTTGGTACATGAGTTTTGTTTTTAGTCTGAAACAGAAATAATAATTAATGAATATAGAACTACACCGTCGCACACAGGAAGTATCAAGAAAGGACTTCCTCCCCTTAAGCCCGGCAGCTTTGTTGACAAGTCAGGGGCGATACAGCAAAACCTAATGTCGTTGAGCAAACCCTGCTCAGCGCTCTTGTAAGTCACTCAACATCACATTAGGGTAAGACAGCAACAGCAGCACACCGTTAATATTTCAAGGTTATAGTTCAGACGAGAGAGGAAAATGTTACCGCACCGACATGCTAATGCTAACTCCGCTAGCATGTTTACATGCCGCAAACCATAATGAAAAGCCGCGCCATAGTTAAATGGTCGGAAAACTCCCCTGAAGTGACGTGATTAACGAGCCAGCCAGTTCATTGAGTGACAGTGCCACCAACTTGAGCGTACAGTAATGAGTCTGCACAAACAGAACCTGCTCTGCGCTTGTGTGCAGCAGCTGCAGCCCTCTCTGTGGGCTCAACTCTGTCCCTGCGATGCAAATCTCTCCCTGCTCTCCTCAACCAGTAGCCTCTCCAACAGTCAATCACAGACAGCTCTGTTTTATCCAATCAAAGCATGTCCAGGAAATACTGCTTTACAGAAAAACACCCATTTAACAGCTTATTGAACTGCTTTCTGCTGCTGGTTAGCTACCAGTCACCATCCACTGCCTGCAAGATACTTTGTTGTAATTCCAATCCAGTTTATTTATAAAGCACTTTACAAGACCCAGCACAGGAACAAAGTGCTGTACAGAAAGTACATTAAAACAATTGACTAGAAAGAAAACAGCAAAGATAAATAAAACACATGATACATAAAATTAAACTAGCCCTATATTAAAAATAAAAACTTGATAAAACTTGATAAAACCGCATTTGAATCACCTAAAACAGCTAAAATAAAATAAAAAATAGAAACCAACATCTCACAAGGTATCAAAAGCCAGGGTAAAGAGGTGTGTTTTCAGGAGTGCCTTAAAAGCAGATAAGGAACTGGCCTGTCTTATCTCTAAAGGAAGTTCGTTCCACAGTTTTGGGGCTGCAACAGCAAAAGCACGATCTCCTCTAAATTTACGCTCAGTCCTGGGTACAATCAGGAGCAGCTGATCAGCAGACCTGAGAGAGCGGGAGGGAGTGTAAGGCTGTATCAGATCAGAGAGATGAGAGGGGGCGAGGCCATGAAGACCTTTAAAAGCAAATAAAAGAATTTTAAAATGAATCCTAAAAGAAATGGGCAGCCAGTGAAGTGAAGCTAAAACAGGGGAAATGTGCTCAAACTTTCGAGTGCCAGTTAAAAGACGAGCTGCGGCATTTTGCACCCTCTGTAGGTGACTAATACATGATGCACTGACCCCAATGTAGAGTGCGTTACAGTAATCCAGCCGAGTGGTTACAAAGGCGTGGATCACTGTCTCAAAGTGCTGCCGTGAAAGAATTGGCTTTATTTTTGCCAGCTGCCTGAGGTGAAAGAAGCCAGATTTTACCACCGCCTTAATCTGATGTTCAAACTTCAGATCACAGTCCACTTTGACCCCCAGGTTGGTGACAGTTGGTTTAACAAACTGGGCCAAGGAATCTACAAACACATTGGGTGTCTCAGTAGGACTACCAAAAATCATCACCTCAGTCTTTTTATCATTGAATTTTAAAAAATTCACAGACATCCAAGCCTTTATGTCGTCAAGACACTGTAGTAATGGCTGTATGAGGTTTCTGCCTTTTTTCTTTAGAGGGACATAGATCTGACAGTCATCAGCATACAAGTGGAAGGCAATGCCATGCTTTCTCAATATAGAACCGAGAGGAAGAAGATACAAAGAGAAGAGGAGGGGGCCTAGAACTGAGCCCTGCGGGACACCACACAAGAGCGGAGCGGAGGACGACACATAGTCACCGAGACTGACACAAAAAGTTCGCCCCGCCAAATAGGACCTGAACCACTCCAGAGCTGTGCCGCTAATGCCCACCCAGTGCTCTAAACGAGAGAATAAAACGGCATGATCCACAGTATCAAAAGCAGCTGTCAAATCTAAAAGCACAAGAACAACACAGTCCCCAGCATCAGTAGCTAAGTATATGTCATTAAAAACTTTTAAAAGGGCTGATTCAGTGCTGTGAAAGGGTTTAAAACCAGATTGGAAAACCTCTAATACATTTTGCTTTTCCAGGAAGGCCAATATTTGGCTATGAACTACCTTTTCAAGAATTTTAGAAAGAAACGGTAGTTTGGAGATAGGCCTGTAATTCGCAAGATCCTGCAGATCATGAGCAGGTTTTTTAATCAGGGTTTTGACTACTGCATGTTTAAAATCTTTAGGGACAACGCCTGACATCAGACTATGGTTTACCAGCTCAAGAACCAAAGGACCAACTGTAGGTAACACCTCTTTTAAAAGTCGAGGAGGAACAGCATCATTTGGAGACCCTGCAGGCTTAAGATGACCAACAGTCTCCTGTAGACATGACAGAGTCACAGGCTCAAACCTGTCAAAGACAGCAGAGCAGGAAACAACGACTGAGGGGTCATGAGCACAAGGACAGATTTGAGCCCTTGTGGAGGAGACCTTCTCAATAAAGAAGAGTAACAAATTTTCACATGCTTCTAATGAGGGCTCGATACAGTCAGCATATGGTGCACTAAGAACAGAGTTAATAGTTTTGAATAACACACGCGGGTTGTGGCAGTTAGACAAAATAATGTCCGAAAAGTGTTTTCTTTTGGCCTCTTTCACAGTTCTTTGATATTGACGCCAACAGTCCTTCAGCATCTGAAATGACACCTGTAGTTTGTCCTTTTTCCATTTGCGTTCAGCTCGACGGCAGTCGCGTCTGACAGCTCGGGTCATTTCGTTCAGCCAGGGCTCACATTTGGTTTTAGGCCGCCTGGTTTTTAATGGAGCCACAGTGTCCAAAGCAGTCCGACAGGTGGAATAAAACCAAGAGCTCAGATCATCAGTCTGGCTGCATAAAAAATCCGGGATCTGACAAATCTGGTTAAAGACTGTTGAAAAGTGCTCAGCAGTGGAGGAGTTAAAAACACGTCTGCACTGAGCAACAGCGCGAGGTTTAACTGAGGCACATACAAGAGGAACTTCAAACAACACAGGACTGTGGTCAGAAAACACAGCATCACAAATCTCTATGTTAAAACTAGGGAAGCCATGAGATAAAACAAGATCAAGTGTGTGTCCACGTTCATGTGTGGGACCTGCCACACATTGCACCAGATTAAACGAATCAATAAGGTTTAAAAAGCCCCTCGCCATGGGCATATCAGGGCAACACACGTGAATATTAAAATCCCCAACAATAAGAATACGATCATATTTTGGCATGAATTCAGCCAAAAAATCAGCAAAATCATCCAAAAAGTCCTTATTGTATTTAGGAGGCCGATAAACCACCGCACACAACACTGTGTGAGAGCAGCCCAGCTCAAACACAGACAGTTCAAAGCTGGTAAGCGACGGGGTTGGTAGCTGTTTACATCTAAAATGACTTTTAAAAATAGTGGCTATTCCTCCTCCTCGGCCCAACAAATGCGGGGCATTAAAATAGCAGCAATCGCCAGGTAGAAGATCTGAGAAGATGCTGCACTCACCGGCGCTCAGCCACGTCTCGCAGACACAGAGAAAATCCAGTCCTCGGGATGTAAAAAAATCCTTCAAAATAATTCATGTGTCATGATTAGGGTGACCATATTTGACTTCCAGAAAAGACACATTTCCCATTCCTAAAACTGTTAAATTGCACTCTTTTCAGTTAAAGAGGACTTTTAATTTCAACATATAAAGTGTTTCTTCTCTGTTTGGTTAGACATAAATGATCCCTTGATGTGTAAAAGGAAGTGAACAGTGGAAATGTCCCAGGAAAAGAGGAGGGTTAATCAACCAAATTAAATATAATTACATAAAGTCCTTTTTATCTGAAAAAAGTGCAATTTTCCTGGCAGTATTTCCTGGACATGCTTTGATTGCATAATGGAGAGCTGTCTGATTGGCTGACGGAGAGGCTACATTGCTTTGTAAATTGCAAATTGAGCAACAACAGGGAGATTTGTGCAGGCAGAGACAGAGTTGAGCATGCAGAGAGAGGGCCGCATATGACTGCAGAGCAGGTTGTGCTCCTGCTGATTGATCACTGCACGCTCCAGTTGGTGGCACAAAAATCACTCCACACTAAAACCTGAATCAGAATATGGCCGAATGTGTATATTATTGACCATTTTTCTATATTATATATTTTTTCTATATTATATATATTATATTATAGGTACATATATGTATCTATAATATAGTAAACAGCCAGTTTTATAATGTCACATATATTCAAAAGCTACATCAAAACATATATTAAAACCTATATGTTTATATGAATTCTTTCCATGTGGGTTGTCAATTGCTTAATATTTCCTATGTTTACCTATGGTAAAGAAAGGAGATGTCGTACTCATCTAACTTTAACATAAATTTTGGCAGCTTAATGTGACGTTATGGACAATGCCATCATCATGAGCAACCAAACATGGGCTATATTAGGCTAACAGTTGTCCATATTCTGTACCATTTATCCACCAATGGCTGTTTCAGTTATTGTGAGTGAAAACTAAATAAATGGCTTAGTAGCATTTTTTTTGGCATTAGAAATTGAAAATGTTTTTCAATGTGTTGGCTAGATGGATATACGAAGATTTTTTAAGAGAGTGAGTGAGGAACAGGAGAGAGACCAGGTGGTTGATGCTGAGGAGATCTGCATGGTCAAGGTCAGTGATCTACAGCGAAAACAGGGGCGAGCGCACCGTTATGAGCATTTACCTGAGCACAAAGTTCCCAAGCAAAATTGAACAGTTTTCTATTTAGGAGTGAACAGGTAAGAGACCTTGAGAAAAAAATAACTATAATTATCATCTGACCTGCAACCTTATGTCAAGTTGTATCTGTATAGTTGACTTTCTGTATTATAAGTTCTACTACTTGCTGGATATTTTCATATATACTGTTATTTTGTCTTGTAATAGTTAATTACACACTCCTTTATTCCATATCATAGCAGTGTTATTCATATATTAAAACTGTCAACTGCACACTCATTTGGCAGAATAAAAGTTTGACAATTATTCATTTGTTCTTTATTGTCACATTTCAGTAACATTTATAATTAAACAAGTTGTAATTAAACAAATTAAATAAATGACTACAACATTTCCCCCTGTTAAGTGCAGTAGACTGAAATGAATAGCTTTATTTGGAAATATAACATATCAAATTTTTAATGGACTTACATAAAATCTTTCTTCAACATAGACCCCACTAATTAACTGATTAAGTGTTATTTTTATAAAAAGAAGAGAGAAAATGCACAAAAGTAGGAAAGGAAAGTGATAAAATAATAGGTTTTGTTAGATTTTCTTCAGATAATGAATTCATTGACAAAGTTTTTGCAGGGTGTGACAAAAAACGTTCGAGGTCAAGCTCCTGGGGCTAAGCCCCCCCATATCTCAATCCTAGTGACGTCCATGCTGTGCGCCAATAAAAAACATTTTTCTTACACGTAACTTACTTTTGTTCAATAAAGTTCTGGGGAAACTAGTAATTCAAAGATGTTGCACCAGTACTACGTTTAAAAATAGACAGACACGCACCGTTTTTTTTACATCGCACTGTACAGCCCTTGTAATTCTAGGATGTCCAAGGAAGGTCCCGCCTTTCTCGCCTCTAAATGGCTGGAAGGGCTCTCCTATGATTGGCTATTTAATGTAACCCCGGGTTTCCACGGGAGCCGTCAGCAGCACGTTACTGCAGCAGCACGTCTTGCTCGCGTAAGCTGCTGCTTGGCCCTTCCCACGAGACGCGAAGCAGCAGGGGAGCAGCTGTCACCGACAGAGCACGAAGTCACACGAGTGACTTCGTCAGTAAACACAACAACAAGCAGGAGAAAACTACAACATGGTTTGTGTTTTATGTTCTGTCCGTTTTATAATCGCCAATACGGACCTGAAAAACAAAGGAGACCGCTAGCTAGGTGATAACTTCTCACGGGGACGCACAGTTAGTAACCTTTTTAAAGTAAAGCAACCGGAAGGCAGTACGTTCTTTATTCTGAAAATCCCGGCAGCTTCTCTCAATTTCCGCGTCCGATTTCCTGTCTTTCCTTCCCCAAAAATGTCGAACTTGACCCGTTTCAGAGGCGTCGCGCGTAGAAAATAGAACCGGCGCGTAAAGGCCGCGACATGCTGCTCCTGAGACGCGGCCGACTCGCGCTGCTGACGGCTCCCGTGGAAAGCCGGGGTAAGAAGAAACAAATTTCCCTCGCTGCAGGTTTTTATGTTTACAGCCAGATCTTTAGTAGTTTTTCGAAGAAAATGTGAACTCATCACTAGAATTAACATCCTTTCCTGTTTTGCAACAAACCACTTTCAGTTTCTTTCATAAAAGAAACTGAAAAACGTCAAAATGTGTCATTAGTTTAGAAATATAGTATTAAATTCATTTTTATCAACTACATTCTTGACTGAATTATTTTAACACACTGTAGACTGACTTTTTATCTGTTGGCTCTATTGGGGTTAGGGCTGTTTACAAGTTATAGCACATCTCTCATCATCATATTAAAGGTGTGTCATTTAATCAAACTTTTATTTAAAGCAGATTATGATTTAGACAGTTTTCACCAGTTTTCATTACTCTAGAAAATAAACTGACCTGATGCACACAGCTGGGCAGAATAGGGCAGTTTTATTAAGTTTCATATCCAGGTAAGGAACATATGTTCATCCTACGTACTCTAATGCTTGAGAGCAAATTATTAAGTCCAACATTTTGATAAATGCAACAAGATTATAAATTTCCATTTTATGTTTTTCAGTTTTTATAAAACATAAAATGTTTTGCAAAACAGAACAAAGTGGTTATTATAGAGCTAAGTTCACATTTTCTTTTCAAAACTCCCCAAACCAGCTTTCTGCTGGTGGGAAAAGGACAGTCTGCACTTAGCGAGGACAACAGGTTTGTTGCTAAATCAAATAGCAAATCGCAGTAGAGTCTTTCTAGCCAATCAGAGACGAGAATGTCGGGATCTTCCTTGGAAATCCTAGGATTCCAAATAGCGCACCCTGGGGTCTCATTTATCAAACATTGTGTAGAATCCTTACTAAAACCGTACTTAAGCTCAGCAAAAACATGTACTTACGCCAAGTAGGTTTGTGATCTATCAAACATGGAGTACGCACAGCTGCACGCAATCTAACGAGAATGTTTCTCAGCTGCTTTTTAGTCACATCCCGCCCTCACCACGCCCACTTACTGCCATAAATGGTCAATGCAAAGTGTCTCGTGGACCTCATGCATATACATAAGCCGGCTGTTGCAGCGCTCCGCCAATGACATGGCGACCGTAGATCAAGGCAGATCAAGGAAACGCAATTTCACACAAGCAGAAGTTGAGGTACCTGTGAGTGAGGTGGAGAAATGAAAGGAAGTGCTTTTGCAAAACAAATAAGAGAAAATCCACAGAGTGGCACAGCGTTGCTGAAGCCGTCAATGTTGTGAGTTAATCAGAGAGATCTGTGGCAGATATGAAAAAAATGGTCCAATCGGGATTCAATTCCCAGACTCACGGGCGAAAGTCACGTGCGCTAACCAGTCAGCCTAACGGAGATCTCCCTTGTCTAAGTAGCTAGGGCGCATGATCAATCAGGTCACAGTGACAGGACACTCACTGTCACAGACGCATGACATTCTGTCTCAATCTGTCCCCCTGCTGATATTTTGCATTTCATATTCTGCGCTTCAGGCTGTGTGTGTGTGTGTGTGTGTGTGGGGGGGGGGGGGGGGGGGGTCTTGTTCTGTGTGAAAACGAAGCAGTACAAGTGATAATGTTGCAGGATTTCATAACTTTATCCTTCTCAGCAGCAGCACTGCAGGTGCTCTCCATGTCCAACATGTGTGTAAGCCAGGTCCTTAGTCAACTTGAAGTTGCGCACATTTTTCCGCTAAGATTTCTTTCATAAATCCCAAAGTTTGCGTGGAAAGTTGCTTACGCAGTTTTCCGACCCCGTTTTGTGCGTAAGCAAGATTGATGAATGAGGCCCCTGCTCTGATACGGAAGAGCCTGGGGGAAAATCAGGATGTCATTAGCACCAACCACAGATATGTAACTAGTGAGAAAAGCAAATTTTGATCTTTGTCTGCAGCAGTTTTAGTGCTTTTCGGTGCACCGCTGCTGATAGAGCACCTGTGCAGTGGCGCAATGCTGCAACTGCAGTTAAAATAACATCCATATAGCTGGGGGCAGAGTGAAATCAGGCTGGGGCGGCACAAAATTAGCTAGAGGCGGCCGCCACCAAATTTGAATGCAGGAAAAACCCTGCAATAATAACGGTCTTGTTTTAAAAAAACTATATTATCTCGGTGGGTTACCGTGGCTGCGGTGTAGGCGCGGTGACCCTTACCAGCCACCGTATCATCTGCTGAAGTTGCCGGCGGCACATGCGCGTTTTGTTGTTTTATAACCAAAACATTCTTGAAGCTAAAGCTGAAATAATGGCCAAAGGAGGAGACGGCAGCACTCAGGAGGACATTTTTTTATCCCTCAAAGAAGACAAAGTGGGAAGTACGGGCATCTTTTGGATATCTGAAGAATGCAGAGGGACAGCTGATAGAAGACGGCTATCCTGTTTGCAGCACGTGCAGAAAAAGTGTCTGTGAAAGGCAGCAACGCTTCAGATCTCATGACACATCTGCGTGACCATCACCCACAACTCTGCAGTCGATGCAAGGCAAGCTAACGTTAGCGTTTTAGCTAAAATGCGTGATCCGAGGATTTGGGTTGAGGGAGAATGCAACGAGTCGCTATATAAAGCAGCCGCAGCGCCGCTACCTGCATATAAACCGTGTCGCGGACACCGCCATGTTGAAATGACGCTATGCATTACGGGGCTCCCAGGGGCAGATAAGAGTTGGTCTCTCTCCGAGAATAATTATGAATTTAACAACGATTACTGCCTGATGACATTTTCCCACATCTGCAAAGCTCACTGGAAGGACACAAACCGAGGACAATATTTTCCTGATATAGGGTTTATTACTCAAGTAAGGGTAAAAAAAAAAAGTACCGTATTTTCACGACCATAAGGCGCACCTAAAAGTCTTAAATTTTCTCCAAAATGTACGCTGCGCCCTACGGTGCACCTATTGTGTTGTTGTGAGACGCGAACGTAGTAGAAGGGGCGTGGCGTGAACGTGCGGACGTGAGCGAAGACAGACCTGTGGATCTGCCACATCGTCATCAACATCCTCGCTGTTTGCCTCAGACTCCGCTGTGAGTCTCCGCCCACTTCCTCTGCTTCCGGTTCTAAAAACAGCCGTACTATCTGAACTGCCTGGTGGACATTTATCCTTCTCATCATCCTTTATATAAGCCTAATAAAAGCCTATTAAACTGCAGAGACAATATATCTGTCCGGATCGCTCCAAAATATGAAGTTTACCGTCAATATCTGTCTAATTGTTTGTTGTTACTCCGTTCGCGCCACTCCTTTCCCCGCCAAGCGGCTCCTTTTTGCGCACATCTCGTTACTCGTGCGGCCTTCCTCTCTCAGCTACATAATGATGCTTTTTATCAACTGAACATGTGAGACTTCCACCAACAGCAAAAGGATCTCATGTTTTTGTGGGTTTTTTATGTTCACAAGCACATTCCCTCTCACGGATTACTAAACTGCTGTTTTGACAAGTTATCAGATTGTCTAAAAATAGGTCGTTTTTTAGTTTAGTATAATGGGCTCGACACACGGGAGGCGACATCGCCTCTCCTCCATTCATTTTCAATGAGACATGCGCGCTGCCGCGGATCGCCTCCCGTGTTTCAGGTAATAAAAGCGACAGCGACAAATTTCGCTGATCGTGGTCGTTTGTCACCTCCCGTGTGTCGAGCCCACAACTCCGCTTTTACGTTGCCTATTAACAACATTTAAAAACCGGGGTGTAGTTTATAATCTCCTTTTTAAAGCTGAATTGAAACCAAAACTCAGGGAGGCGGAGTCTTGCTGCTACAGCGTCCCAAATCAGACCTGATCTAAAGACGCGGATACGCGTCCGTGGACCCCAGAGCGTTAATAAAACACGATTTAAATCACACTATTTTTTTAGGCCTGTTAATAACACACATATGATTTTGTTCATGTGGAAAGTTTATGTGGTTAAATCCAACAACTACCGGTAAACACATTCTGAGCTTCAACACAGCGCTTGAAGCGGCGCTGCGAGCAGCTGCGACCCAAAAAGTACCAGAATCGCTCACGGCGCATGCGCAGTCATGCATCAACACCGCTCGCCCGCTATTTCTCTAATAACACACGCTGTTCGTTTTTATTTCTACACAATTTTTTACTCACAAAGATTGTCAAGAAAGCGTGTTTGTCGTGTTCATGTCAAATTAACCTGATCACAAAACTCAGATTTACTTTCTTTATTTCGTTTTCCTCATCCAACCCCCATAAATCCCTGTGTGTCCTCCTGCAGCACTCCCGGTTGTCATGTGAATAGATACAGTGTGTATGCCTTTAAGACTTGCCTGAAGTGGGAGGAGTTTAGAAGGAGTTCGGCGGGCTGAGAAATAAACACGACACCTCTTGAGCTGAAGAACGTCGAGTCATTAGGCCCGAGCAGTGAAGCTGCGAAGGCCTATTGTATCTGCTCCGTTTATTAGGCCCGAGCAGCGAAGCGCTGCGAAGGCCTATTGTATCTGCTCCGTTTCTTTTTTAGGCCCGAGCAGCGAAGCGCTGCGAAGGCCTATTGTATCTGCTCCGTTTATTAGGCCCGAGCAGTGAAGCTGCGAAGGCCTATTGTATCTGCTCCGTTTCTTCTTATTAGGCCCGAGCAGTGAAGCTGCGAAGGCCTATTGTATCTGCTCCGTTTATTATTTTTTTTTTTTTTTTTTTCTTTTTTTTTCTTCCGCGTCTTTGGATGGCCTTTAGGGGGTCTTAGCATATCCAAAAAGTCACCAAATTCTGGCCCAATATAGAAAGTGCGTGAAATTTACGTATTTCACTGGCAACGTGAAAGTTGGTAAAAAAATGTTTCAACAGCGCCCCCTGGAAAATTAAAAATACCCCTCCGCTTTGACCTTTTTTCATAGTAGAGTGATGAAATTTGGTACACTTGTTGAACTCAACAATACGCACAGAAAAGCCTCTTGCACCCATGGTCAATATCAAACAGGAAGTCGGCCATTTTGGACTAAAGTGGCCATTTTGACCCCGTTTTGGCCATTTCTAGGGTCTATATTTGGTTTAACAGTTTGGTCATTTTTCGCACGATCGTCTCAAAAATAGTGTGCGATCGAACAGAAGCGATGGACGATTAAAATGAGACAATAAAATTGACTTTTCGTAAATACTGAAGGGGCGGGACCAGGCCTCAAAGTTCGAGCACTCGCCAAAAAAATTCAAATTGCTATAGATTCATAAATGAAAGAATTACAGTTAAAGAAATGTTCTAAGGACAATCGTCGTCGACCTCCGAAGACAAATGAATGGTCGATTGATGATGTCACATAAGCCCCGCCCCCTCAGGACTTAAAAGGTCAAGATTTACTGGGAAATTTTCCAAAATTCGCCCTTTCCAATAACCACCCCAAATTTGTAGCGGGTAACTGAAGACAAGTTGGGGTTGCTTGGCGTCACTTTATGGGAGTTTTCTCCAGAAGGCGGGGCTGTGGCGGCGCGGCGAAGTCAGGCGTACCGCTTAGGCCTTACGTTTGCCTCCCATTTCGTCATTTCTAGAGATATCGCCACAAAACCTCTTGGGAGTGATCCTAGTTCAGCCCCCCACAAAATGTGATGTGAACATCCGGTGGGCGTGGCCTATTTTCTGAAATAGCGCCCCCTAGGACCATTAAAACTGTCAGCCCCAAGTCATGCTTTGACTGAGGATTATGAAATTTGGTACACTAATGTGGTGTCTCAGGACCTACAAAAAAGTCTCTTGGAGCCAAGTGCAAAGTCGCACAGGAAGTCGGCCATTTTGGTCCAAGTACTCGATTTAGTGGTTTTCGCACACGTTGTTTGGAGAGTGATGCTCCATCGCCCTTTTCACCAATCGCCTTCAAACTTCTGCTATAGACTCTTAAGACATAAAGGAAAAATTTCAACCGTCGGATTTTAAATAAGTATAAAGGTGTGGGCGTGGCTAAGCCTCAAACTTTGACCTGTCACCACGCCACTCTTTTTTTCACAGCTACCTATTGGACTCCTTTTACCCAATCGCCAGCAATCTCTGGCGAATAGCAGCTGACAAGTTGAGGTCACTTAGTCTCCAGTACTGGCAGGTTTTGAAAAAAGGCGGGGCTTTGGGAGCATGGCAAAATTCACCATCACGCCATGGCAATACGTTTGCCTCTCATTTCTTCAATTATCGTGCCATCACCACAAAATGTCTGGTGAGTGATCCTAGTCTGACCCCCAATAGATTTGGACAGCTGTAGTTTGTGGGCGTGGCCTATTTTCTGAAATGGCGCCCTCTAGGACCATTAAAACTGTCAGCCCCTAGCCATGCTTTGACTGAGGAGTACGAAATCTGGTACACTAATGTGGTGTCTCCGGTCCTACAAAAAAGTCTCTTGGAGCCAAGTGCAAAGTCGCACAGGAAGTCGGCCATTTTGGTCCAAGTAGTCGATTTAGTGGTTTTCGCACACGTTGTTTGGAGAGTGTTACACCATTGCCCTTTTCACCAATCACCTTCAAACTTCTGCTATAGACTCTTAAGACAAAGGGGAAAAAATTCAACCTACGGATTTTAAATAAGTATAAAGGTGTGGGCGTGGCTAAGCCTCAAACTTTGACCTGTCGCCACGCCACTCTTTTTTTCACAGCTCCCTATTGGACTCCTTTTAACCAATCACCAGCAATCACTGGCAAATAGCAGCAGACAAGTTGAGGTCACTTGGTCTATAGTACTGGCAGCTTTCGAATAAAGGCGGGACTTTGGGAGCATGGCGAAATTCGCCATCACGCCATGGAAATACGTTTGTCTCTCATTTCTTCAATCATTGTGACATCGCCACACAATTTCTGATGAGTGATCCTACTCTGACCCCTAATAGAATTGGACAGCTGAAGTTTGTGGGCGTGGCCTATTTTCTGAAATAGCGCCCCCTAGGACCATTAAAACTGTCAGCCCCAAGCCGTGCTTTGACTGAGGATCACGAAATTTGGCACACTAATGTAGTGTCTCAGGACCTACAAAAAAGTCTCTTGGAGCCAAGCGCAATGTCGCACAGGAGGTCGGCCATTTTGGTCCAAGTACTCGATTTAGTGGTTTTCGCACACGTTATTAGGAGAATGATGTCTCGTCGCCCTTTCCACCGATCACCTTCAAACTCTTGCTATATACTCTTAAGACATAGAGGAAAAGATTCAACCGTCGGATTTTAAATAAGTATAAAGGTGTGGGCGTGGCTAAGCCTCAAACTTTGACCAGTCGCCATTACGTTACTTGACTCAATAACTCCCTTGTGCATGATCAGATCAATTTCAAACTTTGTCCGTGTGATCACTGACCACATCTGAAGACAGTGACAATGTGGACAGCTGGCATCACCTAAGCCCCGCCCCCTGACTACAGGAAGTCTTCTGTTTTATGGTGAAATGCCCATATTTGTCCCCTCTAATTTAGTCAACATGACACTAAGGTCATGCACTGTCTTCATGATGTTCTAATGACTATTCAGATCTGATAGCTTTTCAGAAAGGGAGGAGCTTTGATGCCATGGCGATTTCTGGCGTGACGCTGTGACCTTACGTTTGACTGTAACTTCCACAAACAGCCTCCGATTTGCCAGAGACTGAACATCACATCACCAGTGTGGTAAAGATAGAGTATCTCCTAGTGGTGAGACGTGTAATGCTGGGCTCAGAGGGGATGCTGAATCAGGGTGAGGTGTGGACGAGGAGGCCGTTCACGGTTTCTGGTGTCGGGGTGGTTGACTTTCTGTTCTGCCAGACGTGCCCTGGTGCCCCCGGCTGCCGTCCAGGATGGACAAGCGCGGAGCTGGGTTTGGAGAGCGTCGGGGATGGAGCGGAGGGGGTGCGGAAGGAGGGCGAGCAGCTTCGCTGCGAGGGCCGAACGACGCTGCTTGCAGCTTTAATTATTATTATTATTATTCTTTTTTCTTCCGCGTCTTTGGGTGGCCTTTAGGGGGTCTTAGCATATCCAAAAAGTCACCAAATTCTGGCTCAGTATAGAAAGTGCGTGAAATTTACGTATTTCACTGGCGATGTGAAAGTTCATAAAAAAGTGGCTCGACAGTGCCCCCTAGAAAGTGAAAAATACCCCTCTCCATAAAGCTTAGTTTATCGTACAGTTATGAAATTTGGTATACTGATAATACTCAACAGTCCGCACAGAAAAGCCTCTTGCAACCATGGTCAATATAAAACAGGAAGTCGGCCATTTTGGGTTGAAATGAGGATTTTTAGCCGTTTTGGCCAATTCTAGGGTCTATATTTGGTTGAACAGTTTGGTCATTTTTCGCACCATCGTCTCAAAAATAGTGCGAGATCGAACAGAAGCGATGGACGATTCAAATGAGACAATAAAATTGACTTTTCGTAAATACTGAAGGGGCGGGGCCAGGCCTCAAAGTTCGAGCACTCGCCAAAAAAATTCAAATTGCTATAATTTCACAAATGAAAGAATTACAGTTAAAACAATTTCTAAGGACAATTGCCATCGCCCCCCGAAGACAAATGAATGGTCGATAGATGATGTCATACAAGCCCCGCCCCCTCAGGACTTAAAAGGTCAAGTTTTACTGGGAAATTTTCCAAAATTCGCCCTTTCAAATAATCACCCCAAATTTGTAGCAGGTAACTGAAGACAAGTTGGGGTTGCTTGGCGTCACTTTATGGGAGTTTTCTGCAGAAGGCGGGGCTGTGGCGGCGCGGCGAAGTCAGGCGTACCGCTTAGGCCTTACGTTTGCCTCCCATTTCGTCATTTCTAAAGATATCGCCACAAAACTTCTTGGGAGTGATCCTAGTCCTGCCCCCCAAAAAATGTGATGTGAAAATCCTGTGGGCGTGGCCTATTTTCTGAAATAGCGCCCTCTAGGACCATTAAAACTGTCAGCCCCAAGCCAGGCTTTGACTGAGGATTACGAAATTTGGTACACTAATGTGGTGTCTCAGGACCTACAAAAAAGTCTCTTGGAGCCAAGCACCAAGTCGCACAGGAAGTCGGCCATTTTGGTCCAAGTACTCGATTTAGTGGTTTTCGCACACGTTGTTTGGAGAGTGTTGCACCATCGCCCTTTTCACCAATCACCTTCAAACATCTGCTATACACTCTTAAGACATAGATGAAAAAATTCAACCGTCGGATTTTAAATAAGTATAAAGGTGTGGGCGTGGCTAAGCCTCAAACTTTGACCTGTCGCCACGCCACTCTTTTTTTCACAGCTCCCTATTGGACTCCTTTTAACCAATCACCAGCAATCACTGGCAAATAGCAGCAGACAAGTTGAGGTCACTTGGTTTATAGTACTGGCAGGTTTTGAATAAAGGCGGGGCTTTGGGAGCATGGCGAAATTCACCATCACGCCATGGAAATACGTTTGTCTCTCATTTCTTCAATCATTGTTACATCACCACACAATTTCTGATGAGTGATCTTACTCTGACCCCTAATAGAATTGGACAGCTGAAGTTTGTGGGCGTGGCCTATTTTCTGAAATAGCGCCCCCTAGGACCATTAAAACTATCAGCCCCAAGCCATGCTTTGACTGAGGATCACGAAATTTGGCACACTAATGTAGTGTCTCAGGACCTACAAAAAAGTCTCTTGGAGCCAAGTCCAATGTCGCACAGGAGGTCGGCCATTTTGGTCCAAGTACTCGATTTAGTGGTTTTCCCACACGTTATTAGGAGAATGATGTCTCGTCGTCCTTTCCACCGATCACCTTCAAACTCCTGCTATATACTCTTAAGACATAGAGGAAAAAATTCAACCGTCGGATTTTAAATAAGTATAAAGGTGTGGGCGTGGCTAAGCCTCAAACTTTGACCAGTCGCCATTACGTTACTTGACTTAATAACTCCCATGTGCATGATCAGATCAATTTCAAACTGTGTCTGTGTGATCACTGACCACATCTGAAGACAGTGACAATGTGGACAGCTGACATCACCTAAGCCCCGCCCCCTGACTACAGGAAGTCTACTGTTTTATGGTGAAATGCCCATATTTGTCCCCTCTAATTTAGTCAACATGACACTAAGGTCATGCACTGTCTTCATGATGTTGTAATGACCATTCAGATCTGATAGCTTTTCAGAAAGGGAGGGGCTTTGATGCCATGGCGATTTCTGGCGTGAAGCTGTGACCTTACGTTTGACTGTAACTTCCACAAACAGCCTCCGATTTGCCCGAGACTGAACATCACATCACCAGTGTGGTAAAGATAGAGTATCTCCTAGTGGTGAGACGTGTAATGGTGGGCTCAGAGGGGATGCTGAGTCAGGGTGAGGTGTGGACGAGGAGGCCATTCACGGTTTCTGGTGTCGGGGTGGTTGACTGTCTGTTCTGCCAGACGTGCCCTGGTGCTCCCGGCTGCCGGCCAGGATGGAGAAGCGCAGAGCTGGGTTTGGAGAGCGTCGGGGATGGAGCGGAGGGGGTGCGGAAGGAGGGCGAGCTGCTTCGCTGCGAGGGCCGAACGACGCTGCTTGCAGCTTTAATTTTTCTTTTTTTTTCTTTTTTTTTCTTCCGCGTCTTTGGGTGGCCTTTAGGGGGTCTTAGCATATCCAAAAAGTCACCAAATTCTGGCCCAATATAGAAAGTGCGTGAAATTTACGTATTTCACTGTCAACATGAAAGTTGGTATAAAAATGTTTCAACAGCGCCCCCTGGAAAATTAAAAATACCCCTCCGCATTGACCTTTTTTCATAGTAGAGTGATGAAATTTGGTACACCTGTAGAACTCAACAATACGCACAGAAAAGCCTCTTGCACCCATGGTCAATATCAAACAGGAAGTCGGCCATTTTGGACTAAAGTGGCCATTTTTACCCCGTTTTGGCCATTTCTAGGCTCTATATTTGGTTGAACAGTTTGGTCATTTTTCGCACGATTGTCTCAAAAATAGTGTGCGATCGAACAGAAGCGATGGACGATTAAAATGAGAAAATAAAACTGACTTTTCGTAAATACTGAAGGGGCGGGACCAGGCCTCAAAGTTCGAGCACTCGCCAAAAAAATTCAAATATCTTTAATTTCATAAATAAAAGAATTACATTTAAAGTAATTTTCTATGGACAATCGTCATCGCCCCCCGAAGACAAATGAATGGTTGATTGATGATGTCACATAAGCCCCGCCCCCTCAGGCCTTAAAAGGTCAAGTTTTACTGGGAAATTGTCCAAAATTCGCCCTTTCAACTAATCACCCCATATTTGTAGCAGGTAACTGTAGACAAGTTGGGATTGCTTGGCGTCACTTTATGGGAGTTTTCTCCAGAAGGCGGGGCTGTGGCGGCGCGGCGAAGTCAGGCGTACCGACGTGGCCTTATGTTTGCCTCCCATTTCGTCATTTCTAAAGATATCGCCACAAAACCTCTTGTGAGTGATCCTAGTCCAGCCCCCCAAAAAATTTGATGTGAACATCCGGTGGGCGTGGCCTATTTTATGAAATAGCGCCCCCTAGGACCATTAAAACTGTCAGCCCCAAGCCATGCTTTGACTGAGGATTTCGAAATTTGGTACACTAATGTGGTGTCTCAGGACCTACAAAAAAGTCTCTTGGAGCCAAGTGCAAAGTTGCACAGGAAGTCAGCCATTTTGGTCCAAGTACGTGATTTACTGGTTTTCGCACACGTTGTTTGGAGAGTGATGCTCCATCGCCCTTTTCACCAATCGCCTTCAAACATCTGCTATATACTCTTAAGACATAAAGTAAAAAATTCAACCGTCGGATTTTAAATAAGTATAAAGGTGTGGGCGTGGCTAAGCCTCAAACTTTGACCTGTCGCCACGCCACTCTTTTTTTCACAGCTCCCTATTGGACTCCTTTTACGCAATCACCAGCAATCTCTGGCAAATAAAAGCTGACAAGTTGAGGTCACTTGGTCTACAGTACTGGCAGGTTTTGAAAAAAGGCGGGGCTTTGGGAGCATGGCGAAATTCGCCATCACGCCATGGCAATACGTTTGCCTCTCATTTCTTCAATTATCGTGACATCGCCACAAAATGTCTGGTGAGTGATCCTAGTCTGACCCCCAATAGAATTGGGCAGCTGAGATTTGTGGGCGTGGCCTATATTCTGAAATATCGCCCCCTAGGACCTTTAAAACTGTCAGCCCCAAGACAAGGTTTGACTGAGGATTACGAAAATTGGTACACTCATGTAGGGTCTCTGGACCTACAAAAAAGTCTCTTGGAGCCAAGCGAAATTTCGCACAGGAGGTCGGCCATTTTGGTCCAAGTACTCGATTTAGTGGTTTTCGCACACGTTGTTTGGACATTGATGGCCCGTCGCCCTTTACACAGATCACCTTCAAACTTATGCTATGTACTTTTAAGTCAAAGGGGAAAAAATTCAACCGTCGGATTTTAAATAAGTATAAAGGTGTGGGCGTGGCTAAGCCTCAAACTGACCTTTCGCCATGACATTACTTGACTTAATAAATCCCATGTGCATGATCAGATCTAATTCAAACTTTGTCTGTGTGATCACTGACCACATCTCAAGACAACGACAATGTGGACAGCTGACATCACCTAAGCCCCGCCCCCTGACAACAGGAAGTCTATTGTTTTATGGTGAAATGGCCATATTTGTCCCCTCTAATTTAGTGAAAATGACACTCAGGTCATACATTGTCTTCATGATGTTTTAATGACCATTCAGATCTGATAGCTTTCCAGAAAGGGAGGGGCTTTGATGCCATGGTGAATGCTGGCGTGACGCCATGACCTTACATTTGACTGTAACTTCCACAAACGGCCTCCGATTTGCCCGAAACTGAATATGGCAATGAACAATCATGCCCTTTAGCCAATGAGGCACAAACGGTTGGTGAATGTTATATAATGTCACCAAAGCTGACCTCAATGGGACTTTTCTGTAGTTGGTCACAGCGCCACCTAGATAACGTTATCCTTCGATAACTTTAAAAAACATGGTCAGAATAGCATTAAAGTTGGTCACTGTCATCACACCACCAGTGTGGTAAAGATAGAGGATTCCCTAGTGGTGAGACATAAAATGTAATGGTGAGCTCAAAGGGGATGCTGAGTCAGGGTGAGGTGCGGACAAGGTGGCCGTTAGCCGTTTCTGGTGTTGGGGTGGTCGACGTTTGTGTTCTGCGGACGTGCCCTGGTGCCCAGGGCTGCCGGCCAGGCCGGAGCGGCGCGGAGCTGCGAGGGCCGAACGACGCTGCTTGCAGCTTTAATTATTCTTTCTTTTTAGGCCCGAGCAGTGAAGCTGCGAAGGCCTATTGTATCTGCTCCGTTTCTTCTTATTATTATTCTTTTTTCTTCCGCGTCTTTGACTGGCCTTTAGGGGGTCTTAGCATATCCAAAAAGTCACCAAATTCTGGCCCAATATAGAAAGTGCGTGAAATTTACGTATTTCACTGGCAATGTGAAAGTTCATAAAAGAATGGCTGAACAGCGCCCCCTAGAAAGTGAAAAATACCCCTCTCCATAAAGCTTAGTTTATCGTACAGTTATGAAATTTGGTACACTTGTAGAACTCAACAATACGCACAGAAAAGCCTCTTGCATCCATGGTCAATATCAAACAGGAAGTCGGCCATTTTGGACTAAAGTGGCCATTTTGACCCTGTTTCGGCCATTTCTTGGGTCTATATTTGGTTGAACAGTTTGGTCATTTTTCGCACGATCGTCTCAAAAATAGTGTGCGATCGAACAGAAGCGACGGACGATTAAAATGAGACAATAAAATTGACTTTTCGTAAATACTGAAGGGGCGGGACCAGGCCTCAAAGTTCGAGCACTCGCCAAAAAAATTCAAATTGCTATAATTTCATAAATGAAAGAATTACAGTTAAAGTAACTTTCTATGGACAATCATCATCGCCCCCCGAAGACAAATGAATGGTCAATTGATGATGTCACATAAGCCCCGCCCCTTCAGGACTTAAAAGGTCAAGTTTTACTGGGAAATTTTCCAAAATTTGCCCTTTCAAATAATCATCCCAAATTTGTATCAGGTAACTGAAGACAAGTTGGGGTTGCTTGGCGTCACTTTATGGGAGTTTTCTGCAGAAGGCGGGGCTGTGGCGGCGCGGCGAACTCAGGCGTACCACTTAGGCCTTACGTTTGCCTCCCATTTCGTCATTTCTAGAGATATCGCCACGAAACTTCTTGTGAGTGATGCTAGTCCGGCCCCCCAAAAAATCTGATGTGACATTCCGGTGGGCGTGGTCTATTTGTTGAAATAGCGCCCCCTAGGACCATTAAAACTGACAGCCCCAAGCCATGCTTTGACTGAGGATTACGAAATGTGGTACACTAATGTGGTGTCTCAGGACCTACAAAAAAGTCTCTTGGAGCCAAGTGCAAAGTCGCACAGGAAGTCGGCCATTTTGGTCCAAGTGCGTGATTTAGTGGTTTTCGCACACGTTGTTTGGAGAGTGATGCTCCGTCGCCCTTTTCACCAATCGCCTTCACACTTCTGCTATATACTCTTAAGACATAGATGAAAAAATTCAACCGTCGGATTTTAAATAAGTATAAAGGTGTGGGCGTGGCTAAGCCTCAAACTCTGACTTGTCGCCACGCCACTCTTTTTTTCACAGTTCCCTATTGGACTCCTTTTATCCAATCACCACCAAACAGTGGCAAATAGCAGCAGACAAGTTGAGGTCACTAGGTCTATAGTACTGGCAGGTTTCGAATAAAGGCGGGGCTTTGGGAGCATGGCGAAATTCGCCATCACGCCATGGAAATACGTTTGTCTCTCATTTCTTCAATCATTGTGACATTGCCACACAATTTCTGATGAGTGATCCTACTCTGACCCCTAATATAATTGGACAGCTGAAGTTTGTGGGCGTGGCCTATTTTCCAAAACAGTGCCCCCTAGGACCATTAAAACAGTCAGCCCCAAGCCATGCTTTGACTGAGGATCACAAAATTTGGCACACTAATGTAGTGTCTCAGGACCTACAAAAAAGTCTCTTGGAGCCAAGCGCAATGTCGCACAGGAGGTCGGCCATTTTGGTGCAATTACTCAATTAAGTGGTTTTCGCACACGTTATAAGGAGAATGATATCTCCTCGCCCTTTCCACCGATCACCTTCAAACTCCTGCTATATACTCTTAAGACATAGAGGAAAAAATTCAACCGTCGGATTTTAAATAAGTATAAAGGTATGGGCGTGGCTAAGCCTCAAACTTTGACCAGTCGCCATTACTTTATTTGACTTAATAACTCCCATGTGCATGATCAGATCAATTTCATACTTTGTCTGTGTGATCACTGACCACATCTGAAGACAGTGACAATGTGGACAGCTGACATCACCTAAGCCCCGCCCCCTGACTAAAGGAAGTCTATTGTTTTATGGTGAACTGCCCATATTTGTCCCCTCTAATTTAGTCAAGATGACACTAAGGTCATGCACTGTCTTCATGATGTTGTAATGACCATTCAGATCTGATAGCTTTTCAGAAAGTGAGGGGCTTTGATGCCATGGCGATTTCTGGCGTGACGCTGTGACCTTACGTTTGACTGTAACTTCCACAAACAGCCTCCGATTTGCCCGAGACTGAACATCACATCACCAGTGTGGTAAAGATAGAGTATCTCCTAGGGGTGAGACATGTAATGGTGGGCTCAGAAGGGATGCTGAGTCAGGGTGAGGTGTGGACGAGGAGGCCTTTCACGGTTTCCGGTGTTGGGGTGGCTGACTTTCTGTTCCGACAGGCATGCCCTGATGCCCTCGGCTGCCGGCCAGGATGGAGAAGCGCGGAGCCGGGTTTGGAGAGCGTCGGGGATGGAGCGGAGGGGGTGCTGAAGGAGGGCGAGCAGCTTCGCTGCGAGGGCCGAACGACGCTGCTTGCAGCTTTAATTTTTTATTATTCTCGTGCCCCTTTGAACGGCTTTTTGGGGACCTTAACATACCCCAAAACTCACAATATTTTGCACACTTGTCAGGCCTGGTGAAAAATTTGATATTTTAAAGGTCCCAAAAAAATCGCAAAGAAAATGGCTGAACAGCGCCCCCTACAAAGTGAAAAAAAACCCTCTCCATAAAGCTTAGTTTATCGTACAGTTATGAAATTTGGTACACTTGTAGTACTCAACAGTCCGCACAGAAAAGTCTCTTGCAACCATGGTCAATATCAAACAGGAAGTCGGCCATTTTGGGTTGAAATGGCGATTTTTTGCCGTTTTTGCCGTTTTTAGGGTCCGTTTCTGATTGGATTGCTCGATCATTTTTCGCACGATCGTCTCAAAAATTGTGTAAAATTGCTCAGAAGGGATGGGCGAACAAAATGAGATAAGGATTCTGAGTTTTCGTATATGTTGAAGGGGCGGAGCCAGGCCTCGAAGTTTGACTACTCGCCAAAAATATTTAAATTGCTATAACTTTATAACTGAATGGAATAGAGTTACCAAACTTTCTGTGGTCATTCGTCATCCACCCACAAAGTAAATTGAATGGTCGGATGATGACATCACACAAGCCCCGCCCCCTCAGGACCAAAAAGATCAAGTTTTACTGTGAAAGGTCCCAAATTGCCCCATTTCACTTAATCACCACAAATTTATAGCTGGTAACTCAAGACAAGTGGGGGTTGCTTGGCGTCACTTTATGGGAGTTTTCGGCAGAGGGCGGGGCTGTGGCGGCGCGGCGAATTCAGGCGTACCGCCTTGGCCTTACGTTTGCCTCCCATTTCGTCATTTCCAAAGATATCGTCACGAAACTTCTTGTGAGTGATCCTAGTCCGGCCCCCCAAAAGATCTGATGTGAACATCTGGTGGGCGTGGCCTATTTTCTGAAATAGCGCCCCCTAGGACCATTAAAACTGTCAGCCCCAAGCCATGCTTTGACTGAGGATTACGAAATTTGGTACACTAATGTGGTGTCTCAGGACCTACAAAAAAGTCTCTTGAAGCCAAGTGCAAAGTCGCACAGGAAGTCGGCCATTTTGGTCCAAGTGCGCGATTTAGTGGTTTTCACACACGTTGTTTGGAGAGTGATACTCCGTCGCCCTTTTCACCAATCACTTTCAAACTTCTGCTATATAGTCTTAAGACATAGAGGAAAAAATTCAACCGTCGGATTTTAAATAAGTATAAAGGTGTGGGCGTGGCTAAGCCTCAAACTTTGACCTTTCGCCACGCCACTCTTTTTTTCACAGCTCCTTATTGGACTCCTTTTACCCAATCACCAGGAATCTCTGGTAAATAGCAGCAGGCAAGTTGAGGTCACTTGGTCTCCAGTACTGGAAGGTTTTGAAAAAAGGCGGGGCTTTGGGAGCATGGCGAAATTCGCCATCACGCCATGGAAATACGTTTGCCTCTCATTTCTTCATTTATCGTGATATCACCTCGACCATTGTTGTGAGTGATCCTAGTCTGACCCCCAATAGAAAAGGTCAGCTTAAGTTTGTGGGCGTGGCCTATTTTCTGTATTAGCGCCCCCTAGGACCATTAAAACTGTCAGCCCCAAGCCATGCTTTGACTGAGGATTACGAAATTTGGTACACTAATGTGGTGTCTCAGGACCTACAAAAAAGTCTCTTGGAGCCAAGTGCAAAGTCGCACAGGAAGTCGGCCATTTTGGTCCAAGTACTCGATTTAGTGGTTTTCACACACGTTGTTTGGAGAGTGATGCTCCGTCGCCCTTTTCACCAATCGCCTTCGAGCTTCTGCTATATACTCTTAAGACATAGAGGAAAAAATTCAACCGTCGGATTTTAAATAAGTATAAAGGTGTGGGCGTGGCTAAGCCTCAAACTTTGACCTTTCGCCACGCCACTCTTTTTTTCACAGCTCCCTATTGGACTCCTTTTACCCAATCACCTGGAATCTCTGGTAAATAGCAGCTGACAAGTTGAGGTCACTTGGTCTACAGTACTGGCAGGTTTTGAAAAAAGGCGGGGCTTTGGGAGCATGGCGAAATTCGCCATCACGCCATGGCAATACGTTTGCCTCTCATTTCTTCAATTATCGTGACATCGCCACAAAATGTCTGGTGAGTGATCCTAGTCTGACCCCCAATAGAAATGGGCATCTGAGATTTGTGGGCGTGGCCTATATTCTGAAATAGCGCCCCCTAGGACCATTAAAACTGTCAGCCCCAAGACAAGGTTTGACTGAGGATTACGAAAATTGGTACACTCATGTAGGGTCTCTGGCCCTACAAAAAAGTCTCTTGGAGCCAAGCGCAATTTCGCACAGGAGGTCGGCCATTTTGGTCCAAGTACTCGATTTAGTGGTTTTCGCACACGTTGTTTGGACATTGATGGCCCGTTGCCCTTTACACCGATCACCTTCAAACTTATGCTATGTACTTTTAAGTCAAAGGGGAAAAAATTCAACCGTCGGATTTTAAATAAGTATAAAGGTGTGGGCATGGCTAAGCCTCAAACTTTGACCTTTCGCCATGACATTACTTGACTTAATAACTCCCATGTGCATGATCAGATCTAATTCAAACTTTGTCTGTGTGATCACTGACCACATCTCAAGACAAAGACAATGTGGACAGCTGACATCACCTAAGCCCCGCCCCCTGACAACAGGAAGTCTATTGTTTTATGGTGAAATGCCCATATTTGTCCCCTCTAATTTAATGAAAATGACACTCAGGTCATACAGTGTCTTCATGATGTTTTAAAGACCATTCAGATCTGATAGCTTTCCAGAAAGGGAGGGGCTTTGATGTCATGGTGAATGCTGGCGTGACGCCATGACCTTACATTTGACTGTAACTTCCACAAACGGCCTCCGATTTGCCCGAAACTGAATATGGCAATGAACAATCATGCCCTTTAGCCAATGAGGCACAAACGGTTGGTGAATGTTATATAATGTCACCAAAGCTGACCTCAATGGGACTTTTCTGTAGTTGGTCACAGCGCCACCTAGATAACGTTATCCTTCGATAACTTTAAAAAACATGGTCAGAATAGCATTAAAGTTGGTCACTGTCATCACACCACCAGTGTGGTAAAGATAGAGGATTCCCTAGTGGTGAGACATAAAATATAATGGTGGGCTCAAAGGGGATGCTGAGTCAGGGTGAGTTGCGGACAAGGTGGCCGTTAGCAGTTTCTGGTGTTGGGGTGGTCGACGTTTGTGTTCTGCGGACGTGCCCTGGTGCCCCGGGCTGCCGGCCAGGCCAGAGCGGCGCGGAGCTGCGAGGGCCGAACGACGCTGCTTGCAGCTTTAATTAGGCCCGAGCAGTGAAGCTGCGAAGGCCTATTGTATCTGCTCCGTTTATTATTTTTTCTTTTTCTTCCGCGTCTTTGGGTGGCCTTTAGGGGGTCTTAGCATATCCAAAAACTCACCAAATTCTGGCCCAATATAGAAAGTGCGTGAAATTTACGTATTTCACTGGCAACGTGAAATTTGGTAAAAAAATGTTTCGACAGCGCCCCCTGGAAAATTAAAAATACCCCTCCGCTTTGACCTTTTTTCATAGTAGAGTTATGAAATTTGGTACACTTGTAGAACTCAACAATACGCACAGAAAAGCCTCTTGCACCCATGGTCAATATCAAACAGGAAGTCGGCCATTTTGGACTAAAGTGGCCATTTTGACCCCGTTTTGGCCATTTCTAGGGTCTATATTTGGTTGAACAGTTTGGTTATTTTTCGCACGATCATCTCAAATATAGTGTGCGATCGAACAGAAGCGATGGTCGATTAAAATGAGACAATAAAATTGACTTTTCGTAAGTACTGAAGGGGCGGGACCAGGCCTCAAAGTTCGGCACTCGCCAAAAAAATTCAAATTGCTATAATTTCATAAATGAAAGAATCACAGGTAACTTAACTTTCTATGGACAATCGTCATCGCCCCCCGAAGACAAATGAATCGTCGTTTGATGATGTCACATAAGCCCCGCCCCCTCAGTACTTAAAAGTTCAAGTTTTACTGGGAAATTTTCAAAAATTCGCCCTTTCAAATAATCTTCCCAAATTTGTAGCAGGTAACTGAAGACAAGTTGGGGTTGCTTGGCGTCACTTTATGGGAGTTTTCTGCAGAAGGCGGGGCTGTGGCGGCGCGGCGAAGTCAGGCGTACTGACGTGGCCTTACGTTTACCTCCCATTTCGTCAATTCTAAAGATATCGCCACGAAACTTCTTGTGAGTGATCCTAGTCCGGCCCCCCAAAAAATTTGATGTGAACATCGGGTGGGCGTGGCCTATTTTCTGAAATAGCGCCCCCTAGGACCATAACAACTGTCAGCCCCAAGCCATGCTTTGACTGAGGATTACGAAATTTGGTACACCAATGTGGTATCTCAGGACCTACAAAAAAGTCTCTTGGAGCCAAGTGCAAAGTTGCACAGGAAGTCGGCCATTTTGGTCCAAGTACTCGATTTAGTCGTTTTTGCACACGTTGTTTGGAGAGTGTTGCACCATCGCCCTTTTCACCAATCACCTTCTAACTTCTGCTATACACTCTTAAGACATAGATGAAAAAATTCAACCGTCGGATTTTAAATAAGTATAAAGGTGTGGGCGTGGCTAAGCCTCAAACTTTGACCTGTTGCCACGCCACTCTTTTTTTCACAGCTCCCTATTGGAGTCCTTTTAACCAATCACCAGCTATCACTGGCAAATAGCAGCAGACAAGTTCAGGTCACTTGATCTATAGTACTGGCAGGTTTCGAATAAAGGCGGGGCTTTGGGAGCATGGCAAAATTCGCCATCACGCCATGGAAATACGTTTGTCTCTCATTTCTTCAGTCATTGTGACATCACCACACAATTTCTGATGAGTGATCTTACTCTGACCCCTAATAGAAATGGACAGCTGAAGTTTGTGGGCGTGGCCTATTTTCTGAAATAGCGCCCCTTAGGACCATTAAAACTGTCAGCCCCAAGCCTTGCTTTGACTGAGGATCACGAAATTTGGCACACTAATGTGGTGTCTCAGGACCTACAAAAAAGTCTCTTGGAGCCAAGTGCAATATCGCACAGGAGGTCGGCCATTTTGGTCCAAGTACGCAATTTAGTGGTTTTCGCACACATTATTAGGAGAATGATGTCTCGTCGTCCTTCCCACTGATCACCTTCAAACTCCTGCTATATACTCTTAAGACATAGAGGAAAAACATCAACCGTCGGATTTTACATAAGAATAAAGGTGTGGGCGTGGCTAAGCCTCAAACTTTGACCAGTCGCCATTACGTTACTTGACTTAAATACTCCCATGTGCATGATCAGATCAATTTCAAACTTTGTCTGTGTGATCACTGACCACATCTGAAGAAAGTGACAATGTGGACAGCTGACATCACCTAAGCCCCGCCCCCTGACTACAGGAAGTCTACTGTTTTATGGTGAAATGCCCATATTTGTCCCCTCTAATTTAGTCAAGATGACACTAAGGTCATGCACTGTCTTCATGATGTTGTAATGACCATTCAGATCTGATAGCTTTTCAGAAAGGGAGGGGCTTTGATGCCATGGCAATTTCTGGCGTGACGCTGTGACCTTACGTTTGACTGTACCTTCCACAAACAGCCTCCGATTTGCCCGAGACTGAACATCACATCACCAGTGTGGTAAAGATAGAGTATCTCCTAGTGGTGAGACATGTAATGGTGGGCTCAGATGGGATGCTGAGTCAGGGTGAGGTGTGGACGAGGAGACCGTTCACGGTTTCTGGTGTCGGGGTGGTTGACTTTCTGTTCCGCCAGACTTGCCCTGGTGCCCCCGGCTGCCTGCCAGGATGGAGAAGCGCGGAGCTGGGTTTGGACAGCGTCGGGGATGGAGCGGAGGGGGTGCGGAAGGAGGGCGAGCAGCTTCGCTGCGAGGGCCGAACGACGCTGCTTGCAGCTTTAATTAGGCCCGAGCAGTGAAGCTGCGAAGGCCTATTGTATCTGCTCCGTTTATTATTACGCTTTCTTTCTTTCTTTTTTCTTCCGCGTCTTTGACTGGCCTTTAGGGGGTCTTAGCATATCCAAAAAGTCACCAAATTCTGGCCCAATATTGAAAGTGCGTGAAGATTACGTATTTCACTGGCAATGTGAAAGTTCATAAAAGAATGGCTGAACAGCGCCCCCTAGAAAGTGAAAAATACCCCTCTCCATAAAGCTTAGTTTATCGTACAGTTATGAAATTTGGTACACTTGTAGAACTCAACAATACGCACAGAAAAGCCTCTTGCATCCATGGTCAATATCAAACAGGAAGTCGGCCATTTTGGACTAAAGTGGCCATTTTGACCCTGTTTCGGCCATTTCTTGGGTCTATATTTGGTTGAACAGTTTGGTCATTTTTCGCACGATCGTCTCAAAAATAGTGTGCGATCGAACAGAAGCGACGGACGATTAAAATGAGACAATAAAATTGACTTTTCGTAAATACTGAAGGGGCGGGACCAGGCCTCAAAGTTCGAGCACTCGCCAAAAAAATTCAAATTGCTATAATTTCATAAATGAAAGAATTACAGTTAAAGTAACTTTCTATGGACAATCATCATCGCCCCCCGAAGACAAATGAATGGTCAATTGATGATGTCACATAAGCCCCGCCCCTTCAGGACTTAAAAGGTCAAGTTTTACTGGGAAATTTTCCAAAATTTGCCCTTTCAAATAATCATCCCAAATTTGTATCAGGTAACTGAAGACAAGTTGGGGTTGCTTGGCGTCACTTTATGGGAGTTTTCTGCAGAAGGCTGGGCTGTGGCGGCGCGGCGAACTCAGGCGTACCACTTAGGCCTTACGTTTGCCTCCCATTTCGTCATTTCTAGAGATATCGCCACGAAATTTCTTGTGAGTGATCCTAGTCCGGCCCCCCAAAAAATCTGATGTGACATTCCGGTGGGCGTGGTCTATTTGCTGAAATAGCGCCCCCTAGGACCATTAAAACTGACAGCCCCAAGCCATGCTTTGACTGAGGATTTCGAAATGTGGTACACTAATGTGGTGTCTCAGGACCTACAAAAAAGTCTCTTAGAGCCAAGTGCAAAGTCGCACAGGAAGTCGGCCATTTTGGTCCAAGTGCGTGATTTAGTGGTTTTCGCACACGTTGTTTGGAGAGTGATGCTCCGTCGCCCTTTTCACCAATCGCATTCACACTTCTGCTATATACTCTTAAGACATAGATGAAAAAATTCAACCGTCGGATTTTAAATAAGTATAAAGGTGTGGGCGTGGCTAAGCCTCAAACTCTGACTTGTCGCCACGCCACTCTTTTTTTCACAGCTCCCTATTGGACTCCTTTTATCCAATCACCACCAAACAGTGGCAAATAGCAGCAGACAAGTTGAGGTCACTAGGTCTATAGTACTGGCAGGTTTCGAATAAAGGCGGGGCTTTGGGAGCATGGCGAAATTCGCCATCACGCCATGGAAATACGTTTGTCTCTCATTTCTTCAATCATTGTGACATTGCCACACAATTTCTGATGAGTGATCCTACTCTGACCCCTAATATAATTGGACAGCTGAAGTTTGTGGGCGTGGCCTATTTTCCAAAACAGTGCCCCCTAGGACCATTAAAACAGTCAGCCCCAAGCCATGCTTTGACTGAGGATCACAAAATTTGGCACACTAATGTAGTGTCTCAGGACCTACAAAAAAGTCTCTTGGAGCCAAGCGCAATGTCGCACAGGAGGTCGGCCATTTTGGTGCAATTACTCAATTTAGTGGTTTTCGCACACGTTATAAGGAGAATGATATCTCCTCGCCCTTTCCACCGATCACCTTCAAACTCCTGTTATATACTCTTAAGACATAGAGGAAAAAATTCAACCGTCGGATTTTAAATAAGTATAAAGGTATGGGCGTGGCTAAGCCTCAAACTTTGACCAGTCGCCATTACTTTATTTGACTTAATAACTCCCATGTGCATGATCAGATCAATTTCATACTTTGTCTGTGTGATCACTGACCACATCTGAAGACAGTGACAATGTGGACAGCTGACATCACCTAAGCCCCGCCCCCTGACTAAAGGAAGTCTATTGTTTTATGGTGAACTGCCCATATTTGTCCCCTCTAATTTAGTCAAGATGACACTAAGGTCATGCACTGTCTTCATGATGTTGTAATGACCATTCAGATCTGATAGCTTTTCAGAAAGTGAGGGGCTTTGATGCCATGGCGATTTCTGGCGTGACGCTGTGACCTTACGTTTGACTGTAACTTCCACAAACAGCCTCCGATTTGCCAGAGACTGAACATCACATCACCAGTGTGGTAAAGATAGAGTATCTCCTAGGGGTGAGACATGTAATGGTGGGCTCAGAAGGGATGCTGAGTCAGGGTGAGGTGTGGACGAGGAGGCCTTTCACGGTTTCCGGTGTTGGGGTGGCTGACTTTCTGTTCCGACAGGCATGCCCTGATGCCCTCGGCTGCCGGCCAGGATGGAGAAGCGCGGAGCCGGGTTTGGAGAGCGTCGGGGATGGAGCGGAGGGGGTGCTGAAGGAGGGCGAGCGGCTTCGCTGCGAGGGCCGAACGACGCTGCTTGCAGCTTTAATTTTCTTTCTTTCTTTTTTTTTCTTTTTTTTTCTTCCGCGTCTTTGGATGGCCTTTAGGGGGTCTTAGCATATCTAAAAAGTCACCAAATTCTGGCCCAATATAGAAAGTGCGTGAAATTTACGTATTTCACTGGCAACGTGAAAGTTGGTAAAAAAATGTTTCGACAGTGCCCCCTGGAAAATTTAAAATACCCCTCCGCTTTGACCTTTTTTCATAGTAGAGTGCTGAAATTTGGTACACTTGTAGAACTCAACAATACGCACAGAAAAGCCTCTTGCATCCATGGTCAATATCAAACAGGAAGTCGGCCATTTTGGAGTAAAGTGGCCATTTTGACCCCGTTTTGGCCATTTCTAGGGTCTATATTTGGTTGAACAGTTTGGTCATTTTTCGCACGATCATCTCAAAAATAGTGCGAGATCGAACAGAAGCGATGGACGATTCAAATGAGACAATAAAATTGACTTTTCGTGAATACTGAAGGGGCGGGACCAGGCCTCAAAGTTCGAGCACTCGCCAAAAAAATTCAAATTGCTATAATTTCATAAATGAAAGAATTACAGTTAAAGTAACTTTCTATGGACAATCGTCATCGCCCCCCGAAGACAAATGAATGGTCGATTGATGATGTCACATAAGCCCCGCCCCCTCAGGACTTAAAAGGTTAAGTTTTACTGGGAAATTTTCCAAAATTCGCCCTTTCAAAAAATCAACCCAAATTTGTAGCAGGTAACTGAAGACACGTTGGGGTTGCTTGGCGTCACTTTATGGGAGTTTTCTGCAGAAGGCGGGGCTGTGGCGGCGCGGCGAAGTCAGGCGTACCGACGTGGCCTTACGTTTGCCTTCCATTTCGCCATTTCTAGAGATATCGCCACGACACTTCTTGGGAGTGATCATAGTCCGGCCCCCAAGAGAATCTGATGTGAACATCCAGTGGGCGTGGCCTATTTTCTGAAATAGCGCCCCCTAGGACCATTAAAACTGTCAGCCCCAAGCCATGCTTTGAGTGAGGAGTACGAAATTTGGTACACTAATGTGGTGTCTCAGGACCTACAAAAAAGTCTCTTGGAGCCAAGTGCTAAGTCGCACAGGAAGTCGGCCATTTTGGTCCAAGTACTCGATTTAGTGGTTTTCACACACGTTGTTTGGAGAAGGATGCTCCATCACCCTTTTCACCAATCACCTTCAAACATCTGCTATACACTCTTAAGACATAGAAGAAAAAATTCAACCGTCTGATTTTAAATAAGTATAAAGGTGTGGGCGTGGCTAAGCCTCAAACTTTGACCTGTCGCCATGCCACTCTTTTTTTCACAGCTCCCTATTGGACTCCTTTTACCCAATC
Source organism: Nothobranchius furzeri (assembly GCF_043380555.1). Lineage (NCBI taxonomy): Eukaryota > Metazoa > Chordata > Actinopteri > Cyprinodontiformes > Nothobranchiidae > Nothobranchius > Nothobranchius furzeri. Next base: position 3,256,438 of record NC_091751.1, on the reverse strand, counting down.
ACCAGCAATCACTGTCAAATAGCAGCAGACAAGTTGAGGTCACTTGGTCTGTAGTACTGGCAGGTTTCGAATAAAGGCGGGGCTTTGGGAGCATGGCGAAATTCGCCATCACGCCATGGAAATACGTTTGTCTCTCATTTCTTCAATCATTGTGACATCACCACACAATTTCTGATGAGTGATCTGACTCTGACCCCTAATAGAAATGGACAGCTGAAGTTTGTGGGCGTGGCCTATTTTCTGAAATAGCGCCCCCTAGTACCATTAAAACTGTCAGCCCCAAGCCTTGCTTTGACTGAGGATCATGAAATTTGGGACACTAATGTAGTGTCTCAGGACCTACAAAAAAGTCTCTTGGAGCCAAGCGCAATGTCGCACTGGAGGTCGGCCATTTTGGACCAATTACTCGATTTAGTGGTTTTCGCACACGTTATTAGGAGAATGATGTCTCGTCGTCCTTTCCACCGATCGTCTTCAAACTCCTGCTATATACTCTTAAGACATAGAGGAAAAAATTCAACCGTCGGATTTTAAATAAGTATAAAGTTGTGGGTGTGGCTAAGCCTCAAACTTTGACCAGTCACCATTATGTTACTTGACTTAATAACTCCCACGTGCATGATCAGATCAATTTCAAACTTTGTCTGTGTGATCACTGACCACAGCTGAAGACAGTGACAATGTGGACATCACCTAAGCCCCGCCCCCTGACTACAGGAAGTCTACTGTTTTATGGTGAAATGCCCATATTTGTCCCCTCTAATTTAGTCACCATGACACTAAGGTCATGCACTGTCTTCATGATGTTGTAATGACCATTCAGATCTGATAGCTTTTCAGAAAGGGGGGCTTTGATGCCATGGCGATTTCTGGCGTGACGCTGTGACCTTACGTTTGACTGTAACTACCACAAACAGCCTGCGATTTGCCCGAGACTGAACATCACATCACCAGTGTGGTAAAGATAGAGTATCTCCTAGTGGTGAGACGTGTAATGGTGGGCTCAGAGGGGATGCTGAGTCAGGGTGAGGTGTGGACAGGAGGCCGGTCACGGTTTCTGGTGTCGGGGTGGTTGACTTTCTGTTCCGCCAGACGTGCCCTGGTGCTCCCGGCTGCCGGCCAGGATGGAGAAAGGCGGAGCTGGGTTTGGAGAGCATCTGGGATGGAGCAGAGGGGGCGCGGACGGAGGACGAGCAGCTTCGCTGCGAGGGCCGAACGACGCTGCTTGCAGCTTTAATTCTTTTTTTTTTTCTTTTTTTTTTTTTTTTTTCTTTTTCTTCCGCGTCTTTGGGTGGCCTTTAGGGGGTCTTAGCATATCCAAAAACTCACCAAATTCTGGCCCAATATAGAAAGTGCGTGAAATTTACGTATTTCACTGGCAACGTGAACGTTGGTACAAAAATGTTTCGACAGCGCCCCCTAGAAAATTAAAAATACCCCTCTGCTTTGACCTTTTTTTCATAGTAGAACGATGAAATTTGGTACACTTGTAGAACTCAACAATACGCACAGAAAAGCCTCTTGCACCCATGGTCAATATCAAACAGGAAGTCGGCCATTTTGGACTAAAGTGGCCATTTTGACCCCGTTTTGGCCATTTCTAGGGTCTACATTTGGTTGAACAGTTTGGTCAATTTTCGCACGATTGTCTCAAAAATAGTGTGCGATCGAACAGAAGCGATGGATGAATCAAATGAGCAAATAAAATTGACTTTTCGTAAATACTGAAGGGGCGGGGCCAGGCCTCAAAGTTCAAGCACTCGCCAAAAAAATTCAAATTGCTTTAATTTCATAAATGAAAGAATTACAGTTAAAGTAATTATCTATGGACAATCGGAATCGCCCCCCAAAGACAAATGAATGGTCGATTGATGATGTCACATAAGCACCGCCCCCTCAGGCCTTAAAAGGTCAAGTTTTACTGGGAAATTTTCCAAAATTCGCCCTTTCAACTAATCACCCCAAATTTGTAGCAGGTAACTGAAGACAAGTTGGGGTTGCTTGGCGTCACTTTATGGAAGTTTTCTGCAGAAGGCGGGGCTGTGGCGGCGCGGCGAAGTCAGGCGTACCGATGTGGCCTTACGTTTGCCTCCCATTTCGTCATTTCTAGCGATATCGCCACAAAACCTCTTGGGAGTGATCCTAGTTCGGCCCCCCACAAAATGTGATGTGAACATCCAGTGGGCGTGGCCTATTTTCTGAAATAGCGCCCCCTAGGACCATTAAAACTGTCAGCCCCAAGTCATGCTTTGACTGAGGAGTACGAAATTTGGTTTCCTAATGTGGTGTCTCAGGACCTACAAAAAAGTCTCTTGGAGCCAAGTGCAAAGTCGCACAGGAAGTCGGCCATTTTGGTCCAAGTACTCGATTTAGTGGTTTTCGCACACGTTGTTTGGAGAGTGATGCTCCATCACCCTTTTCACCAATCGCCTTCAAACTTCTGCTATACACTCTTAAGACATAAAGGAAAAAATTCAACAGTCGGATTTTAAATAAGTATAAAGGTGTGGGCGTGGCTAAGCCTCAAACTTTGACCTGTCGCCACGCCACTCTTTTTTTCACAGCTCCCTATTGGACTCCTTTTAACCAATCGCCAGCAATCACTGGCAAATAGCAGCAGACAAGTTGAGGACACTTGGTCTTTAGTCCTGGCAGGTTTCGAATAAAGGCGGGGCTTTGGGAGCATGGCGAAATTCGCCATCACGCCATGGCAATACGTTTGCCTCTCATTTCTTCAATTATCGTGCCATTGCCACAAAATGTCTGGTGAGTGATCCTAGTCTGACCCCCAATAGAACTGGACAGCTGTAATTTGTGGGCGTGGCCTATTTTCTGAAATAGCGCCCCCTAGGAACAATAAAACTGCCAGCCACAAGCCATGCTTTGACTGAGGAGTACGAAAATTGGTACACTAATGTGGTGTCTCAGGCCCTACAAAAAAGTCTCTTGGAGCCAAGAGCAAAGTCGCACAGGAAGTCGGCCATTTTGGTCCAAGTACTCGATTTAGTGGTTTTCGCACACATTGTTTGGATAAGGATTCTCCATCACCCTTTTCAACAATCACCTTCAAACATCTGCTATACACTCTTAAGACAAAGATGAAAAAATTCAACCGTCGGATTTTAAATAAGTATAAAGATGTGGGCGTGGCTAAGCCTCAAACTTTGACCTGTCGCCACGCCACTCTTATTTTCACAGCTCCCTATTGGACTCCTTTTAACCAATCACCAGCAAACACTGGCAAATAGCAGCAGACAAGTTGAGGTCACTTGGTTTATAGTACTGGCAGGTTTCGAATAAAGGCGGGGCTTTGGGAGCATGGCGAAATTTGCCATCACGCCATGGAAATACGTTTGTCTCTCATTTCTTCAGTCATTGTGACATCGCCACACAAGTTCTGAAGAGTGATCCTACTCTGACCCCTAATAGAATTGGACAGCTGAAGTTTGTGGGCGTGACCTATTTTCTGAAACACCGCCCCCTAGGACCATTAAAACAGTCAGCCCCAAGCCATGCTTTGACTGAGGATCACAAAATTTGGCACACTAATGTAGTGTATCAGGACCTACAAAAAAGTCTCTTGGAGCCAAGAGCAATGTCCTACAGGAGGTCGGCCATTTTGGTCCAAGTACTCAATTTAGTGTTTTTCGCACACGTTATTAGGAGAATGATATCTCCTCGCCCTTTCCACCGATCTCCTTCAAACTTCTGCTATATACTCTTAGGACATAGAGGAAAAAATTCAACCGTCGGATTTTAAATAAGTATAAAGGTGTGGGCGTGGCTAAGCCTCAAACTTTGACCAGTCGCCATTACCTTATTTGACTTAACAACTTCCATGTGCATGATCGGATCAATTTCATACTTTGTCTATGTGATCACTGACCACATCTGAAGACAGTGACAATGTGGAGAGCTGACATCACCTAAGCCCCGCCCCCTGACTACAGGAAGTCTATTGTTTTATGGTGAACTGCCCATATTTGTCCCCTCTAATTTAGTCAAGATGACACTAAGGTCATGCACTGTCTTCATGATGTTGTAATGACCATTCAGATCTGATAGCTTTTTAGAAAGTGAGGGGCTTTGATGCCATGGCGATTTCTGGCGTGACGCTGTGACCTTACGTTTGACTGTAACTTCCACAAACAGCCTCCGATTTGCCCGAGACTGAACATCACATCACCAGTGTGGTAAAGATAGAGTATCTCCTAGTGGTGAGACGTGTAATGGTGGGCTCAGAAGGGATGCTAAGTCAGGGTGAGGTGTGGACGAGGAGGCCTTTTACTGTTTCCGGTGTCGGGGTGGCTGAGTTTCTGTTCCGCCAGGCATGCCCTGGTGCCCTCGGCTGCCGGCCAGGATGGAAAAGCGCGGAGCCGGGTTTGGAGAGCGTCGGGGATGGAGCGGAGGGGGTGCAGAAGGAGGGCGAGCAGCTTCGCTGCGAGGGCCGAACGACGCTGCTTGCAGCTTTAATTTTTATTACATTGGTTGTACTTAGAACATGGTGTCAGAAGTTAAGCGGTGAATATGGCCAAGTTTAACCCTCCCGACAACTTTGACTTCACCCGCCCGGAGCAGTGGCCGGAGTGGAGGCAGCGGTTCCAGCGTTACCGGCTAGCAACAAAGCTAAACCTTGAGGATGGTGCTGTGCAGGTTAGCACACTACTCTACGCTCTTGGCAAGGAAGCGGAGCAAGTGTTTAACACTCTGCGGTTCGTTGAGGAGGAGGATGAGGAGGACTACGACACGGTATTGGGAAAGCTAAATAATTACTTCATTCCAAAAGTTAACGTCATCCACGAACGAGCACGGTTTTACCTCCGCTCGCAAAAGAAGGGTGAGTCCGCGGAGGAATACATACGTACACTCTATGAACTGGCCGAGACCTGTCAGTTTGGTCCGGCGAAGATTGAAAACATTCGCGACAAGTTAGTGGTTGGGATCCTGGATAAAGACATGTCAGAGAAACTACAGTTAAAAGCTGACCTCACACTGGAGAAAGCCGTGGAGATGGTGAGACAGTCTGAGCAGATAAAGGGGCAAGTTAGCCAGCAAGCTAAGGCTGACACAGGAGATGCAACATTTCTGAGTGAGGTCGCACATTCTTGTACCTGTGACTGCAGGGATGCAGCAGCTCTGAGTGAGGTTAGACACAATGTGCGCGCTGCGCCTTCCCAACAACACAGAGGAAGAGAGAGGGCGCGGGGGGGCCCCAGGCGCCAGGGCAACGCGACGGCAGCGCTGCAGAATCTAAATGCTTCAGGTGCGGACGGGATCACAGGAGCAATACGCTGTGTGCAGCCAGGCAAGCAAAATGCAGAAACTGCCATAAAATTGGACACTTTGCCGCCGTGTGCCGCTCTGCAAGAGTAAACGAAATAACAAGAAGAGAAAGGCTGGATGAAAATTACAACGAGGGGCACTTCCTGGGCGAGATAAAAACAACACATCTTCATGTAACTGACTCTAATAAGCCATGGACTGTCAAACTAAACATTTGCGGTACCTCTGTCAGCTTCAAAATTGATACTGGTGCAGATGCCAGTGTAATTTCAGAGGAAACATATCATCGCCTCAACAGCTCGCCCCAACTATCAAGCGCCCACACAGTTTTTGACAGCCCTGGTGGTAGGCTCAACTGTCTAGGGCTGTTCACTGCCACTACAAAATATAAAGGGCAAAGTTTCAGGTTCAACATCCACGTTATGGAAACAACTAATGGTAGCAACTTATTAGGCCGTGATGTTGCTGTGGCGATGGGACTGGTGAGGAAAATGGAAGAGGTGAGAAGCACGTTCGGGGCGGATCTAGGCCTCCTAAAAATAAAACCTGTGAAAATACACCTGCAGGACGACGCTGTCCCATACAGCGTCAGCACAGCAAGGAGAGTGTCTGCCCCCCTTCTCTCTAAAGTCAAGATCGAGCTCGACAGGATGCTGGAATGCGATGTCATAGAAGAAATAACAGAGCCAACAGAGTGGTGTGCTCCCATAGTTCCAGTCCCTAAGAAAAATGGTGAGGTACGGATTTGTGTTGATTTGAAGAGACTGAACATGGCGGTGAAGAGGGAACGATTTGTCCTACCCACCATAGATGATATATTTCCGAGGCTAGCAGAGTCTCGAGTATTTTCTCTACTGGATGCAGCAAGCGGCTTCTGGCAAATCCCACTTGAGAGAGGGACAGCTAAACTAACCACGTTCATTACCCCAGTGGGTCGGTTCTTTTTCAAGCGACTGCCCTTTGGAATCTCCAGTGCGCCAGAAATTTTCCAGAGGGAAATGTCTGTGCTGTTCAGAGGACAGGAGGGAGTGGAAGTGTACATGGACGACATCCTCGTCCATGGCAGAGATGATAAAGAACACGAAGAGAGACTCCAAAATGCTCTGCGTATCCTGAAAAGTGCAGGCCTAAAACTGAACAATGAGAAATGTTTCCTCAGACAAAGACAGCTGAGCTATTTGGGACATCGAATCGGCGGTGATGGCATTCAGCCTGATCCCTCTAAAGTAGCTGCCATCACAGAGCTACAGCCCCCAACTGACGTGCCTGGCTTGAGGAGGTTCCTGGGCATGGTCCATTACCTTGGACGCTTCCTGCCCAACCTATCTGATGTGCTAAAGCCACTCAATGACCTGTTGAGGAGTGAAACAGTGTGGACCTGGGACACAGCACAGGATAACGCATTCAACAAGGTAAAACAACTCATTTCCACCGCACCTTCACTTGCATTCTATGATGTAACCAAACCAACCGTGGTGAGTGCAGACGCGAGTAGCTACGGGCTAGGTAGGGTACTGTTACAGAGACACTCAGATGGACTGAAACCAATAGCTTTCTGTTCAAGATCATTGACTGAAGCTGAGATGCGCTATGCACAAATAGAGAAAGAATGCCTGGCTGCAGTTTGGTCCTGCGAGAGATTTTCCACTTACCTATATGGCCTGGACAACTTTACGGTCCATACAGACCACAAACCGCTGGTTCCCCTAATTAACAACAAAGATCTTGATAGGGTCCCCTTGAGGTGCCAGCGGTTGCTGATGCGGATGATGAAGTTTAACCCCATCGCAGAGTATGAGCCGGGGAAAACACTGACAGTAGCCGACATGCTTTCCAGACAGCCATTACCTGTAATAAAAGTGAAGTGTCCGAGCTAACGTGTGATGTTTCAGTGTTTGAAGATGCAGCTCACACGGCATGGCCAATGTCACCCTCCAAACTGGAACGGATCAAGCAGGAGACGAGTGTGGATTCTGACCTGCAGGTGGTGAAAAGACTGATCTTGGAGGGATGGCCAAAGTATGTGGGGAGCGTACCCGCACAAGCTAAAGCCCATCACCACTGCAGTAACAGCCTGTCAATGTCAAAGGGTCTTGTGCTGTATGGAGACCGCATCGTGATTCCCCACAGTATGAGAAAAGAGATCCTTCACCGGTTACATGATGGACACCAAGGCATCATCAAGTGTAAGGAACGAGCCCGCCTGAGTGTGTGGTGGCCCGGACTAGAAAAAGACATCCAGGAACTGGTGACAAAATGTCTGGAGTGCATGAGAGTCAGACCTACACAACAGAAGGAGCCTCTGATTACAACACCACTACCACAGAGGCCCTGGCAATCGATAGGCGCAGACATCTGTGAGTATGAAAAAGAACATTACTTGGTAGTTGTGGACTTTTATTCTCGTTATTTAGAGTTGGCTCACCTACCGGACATGAAGAGTGAGACCATACAGGTGCTGGCCAGTAAATTAGAATATCATCAAAAGGTTGAAAATATTTCAGTAATTCCATTCAAAACGTGAAACTTGTACATTATATTCATGCAATGCACACAGACCAATGTATTTCCGATGTTTATTACGTTTAATTTTGATATTTATAGGTGACAACCAATGAAAACATCAAATCTGGTATCTCAGAAAATTAGAATATTCTAAAGGCCAATGAAAAAATGTTTGTTTCTCTAATGTTGGCCAACTGAAAAGAATGAACATGAAAAGAATGTGCATGTATAGCACTCAATACTTAGTCGGGGCTCCTTTTGCCTCAATAACTGCAGTAATGCGGCGTGGCATGGACTCGATCAGTCTGTGGCACTGCTCAGGTGTTATGAGAGCCCAGGTTGCTCTGATAGTCGTCTTCAGCTCCTCTGCATTGTTGGGTCTAGCGTATTGCATCCTCCGCTTCACAATACCCCATAGATTTTCTATGGGGTTAAGGTCAGGCGAGTTTGCTGGCCAATCAAGGACAGGGATACCATGGTCCTTGAACCAGGTGCTGGTGGTTTTGGCACTGTGTGCAGGTGCCAAGTCCTGTTGAAAGGTGAAGTCTGCATCCCCATAAAGTTGGTCAGCAGCAGGAAGCATGAAGTGCTCTAAAACTTCCTGGTAGACGGCTGCATTGACCCTGGACCTCAGGAAACAGAGTGGGCCAACACCGGCAGATGACATGGCACCCCACACCATCACTGACGGTGGAAACTTTACACTGGACCTCATGCAACGTGGATTCTGTGCTTCTCCGCTCTTCCTCCAGACTCTGGGTCCTTGATTTCCAAAGGAAATGCAGAACTTGCTTTCATCAGAAAACATAACTTTGGACCACTCAGCATCAGTCCAGTCCTTTTTGTCCTTGGCCCAGGCGAGACGCTTCTTGCGCTGTTTCTTGTTCAAGAGTGGCTTGACACACGGAATGCGACACCTGAATCCCATGTCTTTCATGAGTCTCCTCGTGGTGGTTCTTGAAGCGCTGACTCCAGCTGCAGTCCACTCTTTGTGGATCTCCCCCACATTTTTGAATGGGTTTGTCGTCACAATTCTCTGCAGGGTGCGGTTATCCCTAGAGCTTGTACACTTTTTTCTACCACATTTTTTCCGTCCCTTCGCCTGTCTGTTAATGTGCTTGGACACAGAGCTCTGCGAACAGCCAGCTTCTTTAGCAATCACCTTTTGTGTCTTGCCCTCCTTGTGCAAGGTGTCAATGATTGTCTTTTGGACAGCTGTTAAGTCAGAAGTCTTCCCCATGATTGTGGTGCCTTCAAAACAAGACTGAGGGACCTTTTAAAGGCCTTTGCAGGTGTTTTGAGTAAATCAGCTGATTAGAGTGGCAGCAGGTGTCTTCTATATTCAGCCTTTTCAGAATATTCTAATTTTTTGAGATAACAAATTTGGAGTTTTCATTAGTTGTCACTTATGAATATCAAATTTAAATGTAATGAACATTGGAAATACATTGGTCTGTGTGCATTGCATGAATATAATGTACAAGTTTCACGTTTTGAATGGAATTACTGAAATATTTTCAACCTTTTGATGATATTCTAATTTACTGGCCAGCACCTGTATGTTCCCGCCTGAAAAACATGTTTGCTAGGTGGGGTTGTCCAGATGAACTCACCACTGACAATGCTACACAGTTTACGAGCAAAGAGTTTGAAGGTTTTTCTGTAGCCTATGATTTCAGGCACATCACCTCCAGCCCCCACTATCCTCAGGCCAATGGTGGGGCCGAGAGGGCTGTTCAGACAGCAAAGAGGATTCTCCGGCAGGACGACCCGTTTTTGGCTCTCATGGCCTACAGAGCCACGCCAGTACAAGCCACAGGGGCCAGTCCTGCCCAGCTGATGATGGGTCGTCAGATCAAGACGACTGTACCTACAATCGGTAAGGTTCTGCTGCCTAAGTGGCCCAACTTCGCAAAGGTGCGTGCAGCCGATGCCAAGGCGAAAAGGAGCTACGAACGTGCCTACAACCGACGCCATGGTGCCAGAGCACTCCCACCCCTTACACCTGGGCAGGATGTGGCGGTGAAACTTGATGGTGATTCTGGCTGGACATCTGTGGCAACGGTCCAACAACCACATCCAGCTCCGAGGTCCTACCTGATCCAGACAGAACATGGGACACTGCGGAGGAACCGGCGCCATCTACGACCAATATTCCTTCCTGGTGTGGCAGATCAGCCACCACCACCATCATCAACACCCCAACCCACACCTTTAGGCTCCCCGGTTAGAGGGGCTGCCTCACCTACTGAAGAGTCTGTTTCGCCTGCCCAAGGGACCGTCCCAGCAGGCCTTTCTGATTGTCCTCCAGGATCAGCTCGGATGTCTTCTACAGGCAGAGTCATTTGGCCCCCCAGGAGGCTCAAGGACTTTGTTTGTTATTGAACCGTATAGCCGGCCTAAATGGAGCAGAATAACCTCCGGCCGCTATAAGGGTGTTTGGGTAGTCCACCCCATCACCCCAACGACGCATGTATGGTTGCCTGTTGCCTCCATTTTTTTTTCTCTCATGTAAAAGAAAGAAAAAAAAAAAAGTGTTGGGTGATCGTTTGTAATTATTGTGATTGACTCTTTGGTTAAAAGCATCTATGTTATGTTCCTACTGTCGGTTGCTGTTGCAGAGGGTTCCAATGCTTTGAGGAAAAGATGTACTTTGTTCTTTCACATACTCTGTTTACACCGTCTCTGACTCAAAGGAGGGGAGATGTCATGTGAATAGATACAGTGTGTATGCCTTTAAGACTTGCCTGAAGTGGGAGGAGTTTAGAAGGAGTTCGGCGGGCTGAGAAATAAACACGACACCTCTTGAGCTGAAGAACGTTGAGTCATTTTTATTACATTGGTTGTACTTAGAACACCCGGTGTACGCCCGGCTGTAACAGGAGGGAGACACGCGATTATCGCTTTGTCGCGCGTGTCTCATTGAAAATGAATGGAGAGGCAAAGTTGCCTCCCGTGTGTCGAGCCCATTAGAAGAGCACGAGCCGTCAGCACACGCAATGAGGAAGTGCACGTGCGCTCTAAACCAGGACTAGACCAGTAAAGTGAAGCATTATTTGGCTGTTTATAATTTTCACAATGTCTGGTTTGCACTGATATGCTCCGAGCCCGCACAATGTTTTACCAGTGTCGGTACAGGATCTGCTCGGGTGCAAGATCGGCTCGGGGTCCGTCGACTGCCGATGATGTCTAAGTAGTTGATTGGCTGAACATGAACCTCACGGAATTACGTAATCACGTTACGTTGTTATCACGTTACGTTGGTCCAGGCAAATCTTTCTATTGGAAAGATGGACAACTTTTACAAAGAAATCCATCATTACCTCTTTGAAAATACACTTTTAGCATAGAGCTGCATGTATATTAGGGCTGAACGATTAACTGCATGTGCAATTAAATTGCGATGTGACAAAAGGAGATTTTCTAATCTCAAAGGCTGCAATTTGGCAGCGAGTGGTTAGCGCAATGCTAATATACATGGAAAAACCCATAGGAATGCTAATGCTAATATCGCCGATTACATTATTACAAATTATGAATTAGAAACGTGCCAAATGATTACATTTAGAGTCTAGTAGAAAGTAAAAAATACCATCAATCAAATAAGTACAGACAGGTATTTTAGTAAAGCCAGAAAACTTTTAACTCCAGAGTTTTGGCTAGCAGCTATGAGCGTAACTGAACTACGCATGGACAAGACGTCAAAAACTCTAAACACAAAATACTTCAATAAACGGGACACACTTCTTTCCTGCAAATACAATTTCACAGGTGTTGCTAATACCTATGATTCTTCAAGGGATGTGCTCAAAGAGGAGTTCAACATTATGAATACAATATAGTGTTTTATTTTACAAATACCATTATAAACACAAACTTACGTCTTAAGAAACATTATTTTAATAACGAAACTGCTAAATTCTTTCCAACAGTATAGATGTGTAGTGTATTTTGTCCGAGTCGGTTTGCCGTACTTTGACGTCATCGGCAGTCAAAGGACCCCGAGCCGATCTTGCACCCGAGCAGATCCTGTACCGACACCGGTACGTTTGAACGTGCCCATGCCCGCGCCCTATAACCCGGTGCGCCCTATGGTCGTGAAAATACGGTATCTGATTAGAAGGCTACTTGAGTACTGAGTATCATCTGGTCTAATATTTTTAAAATGATGACATCAAACAGACAAAAAATTTTGAAGTTATGGGCAAATATTGGTATTTTAAAGACTAAAGGGGAAAAATGTAAACAAATAAACAACATAATTACAAAATAACACGTTTTAGGCAAAATTTAGACACAAACTGAGGACAATATTTTCCTGACATACAGGGTTTATTTAGTTGTCTGAAAATGTAACACGTTTAAAAAAATACCGCGATAATACCGTTTTCATTTTGGTTACGATAACCGCGAGGCTACATTTTCACACCGTGACGACCCTACATCACACCATCTTCAACTTGATTCAGGACACGTGCACAAAACATGTCAATTCATTTTGAAATGTTTCAGTGTGGGAAAAGTTGCTGCACACGTGTTATTGAGGAAATCTACGTGTGTTTCAACAGAAGCATAGTTGGCACTTTTATGACCTTCTTTAGCTTAAAATAGTCTCTAAATTGAGATATTTTGGATGTTCTTTAGCCTGGCACGCCAGACTAAATCCATAATATTATTTAATGTTCCATTGCCTGTCGTGGGGCGGGTTCTACCGTTGTCTTTCAAACAATCATTGCACCCTACTGGACAACGAACAACGTGGAGTACTCACCGCAACCTCTGTAAACAAGGATGTCTGCCGTTGAAGGCGGCAAAAATACATCCTTTTTCTAAATAAAAGACTAAAACACATCTGCCAGAATGCTGCTAGGAGGCCTCAGAAGTTCCGGTGGAGCGTTCCCACACCAAACATTACAAGGCAAGAATTTGGTCTAGTTCACTAGGCTAGACGATCTTAACTTATTTCTTCGTCTAATAGTCTGGTACATGAATCAATGCAATTTTGAAAAACAGTGACCACTGAGCTGCTACATGGAATAAAGGAATGAGTGAATTAGGGGTGGACCGATTATATTGGTTGGCCAATGTTTAGTTTTTTATTCATCGGCTGTTTTTTCTTAGTAAAGCTGATTTAAAGTCAGGCACATCTATAGTCACCCTGGTGCTGTTGCAGAATTTAATTCAAATTTTTTCCCCAACATTCACTAATAACATCTGCATAATAAATACTCTAAATCAGGGGTGCCCAATCCTGGTCCTGGAGGGCCGGTGTCGGTACAAGATCGGCTCGGGGTCCTTCGACTGCCGATGACGTCAAAGTACGGCAAACCCACTCGGACAAAATACAGTACACATCTATACTGTTGGAAAGAATTTAGCAGTTTCCTTATTAAAATAATGTTTCTTAAGACGTAAGTTTGTGTTTATAATGGTATTTGTAAAATAAAACACTATATTGTAGTCATGATGTTGAACTCCTCTTTGAGCACATCCCTTGAAGAATCATAGGTATTAGCAACACCTGTGAAATTGTATTTGCAGGAAAGAAGTGTGTCCCATTTATTGAAGTATTTTGTGTTTAGAGTTTTTGACGTCTTGTCCATGCGTAGTTCATTACGCTCATAGCTGCTAGCCAAAACTCTGGAGTTAAAAGTTTTCTGGCTTTACTAAAATACCTGTCTGTACTTATTTGATTGATGGTATTTTTACTTTCTATTAGACTCCAAATGTAATCATTTGGCACGTTTCTAATTCATAATTTGATCATGTAATCGGCGATATTAGCATTAGCATTCCTATGGGTTTTTCCATGTATATTAGCATTGCGCTAACCACTCGCTGCCAAATTGCAGCCTTTGCGATTAGAAAATCTCCTTTTGTCACATCGCAATTTAATTACACATGCAGTTAATCGTTCAGCCCTAATATACATGCAGCTCTATGCTCAAAGTGTATTTTCAAAGAGGTAATGATGGATTTCTTTGTAAAAGTTGTCCATCTTTCCAACAGAAAGATTTGCCTGGACCAACGTAACGTGATAACAACGTAACGTGATTACGTAATTCCGTAAGGTTCATGTGCAGCCAATCAACTACTTAGACGTCATCGGCAGTCGACGGACCCTGAGCCAATTTTGCACCCGAGCAGATCCTGTGCCGACACCGGTATCCAACAGGTTTTGTGGTTTTTCTGCTCCTACAGACTTGATTCAGTGGTTGAAACACCTGTGCAGCAGCTCATCAGGCGCTGCAAAAGACCGCTAATTAGCTGCTGATTGAAATCAGGAGTATTGAAACAGAGTTCAAACTAAAACATGCAGGATACCGGCCCTCCAGGACCAGGATTGGTCTAAATTAACTTTATTTAGGTGTCTGACTGACATTAAAAATTGCAAAAAGTGTAAGAAAGTTTGTTTAAAATGGTATATATCCAGTCCATATACTGTGGCCACACCATTGCAGAACATGTGTGCGTGTGTGTGTTTGCGCATTTAATGTTTACCTATTTGCTGTGGATCCCTCAGGTCAAAGAAGTTCAGGAAGCACTGGTAACCCATCTGCTTGTCGGTGGAGAACATGATGATGTTGCCGCTGAAGTCGAACCCACACGTCCTGACGGCAGAGTTGGTGTTGAGCAGAGCCAGCTGTTTACCTGTGAAAACACATTAAAGATGTCATTTAGACAGCATGATGTCAGGTTTACAAACTATCCCAATACCCTAAAAATCATGTCCACCTCTTTGGAAAAGCACATTGTTAAGGTTTACTTACCAGTCTCACAGTCCCACAGCCTGCAGCTGTTGTCTGCTGATCCTGTTAACACGTTCTTTGTGTCCCCTGAGACAACTAGTTAAGATGCCTAACTTCACTGACAGACACCCCTAGCTTACATTAGGCAGAGGTGCAAAGGATACAGTCACAGTCAACACACCACACAGCTCCGGTGTGTCCATTGTAGGTCCCGAGCCTCTCTCCGTTCACAGAGTACCACGCGTTGGCAACCTGGATAGCAGCAGAACAGCAGGGATGAGTTTGGCTGCTCCCAAACGTCGTGTTGAATGATCCGACAGAAGAGCGAGTGTGTACCAACTCACTGTATCTTTAGCCACCGAGAAGAGCAGATCTCCTTCTCTGTTGTATTTGATTTGTGTGATGGACCTCTCGTGGCCCTGGAGCAAAATGGGTTTCTAGAAACACCGATAACGGTTCAGATTAAGCTAGCATTTACACATGACTGTTTTAATTGAAAAAAGAAAGAATAACGTAGCTTTGACTTGCCTAGGCGTAAAGCACCAACACTATACGAGTCACAGAAATCTCTTTCATAGCTTAGCTAACTCAAGACTTCTGCCAAAATGAATATGTACATTAGCTAACGTGAAAAGCTATAGCTAGCCACAACAGACAAAGTAAAACCCCAAACTACAGCGACAAGCTAAAGAACAAAAACTGAAAACCGCCAGGTAAACATTGCCTTGTAAATAAATATACCAACCATTGTCGTCAGCTAGGTGTTTCCAGATGCTTTAGTCAATTTGCTGCGCCTCACAATGGGAGAAAAGTTAAACCCTCATGTGTCAGACACCGGAGCTGTGGCGGAAGAGAAGGCTTCCATTTTCTTCTTCGATGGTATTAACCGCAGATGGACGACCTGCCGCCCCCTCCTGGACAAATGTGGTATGAAGGACTTTCTGGAATCTAGAAAATAAAGTAATTTGATCCCAAACTTGTGCTCGTTTCAGTCCTGCTCCTTATCAGCTCATTTGTGAATATTTAATCCCGAATACTGCTACATACATGATATTTATCAACATAATGTATGATAACATGCCACCCTCCTGTATAAGTTGTAAATCATTTTGCATTTCTGTCAGTCACGAAACCACTCCTTCCTCACCAGTTTCTTTTATTACGTTTAGTTTCTGTCACTTAAATTTACTTTTCTGACAGTGATTTTATTGGATTCTTTTTGAAGGTCATCAAATACAGTATTTAAAAAGAAAAATTAGTCCTGTGCCCTTCATTCTGGAAATATGGTGACACAAAATCTCAAAAATCACAATAAATTATCTCCATAGTTCTCAAAATTCTCATTATGACACAAATAATTCACTGTAAAAAATAATCTGCCAGAAAATCAGACATACTCTAATTTTATTTAAAATCAGGGCCAGAAAATAACATACTGCAAAAGATAAACTACAACAGGGAGACATCTTTGGTTTATATGAAAAGTAAACAGTACAGTGAATACATCCTATGGTAGACTGAAAAACATTTGCATTTCTGTTTCGGATGGCATTGCTTTGTCGAAACTACATATGTAGTGCACAGGGGAAACAGGCGTGTGTTTGGAGGAAACCAAATCAAATTAGACTTCTCCTCTCAGTTTTCTCACTTGGCTCAGATCAATGCACATTTCAAAAGCACCCAATGTAAAAGTATCAACCCCTTGGAAGAAAAAGGCCTTAAACTGTGAGATATGTCGTCCCCGACACATTTATGCAGAACAGTGGATATGATGAGATTACATTCTCAGCTAAGTGCTCGTGGGTCGAGGCCACAGAATAAAACCAAGATGCAAGCGTTGCATAGAGGAACTTTGACATTCTTTAGAATAAACCTGACCAGAAGCCTTTGCCGTTCCCAGGACCATCACAGATATAAACAGGTACATCCCACACACACACGGAACAAAGATGGAGTTAAATGAGATAAAAGTGCTAATACTAATAACTAAACTGGTAATGTGCAACATAACCCAGGAGAGGTAAGGATGACAAATTTGGAGTAAAATGAATGAAAATGATCAGCTTAAATGAAAATATCCTTTATTTTAACCCCCGATATCAGTGACTGTATGATTTCAACAATAAATACAGACTCACATTTAAACACTACACAAATGAATAAGAGTTCAAACGTTTTAGTTCTAAAACGTTCTTTAATAATCCAGGATTTACTCTGCCAAAAAAAATCATAATAAAAAAAGGATAAAAGGCTGGACTGAAAAGCTTCCCTCAACAGTCCCACACAGCTCTTACTTAAAGGAAGGAATGGTAGAGATGGAAGAAAACAACACTTAAGACACACACACACACACACACACACCTGTGGTAAACCTGCTTAGGTGGTGTCCTCCCACACAGCTCAGTAAAGCCTTCAGCAACAACTCTAGTTATTGTAATAAAATGATCTGAACTAGCTTAGTTTCAGCTGGAGAGGATGGGGTGAAGGAAGCCCGTCTGCAGATGACGCTGGGAGGACACACGTTAACCCTTCTGTTGGACTCATCTGGTGTAAATCTGATTCCAGCTCAGCGTTGAACATCAGCTGCTCCAGCGGCCTGTAGGCTGGTGGTTGGACGTTGAAAGGGAGGAGGAGACGAAGCAGTCCTGCTTTATTCCTGTGCAGGGACAAGAACAGGGACAGGTGGGGAGTTTGCCTCTTCTGGGAGTGCAACTGTGTCCAGCTGTGGCTCACAGTGGCAAGGTGGGGAGTCAGAGGAGCTGTCTGGTACAGGACAGGTGCTGGCCTCCAGCGGACAGTCCGTGGGAGGCGGGGAGGGGGAGTCAGTCCCTGGGTCAGAGGTGTGGGGTCCTGCGGCCCCACCGAGGTTCTGGACCTTCTTCTTTAGCTCGTTTCGCTCCACCTTAAGTGCCCGCCTCAGCTTCTCGAGCCGCTGGACTTTACCCTGCAACGCGTCGAAGTCCCGATCTCGCACAGATTTCTGGGAATAGAAACAGAAGCTTGGGACTCAATCACACGTGAAACAACAGTTCGGAAGGCGCTAGCGTCAGAACGTCGTGATGCGTGGTCAACAGCTGTGGCTTTTTAAATAACCAGCTACTAAAGTCTCAAAGTTTTCCAACAAAGTGGAACTGAATCTAAACAGCTGGGAACAGCAGTGGGTGATCATGCAGTGACCCCTGACCTATTGTTGCCATGTCAACCAAATGGTTAAGGAAAGGGTGAAGATGGCAAAAGCCTTCACGGAGTCTACAGTCGTGGTCAGATCCTTGTTTAACGCACATCATTGGCATGAAGAGAAGCGCAGCTGTCTGAGGTGTGATCTTATCCCTACTTACTAAAGAAAGAACCCCACAAGTTCTTGTTCCGACGGAAACATTTAGCTTAAATGAAAACCACAACAGTGGGCACCGCAGGGAAGCAAAGGCAAGGCTTCTGTTGAACATTTAACCGTGTTTATTACGGGCCGTTTATACGTCTCTACCAAACTACAAATACAAAGTTAAACAAAAAGAAAAATATAAAATTATCTTCCAGCAAACACACGTGCTGCGCGTGTCCATAAAAAAAATCTGTTTCGGTCTTCTACTGGGTTCGCAAATCAGTCCGTGTGTCATGACGTCACACGCCCAACCCTGTCGGCAAAGTGGCCCGACCTTACTCTGAACACTCTAGATCTGTGAGAACCAAATCCAAACTCCAGGAGCTGCTTTACCTCCTCAGCCATCTCCAGCAGCGCCTTGTTGCTGCTCTCCCACCTCGAGCGATACATCGTCGTCTCCTTCTCCAGCTTCTTAATCTTTTTAGTCATCTGTGAACCCAAAGCAAGCACGGCTCCTGTTTGAGCAGGTAGACCCAACAGAATTATCCACGTTCTCCTCACAACCACCCACCTTCTCCATCTCCTGTTTGAAGGTGGTGAAGACCTCGTTACTCTTAGACAGCGTGGTCTGGAACTCCTCAAACCTCTCGGTGTACAGAGACAGCTGGGAGGTAAAACAGCAGAAGTGAGACGACAGCTGCTTTGCAGAGACTCTGAAGAGTGAGCTTAAGAGAGACCTGCTGTTTGAGGTGGACCTCCTGCTGCTTCATTAGCTCACACATCCTCTGAGACTCCACAGCTTCCTTCAGAAGCTAAAGAGTTACAACAAACTGGATGTTAGTCTTATGCGAAACTACCAGAGACATCAGACGCAGAACCATACAAACAGAAACTCACAAAGTCTTTCTCTCTGTCGTGGCGCTCCTCCGACTCCTTCAGCAGCTCCTGCGCCTGATGCAGTTTGGCATCCACCAGCTGTTGCTGCAGGTCTTTGTGCTTCACCATCTTGTCTATGTGCTGCCAGGGTGACATGAGATGGAGGTCAACACACATCCACACGAGGAGCCAAACAGAAAGGAGCTAGGCGGCCTGCTGACCTCCTCCCGTAGTTTGTATTGCTCGTAGAGCTTCTTGAGTTTCTCTGCCAGCTCAGCGTTTTCTTGGCGGAGGCTGGCATTCCTCTCGTTGTGCTGTTCCATCTGAGCCTGGATGTCGTTCAGCGTCGACTGGAAATGAGACGTCACCTCCTTCCGTTTCTCCTCCTCCAGCCGCGTTCTCTGGACTCCTTCTTCCTGCAGAGGTGAGAACCAACTTAAAAAAGGGAAGAATGCTTAAAAAGCTGCTGCAGACATGAAAACGTAAACATGACACGCAGCAGCTGCACCTGCACAGAGGTGGAGCACTCGCTACCTTGAGGGTGCGGTTGTGTCTCTGCAGTTCCCTGCAGAGACTCTCCAGTTTGCTGCGGGCCAAGATGGCTTTGCTGTGTTCGTTCCTCAGGTTGTCCTTCTCCTGCACCAGCTGACTCTGCTTCTTCTGCAGCACCCTCATCTGTTTCTGAGAGTTACGATGCTCTTCCAGCTGAGAACATTACACATGCGGTCAAACATGGCTTCTTCCTTTAGAACAGCGAGGATCACGTACAAGATGGTACAAGTTGTGGTGAACCTGCTGTCAGTTGCACTTGACAGCAGAAATGCAGCACGGAGACGCACACAGGACAGAAGCGTACTCACCAGGTCGGCGTACTTCTTGCAGAGACCTGCCAGCTTTTCCTCCGGCGTGCTTAGCGTGTTTAACGTCTGCATGAGAACGGTGATCTCTTTGCCTGATTGGATCAAGACAACAGAAGCTGTTAGGTGAAGGAAAATAACGGGCCTACAGAACATTTAACACAGTTCAGTTCCTCACCCAGGCCCTTCACTTTCTTCTTGTCTTGACTCTTCTTCTGCTCTTTCTCAGCACCGCTGTGACCCCCGTTGACTTTTTCTGCCTTTGGGTTGTCTCCATCCTTCTCACACATCAGCCCGTTGAAAACTGGGCTGTGAGACTGACCGTTGAGCAAGGCACTGGCTTCGTCTGAAATGGTTTCACTGCAGTACGTGCTGAGGATGTCCTCCAGCTGCCGGCTCAGCTCCTCAGCCATGTCGCGCTGGGACAGGGGCGCTGCTGCAGCCGGGGGCGCTAACGCTGACCCAGGCAGAGTTTCTACCAGAAAAACATTCAAATAGGATTTCAGAAACTTCCTGGAACACGTTGCATGAAAGGGGATTTAGTTTGTGACTAAAAAACTTACTATTATGGCTTATGAGGTGGACTTCAGTCCTCCGCTGCTGTTTATTCTCTGCTGTCGCCCACCGAACTACAATTCCAACTTTCTATCGGAATTTTCTGATCTTTTAACAGACTTTCTTCCAAAATATGACCGTGGGATTATGCTTGGTGATTTTAATATACATGTTTGCTGCCCTGACAAACCTCTTGTTGGTGGCTTTTTAGACATTTTAGATTGTTTTGGTCTCCAGCAACAGGTCCAGTCACCCACCCATTCAGGATCGCACGTTTTAGACTTGGTTTTGTCATTTGGGATCTGTATCTCGGATCTGACTTTTGACTCTGCATGTATCTCTGATCATTCTATTATTATTTTTAATATCTGTGGCTTGACACCTCCATCCACTAGGCAACATAATCAACACCTCACAAGAATAATTTCCCCTTTTCACCACCAATCTACTAGCATCTAGCCTAGCTGTGACTCTATGCACTTCCCAACCTGATTCCACCTGTGTAGGAGCTGCTGACCTCTTTCAACTCTACCTGCTCAACTGTTTTAAATGCAGTCGCTCCTCTAAGATCCAGGCATAAAAAACTGTGGCAGACCCTTGGCTCAATGAGGAGACTCGTGCCCTAAGACGCCAATGTAGGGTCTGCGAACGCCGGTGGCGGAAGGACAAGCTGCAAATCTCCTACCAGTCATTCAAGGATCCTTTGACCCGCTATCAGAAAGCTGTCCGCACAGCTAGAAACAGATATTTTGCAAATATAATCACTAGGCATAAAAACGACCAGAAGAAACTGTACAGTGTCCTCACCTCTGTACTATCGCTTAGAGAATCTCCCAACTCTTGTCCCTCTACAGGGGCTCTTTGCAATGAGTTTCAAAACTTTTTCCTGCATAAAATCCAGGAAATTAGAACAGCTTCTCTTACTCAGGCTGGGTTACCTGTGTGGAACCTCACTGTCCGCCCTCATTCTCTTGCTTTGCTCATGTGACACCCTCTTCCCTGGTTGATCTAATCTTGGCTATGAAGCCCTCAGGCTCTCCAGAGGACAGCCTTCCTCCAAGACTGCTGCGCGATGTCCTTCCAGCGGTGGCCCCTGCTGTTGTGTCAATTCCAGCTTCTCCTCTGGTGTGTTTCCAGCTGCTTTTAAAAATGCCGTTGTTCAGCCGCTACTGAAGAAACCAGGCCTTGACCAGTCTGACTGTGCCAGTTATCGCCCAATCTCAAAACTTCCATTCATCTCAAAAGTAGTTGAGAAACTGGCTCTCACGCAGCTTACTTCTCACCTAGATGACAGTGGGCTTCTTGACCCATTCCAGTCAGGTTTTAGACGTAATTACAGCACAGAGTCTGCACACATTCAGGTACTCAATGACATCCTGATTCTGACTGACTCTGGCTCCCATGTGCGGTTACTCTTACTCGACCTGACCGCAGCATCCTACTTCACAGACTCCAATTTTGGGTGGGTGTGACCGGTACTGCCCTGGAATGGTTTAAGTCGTACCTTAATGGTCGGTGTTTTAGTGTTCATGTTAGAGACTGCTCTTCTCCCAATGTCCCACTTCCATGGGGAGTACCACAGGGCTCCATCCTGGGTCCTCTCCTCTTTTCAATTTACATACTAGCACTTGGTAAGATTTTAGCAAGTCTCGTCGGGGTTAACTACCACTTTTATGCAGATGATTGCCAGATCTACCTTCAAATCAACCAACAGCACTCATTTTCTATAATGTCAGAATGCCTCTCCCAGGTCAGATCCTGGCTTTCTCAAAACTGCCTACGGTTAAATGACAGCAAATCAGATGCCATACTTTTTAGCCCCACTAACATGAATGGTGCTTTAGATGTCTCAACTCTCCCACTCAATCTCAAATCAGGTGCCACTAGCCTAGGTGTGACACTGGACTCTGACCTTTCAATGTCTTCACAAGTCAACGCTACTGTCAAGTCCTGCTTTTTCCAACTCCGCCGCATCACTCGTCTTAAGTCAATCCTCAAACGCCCGCATCTTGAGTCAGTCATTCATGCTTTCATTACTTCACGTCTGGATTACGCAAATTCTGTCCTGATTGGGATTAATGCTTCAGCCTTAAGCAAACTGCAGAAGGTTCAAAATGCCGCGGCCAGATTTTTAACCAACACCGACAGACGCATGCACATCACACCCATCCTCGCAGATTTACACTGGCTCCCAGTCTAATTTAGGATTAACTTCAAGGTCCTGTTATATGTTTACAAGGCTTTGTACTGCCCATCCCCATCCTATCTGATGGACCTGCTGACCCCATATGTTCCCACCCGTGCCCTTCGGTCAGCAGATCATCTGCTGCTTGTTGTTCCGAAGGTTTGGTACAAATCACGGGGGGAGCGTGCCTTCTCTTATTCAGCCCAAAACTCTGGAACTCCCTGCCCCTCCGTGTGCGTCTGGCTCCCTCTGTTAGCAGTTTCAAGTCGGCCCTGAAAACGCACTTCTTTAGCATTGCCTTGCCTCCGTGACACTTTTCATGACAATCTAGCACCGGATTTGAGTTTTTAATTCCATTTTTATGATTTAGTTGCTCACTTTTGGCACCTCGCACCATCTGGTATTTTATTTCGGTTTATTTGGGACATTTCAAATGTTTTTATTATTCGTCGCATTATTTTATTTTTATAGTGCTGTTAACTGTTCTATTTTATGGTTTTTAGTAGGAATTTTTATCTCCGACTATTTATGCTTTGTTCTTATGTTTTTTGCCTGTTCTTATTGTGGTTCTTGGTCAAGCATTTGGCTTTTTTTATGTACAGCACTTTGGTTAGCTGCCATGCTATTTTGAAATGGTGCTTTATAAATAAATAAATATGGTATGGTATGGTATGTGTCCCACACAGTCACGCGGAAAACTGTTGGGATTCATTTGTTTATGATGTGCCTTCTAAAAGGAATCGCACTTGAGGCATTAAAACAATTATCACAATATCATCAAGGACGTGATGGCCTACTTTTATTTAAATGTTGAAGTAAGTTTGTTCTTGACACAACGTTACAGTAATGAGAAAATACCCCAAAACTAATTTATTATGGATCTCTTAACCTTAAAAACTCTTGTTTATTAAACTGTGTGATTGTGTTTAATGACATCAGTGCATAAAATAACTTGTCGGCAGCATCAGGACATATAACAATAAAAATGACATAATCTAGATATGTATGGATTGAGTACACGTGAAGAATGAAGACCATTTTATTGTACAAGTAAAGCTTTGATTGCATCAATAAAAGTTTGACTTCTAGTATGTTAATCTTGAAACCAGATGACATCAGGTATTACTGACAAGATTCTCCACTTCAGTCTGATGACAACCAAACCATTAATTAGGTTTGTGCTGTTTCATCTAATTTGTTCTAAAACTGAGAATTCACACAGTGTGACGGACGAGTAAGAAAGTCAAACCAAAGGCAGTTCACCTCCGCTTTCCCCCTGCTGTTCCTGTGGTGGAGGGCCAGCCTGTGGCTCCATCTCTCTGGGGCTGCTGCCTTCAGCAGGTGCAGGTGGAAGTGGAGCGTCCGTGTCTCCAGCTGCAGGTGGAGGAGCCTCGCTGCCCGGGCTGGTAGACTCTTCCGTGTCTTGATTTTTCATGTTTAGCTCTTTGAATAAAAGACGAAACTAACGCTGAGTCTAAATAAGGCTTTGACAATAAAATACACCAACTGTTCAGACGATAAAGTTCTTTAAAATCACGCATAAAATCGAAAATATTAGCACGTTTCTGGATACATAGACATGGCGTTTATGTACAAAACGGAAAACAAATGTGTACTTTCACTTCGGACCATTTTCAGTTTCCATTAGCTTCCAGATTACATTAGCTGGCACAGGCTAGCCCTCGTTAGCAGTTACGCACGCAGCTAAAATTGTCTTGAACTACTTTCACCCAACCGGTGTTACTTTGTACCATAAAAGAAAAAACAGAAAACTACTAAAGCTATGGCGACGCGAAACGTTACCTCATTCCCCTGACTCTACGGTTAACACAGACTTGTTTACCTGAAGACTCCAGGAGGAAACGGCTAATTTTTCTGAGCTGCAGGTTTCTTGAACAGCGTGTAGCTGACTGGCTTAGAAAAAAAAAACAACTTCCGGTCATAACTTTGATTCTTCTTCTTTGACTTTTCAATGGTGGTTTCAAATGGTGATATGGTGCATTACCGCCACCAACTTCTTTCTGCTATGTAAAAAAAAATACTAGCAAGAAAGTGATAAAACTGGTAAAAACCAATTAAACATTTATTGTCATTGCAGAACAGCTGTCTTGTAAATTAGTAAGACTATGGTTTACATGTGGCCTATGCTAATATAAAATTTAAGGTTTAATAATAGTAAACAGCAAGTTCACCTACTAACAAAAATGCATTTTATTTAGAAAAAATTACAGCAAGTGTTTGTACTAACTACTGAAATTTTATAAATGTAGTTCCCTCTTCCTCCCTGGGCTGCCACCTTACCGTGGTGGAGGGGTTTGAGTGTCCCAATGATCCTAGGAGCTAAATGAGGCTTTATGCCTCTGGTAGGGTTACCCATGGCAAACAGGTCCTAGGTGAGGGATCGGACAAAGAGCAGCCCAAAGACCTCTTATGATGAATAAAATAAATGGAAACCGTGTTCCCTCGCCCGGACGTGGGTCACTGGGGCCCCCCTCTGGAGCCAAGCCTAGAGGTGGGCCACGTAGGCGAGCGCCTGCTGGCCGGGTTTTCACCCATGGAGCCCGGCCGGGCACAGCCCGATGAGGAAACGTGGGTTCCCCTTCCCATGGGCTCACCACTCGTGGGAGGGGCCAAAGGGGTCAGGTGCAGTGTGTGACGGGTGGCAGACGAGGGCTGGGACCTTGGCGGTCTGATCCCCGGCTACAGAAGCTGGCTCTTGGCACAAGGAATGTCACCTCTGGTGGGGAAGGAGCCTGAGTTGGTGTGTGAGGTTGAGAGATTCCGACTAGCTATAGTCTGACTCACCTCAACGTATGGCTCTGGCTCTGGAACCAGTTTCCTTGAGAGGGGCTGGGCACTCTACCACTCTGGAGTTGCTCCCACTGAGAGGCGCCGAGCAGGGGTGGGCATACTAGTTGCCCCCATCTTGGTGCCTGTACGTTGGGGTTTACCCCGGTGACTGAGAGGGTAGCCTCCCTCCGCCTACGTGTGGGGGGACGGGTTCTGACTGTGGTCTGTGCTTATGCACCAAACTACAGTTTAGACTACCCACCCTTTTTGGAGACCTTGGAGGGGGTGCTGGAGAGTGCTCCTTCCGGTGACTCCCTCGTTCTGCTGGGGGACTTTAACGCTCATGTGGGCAACGACAGTGAGACCTGGAGAGGTGTGGTTGGGAGGAACAGCCCCCCTGATCTGAATTCGAGTGGTGTTTTGTTATTAGACTTCTGTGGATTGTCCATAATGAACACCATGTTCAGACATAAAGGTGTCCATATGTGCTCTTGGCACAGGATACCTTAGGCCGCAGCTCGATGATCGACTTTGTTGTTGTTTCATCTGACTCGGGTGAAGAGAGGGGCCGAGCTGTCTACTGACCACTACCTGGTGGTGAGTTGGCTCAGATGGTGGGGGAGGATGCCGGTAAGACTAGGCAGGCCAAAACGTATTGCAAGGGTCTGCTGGGAACGCCTGTCAGAAGGAGCTTCAATTCCCACCTCCTAACTTCCAAAATGTTCCGGGGGAGGCGGGGGACCTTGAGTCTGAATGGACCCTGTTCCGTGCTTCCATTGTTAAGGCGGCCAACTAGAGCTGTGGTCGCAGGATCGTCGGTGCCTGTCGTAGTGGCAACCCCCGAACCCGCTGGTGGACACCAGGCACCAAGGCAAAAACCCGGGTGTGGGAGGAGTTCGGTGAGACCATGGAGCAAGACTTCCGTACAGCTTCGAGGAGATTCTGGTACACCATCCGGCGCCTCAGGGGTTGAAAACAGCGCACTACCAACACTATTTATAGTGGGGACGGTGTGCTGCTGACCTCTACTCAGGACGTTGTGGATCAGTGGGCAGAATACTTCGAAGACCTCCTCAATCCCACCGACACGTCTTCCAGCGAGGAAGCAGAGTCTGGGGACTTTGAGTTGGGCTCTCAAATCTCTGGTGCTGAGGTCACTGAGGTGGTTAAAAGGCTCCTCTGTGGCAAGGCCCCAGGGGTGGATGAGATCCGCTCCGAGTTCCTTAAGGCTCTGGATGTTGTGGGGCTATGTTGGCTGATATCGTGTGGACATCGGGGGCAGTTCCACTGGACTGGCAGACTGGGGTGGTGGTTCCCTTATTTAAAAATGGGGACCGCAGGGTGTGTTCCAACTACAGGAGGATCACACTCCTGAGCCTTCCTGCTAAGGTCTATTCAGGGGTTCTGGAGAGGAGGGTCCGTCGGATTGTTGATCCTCAGATTCAGGAGGAGCAATGTGGTTTTCGTTCTGGCCGTGGAACACTGGACCAGCTCTATACCCTTAGGGGGGTCCTGGAGGATGCGTGGGAATTTGCCCAACCAGTCTACATGTGTTTTGTGGATTTGGAGAAGGCGTTTGACTGCGTCCCTCGGGAGGCCCTGTGGGGGTCCTTCGGGAGTATGGGGTACCAGGCCCTCTAATACAGGCTGTTAGGTCCCTGTATGACCGGTGTCAGAGCTTGGTCCGCATTACCGGCAGTAAGTCGGGCTCGTTCCCAGTGAGAGTTGGACTCCGCCAAGGCTGCCCTTTGTCACCCATTCCGTTCATAACCTTTATGGACATGATTTCTAGGCGCAGCCAAGGTGTTGAGGGCATCCGTTTTGGTGGCCTGAGGATCAAGTTTCTGCTTTCTGCAGATGATGTGGTCCTGTTGGCTTTATCAGAACGTGATCTTCAGCTTTCGCTGGAGCGGTTTGCAGCCAAGTGTGAAGCAGCTGGGATGAGAATCAGCTCCTCTAAATCTGAGACAATGGTCTTGATTCGGAAAAGGGTAGAATGCCTTCTTCGGGCCAGGGATGAGGTCCTGCCCCAAGTGGAGGAGTTTAAGTATCTTGGGGTCTTGTTCACGAGTGAGGGAGAACTGGAGTGTGAGATCGACAGGCGGATTGGTGTGCATCTGCAGTGATGCGGGCGTTGTACCAGTCTGTCCAACACATTCTCACACCCAAGGCGTCAAAATATGCCTCTTCCCCTCAATATTAATATTCCCATCCATCATCACCTGTTTATCCAGGGCCAGGTTGCTTGGGCAGCAGCCTATGCGGAGAGGCCCAGACTTCCCTCTTCCCAGTTACTTGGGCCAGCTCCTCCAGGCGAATCCCAAGGCATTCCCTGGCCAGACGAGAAACACCTTGAAACGTCCCTCCAGTGTGTCCTGGGTTTTCCTTTGGGTCTCCTACCAGTTGGACGCACGCGGAAAACCTCACCAGGGAGGCATCCTAAAGATGCCCGAGCCACCTCATCTGGCTCTTTTTGAAGTGGAGCAGCAGGTTCATTCCAAGCCGCTCCCGGATGACCGAGCTTCTCACCCGATCTTTAAGGGAAAGCCCAGACACCCTGTGGGGAAAAAAAACCCCTTATTTTGACCACTTGTGTCCGCCATCTCATTCTTTCGGTTGCTACCCAAAGCTTGTAATCATAGGTGAGGGTAGGAAGGTAGATCGACCTGACAAATCGAGAGCTTCAGGACCTAATCCTTGACCAGAAGACGTTCTACCCTTTTACGACGCAAGCCTGTATTAGAGGGCCTGGTACCCCATACTCCCAGAATGTCCCCCACAGATCCGACCAAGGGACGGTCAAACAACTTCTTCAAATCAACGAAACACGTAGATTGGTTGGGCAAACTCCCATGCCCCCTAAGGGTATAGAACTGGTCCAGTGTTTGACAACCAGAATAAAAACCACATGGCTCCTCCTGAATCAGAGCTTCGATGGACACTCCTTTTCCAGAACCCTTGAAGAGACTACGAGGGAGGCTCAGTAGTGAGATCCCCCTTTTTAAATAGGGGGACCACTACCCTGGTCTGCCAATTCAGCAAAACTGCCCCAGATGTCCATGTAATATTGTAGTCAACTAACAAAACCCCACAACATCCAGAACCTTAAGGGAGTCCAGACAGATCTCATCCACCCCTGGGGCTTTGCCACCGAGGAGCTTTTTGACCATCCAAAGTCTCCAGATTCTGCTACTTCACTGAAGAAATGCTGATGGGATTGAAGAGGTCTTTGAAATATTCTGCCCACCAATCCACTATACCCCAAGGAGCCATTCACGATTTTACAAACCATGGCTGTTTGCAGGATGATTTGATCAATTTAATAACTTAATTCTGTCACAGGACTATAGCCTTGGTTTGAAAGGGAGAACATCAATTTACCAAATGCTGAAGTTTGTGTTGCTGCATGAGGGAGATAACTGTGATACTCTAATATTTTACAAAAATTTAACACAGCTGATAGGGTTCCCTTCTTCTCACATCGGCGCTGGTGCTCGTTTTTGGGTTGTAGGATTTGAAAATAAACTCCTGCACAAAAGGGTTGAAACATAACTTTATTTGTTTTTTAACAGTATTTTCTCTGAACATTTTAAAACTCCATACTTTTTCTTTACATTTCTAATATCGAAGTTTTTTTTTCTTCCAAATGTTTATGTTTGTGTGTCATGTTAAGCTGAAGTGTTAGTTTCTCATCACTCATTCATACCGTCGGTAAAGTCAAGTCAAGTCACAGTAGAAAAGTGGATCGTATGAAGGGTATGATGATGGGGGGGGGGGGGGGGGGGGCATTAACAAGTTAAGAGAAAATAAATACGAAGTAGAAGAAATGAAAGGACCAGATAAGAAAATAAACAAGGACTGGTTAGAGACGGGATAGAAACAGGAGCACTGTAAACATGTAGCATAGACGACGTCAGACCGAGCCCAGTGCAGCGTTAGAACCACGATAAAGACACCAACAGCGTCCAGGACGGAAGACGGGTCAGATTTGAGATCATTCCAGATGTCCTAATGACAACAAAGGTCATTAAGCCTGACTAGGACAAACTTTCAATCTCAACAAACATCCCAAAATAACATAGCCCAGGATATCCTGATCAGGAACAAAAGATCAAGAGAAGCAGAAAAGGCTTGCATCCTTACCATGTTTGTTTTTAAATATAACCTGTGACAAGTTCCACTGAGGCTTTGTCTCCACTTCTCAGAAGTGATTAGAATTACATCTGAATCCCTGCCAATGTATCAGAACACAGTTTAGATCATAATACTCTCGATGTACATCACCGCACTACTTATGATGCCAAACGCAAATGAAAGGGTCCCACAGCTGCTTCTTGTCAGTGCGATGTGTCACCTGAGGGTGGGTGGTTAGCTCTGACAAGTGGCCGTTTTTTATTTCTTTTTAAACAGTGTTGCAGTTATCTGGCTTATGCTGCAGATTAGTAAACTAAAAAGTAAAATAAAAATAAAAACACAAATTGAACTCATTTAAATGCTGAAAAGTACCAATCTGAAGCGAAATCTTGATTAGCAACAATCTGTGAAACGGTGATCGTTTAACCAGCCTTTAGTAAACTAAAGGGGTTTGTGCCGTGTTTACGTTCTCATCTGCAACAACGAGACTGATTACAGATCTCATCCATGACAGAAGTGAAATGGAACAAGATTATCTAGAGCATGATCAAGCTACACGGTTCTACGGATTAGCACAGACACAATCACCTCAAAGGCAGGGATCACCTGGAAATAAAGGCGTGTTTATTTTTATCACCTGCCCGACCATCCCCACCCCTCCCAGACACCATCCTCTAGGAGCTCAAAGTAAAGTTTGCCTCTTAAAAAAAAATCTATGGCAAATAATGTAACTTTAAAGATCAGGAAAATAGAGCAGCAATGTTTTTGCACAAACGTGCACATTCAAGTACATAAAGATATAAAGAATTATTCTACAGGTTAAAGACGGAAACGCAGGATCTTTCAGTCTGTTGGTCGGATTGGCACTTTAGTGAGCAGGAGTGCATTTTTCATCTTTTAATATAAATATTATTTCTTGTTGATGCATTTTTTAAAAATATTGCAACCTGTTTTGGAGCTGAAGCAGAGATCTAGCCAGGAAGTCAAAGACGACGTGACCTGTGACATCACCCAGGAGGAGACGTGTTCCGCTGATACCCACCAGACTCTCACGGGCCTCGGCAAGTGTTGTATTATCTAATCACGTCCATAGCTTTTGTTATCGTTTAAATTGGGTGAAATGAATCTAATTCTGCAGTAATCCACAGAGCAGGGGCCTCTCCCTCACAAAGCGCCCGTCAGTCAAAAACCACACAACCAACGCTGACCCACCGAGCCCGGCTCAGAGCTCACTGGGTTCATCTCAACCGTCACTAGTCCTGTAGCTACAAACAACCACGAGTTCTTTCATGCCAAGCATTAATGACTCAGATTTAGTAAAAACAAACTGAAAATCTTCTTCCTCACACCAGAACCAAGGCCGGCTAAAGAAAACTTTTTAAATCAAAACAGAATTTTTCCAGCCTCCAAAACAAAATAAATATCTAATTTTTCCTTCTAGTCACTCATCTGTGGCAGGTGTGTGTGTGTGTGTCTGCTGGTGTTGTATGCATGTGTGCATAAAGACAAAAATATATTAATGCAAATATACCAAAGTTCAGATATACTCTGCTGCTGCTGGACACCTCCGACCTTTCTAAGCCCTCAGACCCACAGGCGTCCATTTACACCAACGCCACAACTGTCCCGGTGCAGCTGTTCGCTCCATTCCTCATAGATATGGTGATATTAGACGCCATAGGCTATTCTACCACTACATAAAACACCACCGTGGTCACTACACTATCACTACTCACACCAGTAAAAGTCACTGCAGCTGCTGCTAGGAACCCCAGAGGCCGTCTGCCTGGTCGGTGATACCCAACGACTGCAGACCATGCACAACCCCTCCATCCACAGCAGGAATCCATCACCACTGTGGGGTTCACACTAGCCACATTATTAAAGACGCTTCTTATGAATAAATTCCACACCTTTAAAGTCTGATCTGATAAATGCAGCTGAAACTAAAACATCGTGGTTTGCAGCTGCTCCGCTCACCCACGCCTACCAGATCACTCCATAATCCATCATCCTATTATCACCACGGCACACATGGACATCAGATGTTGTCACAAATACTCAGACTACTCCCAACTTAAAAGCTAGGGGAGGACCAGATTTAGGCCAATCAGGGAGCTTCTTAGTAAAAAAAAAACACTTCTTAACGAGAGAGACAATCAAGGACTAATAAGTGAAGCAGATAAATAAATGGTGGGGTAAATAAACACGATGGAGGTACCCTCACACACCCTCCTCTGCAGATGATTCAGGAAATGTCCCGCTGAACCGGAAATTGTAACTAAAAAATTATCACTTAAAAAAAAAAATCCACAGTTGCAGCCAGTGACAGAATTTAAGAACCCACACATGGCAGCAGAAATCTGTGTGTGTGTGTGTGTGTGTGTGTGTGTGTGTGTGTGTGTGTGCGTGTGTGTGAGAGAAATGAGGGCACAGTGGCGTGACTCAGGCATAAAGAGCCGAGAGGACAGAGGGGGTGGAGCATAAGAGGACTTATAGCTGGAACCCGTCCATGGGCGCCTCCTGCTGGGGGAAGAGGAACTGCTGGTTGGCCTGGTCCACCTGAGGGGCGAGGCTGCTGTCCTCGTCCTCCACCCCAAAGTAGCGCTCGATCAGGTCAAAGGCCTTCTGGTAGATTTCCTGGTTGTCGTGGCTCTGGAGGAACTCGATCTTGTCTAATCCTAGAAAACAAAACATTATTATTACATTTTGTTTTAAATCAGAGACGAACTTAAATGTCAGAGTTATAAAAGTTAGCACGCTGCTAGGGTCAAGGCAACTTTATTAGTACCCGAAGGTAAATTTGATTTGCCATGTGACATGAGAATTAGCGCCCAGTTACACACACACACACTCACAAAATATACACACATCCATAAAAATATAAAAAGTATAAAAACAATACATGAATAAATAGAGATAAAATCAAGTAAAGTAGCCACGCCAGACTCATTTCTTATTGAGAATCGTTACTGCCTCAGGAATAAAGCTCCTTTTATACCTCTTGGTCCTGCACTTAGGCACAATACATCTCCGTCCTGATGGCAGGAGGGCAAACTGGGCATGCAGTGGGTGGCCCGTGTCCCTAACAATAGCGTTGGCAATTCTGTCTACCTGCCCACTGTACAGTTGTGCCACACTTTTCACTTGTTATCCAAGCAGGCGACCCGACCACTTTTCTATCCTGTTCAGTGTCTCCTTTTGTTTAAGTGGCCAAACCACGAGGCTAAGGAAAAGGATAAAACACTTTCAATAAAAGAACAATACAACATGGACATTATAGTCCTGTCCACATGGAATGAGGCCAGTTTTCTAAGGCAGTACAAACGCTGCTGGCCTTTCTTACCCACAGCATCACAGTTTTCCTCAAAATTCACTTCCCTATCAATAATTGTCCCCAGATATTTATATGATTTCACCTGCTCAATAGTTTGACCTTTAATTATGGAAAGATCATGCTGTTGTTGAGGCTTCCTTCTAAAATCAATGATCATATCTTTTGTTTTAGTTACATTAAGTTGTAGATATGATTCATCACACCAAGAGATAAAATCGTCAAGGACTGGGGTGATAATCAATAAATCAACTAATGGGTGAAAATGAACTCAATTATTTTTCCAGCCTCAATACATCGAGGTTAGGGCATCGATATTTTTAAAATAGATATAATTTTTAAACAAGAGATACAAGATGACTTTATATCTTTATATCGATATTACTGGTCAAACCACTATGCTAGTGATTAGCCGCTATGCTAGCGACATGTTGCTCCGTCTCTAAATGGTTATTACGTGTATTCTCACAAGTTTGCTCAATCTGAGAGCCTCTGGGTAAATGTGTTGCTCTAAACTTTGCATTTGGCCTCCTGGTTTTTAATTATTTGGGGACGTTCAACGCCAGTGGAGTTCTGTTTTTCCATCCTTGTGCGGAGAGACGAGCCAAACCCCTCCCTCCCCTGTGTAATCAGGAAACATCTACGGATAGTCGGAGTGGCCAAATTACCTCAAACATACTGTAAGGGTTTGAACAGTAAACTGTAGGGTTAACGTTTTGTTTTGAATGCGAGCTCAACGGGTGAGAAATGTTCCGGTTCTCTTTTTCCGCTGTGGTTCGCTATGCTAGCTAATACTCCGTTACGAATGATTCTGTTGAAAAAGTCAAGAGTTTGTAAGGCGTGGGTTACGGCGACAGTAGCCCGAACATAATACTCATAAAAAGCGCAACCAGAGACTGAGTCATTACAGTATCATCACTGATGTGAGCCAATACTGTTACATTCCAGCCATGTTTGCCCTGATTACTAATAACTCCATGGTGCATGACCCATGTGACCTGCAGTAGATGCAATTACATGTTTATGTATTTAGCAGACGCTTTTGTCCACAGCGACTTACAAGTGATAATCGGCATGTTGCCCTTGAGGCTAACAACAACAATAATAACAACAACTTGACATCAGTCATGGAGAGGGGGGACGGGTGCAGGGAGGGTGCTAGTTTAGAAGATGCTCTCTGAAGAGCAGGGTCTTCAGGAGTTTCTTGAAAATTGAAAAGGAAGCCCCTGTTCTGGTCGTGCTTGGAAGGTCATTCCACATTTGTGGAACGATGCATGAGAAGAGTCTGGATTGTCCTGAGCGTGGTGTAGGCACTGCTAGCCGACCACCCATCATCACAAATGTAGCTTAACGTGGTAGATTGTTTTTTCTGGACAGTATATGATACGGCCCACCTCTACGAAATTTTAATAATTTTACATTAAATATATAGTTAAAAAGTGCCTGTGGGACATTTGATACACCTCTAGCTCTCAACTGTGTGTGTGTGTGTGTGTGTGTGTGTGACAGAAAGCTGTACCAGAGAATAGGCACTAAAGTTAAAGTTTGACAAGAATAAATACATTTTTATGCATTTAATCTACTGATTTATGTTTATAATTTCTCAAGACAGCTTGAAGTGTGTGAACTCGTAAATTAGGTCTGAAACGATTCCTCGAGTACCTCGAATAATTCGAGTACAAAAAAGCCTCGAGTCAAATTCTCTTCCTTGAGGCTCCGCTTAATTCATGTTTAATTAATTAATTAATTAATTCATGGCTTTGCAATCGCCCGGGGTCATGTTTCACCCGGACCGAAATAAGTGACGCACATACACACTGCACTGAATGCACACGCAAGTAGCGAATGTCACTTAACTTTCTCTTGAGCCATGACGGACAACGTGGATCCCGGTGGAGTGCGAAAAAGACAAAAAGTCAAAAGTGTGGGACCATTTTTCACGTCCAGTGTAAATACTGTAAAATGGATGTAGCCTACCACAACACCACATCCTCCATGCTGCAGCACCTGACCAGGAAACACCCACATGTAACCCCGGGTTTCCACGGGAGCCGTCAGCAGCACGTTACTGCAGCAGCACGTCTTGCTCGCGTAAGCTGCTGCTTGGCCCTTCCCACGAGACGCGAAGCAGCAGGGGAGCAGCTGTCACCGACCGAGCACGAAGTCACACGAGTGACTTCGTCAGTAAACACAACAACAAGCAGGAGAAAACTACAACATGGTTTGTGTTTTATGTTCTGTCCGTTTTATAATCGCCAATACGGACCTGAAAAACAAAGGAGACCGCTAGCTAGGTGATAACTTCTCACGGGGACGCACAGTTAGTAACGTTTTTAAAGTAAAGCAACCGGAAGGCAGTACGTTTCTTTATTCTGAAAATCTCGGCAGCTTCTCTCCATTTCCGCGCCCGATTTCCTGTCTTTCCTTCCCCAAAAATGTCGAACTTGACCCGTTTCAGAGGCGTCGCGCGTAGAAAACAGAACCGGCGCGTAAGGGCCGCGACATGCTGCTCCTGAGACGCGCCGACTCGCGCTGCTGACGGCTCCGGTGGAAAAGGTTCTGTTGACCACAGCGGTCCCTATCAGCAGCTATGACGCGCTGCTGACGGCTCCGGTGGAAAGCCGGGGTAAATGTCACTTCTGCAAGCGGACTCGGAGGTCCGCTGTATATTCTGCGGACCCTGTGCGACTTTTTCGTTTGTAGCTCTCAGTTTCAGCTCACACTGTGTGTCTAGTAGCAACACGCCAGACCTAAAAAGGTGCTAAAAATAGCAGTTTTTACACATCAGACTTTTTATTGTGTTGTTATTGACGTCTGTTGTCCCTCGGGATCGCTGCAGGAGGACACGGGTGTTTAGGAGGAAAACAAAAGAAAGTAAATAAATGTTTAGTGATCAGTATAATTTGACATAACCACGGCAAACATGCTTTCTCGACAACCCTTGTTGTTGTGTGTGGGGGAAAAAAGTGTAGAAATGAAAACGGACGCGTGTTCATAGGGAAACAGCTGGCGAGCCAGGTTTGCGCATGCGCCGTGAGCGGTTCTGGTTCTGTTTGGGCCGCAGTCACTCGCGTTTGTTTACTGAAAAGTAAAGTTGAAGTGCTGAAGTTTTGAAAACTAATTTTGAATAAAACTTGAATAACTGGCAACTGCTTGCTCATTTCAAGAGGTCTTTCATATTTTATAACATGCTATTTGATATCATGGTTTACAAACACAAGAGTAATTTATTAGAGTACTCGATTACAAAAATATTTGATAACTGCAGCCCTACTATAAATATTTTACAGGAGGTAAAATACTGAGATATGTATCGTATACTGGAATAAGTTTTGGTCCATATTGCCCATTCCTACTCGAGGTTAAGAGATGTACAACCCCTGTTGTTTCTGGTGCAATATTGTCCAACTGAGAGTGAAAGTCCATTTATATTTTGTTTGTTTTATTTATTTATTTAGAAGTTCTGGTTCTGGACATTCCAAAGTTAAATAAAGGTTTAATTGTTCAGGGTTTCCCCCAGAAAATGAGTCAAGCCTGGCGGCTTCGGCCGTCGAGGGGCGGGGTGGCGCGCTCCCTCCCGCAGCGCTCCTCTGTTAGAGCGGGGGTGGAGGGTTTGCACACGTTCTGCTGCTGCTTCTCTCCACATCAGCTGATGGAGGGCTTTAGTTTCGATGCATCGTTCCCGTCAGCGGACACGGTAGTGTGGGGAGGGAGGCGGGGCATGACGCTTATAAAACGCTGGGGGAAACCCTGTTGTTGCATTTCAAAGGGTGTACTTGCATTATTATGACACATTTACATTACACAAGTCGCTATTTTGGTCTCGATAATAGCGACAATAATATCTTTTATCGTCGACAATATATCGCTCAGCCAAAGTTATCATCCCAGGCCAAGACCAGTCTTAAACCAGTCTCAACCAGCAAGCTGTGCAGGCACATTCCTGAAAATCACCAAGGCTGGGTGAGACGTTATCCAACAAGACTATGGTAGATGTTTGGACTTAGCCTGACCCAGAGACAGATCCACCAATTACAATCGCTCCTAACTCAGTTGGGAGAAACTAGGAGGGGTGCTCGTGTGAGTTTTCTGTGTTTTACTGGCGGTTTGACGCATCCATCAACAACATATTGGGCTTTATTGGTACTAGCTACATGAGAGAGGAGGAGGCAGAACTTCTGATCCGTCGGCCAACAGTTAAAGTTTCTGCCTCAGCAGAGGGGTGACCCGTCACCTGCTCATCAATTAAAGGTTTCTAATTAATGAGACTATTTAGACAAAAGTAAAACGGACTTGGTTTCATCACTAAGGAGGAGACTTTGTTAGGGTTACAGACGCTGAAGTGTAGAGCTTTTGGGTTCTAGCATCCTCCTCTCTCACCTCCAAACGTGATGAAAGCACTGCAGTGTTTTGGGTGACTGATAAGTAAGAAAAAGGTACTTTTAAGTTATTTTATCAGACTAGATGTAAACAGGACGCGCATGCGAGGCAGTTTAAATGTGCGTCCAGGCTGGCATGGACCGTACCGTAGGCTTCTTCGATGAGGCTGCAGTAGGGGTTGACGCCGGTGCCATTGTTCTCCTGCTTGGCCTCCTGCTCACCCAGCCTCAGGATGTTTTCTAGCCCGTTCAGAGCCACCTGGACGATCTTTGAGTCCATGACGGTCAGCAAGTCACACAGGGGCTTAATGCAGCCCAGGTTCACCAGGTACCTGAGTGTGAGCAGAAGCCAGATAATGTAGCAACACCTTCAGCCTAGGGCGATGGAAGAGGTTCCGAGACAACAACCTGATCTGCTCTGGCGTTCCACCAGACGTGGCGTTGGTGATGGCCCAGGCGGCTTCTTTCCTGGTCCTAAACTCAGCTTTCTGCAGAATTTCAATCAGCACCGGAAAGATGTTGGCATCGATCACCGTCTGTGGAGGTGCAGAAATCAGATTTAGGCCCAGTCTATAGCCACATGGATGGCTTTGTTTCTGTGAGGAAAACTAAAACGTTTTCACCGACTCTCCAACAAGGAGGTGTTTTAACATTTTTCACTAACAGAAGCTTTGGAAAACTCCTAAACACAGGCCAGCTTTGCTCTGGGTACTAGGAGTGTGCTGCTAGTTGCATTTACTCCATCTGGGTCATTTAACCCTCATCCTGTACTGGGAGAACATCAACACCAGTTTAATGGTCCACGCTGCGGCCACCTGGTCACCCAAAGTGGGCATTACAGAATTGGGGCTAAACCCAGCCTGAAAATCCTCCCAGAACAACACGGGTGTAGTTCGACGCTGACCCATGTCGGGTGTTGTACCTGTATCTGGGCTCGGTTTCCTGCTGTTATGTTAGAGATGGTCCAGCAAGCTTCTTTGCGAATCGACTCTTTAGCACTGCTGAGAAGGTGCAGCAGGCAGGGAAGAGCCGAGCAGTTCAGCACCACCTGAACAGAGCCAAGCACCGGTTATCCTAGCACGTGCACCAAACAGCTGAGCTTCATTCCATCACCACTAAGTGGGATTTACACCCTCTTAGCCTGTCAAATAAGCCAACTTAAAATGTTTTCTCACCTGTGTTTGGATGTCGTCTCCGGTGACGATGTTCCCCACCGCTCTAAGAGCGGGAGACGCGACCTTATAGTCCGTGTGCCTGCAGAGAGTTGAAAAGGAAGAAATTTATCTTTTTTTTATTTACAGGTCAGCTTTCCCTCAACAGAGACAACCTAGATGAGCCCAAACTCACATGAGAAGCTCCACGAGACGCCTGCACACACCAGAGTCGATGACGGCCTGGATCTTGTCGTTGGGTCCGTCTGAGAGGTAGGATAGAGCCCAGCAGGCGTCTGCCAGCAAGTCTGGGTCACTGCTGAATAAGAGCCGGGACAGGACGGGCAGACACGGAGACACCTAGACAGCAGGAATAAAAACACACAGTTATTAGCAGTTACCCTGCTTACTTAAGCTGGTTATTGTTCTTATTATGTTACCTTGTCAAAAGCAGGTGGAGGGTTTTTGCCTCTACAGAGATTAGACAGAGCCCACACTGCATTTCTAGTCATGGTCATTCTGTTGGATTTAGTCAGAAGCCTGAAACGAAAGGAAGAACTTTAAAGCAGGAAAGTGTTCCAGACAACACGTTCAGCTCGTCCAAAAAACACCACGGAGGAGAAAAATACACGTACGTTAATAAAGGTGGAAGAATGTTACAGTTCAGGACGTAGTCTCTGCACACGGCACTGTCTCCCGCTATGTTGCCCAGGGCCCACACAGCCTAGGCACACACACACAGGCGTGTCACTATTCAGACAAACACACAATATAATCAAACACTCGGATAAAGTGTGTTACTTGTT
Organism: Nothobranchius furzeri; assembly: GCF_043380555.1. Taxonomy (NCBI): domain Eukaryota; kingdom Metazoa; phylum Chordata; class Actinopteri; order Cyprinodontiformes; family Nothobranchiidae; genus Nothobranchius; species Nothobranchius furzeri. Next base: position 3,217,512 of record NC_091751.1, on the reverse strand, counting down.
CCTGGACGTCCTCAAAGTCTGAGTTTAGTAGTTCTATGAAGATGGGAACAGCTCCAGCCTCGATGACCGTCTTCGTCTGCAACGAGGTTCCTGAAGCTATGTTGGTCAGAGCCCAGGCTGCTTCAAACTACAACACACACACACGCACACACACACACACACTTTACTTCAGTCCTTATCCGATAATCAGAGCTCTCACACAACAGCTAACATGTAACCGACCTGTAGTGTGCAGTTCACACTCTTCTTCAGAAACTCCACGAACCTCTCCACCACTCCCGGTGTGTTTATAACCTCATCAATAGGAGGGTTGGGCTCTGTTAATAAACAAAATACATGTTTTTAGCTAAGCTAATGTGCAAGAAGGACTTTTCTTTGGTCTGAAACCAAAATGATCATTTCCATATTCATCCAGGCAGCTAGAGATTCATTCAATTACAATCCAAGGTTACCCCGAGTTACAAATCAAGCACACCTCCCACACACTTGGTCACTTTTTCTAACAACTTTTCAGACCGCCTTCAAGACTCTTTTCCTCAAAAGCACCTAGGCAAGTACCCAGCGACATTTCTGGTAACTCTTAGCTACTTCCTGTGTTGTCGATCTTCCCTGCAGGTTAGCTAAACACCCAGCCTGCGCTCCGGACCATCCTTCCTGACATTAGGAACATGATCAAGTTGCATCGACTGACCAATCATGAACTTTTCTCAGCGGATCTCATTCGCTCACAGAACCAGACGCTTTACAAGCTAAATAAACTCGAGACACAGTGAGCCATATCTGGACACTTATTTCATCAGGGCTGCAAACGCTCACGATGAGCGTCGACTAGGGCTGGGGGTAAACGATTATTTTTAAAACGATTATTCTGACGATTATTTTATCGAATAGTCGACTATTCTAATGAATATTTAGAAAATTAATCTAATGATTATTTTTCTATTGCACAATTAACAAAAACCAGAAAATCTCTAATAAATTCCTCAAAAAAATTGATAAATTCTTACTGTAAGAGAATAAACACTACAGGCCTTCCATTTTGTATAACACTGCTTTTATTGTGTTGCGGTTGGTTATGTTCTGGTGACGTGTAGAACTTGGGAGTGCAGGCTGCTGCCTGAGAGGTGGTAGAAGATGGAGTGTCTCCATGCTGCTTTGTTTTGGTCACTTATGTGCGTGAGGCGAGTGGTTTTACGGGTTAAACCAAACTCAGGTGATATTTTACACTAAACCGAAAACCCACAACACTCTAAATGTAATAAAAGGGAGATCTACACCACAAAAAAGATGAACTCTAAACCAAAACGTAACAGCTTATCCCAACGCAAGAAGCTGTTAGCGAAGATGCTAACAGTAGCTTTACCAACGTTAAGTTCAAGTTACCAAGTTTAAATAAACCAAAAACACCCAGCAGCAAACAGACCAGCACGGAGGAGAGACTGCTAGCACCAAAACAGCTCTCCTCATGTCTGAAAGAAGCTCCTTTATGAAGGGAGAAGCGCTCCCGGTGATGTCCTACATCTGCGGTAGAGGCGAAGCAGCGCATCTGACCCCGGAAGTTGTTGTCCGTTGCCGGGAGACGAAGGCGGGCAAAACAGGAAAGGAATCTAGTAGTGGACGGACGTTGTTCCGGGTCTTCGGTATTTGGCGGAGATGTTAGTGAAGGCGGAGAAGAGGGCGAACTAGAGGAAAAACGGGCAGATTCCTCCTCTATTTACAAACTCCTTGGGATGCAACAAGTGGGCGCGGTGCGTCGACTTCCGGATCTGACGTCGACAAATTTTTGGAATCGAGCCGTCGACTTCGTCGAGGCTTCGCTACAGCCCTAGCGTTGACCGTCTTCACTCGCTCTCACGCCACACCTCCAGTTTCTCATGGTGATAGATAATAATAGTTCATCTATCTGAGCGTTGCTACTGTACACACTGCCCTACGGTTATTAAGCAACACGTTGAGTAATTTTATATTACAGATGTTTTCTCTGTACATCTGTTTTGTTATCAGTAACCAGAGTATTTGTTTTATCAACATTAACTAAAGATTGTATTAAATAATCGACATCTCAATATCAGTCAGTTCCTTTAACTGTAAACTTTCAATGAAGGTCCCTCATATGAGCAACTATTTATCCATCATTAACTCAGAGGAGGCAGAAACACAGCCAAGTGTCCACTCACAGGTCACCCAGAGGCTGGAACAACCAGATGTCTAGCAGTGAAACCATTGTAGCACAACAACAACAACAACAATAATATTAATAATAATAGTTTGCACCTTTGGAAAGCAGTTTTCTGAATTTTTGTGTTGTTGCGAGCTGAAGCTCTGGGTCTTCTGAGAAAAGCATCTCAACCATGTCTCTGGTGATAACTCCTTCCTGCAAGAAGGGGGGCACAAATATTTTCAGCAGGCGAGCCTCACAGACCTTTATTCTGAAAATCATGAGATGGGAAACTAAAACAACCAAGGAGGTTCTTCAAACACCTCAATAAGATGTATTAAAGCCTGGAAAGAAGAACTCAGTGACTAATGAATGCCACTCCAATAATCAACAACAGTTGTTTTTTCTCCATGTTTTGGGATGAGACTGAAAACATTCCAGTATCACGCATACCAGTATAGCTGCTCAACTCCAGTCACCACGATGAAAACTGGAGTTTCTATGCAGCTTAAACAGTAACTTACCGTCTCTGGAGAAGTTAAGTACGAGTCTACCAGTGGACTCTCAAACATGACCTCTTCTTCATTGAGAACATCCACGTTTCTTCTCTTGAAGAGCTGTGAAAGACAACAGCATCACAGTCAAGCTTGGATACTTTTAACTCCTAAAATAATGATGACTGAAGACAGGAGAGGAAGACTCTGATGAGTAGGACGAAGAGCTTCGGTGAGGTACCTGCTGTTCTCGCTTTTGTTTCCTGAGCTGGATGCCCTCCTCTTCTCTCCTGCGCCTCATCTCCTCTGGATTCAGTGCTTTGTTCTTGTAGCGATTCATCCTGTAGTTGTCCTTGGCCGGACTGGTTGATGGCTCTGGTTGTACAAACACACGACCCGGTCAAAACATAGGAAGCAAACAAACTCGCACAGCAGTCTCCTCTGAAGGAAGATGAACGAGTACACCACGTGTTAGGAAGGTATGAGTAAACATGACAGATTAAGCGTACATTCATTTCCCCAACTCTAATTTTAGTCCGTCATGAATTCACATAGACTATATACAGAACAAATCCCACCTAAAAGTTAAGAAGCAGCATGAATAAACAGACTAACTGCAGAGTTAGCATAAATTGATGCCCCGGACAGGCTGCCCATCTACACAGGGCACCAGGAATAGTTGAGTCACCCAGGGGTGCAAAAAAAGGATGAGGGAACAACAAAAGCCCTGCCAACCAACACACCATAGAACAATACAAACCCACTGTGCCAGAATCTCTCCAATGAATCATAGAGGACAACAGATAAATGTCAAAGCAAGCACTAGAAACTGAGTTGTGGAAAATGTGTGAAACATGTTCAACCGGTGGTACAGCCGCAGAACAAACACATAACTACAAGGTTCTGGTTGCAGCTGGTGGCATTTATTTCTCAACTATCTTAAAAATGATGTTTCATCTTTCTACTTTGTTGCAGGTTGGGTGTTTGGGCTAGGTGGAATAAAAATAGCACAGTTGAGAGTCCGGGCCAACGCTGGCATTTCAGAGATCTATCTGAAGGAAAATATTCTGTGGGGCACACAAACCAAAATAATGGTAGCCATTATAATTGTTTACTAACTAGATGAGCGGTTTTCTTGCCACTAGCTATGAAAGTGTTGCTTTATGTTTGATTGAGATGTTCTATTACAGCTAAATATTAGCTGGAGGGAGAGATCTTTCACGAAGAATAACAGCACAAATAAATAATCTATCTGTGAATAACATAGTACGGGCCCCAAACCATCTCCAGCAGTTTACCAGTATCCCTGGAGTGGAAGTATAAATGACGGAATATGAAACGACTCCATAATGTGAGGGAATGGTCTGGAAAACACAAAACACCCCAACACACGCTTATCAGCGCAACACGGCGACTTATTCCATTACCATTACACGTAAACTATTAAAACATCAATCAATGCGTTCTTGTCTGCTCCGGAACCCAGAAAAATAACTAGAAATGTAAAATAACCTCAAGTTGTGTAACTATGGGTCTGTGCACCCAAGCTGATTAGCAGAGCTAAGGGAGCTAAGCTAACATCCACGCTAGCTCGAATCTCTAAACCGGTTTCTGTCCATGTTGATTTTGATCCAATCATTTCAATGAATCACTGGAGGAGTTTTGCCATGTCAAAACCACACAGCAACCTAATTGTACTTATAAACAGTTATGAAACATCTAAAGTACAAACAAGAATCGCAATTAGCTTAGTAAGACCCCCTCAACAACTTGACATTTTCATTCCCAGCGGATTTTTGTTCACAGAAACAAAAACAGCAACAACTGATAGTTTAAATATTACTGCTGGCGATAGAAAACAATAATTTGACAGGACTGATAGAAACTTTTCTCCGAAGCGGCGGATCAAAGAAAAAGGTAAAAGCGCTTTGCTAACGTAGTTAGCAGTTAGCAAACTTTTCTGAAGTTTGCTTACAAATAGCATTTGCTGTTGTTTGTGGTTAGAAATATATCGTTATACATGACTAACCTCAGTTTTATAAATGAAAAATGTCACCAAACCAGAACCATACGTGATATTTTAGTAAACAAACGAAAATCACACAACTATGCGTACTGACGCAACAAGCTACCTGGCTAACATGTAAGGTACGTTGCTAAACACAAGACTATTTAACAATCGATAATTTAGACCAAAAGGACAAATTTGTAACACATAAACACTCTCAGGTACTCAAACAACTCACCCATGACGTTTTATTTGCTTTGAGTGTTTCAAGTAGTAGCAATGGACATCAATTTCAAATCCCTTTTCCACTGTTAGCTTTCCAGAAAAAGCTCCGGTAAGCAATATGTCTGCCCCGTAAATGTGAAAATATAAAACTGACTTCCCACCACTAGAGGTCGTCCTAGTCTCACCAAACTTCAGGCTTACGTTTGACCAACAGGTGAAACTAATGAAGGTACATCACGTGGATGTAGACTTTTATTATAGGGATTCAAATTTTGGTTGAAAATTTTGAAAACCATATTAAACAGTGGTTCATTATCTGACAGTGAACAGATTTATAACATTTGGCATTGGGATTCTACAAATATTAATTAATATTAATATTAATTAATAAAAAATGTTGTTACCTGCTGTTGTTACCTGATGATTATACACAATTTTGTTACCTGACGTCATTACCTGATGTTGATACATAATGTTGTTACCTGCTGCTGTTACCTGATGTTTATACATAATGTTTTTGCCTGCTGTTGTGACCTGATTATTATACATAATGTTGTTACTTGATGTTGATACATAATGTTGTTACTTGATGTTGATACATAATGTTATTACCTGATGCTCTTACTTGCTGTTGTTACCTGATTATTATACATAATGTTGTTACTTGATGTTGATACATAATGTTGTTACCTGATGTTGATACATAATGTTGTTACTTGATGTTGATACATAATGTTGTTACTTGATGTTGATACATAATGTTGTTACCTGATGTTGATACATAATGTTGTTACTTGATGTTGATACATAATGTTGTTACTTGATGTTGATACATAATGTTATTACCTGATGTTGATACATAATGTTGTTACTTGATGTTGATACATAATGTTGTTACTTGATGTTGATACATAATGTTGTTACCTGATGTTGAAACATAATGTTGTTACTTGATGTTGATACATAATGTTATTACCTGATGTTGATACATAATGTTGTTACTTGATGTTGATACATAATGTTGTTACTTGATGTTGATACATAATGTTGTTACCTGATGTTGAAACATAATGTTGTTACTTGATGTTGATACATAATGTTATTACCTGATGTTGATACATAATGTTGTTACTTGATGTTGATACATAATGTTATTACCTGATGCTCTTACCTGCTGTTGTTACCTGATTATTATACATAATGTTGTTACCTGATGTTGATACATAATGTTGTTACTTGATGTTGATACATAATGTTGTTACCTGATGTTGATACATAATGTTATTACCTGCTGTTGTTACCTGATTATTATACATAATGTTGTTACTTGATGTTGATACATAATGTTGTTACTTGATGTTGATACATAATGTTGTTACCTGATGTTGATACATAATGTTGTTACTTGATGTTGATACATAATGTTGTTACCTGATGTTGGTACATAATGTTGTTACTTGATGTTGATACATAATGTTGTTACCTGATGTTGATACATAATGTTATTACCTGCTGTTGTTACCTGATTATTATACATAATGTTGTTACTTGATGTTGATACATAATGTTGTTACCTGATGTTGATACATAATGTTGTTACCTGATGTTGATACATAATGTTGTTACCTGATGTTGATACATAATGTTATTACCTGCTGTTGTTACCTGATTATTATACATAATGTTGTTACCTGATGTTGATACATAATGTTGTTACTTGATGTTGATACATAATGTTATTACCTGATGCTCTTACCTGCTGTTGTTACCTGATTATTATACATAATGTTGTTACTTGATGTTGATACATAATGTTGTTACCTGATGTTGATACATAATGTTATTACCTGATGCTCTTACCTGCTGTTGTTACCTGATTATTATACATAAAGTTGTTACTTGATGTTGATACATAATGTTGTTACCTGATGTTGATACATAATGTTGTTACTTGATGTTGATACATAATGTTGTTACTTGATGTTGATACATAATGTTGTTACTTGATGTTGATACATAATGTTGTTAACTGATGTTGATACATAATGTTGTTACCTGATGTTGATACATAATGTTGTTACTTGATGTTGATACATAATGTTATTACCTGATGCTCTTACCTGCTGTTGTTACCTGATTATTATACATAATGTTGTTACCTGATGTTGATACATATTGTTGTTACCTGATGTTGAAACATAATGTTATTACCTGCTGTTGTTACCTGATTATTATACATAATGTTGTTACTTGATGTTGATACATAATGTTGTTACTTGATGTTGATACATAATGTTGTTACCTGATGTTGATACATAATGTTGTTACTTGATGTTGATACATAATGTTGTTACCTGATGTTGGTACATAATGTTGTTACTTGATGTTGATACATAATGTTGTTACCTGATGTTGATACATAATGTTATTACCTGCTGTTGTTACCTGATTATTATACATAATGTTGTTACTTGATGTTGATACATAATGTTGTTACCTGATGTTGATACATAATGTTGTTACCTGATGTTGATACATAATGTTGTTACCTGATGTTGATACATAATGTTATTACCTGCTGTTGTTACCTGATTATTATACATAATGTTGTTACCTGATGTTGATACATAATGTTATTACCTGATGCTCTTACCTGCTGTTGTTACCTGATTATTATACATAATGTTGTTACTTGATGTTGATACATAATGTTGTTACCTGATGTTGATACATAATGTTATTACCTGATGCTCTTACCTGCTGTTGTTACCTGATTATTATACATAATGTTGTTACTTGATGTTGATACATAATGTTGTTACCTGATGTTGATACATAATGTTGTTACTTGATGTTGATACATAATGTTGTTACTTGATGTTGATACATAATGTTGTTACTTGATGTTGATACATAATGTTGTTACCTGATGTTGATACATAATGTTGTTACTTGATGTTGATACATAATGTTATTACCTGATGCTCTTACCTGCTGTTGTTACCTGATTATTATACATAATGTTGTTACCTGATGTTGATACATATTGTTGTTACCTGATGTTGATACATAATGTTATTACCTGCTGTTGTTACCTGATTATTATACATAATGTTGTTACTTGATGTTGATACATAATGTTGTTACTTGATGTTGATACATAATGTTGTTACCTGATGTTGATACATAATGTTGTTACTTGATGTTGATACATAATGTTGTTACCTGATGTTGATACATAATGTTGTTACTTGATGTTGATACATAACGTTGTTACCTGATGTTGATACATAATGTTATTACCTGATGTTGATACATAATGTTGTTACTTGATGTTGATACATAATGTTGTTACTTGATGTTGATACATAATGTTGTTACCTGATGTTGATACATAATGTTGTTACCTGATGTTGATACATAATGTTGTTACTTGATGTTGATACATAATGTTATTACCTGATGTTGATACATAATGTTGTTACTTGATGTTGATACATAATGTTATTACCTGATGCTCTTACCTGCTGTTGTTACCTGATTATTATACATAATGTTGTTACCTGATGTTGATACATAATGTTGTTACTTGATGTTGATACATAATGTTGTTACCTGATGTTGATACATAATGTTATTACCTGCTGTTGTTACCTGATTATTATACATAATGTTGTTACTTGATGTTGATACATAATGTTGTTACTTGATGTTGATACATAATGTTGTTACCTGATGTTGATACATAATGTTGTTACTTGATGTTGATACATAATGTTGTTACCTGATGTTGGTACATAATGTTGTTACTTGATGTTGATACATAATGTTGTTACCTGATGTTGATACATAATGTTATTACCTGCTGTTGTTACCTGATTATTATACATAATGTTGTTACTTGATGTTGATACATAATGTTGTTACCTGATGTTGATACATAATGTTGTTACCTGATGTTGATACATAATGTTGTTACCTGATGTTGATACATAATGTTATTACCTGCTGTTGTTACCTGATTATTATACATAATGTTGTTACCTGATGTTGATACATAATGTTATTACCTGATGCTCTTACCTGCTGTTGTTACCTGATTATTATACATAATGTTGTTACTTGATGTTGATACATAATGTTGTTACCTGATGTTGATACATAATGTTATTACCTGATGCTCTTACCTGCTGTTGTTACCTGATTATTATACATAATGTTGTTACTTGATGTTGATACATAATGTTGTTACCTGATGTTGATACATAATGTTGTTACTTGATGTTGATACATAATGTTGTTACTTGATGTTGATACATAATGTTGTTACTTGATGTTGATACATAATGTTGTTACCTGATGTTGATACATAATGTTGTTACCTGATGTTGATACATAATGTTGTTACTTGATGTTGATACATAATGTTATTACCTGATGTTGATACATAATGTTGTTACTTGATGTTGATACATAATGTTGTTACTTGATGTTGATACATAATGTTGTTACCTGATGTTGATACATAATGTTGTTACCTGATGTTGATACATAATGTTGTTACTTGATGTTGATACATAATGTTATTACCTGATGTTGATACATAATGTTGTTACTTGATGTTGATACATAATGTTATTACCTGATGCTCTTACCTGCTGTTGTTACCTGATTATTATACATAATGTTGTTACCTGATGTTGATACATATTGTTGTTACCTGATGTTGATACATAATGTTATTACCTGCTGTTGTTACCTGATTATTATACATAATGTTGTTACTTGATGTTGATACATAATGTTGTTACTTGATGTTGATACATAATGTTGTTACCTGATGTTGATACATAATGTTGTTACTTGATGTTGATACATAATGTTGTTACCTGATGTTGATACATAATGTTGTTACTTGATGTTGATACATAACGTTGTTACCTGATGTTGATACATAATGTTATTACCTGCTGTTGTTACCTGATTATTATACATAATGTTGTTACTTGATGTTGATACATAATGTTGTTACCTGATGTTGATACATAATGTTGTTACCTGATGTTGATACATAATGTTGTTACTTGATGTTGATACATAATGTTGTTACCTGATGTTGATACATAATGTTATTACCTGCTGTTGTTACCTGATTATTATACATAATGTTGTTACTTGATGTTGATACATAATGTTGTTACTTGATGTTGATACATAATGTTGTTACCTGATGTTGATACATAATGTTGTTACTTGATGTTGATACATAATGTTATTACCTGATGCTCTTACCTGCTGTTGTTACCTGATTATTATACATAATGTTGTTACTTGATGTTGATACATAATGTTGTTACTTGATGTTGATACATAATGTTATTACCTGATGCTCTTACCTGCTGTTGTTACCTGATTATTATACATAATGTTGTTACTTGATGTTGATACATAATGTTGTTACTTGATGTTGATACATAATGTTGTTACTTGATGTTGATACATAATGTTGCTTGATGTTGATACATAATGTTGTTACTTGATGTTGATACATAATGTTGTTACTTGATGTTGATACATAATGTTATTACCTGATGCTCTTACCTGCTGTTGTTACCTGATTATTATACATAATGTTGTTACTTGATGTTGATACATAATGTTGTTACTTGATGTTGATACATAATGTTATTACCTGATGCTCTTACCTGCTGTTGTTACCTGATTATAATACATAATGTTGTTACTTGATGTTGATACATAATGTTGTTACTTGATGTTGATACATAATGTTGTTACCTGATGTTGATACATAATGTTGTTACTTGATGTTGATACATAATGTTATTACCTGATGCTCTTACCTGCTGTTGTTACCTGATTATTATACATAATGTTGTTACTTGATGTTGATACATAATGTTGTTACTTGATGTTGATACATAATGTTATTACCTGATGCTCTTACCTGCTGTTGTTACCTGATTATTATACATAATGTTGTTACTTGATGTTGATACATAATGTTGTTACTTGATGTTGATACATAATGTTGCTTGATGTTGATACATAATGTTGTTACCTGATGTTGATACATAATGTTGTTACCTGATGTTGATACATAATGTTGTTACCTCATGTTGTTACATAATGTTGTTACCTGATGATTATATTATCGCAGAATGAAGTGTGCAGGCATTGTTAAAAACACAGCACAGAGAAAAATCAGCTGCAAAGAACCAGATGATATTTTAAACAATTTGTGTGGCGTTTATTTCGTCACTCAAAATTCTGTGGATGATGTAATTCATATTTCAATTTGAAATAAGGGAATTTGATACAGATGAGGTGCATCAATGTTTGGTTTAGTAGAAGGCAGCAAGAGGGGCTAAATTACAGCTTCATATTGTGATGCAGCAATGTCTTCTGACTGGGGTCCTCAGAGGAGCCTGCTATATGCCAGGAAAAACCTTTAGGGGGCAATGTTGTGTAAATGAACAGAAACACCTTCCCTGTTTGAGAAGACTTGAGGTCAAATCAGCTGTAGCATAACTGAGATAGTTCCCCTTGCTTACCGGTAGGAGCAAACATTTCGGGGAGTCCAAGCTCTCGTGAAGCTGGATTATGCTTGACTCAGCAGAGCAGTACGGCATGAGAATGCTACTGCGGGTGTGCTGGTGCAGAGATGCATCACAAAGACCCCTCTTGCTGAATAGCAGCCTTCTACTCGTATCAAAAACGAGTACACACAGGACTAATTTGTGCTTCAGAACCTGTATTGGAAAACTCTCAGCCCCAGACCATGGCTCTGTAGCCAGAGCTCACCACCTCTGATTTTACAGGGTCTTTTATGACCTCTTTACCTTTCTCATTTCCAGGCTTGCTGAAGCACATCACCCAGATGCTGACACTTTACAGATGCAAAGGCTACCCATTAGTCAATGCCACATGGGAAAGAGTGCGTCTGTAATGGAACCAAAAGAGTAAAGCAACTTGTAGAAGTCACAGGTTTTAAACTGAGGTGCAGAGGGAAGTGGTCAGACTTAATAAAGAGTGCAGTAAATATTTTCTGTTTCCACCCAAATAGAAGGCATACTGGGCAGTTTTGACTTGCTTTTCGCACTTCCTAGTGTTCTGTTAATCAAACCAAAAGTAATATTTGTATCCTTGCTGTGCATTTGTCTTTTTAACACCTTAACTACTGAAGTGTCTCTTCAGCCTTCATCAATAAATCAAACAAATCAACTGTGTTCATGATTTAAAACATGCAGGAAATGTGCAGCCCCAGGCATGTCAGCTACACTTTACTAAGTCCAACAGGGACTGGACTGGCACTCTGAAGTTGCAAGTGCGAGGGCTTTGGGGGTCTGAGTGACATTTCATTAACCCTAAAATTCAAATTCAAAAATACTTTATTAATCCCAGAGCGAAATTGATTGTAGCACATAATAATAATAATAATAATAATCAAGTCATCAAAGAGTTGTTGTATATTACAATGGCTGTTGGCAGGAAGGATCTCCAGTAGCGGTCAGTGTTGCAGCCAAACTGAAGAAGCCTCTGACTGAAGACACTCTTCCGTTGTCGGACAGTCTTGCGAAGAGAATGCTCAGGGTTGTCCATCATTTTCTTGATTCTCTGGAGAATCCTTCTTTGCATTATCTCCTCCAGCGGTTCCGAAACTGCCGAAATTCTGGCTGAGTCCTTTAAAGGGCCTGGAGTTCCTCCATGTTGTTGGCCAGTGATCTCCCATTGCCCGTTATGATCGATGGAAGAGATGGTTTGAATTTCCTCTTTCTCTGTCTCCGTTTTGCTCCCGCTCTGCACCCACGCTTCTTGCGTTTTAGCTCATTTGGGATTTGTGGCTTCAGTTGAGGTATTATTTCAGCCTTTCCCATGTTAATCAGCTACTCCCGATTGTACACCAGCATGTTGCCATGGTTACGCATCATAACAAATGCTCAAAAAGTGAAAAAAACTGATTAAAATAGCAGAAAAACATCCTCCAAGCTTCACAACACCAGAAACAGAAAAGTAAAGTGTCCAAAAAGTACAGTTTTTCTTGAGAAACTAGAAGAAAAAATGCCCAAGAAAAGGCTAAACTTACACATAGTCAACAGCGCTACTCCAACATGCAGCCGCCCAGAGCAGCGCAGTTCTGAAAACTGGTCATTTTAGCACATATTGGCTCAAGAAAATGATTTTAAAATATGAAAAGGCTGCATAGTATGTCTTTAAAAAGAAAATACGGTAAATCGTATAATAATAATAAAAAAAATAACCTCCAGGAAGACCTCCCCCCGCCAGCCTCATTAGTGGACACTGTCCTTAAAGGCTGAGTCAGCTATACCGATAAACTATGCTGCATTCTCTCAAAGCGTTTTAGAAATGCAGCAGCAAGGAGCGCAACAGTGAGACGTGCACGAAGCAAAACCCAAATTCCTGTGTTCCCGGGAAGAAGACACAGGATATTCGGTCCACAGAAGAAGTGATGTTGATGCTGAATGCAGAATGCACTGTTGGCAGAAATCCTTTTCATTTGCATAGATTCTGTCCTTAAACCATCACAAAGGTTTAACAGCCAAATGTCTGCCCAGTTCTGAATCATGCTCCTGGCAGTCTTTATACCACTGAGCAGAATTTAAATCCCTGCACGCAGGCGGAAAAACTTCCACTGAGTATTTAGTCTACCCAGACAAAAAATTAAAGAAAAGATATTTGCCACGCAAATAAACTAGTAACACCAGCGAGCTGAAATTCAATTAGGAGGTGTCAAAGGCAGTTTGTTTTGATTGCACTCGTCTCATGGCACAAATATAGCCAACTTGACTGCAGCCTAATTCACTTACAACAAATATGATAATAGGGCTAGTTTGCAGAAATGTGAGAATGTGGCTGGGCTGCTGGTGTGAGACAGAACATCTGCAAGGCTCTGTGCTGAGCGCTTTGTGTGAGTGTAATAAAGGGTGAGAGAGATAACGCTGTTGGCGTATGGAGACGGCAGAGTGTCAGTGCGTGTGGGGTGTGAATGGAAGAGGAGATATGTCTTCATAATATGGTGTTGAAAATAAATTCAGCGTCGTCCATTCCACACCTTTTTTATCTGGTGACTGGCAAAAGGGGGGCGGGATGGTGTGTGTATGTGTGTGTGGGGTCCTCTAACTCTCTCTGTCTTTCTGTTTTCCATTCGCTTTCTGACATCTACCAGGTGGCAGGTCCGATAAGTGCGATGCTGAGTAGGTGATTTTTAGACTATTCTTGCGGATCATTCAATCATTCCTGTGGTGTTAAAGGGGGATTTGTCGGGGACTGGTTGAATGCTAATGTATTATTTCTACCCAGCAGAATAAAAGACTCAAAAAGATAAATCTGTGCCTAACATAAGACATGTGGATTGTGTGGGATATGGCTTCAAATCAAAGTCTTACAGCGATGTCCAGCATTCTGACTTTTACGCAGAGAGATAGGGCTTTTGATAATCCATTTGTCTTAAAGTACAATCTACCTTCATCTAATCTTATTCAGTTAGTTAGGTCTTCTGAATACTTTTAAAACGCTCTGAAATGGAATCAGGGACATGGAAAAAGTCAGAATGACATTTGTCATCATACTTTTGATCAGAACTAGTTTATAAAACACAAAAATTAATGGGTTAAATGCTCTCAAATTCTCATGAAACCTTTACCAAATTGAGACAAATCATCTATGATTAAATAATATCTTTTAAAAAGATGCAATATGTAAAAATTAAGCAAGAATGACATCCTGTGGTCAAATTTGGTTACCGCAGCCAATTTTTCTAAACAAACGTCACTTTCTAACTTCTGCACTGTGAGTTTCACGATGGTTCCCAGTTACAGATCAGCGCCAGAAGATTAGGTGGGGGTACTCAAATATAAATGGCTGAGGGCCACATAGAAAAATACTCCTGTGATCTTGAGGCCTGGTCCAAGGGAGTGGGGGTTGTGCGCTGCCTACTTAGTACCACTGGCTAGATGATAAACAAAAACAAGTTAAACAGATAAATGCATTGTTATATCTGGTGTTAGCCCTCTTGGGTATTTTTATAGGAGGAAGCACTTACTACACCTATTCAAGATTCAAAATTGTTTTATTGTCATTGCACAGGTGAGCAAAAAAAATTACTTTGCACTCATTAGACAGCTCATGTAAAGAGGTAGTAATATGTAAAAGAAAATAAGGATAAAATAGATGTCACACACATGCTCTTTCTTTCTCTCTCTCTCTCTCTCTCTCTCTCTCTCTCTCTCTCTCTCTCACACACACACACACACACACACACACACACACACACACACACACACACACACGCACAGATACATCTTTTGCACACACTGCTGGTTTAAGGTGCAAACGTTTTTTTAAGTATAAACGTAAACAAGGTAAAAAGTGTAAAGTGAAATATAAAGTGAACAATTGTACAGTAATATGCCTCCTAAATTAAAAGAATGGTTGTTTGTCTTCTTGTTGTCACCACAATTGACTCATTATTCTATTCACACATACATTTCACTGTAATATCCAGTTTTTGGTAATTGAAAAAGTGGCTTGAGAGATTTTTAGAGCCGCCTCTTTCCTTGTAATTCACAGTTAGCAATGTTAGCACAACATTAGCCTCTAGCTTTCTTTACCCAATATTACAGTGAGAAAAAAGATGCCGTGGCTACTCAGGGGTAGGAGAAATAACTTCTGGGTCGCTCTTGTTTGCTCTGGTTCTTTAAACAACTCTGGAGCTTTTTGCTGGCTGGCATGGATTTACAAATGCCAGCGCTGCAGTGTTTGCTAAGCACAGACTTAGCAACCTTGCAGGCTCAGGCTGTAAACTGATACTACATCCCTCTTTAGTTTTTTTAAGGAGAAAAACTGACAACCCTCTAGCTAGCTGAGAAGGAAATCTGTTTCAATGTGACCTTCCTTCCAACATGATTGAAACATTAGACTGTTTTGTGATTAATTCTTAAATATTGTTACTGAACCTCTTCCTAACAATCAAAATCCTCTATGCTGCTTCATGGCATCCTAAAGATTTGTAGTCCTTTTTCAGGCCCTGAATAAACCCCTAAGCACCAATCTTTGTTCATAAATATTACATATAAAAACAGACCCGTTATGCCTAAAGCTGCTTACCTGAACAGTTTCCTCAGTTTAATATTCTGAGGTCTCCTCATGTGCAAACAGTCCTGTCTTTCACCTCTGCAGATCTAAAACAAGGGAAGAAAAGTGTTTTTTTATGAAGGATAATGAAATTAAAATGCACTATTTTTGTGACTGTGAGCAAGTTGAGACTCTGCTACAAACACATTTTTAATAAGAAATACAGTATCTTATGAACTGTGGAGTGGCAATGTGTAGTTTGAAAAGTAAAATTAAAGGTGCTACTGTACGTCACATTGAATATTTATATTTTGTTTATTTTTTGTGGAAAAAAGGATCATCTTTGAAAATTAAAACTAATTTATTTGATTATTTTCCTTATGGACATGTGGGATCTATCGCCTGTCCAAAAATTGAGTCCCCACATGAGTCTGAGCTTAAATTATCCTGTTCTAATGGTTCTCAAAAGTGATTTGCAGGCAGATCTACATCAGTAAACCGCTTGTTTATACTGAGCTGCATATAAATATTGTATAATATTTTCTAAAGCCCCTTTATTTTTATAGGAACAGCATTTTTAGAGCTGTTTTCCCTGTATGCCACTTTTTCTCCTGGGCCATCACATACAAAATATTAACTCTTACTAGCTGCTATTACACATTTGGAAAACAAGTTAGCTTAAAACAGTGTTTTCATGCTTCTTTGCAATATTCTAACATAGTACTCAATTGTGGAGATAAAAATAGCAGAAAACATTAATAAAGTGGTTTTGTTGCATTTGTCTAAAGTCCTTCGCCGATAAACTTTTGAGACCAAAAGCAACTATTGGGCCATCTGGTTGTCAGTCTTGCTGAACCACTGGACTTCCCTGGGTCCTTGCTTCATTACACACTTCTGTGTCATGTTCTGTGTCCCTTTGTTCCCCAGCCCCTCCAGTTCCCACTCCAGGTTCTCCTTTTGTGTTTCATAGCGCCCTCATGTGTCCTTTGTCTGCATCTCATTTATGTGTCTCCTGTGTTCCTTTAGTCTTCTCCAGTCATCCCTCTGCAGCGTTTATAGTTTCAGCTTTTCATTTTTATTAGTCTCTTTAATATGTTTTGTCCCACCAGTTTTTGTAGTTCTCCTTCCCTTTAGGATTTTAGTTATATGGTTGCTTTTCTGTTTTTAGGTTCACTCTTAGGTCATGTTAGTTTCTTCCCTGATTAGTCATTGCTTTCACCTGGTCCTCCCCCACACTCCACACACCTGCAGCTCATCTGCCTCCCATTATGCGCCAGTGCATTCAAGCCCTGTCTCGTCTCTGTGTCTTGTCGGTCCATTGATGTTTGTTCAGTGTTGTTTTGGTGCTCTGTGTGAGCTTCCTGTCCCGTCCCCAGTTTGTGCTCTAAGTGGGCTTTGGTTCTCATGTTCTGGATTTTTGGATTTTGGCTCCCTGCCTTTTTTTGGATTTAATTTTGTTTATCCTACAATAAAATGATTTTTTCCTTCATATCCACTCCTGCCTCGTGTCATCCTGGGTTCTGCATTTTGGGTTCTAACATCCCTCCAAAACGTGACATCCTGTATTTAGCAACAGAACACCACTGGTGCGAGAGGTTCTCGGTTCAATAATATCAGAGAAAGAAACAGCCATTTGCTACCACTTCAACTTCAGGACAAACTACCAGAGCCCCAAAAAGAAAAACACAATTTGAAGTCACGGACAACAAAAGACATCTAGACCTAGAAAACTGTGACTGGTGTTTAGCACTATCTCTTTTCGTTCTCTTTAGCATGCTGAGACCAAAGCTCTAAGAGTGACTTGTACTAGTATCCTTATTCTTCAGCTTATCATTGAAGACCAGACCATCCTTTTCTCAGGGACTTCCACCAGCTCCTCCAGTGGGATCCCAAGGCATTCCCCAGGCCAGCTAGAAATAATCCCTCCAGCATGTCCTGGGTTAACCCTCTCCTTCCTCTCTGTGAGAAACAGTGTTTGAAAAATGAACCTCAAAGTCAGAAGACACTCTGGAATCAGTAAAACGTTCATCACATTTTTAAAGAGCAACTATGTTTATCACCAGTGTTCTACAGACACTAATAAATAAACTGCTGTTGCGAGGACACCCTTTGTCCTCCCTTCCTTGGTCAACCTGTAGCGTTTTGGACCTGCAAATGTCCATTAGACCTTACTTCTGAGACTTCACAAACCTGGTCTCAGATCAGGTCATTTCTGTTTACCAGTTGTGTTGGAGATAATCCTGACATTTTCTACAACGTTCTTCAGAAACTGCTCTAAGGCTGAACGATGCCGTTAGTACTGATCAACACTGTCCAACAGCTAAAGCCCAGACAACCAGACTTCATCCCTTAGGCTAAGGAGACTCATGAACTCACTCCCTTAAATCATCCTCTACACTTTGCGTTTTTAGATGTTAATTGGACTTTCATGGTTCTCAGAGGCCTGGTCCTCCAGAGCATACGGTCCCTGAATTAGGGCAGCACTTTGTTTAGTTCAAACTGAATTGGCCAGGGCTAAAATCAAAACTAACTGCTGCCATCTTAAAACTGCTCCAAACTGTATGTCAGTTCATGCAACTGGCATTTTATGAATAATGGCAATTTTAATTGTAACCATTTTTTCAATAAAGTCCAACAGAATGGACTACAGGCTGCAAAGAAAGTGCCACAACTAGCTACCCATGCTACTATTTGCATATGCAAATAACCAAATAATTATATTTAAATAAGCATGCGATTTGAAACTGATGGCCATGTCAGAATAAACCATTACGACTTATTTATTTATTTATTTTCTTGTCTAGGGTGCCGTACATGTATGCTTGTTACAAGCCCTTTGAGTTGTGGTCCCCTAATGAGAAGTCCAGCGGCCCACTAGGCCATTTCAGGATGGTTTCCTGTTGGTTCAGCACCATGGAGAGCGGCTCCCCAGCAGAGGCTACTTACCAGATCCCCAACTGGAGGTTCAGCACCACGGAGAGCGGCCCTCTAGCAAGAAGCTTCCTGCCAGAATCCCAGCTGGAACCTATTATGGGCTCGACACACGGGAGGCGACATTGCCTCTCCTCTATTCATTTTCAATGAGACATGTGTGGCAAAGTGATAATCGCGGGTCTCCCTCCTACTAAGCGAAACGCAAAAAACGTACGTGTGAAATTTTGCGCTCATGCACGTGTCGTGCACAGGCGATCCAGCGACGCGATCTTCGCAAAATTCGTCACTGTCACTTTTATTACCTGACACACGGGAGGCGGCCAGCGGCAAAGCTACGCGTCTACGCGTTCTGTTCCATGGTGAAATCGAATCTTCCGTTGTTTTGTTTGGCTGTGTCAGGTTGGAGGGAATTAAGGTTATTTAAGCGGTTCAGAGTTAATAAAGCGGTAGATATGATGTTTCACAAGGTGCTGCTAGAGTTATGTGAAATCTTACTTCTGATTTTACTATATAAAACATAATAATCAACTTCTCCTTCATGTTTGCTCTGAGATGTACCGAGCATCCTGTCCGCTCATTGGTCAGTGAATGAAACCTCAGTTGATTGATTGGTCCTCGTCCGAGCGACAGCAATGAGAAGTTGAAAATATTTCAACTTTCTGGGATTGCATCACTGGATCGACTGTGCACGACACGTGCACAAGTGCAAAATTTCACACGCACGTTTTTTGCGTTTCGCTTAGTAGGAGGGAGACCCGCGATTATCGCTTTGTCACGCATGTCTCATTGAAAATGAATGGAGGAGAGGCGATGTCGCCTCCCGTGTGTCGAGCCCATTAGGCTGTGATGATCCAGTCTTTAAAAACTGGCGTTTGTCACCTGTTGGATGGGACTCAGATTTAGTCTGTTGTCCTCCACTGCTGCTGGGTAGCTTTGCCTTACGAGACTTGATGAGACTTTTTGGGACGGGGTTACTTTTAGACTTCTTTGTGGTAACCTGTGAGAGCTTATGGCTTGCTCTTGGTCTTAGTTAAGTCTGTTAGTGTTGGTAAAGCTTGCTGATCTTCTCTTTTTTGTAGTGATCATTCTGTGATCACTTCACTGGTTGCCTTAACCACCGGTTCTAGATATGCTGTGTTTTATGACAACCTCATTTAGTTATATTCCTTAAATCTTCTGCTATGTTGCTTTATAGTGTTTTGTACATCAATATCCTTTGTTGAGGGACTCTTTCTGTTAAATAAATACTTTTGTTAAGAAGTGGCCACGTCCTCCTCTTCATATAGTATATATTATATCTGTGTTCCTCTGTGTTCCTCCTTCCTGGACCTCCTAGCCAGGCTGGGGTGTAACAGTGCTTAATAAACTATTATGGTACAGATGTCAGAAGCATTTCCTGGCAAAAAAGAGGAAGAACGCATCCTTAATTTAATCTGGGATCGTACACCTTTTCCTAAACTACTGTTTGCCAATTGCCACAATTGAAAAGGAGTCAAAACATATATCTAAAGTGAGTGAGTAGGTTTTCTTTGGGTACTCCGGGTTTCTCTCACAGATCTAAAACATGAATTGCAGGTTGTTTGAAGACTCCTGGGTGTGATTGTGAATGGTTGTTTGTCTTGTATATCCCTGTGATCCACTGGAGACTTGAGTGTCCTCTGTCTCTTGCCCAATGTCTGCTTGAGTTGGACTCCAGCCCCCCTGGTTCAGAAAATGAGTGATTGGATAACCGAGTATTACCATTGCAGCATTTGTTATTTTTTCAAGCAGCTATTGGGTTTGGAATGTTATCGATAAGCAAAACCTAATATGAGTACATCCCATATTTTATTTCACAGCATGCACTCTTTCCTGTGTGTATCTCAGTCTTCATGAACATTTCTGGTTGGCTCAGGAACTGACACAACCCATGAAGTGGTACAGTTTTGACACAGCATTGGCCGGAGTGACAGAGAAGCAAAATCACGACAAATGGGGGACAGGCAGTCTTGCATCAGGGAACACTTTGAAGACGCCAGCAGAGTAAATGAATTAGAGGGACCAATACGGTACAATTATTGTACTCACACTGTAATTGATGAGCGCTCGGTTTGGAAGGACTTTCTCAAGACTCTCTAAACCTGGCAAGCCAATTTCAGCCCAATCGAAATGGTTCAATGCAGCCTATTAACTCAAAGTGCTTTTATTTACCCGTGATACTGCTCAGCATTCATTTTTGAAGGACATCTCTTTATTCCTGGAACTCTAACACAAACAGGTGCAAACTGCTTTAAAGGCCTGTGCCATCAAGTCTCTCAGAATGTAATTCAAATCCACCATCACAAGAAATGTCTAAAATTTCTGTCGTGATATTTCTGCAAAAACTACGAGTTTAAAATTTGAGCTAATTAGCACTCATGGACCTTGGCTGGTACGTTTTGATCAAATAAGTTTAATGTTTACAGAGGAGTAGTCTGGTTCTGTAAGACTGAGCGAAAAGAGCGGACCATAATGGTGATGTATCTGGCTTAGAAGTACTCAAGCACCAAGATACCTCTCAACAGGATTTTCACAGCCACCCTGCAGCGGCAATAATTCACCCTGTGATTGGAGAAAGGAGGTAACGAGGGGTCTGGTGAACTCTGCGGCCACACGCACACTGACAGACATCAGGGCGCACATACATTTTATCCGTAAATAACACCACCAGTGACCCTGATAGCGCTCTGATCATCTTGGTCTGCTACAATCACCTTCCCACAGTAAATCTATCTAATTAACTCTGCGGCTGAAACCAAAGCCTGTGTTCTGCAGCCAGTCATTTGTTTCTGCAGCTTAATAGCTTGTGACAGGATGCACAATTTAGTGAGTAACATTTTTTTCAATTGATTTTTTTTTGCACATTAATTATCTGAATTCTGAAATCATGGTACTGATATATTTTAATTATTTTCTGTTTCTATCAGGAGACATGGCTTTTTAGTTAACTTCACAAAAAGAATAATTTTTCTGTTTCCTGTGATGCATTCATGCACTCTACATCATGCTTGGCAGCCTCTGCTTTCTGAAAGATCAAGTTCACTATTTCAATCAATCAATCATTTATTTATTAATCAGGACAGCACATGTTAACATCAGACATGCGGAAACATGCCAGAATTAGCCATCGGCTAGTTTTCATCTGTAGTCCTGTGCCAGTTGTAAATTCGGCTTTCTACAAAGGGACATAAAAACATTATAGAGTACATATGTCACGAGCGTGCCTGGCGAGTGGAGCGGAGGTAGGATCCAATCATGGGGAGGAAGAAGGCAAACACGTAGGTCCGTTTGACACTTGTTTATTAGAAACACGCTGGAACACTGAAACAATGACATGACATGGAACACAGAACAGAAGGGGTTTAAATACACGAGGAGCGGGAGCTATGGTGATTGGGAAACAAGAGGCAGGTGGGAGCAATTAACGGAGACACAGACTAAAACCCAGGAGAAGACAGGACAGGGTGTGACAGTACCCCCCCCCCCCCCCTCAAAGGGCAGATCCCAGACGCCCACAGGAACCAGGAGCAGGGCGGGAGGAGGGGGACCCAGAGGGAGGGCCCAGAGGACAATGGAGAGGCGGCAGGGATCAGCAGAGTCTGGGAGCCTGTGCCTGCGGCAGATGAGGAGGCGACGGGCCCTTGGAGGCCGGCGCCTGCGGCAGAAGAGGAGCTCTGCAGGCTGGGCCTGGGACATAGTCTCTGCAGGCTGGGCCGGAGCGACCTTCAGAACCACCATTGGAACCGGAGACGGAGGAGACGTCAGACCAGAGGGGACGTCGTCCTCTGGACAGGAGGAAGCGTGGACCCCTGGAGTGGAATGAGCGTCGACCTCTAGGGTGAATAAGGCGGCTTCCGACGAGGCGAGGAGAAGTCGACTTCAGAGGAGACGTCGACTTCAGAGGCAACTTCGACTTCAAAGGAGACGTCGCCTTCAGAGGAGACGTCGCCTTCAGAGGAGACGTCGACTTCAGAGGAGACTTCGACTTCAGAGGAGACTTCGACTTCAGAGGAGACTTCGACTTCAGAGGAGACGTCGACTTCAGAGGAGACGTCGACTTCAGAGGCGACTTCGACTTCATAGGAGACGTCGACTTCAGAGGTGACTTCGACTTCAGAGGAGACGTCGACTTCAGAGGAGACGACTTCAGAGACATCGACTTCAGAGGACTCAACGACTTCAGAGACGTCGACTTTGGAGGAGACGACTTCAGAGACGTCGACTTCAGAGGAGACGACTTCGGACTCGTCAACTTCAGAGGAGACGACTTCGGACACGTCGACTTCGGAGGAGACGACTTCGGACACGTCGACTTCGGAGGAGACGACTTCGGACACGTCGACTTCAGAGAAGACTTCGACTTCAGAGGAGAAGTCGACTTCAGAGGAGACGACGACTTCAGAGGCGACTTCGACTTCATAGGAGACGTCGACTTCAGAGGCAACTTCGACTTCAGAGGAGACGTCGACTTCAGAGGAGAAGTCGACTTCAGAGGAGACGACGACTTCAGAGGCAACTTCGACTTCAGAGGAGACGTCGACTTCAGAGGAGACGACTTCAGAGACGTCGACTTCAGAGGAGACAACGACTTCAGAGACGTCGACTTTGGAGGAGACGACTTCAGAGGAGACGACTTCAGAGACGTTGACTTCAGAGGAGACGACTTCGGACACGTCAACTTCAGAGGAGACGACTTCGGACACGTCGACTTCGGAGGAGACGACTTCGGACATGTCGACTTCAGAGGAGACTTCTTCAGAACAGGAAAGGGCGTCGACTTCAGAACAGGAAGTGGCGTCAACTTCAGAACAGGACCGGGCATCGACCACCATCAACTTCTGGTCCGGGGGCATCGGCTTCTGATCCGGGGGCATCGACTTCTGGTCCTTCGATTTCTGGACTGTCGACCTCTGGACCGCCGGCCTCTGGACCGGAACCGGAACCGTCTGCTTCTGGCCTGGGGGCGTCGGCTTCTGGTCCGGGGGAGTCGGCTTCTGGTCCCTCGACTTCTGGACCGCCGACTTTTGTACCGGATCCGGTACCGTCTGCTTCCGGGCCGGTACCCTCTGCTTCTGGGCCCGATCCGTCAGCTTATGGGCCGGTTGGGGCGCGGCCTCCGAGACCACCGCCGGAACCAGCCGAGAGAGAACCGGCGGTGCCGGAGACCGTGAGAGCAGGGAGAACAGACCGTCCAGCTGCGACTCCCTGAGGCTGAGCGTCCAACGAAGCTGGGCCAGCTCAGCCCAGTGACCGGCGAGCTCCGCTGGGTGAACCCCGGGCTCGCTCCTCTGGCCCTGAGACGAGGAGGATAGAGCGTCCAGGTGAGACTCCTGGAGGCTGATGAGCTGGCGGAACCGGCCGAGCCCCGCCTGGAGCTCTCTCAGCCGGGCTGCGAGTGCTGCTCCTCCCCCTGCAGACTACGGAGGCGCCGGTTCGGCAGGAGATGGGACGGGTGGTCTGGCCGGGGGCGTGTCCGAACTGCCGTGCCCGGCACGGCCAGCGGCGGGCTCGCAGCTCCGTCCTGAAGTGCAGGGCTGCGGTGGCTTCCGGCATCTTTCCCCTCGCCGTGGACTGACTCCAGGGGAGCAGATTGCCAGCCTCGTGCCCTCATAGCTGGAGCGATCCAGGAGCGTCTCCCCATCCCAACTCCCGTCTGGTTCCGGAAGGGTGGCGAGGAACGCCGAGGCTGACGGTCGGGGACGCCGCTGTCGGCGAGGCGGAGCTGGGGCTGGAGAGGGAGAAGCCGGCTGGTGGGTCGGGGTAAGTCACTGGAGCAGGTTCTCCCACGGAAGAATCTCCCCGCTGGATCCTGTAACGGGTCGTGTCATTCTGTCACGAGCGTGCCTGGTGAGTGGAGCGGAGGTAGGATCCAATCGCAGGGAGGAAGAAGGCAAACAGGTAGGTCCATTTGACACTTGTTTATTAGAAACACGCTGGAACACTGAAACAATGACACGACATGGAACACAGAACAGAAGGGGTTTAAATACACGAGGAGCGGGAGCTATGGTGATTGGGAAACAAGAGGCAGGTGGGAGCAATTAACGGAGACACAGACTAAACCCCAGGAGAAGACAGGACAGGGTGTGAGAACATACAGTATTCAACAATGCCGGATCACAAAAGCAGCATGTTTATCGAAGAGGCATCAAGTAGCCATAGTTAAAAGAGAATAATAATAAAAACAACAAAATAACAACACAGACAGTAAATGCAAAAGTGAAATAAGACTAGTGGATCAACATACAACAAAAACACACTGTTTAAAAGATCCTATTTACGTTATTAAAAAAAAGAGTAAACATGCTAGTAACGCTTATTAAAAATAGTGAGAATATTTAAAGGAAAGTAGGGAGAAAAAGAAAAAAACACATGGTAATGACGGTAATCAGAGACGTAAGACCTACACATGTACAACAATATAGGGTCACAAAGGCAGTACGAAACATACCTAACATACTGCCCTAAGAACAAACAATGGCAGCATGGGGGGTTAGTGTTGACATGTTTGGTTAGTGATTAGCCAGTGTTTCAGATGGGCGCAGAATAGGGTGTATGTGGAGATGTCTCTGGTTGATGTTGGGATGTTGTCACATTTCTGAGCTGCCCTAACATTGAACGATGACTGACCTAGTGTGCTTTTCCTAAAAGAGATGATGCACTCGCCTCTGGACGTTCCTCTAGTGACAGTGTGTATAGGTGTTCTAATACTCACAAATTCACTGAGAGGGGGTGGGGCCATTCCATGTAAAATTTTGAATATTTGACATGCATTTGTGAAGTAAATAAGATTTTCCCAGTTAAAGAGACTATACTTTGATAGGATGGCACAGTAGTGAAAATGTTTTGGCTTTTTGTCAAGCACTTTAACTGTCTGTTTGTAAAGGGACTGCCGTGGTTTCAGAGTTGTGGAGTTTTCCAGGGACCAGGTTGTCAAACAGTAGGTGATGTCGGAGAAGACCACTGAGTGCACATATGTTTTAGCGGCCTGAATGGACATGGAGTTACGGATATATCGAAAGATGGCCAAGGTGTATTTTATTTTTTTACAGGTTTCCTTCACATGTGACTTGAAGTTTAATTTGGAGTCTACTTGTATGCCTAAATATTTATACTTTTGAATAATATGAAGTTTTTCTCCTGAAACTATGATGTCTGGGTCTGCTGTTGTCTTGTTTGATTTTGTAAAATACATTCCCATTGTTTTTGACACATGCAGTTGGAGACAGCTCTGATTTAACCATAAAGAGACATTAACCATTGATTTTTAGAGTTTATTGGCTACTTCTTGTTTTGATGTTCCATGTACATACAAAACTGTGTCAACGGCGTACATTTGTATAGTAACATCAGGACACGCGTGTGGAAGGTCATTAATATACGTTCAGAATAGGACAGGAGCTAATATAGAGCCTTGTGGCAGGCCTTTTTCAATGCAATTGCGGTAAATCTGGTGTAAATTAATTCCTTGTGAGTCAATCGTTGTAGGAAGAAAGCTCCGATGCTCCTGTTTCAGTAACTGGAAGTTAGCTAGAGGGGTGAGGAGCACAAAACGAGAGGATTTAGTCCTATTTCCTGATATGCTGATATTTCTCCTCTGATTGGCTAACAGCAACATGACTATACTACTGACTCTGTTTGCTCTGCTACTTTGATATTTTATCTCCACAAATAACACAAGCCTGAAGCAGTTCTGCCAGGTTGTGGATTTGCTAATGCTAACGGTTAGCTTCTACAAGCCGAGACATGATCTACTGTTTCCTGGACGCTAAACAGCCTTCTCCGTTGGAAGAGAAGATGGGTGAGCCCATAGCCCTTTTTAAAAGACATACTGTGCCGGCAAATTGGCGTAATATTACGGCAATGGTGTGTCTTATAAATGCACCATGCCGGTCATTCCGCCTCGCTTGGTGTTAATATTGTGGCAATTGTTTGTATTATAAATGGCGATTGCACCATGGCGCAACAGAAGGAGGTGTCTTGAAGACGTGGGTAAATAATGCCGAGCTCCGGCCGGAAACTACATTGAAGATGAAAGTAAATCTTAACCACCGAGATGACAGCCCTCTTCCCATCCTGGATAAACTTTTTGTGCAGCGGAAAGAGGACTCGGCATCGATCCAGGATTTCCTTAGGGAACTGGTCATTTAAGCTGAAGCCTTTTCCTTTGAGCTCTCTTCCGTGACTTTTAACAAGATCCTTCTGCTTAAAATGTTCAAATTTAGCCACAATGGGACGAGGTCTTCTGCTGTCCACTCTTTTAGCTCCAAGGCGATGTACCTGGTGAAAGGTGATGTTTTTTACCGTTTCTTCGGGTATTTTCATTTGGGTCTGGAGAAAGTTTTTTATTGTTTGCTCGCAGTTCTCCACCCTTCCCATCTGCTCCGGCAGGCCTGCGAACACCAAATTATCCCTCATGCTACGTGCCTGAAGGTCCAAAACTGTCTCCTTCAGAATCTTGTTGTCCAGGGTGATCTGCGTCATTCCCTCTTCCAGGGAAGAAACGGACTCCCGCGAGCCGCTCCACCTGCTCCTGGCTGAACTCCAGAGACTGACGGAGGTTCTGAAACTCCTGGTGTAGAAACTCAAGCAGATGAAGTCGCCCCTCAAATCCCAGAAGCCGTTTATCTAATAATTCTAATATGTCCTTACGGGGAGATAAGGCCTCAGGCGAGTCCCGAGGACGGCTCCTCTTGGTCCCAGGTGTTTTGGGCTCAGCTGCTGATTTCTTCGGACCCATAACGAAAAACTCAAAAACTCTGTCAATATAGTTTTGTAAACTTTCTAAATTTTCTTCACTTACCTCCAGGTTGAGTGAGTTATAAATACCAGATTATTTTTTGAGTTGCCAGTATAAATTAGGCAAAAATGCGTCTTAAGTGTGGATGTTTGTTAATGAGCTGCCATCTGCTTCAAACGCTGCCGTGTATCAGATGCTCGCCCGTCAGCGTCAGCGCACGCTCACCCACACACTCTCTGTACTCTCCGAACACTTGGACTGTCCACTTATACTTGGAGGCGATTTTAATTTTTGGATGAACTCTTTAACAGACAGGCTCAGTACAGCTGGGACTCAGCGCAATTGGCAATCCACTAATATATTTAAACAGTACATGAGTGATTATGGGCTTTGTGATGCATGGCGATCTCTTCATCCTAACCGTAGAGAGTATATTTTTTTCACACATCCATCACTCTCATTCACGTTTGGATTATTTTCTAGTCAGCAGCTCATTGTTGGCTGACATTTCAGACACTGAGATACACCCCATAGCTGTCAGCGACCATGCTCCGGTTTCTTTAACTCTGGTAAATAAGAAGACAATCCCACCAAGCAAAAACTGGAGGTTTAATCTATTACTGCTTAAAGATGAAGGTTTTATAGAATTTTTTAAAAAGGAGTGGGCTTTATATTTAGAACATAATGAGCTGCCTGGAACATCAGCATCTGTTCTCTGGGAGGCAGGAAAGGCAGTGATGAGAGGTAAAATAATCTCTTTCTCATCACATAAGAAAATAACAGAAAACAAACGTATTCAGGAGTTAGAAGAAATCATTGTCTTTAGAGGCATCCACAGGAGAAGAGTGAATGAGCAAATTACGTAAAGCTAAATTAGAACTTCATGGAATTATTGACAAGAAGACACAATTTTTAGCACAAAGACTACGAATAGAAAACTTTGAACATAGTAATAAATCAGGTAAATTTTTAGCTAGCCAGTTAAAAATTAATAAAGAGAAAACTACCATATATGCTGTTAAAGACTCAACCGGGAATATAGTTTATGACTCTGAAAGCATAAACAACACTTTCAGAGACTTTTACCAAACTTTGTACTCACTACAGATAAACCCATCAGATAACGAGATCACTGAGTTCCTTGACAGGATAACACTTCCTAAATTATCAGACAGCCAAGCTACAGTCCTGGACTCGCCACTAACATCAGCGGAGCTCCAGGAAGCCCTTAAATCCATGACTAATAGGAAAGCTCCATGTCCAGAAGGGTTCCCAGTAGAGTTCTACAAAGAATTCTGGATCATTCTGGCTCCAATATTTTTCAGAATGGTGAGGGAAATCGAAGAGAGCGGCAAATTACAGCCAAACATGAATTCAGCCAATATTAGTCTCTTGTTAAAACCAGGCAAAGACCCTGCATTTCCTACCAGCTATCGCCCAATTTCTCTTATTAATGTTGATCTCAAAATAATTTGTAAAGCCCTGGCCAAAAGATTAGAGAAGGTAACCCCCTTCATAATACACCCTGACCAAACTGGTTTCATTAAAGGTAGACAGTCATCCACAAACTCACGTAGATTACTTAATTTGATAGATTTCTCTTACAGTAGAAACATAGAAACTAGTATATTATCTCTAGATGCAGAAAAAGCTTTTGATAGAGTTAACTGGAAGTTCTTATTTGCAACTTTACATAAATTTGGTTTTGGGAATGTCTTCATAAACTGGCTACAAACATTATACAGTTCACCAACAGCACGTGTCAGGACGAACGACCAAATATCAGCTAGCTTCTGTCTTCAGAGGGGGACCAGGCAGGGATGCCCACTCTCCCCCTCACTATTTGCTATCTTTATTGAACCACTAGCAACAGCAATCAGGCAAACAAAAGGTATTAAAGGGATAAAGTGTAAGAAAATAGAACATAGGATCAGTCTTTAGGCAGGTGATGTTTTACTTTTTCTCCAGAATTCTCAATCCTCTCTCTCATTCAGTAGAACTGATAAACTCTTTATCAAAAGTTTCAGATTACTCTATAAACTGGTTAAAATCCACAGTTCTACCAATTAATTTCTCTTTTGTCAATTTACTTAATACACAATTGGAGTCAGGGAATATCACATACCTGGGAATTAATGTCTCTCCCAAGTTAACAGATCTAACCAAACTAAACTACATCCCACTTTTAAAGAAAGTGGAAGATGATCTTGCAACATGGACATCCTTACCGATATCACTCATGGGGAGAGTTGCTACAATTAAAATGATGGTCTTACCCAGAATAAATTACTTATTTTCAATGATCCCAAACAAACCGCCAGCTGACTGGCTTAGATCTCTGGACTCCTCAATTACCAAATTCCTTTGGCAGGATAAACCTCCACGAATTAGCTTAAAAACTCTTCAGAAGACCAAAGACAGAGGAGGACTGGATCTACCCAACTTTTATTATTATTTCTTAGCCAACAGGCTGCAATATATACCAAGATGGTTGCAAGATAACCCACTAGATGAGTCCTGGTTAGACATAGAACAGACACTTTGCAATACGATAGAGCTTTCAGACTTACCATTTATCAGCTCAAGCATAAGAAAACATGAAGGCTTCAAAAGTATTAGTATCAGCACCTCTCTGACAGCATGGTGGGAGTATCTAAAAATGACAGAGTCTTCACTAGTACCATGCAGACACACACCTATCTGGAATAATCCTGATATTTTGCAAAATAATAAAATGATGAACCTTCCGTACTGGAAAAATAAAGGAATCCTATACCTGGAACACATATATGAAGGACTGGACTTCATCCCATTTAATAGAATAGTCTCCCAATTTGGAATAGATAAGAATAGCTTTTTAGAATATCAGCAAATTAAATCTGTAGTCAAACAAAAATTTAAGCTCAATAAAATAGAATTAAAAACACCACCAAGGGTATTAGACTTCTATAATCTCAAACCCCCCAAACTACTATCTAAAGTATATAAGACACTGTCCAAAATAGACGATAGAATAGCAATCCCTATTGAAAAATGGGAGGTGGATCTATCAGTCAGCTTTGACCCGAACTTCTGGTCCCAAACTTGTTTAAAAACTTTTAAAATGATCAGACACCAATTTACAATTAATTCAGTACAAAATTCTACACAGAGTACACTATACAAGATGGGGGTTTGTGTCGTCTGACACCTGTACACACTGCACAAAACAACATTCCTGACAATTACATTCATGCACTGTGGTCCTGTCCACCTGTCCAGGAATTTTGGGGTAGAGTACGTGAGGATCTGTCAAAATGTCCCAACTTCCCCCTCTCTTTGTTTACTGGGAAACCTGGACAATGTCCCGATTGAAACATCTTTGGTTCACGTGGTTCTGACTGCCATATGCATCGCTAAGAAAACTATCCTCTTGAATTGGAAAAATAGAGAAACTCTCTGCATTAACCAGTGTAGCGTTAGGAAGTTTATAATGGTCTGCCCTTAACAGCTGCCCCTTCACACAGTAACATCGCCAAGGTCGGACGCTTGGTTCATTATGTTTACATTCCAGGAGAAGAGACAGAAGAACAGAAGAAGAACGCTTTTCAGTAACTAATCAAAGTACTTTATTTGTGATAAGCTAATCAAAGCATTTGTTGATCATTAATAATCAGGTGAATGATCTGTGAAATAAAGATGTCATGAGTTAATTGTTTAAATGAATAAACAGGGCTGCACCAGACAGACTGATATGCATTACTATGGAAACGCATGACACATTGCTTTCAACCAATCAGAACTTTCGTCTGTGGAAGGGCAGAATCTGGTTTGTTTATGAAGTAGTCCAATCCGGTTTACTAAGATTCATAAACAACTGGGAGATATAAAAAGAAGGCAACGCAGGCAACTTAAGTCAGTTCCACGTTAAGTTCCACGTTGACATCAGCTCTGTTCGATCCGAGCTCAAAGGAGTTACATCATACTCTCAACATTGTTTTCAACCAGCTCTCAATCCATCACCGCAAAGAGGAATACAGGCTGGCCATCTGTATTTCCTATTTTAAGCTGAGATCTGTTAAGCTGGAGATTTCCGTCGTTTGTACCAACGAGACAACGTTCTTTCAAAATAAGAGTGAACTTGCTGACGCCTGCCGACTACTACCGGAGTCATCCTCAGACGGGCTTTGTTGTGCTGCGACTGCTGTTTCACCAGCTCCAGTAAAACCGAGGGTCCCAGGACCTGGCATTTCCTGATCTACACAGGAGACTCCATGGGTACGTAGTCACGTGCAAAATGGCGGATCATGTCATCAGCTTCTGAAGCCTCGTGGTAGCCTAGTCAAAACAATCAGATTCGCTACTCAGCCTAGAGATTCTGAACAAAACACACACACACACACACACACCAACACGAAACATTTAAATCCATATGCATTCATCATTGAGATAGTCCTGGTATATTGTAAGAATTTATAATTATAGAAATCAAAGATTCTTAAATGATCCCAATTCTCTATCTTTTCTTGTCTCTCAGTCAATACAGAGTGTTTAAGTAAACTCCCTGATGATACAAACAACCACTTCTGATTGATTATTTAGATCTAATTGCAGTGTATAAATATACAAAATCAGGTAATTAAATTATCTAATTACAGTGTATAACTATACCACTTCAAATCACAACACCAGTATAGAAATCTTTTGTTAGATCATATTGCACTTGATTTAGCCTCTGCTTCCACCTCAAATCAATCTCTCTGGGCTCCTTTGATCGGTTCCATCACATAGCGATGATGGGGGACCGTTGATGTTGTCCTGCGGGATGATGTGGGTGGGGGGGTGGGGGGGTGGAGGGTCTGAGTTTGGAGTATCCGGATGATCCCTGGAGGTGGGTTCACTGGGGGTGTCTGGGACTGGGGGGCCGTTGCCCCCTTCTGGAGGTGCTTGGGTTGCCTCGGGGGGTGGACTGCCGGTGGTCGTGAGTGGGGCCCCTTGGAGGTCTTGGCGGCGGCCATGGGTCACTGCCTGGCGGCTGCATTGCCCCTGGGCGGGTCTGGGTGGGGGCCTGGGGGCCCGGGGTGTGGGGGTGGCCGGCCCCGTGTGGGGATCTGGGCGGGGCCTTGGGGGTCGGGTCCTGACTTGTATGCTGCCGGGAAGAAGGCAGGAACATGCAGCAGTGCCTGGCCTGGGTTCAGGGGCCTCATGTAGACCTTGGCTCCTCTGCTGTTCCATCACAGGGGAGGGGGAGGTCCAGGAGGGGGAGGACCCAACCTTACCTGGATGTCCTATGTCTTATATATTCTGGAAGTTGTGCAAATGGGATGGGCATAGATTTTCTGCTGGGGTGGGGCTGGGTTGGTGCCCTTGGACTCCGTGGGGCTCTGTAATGCTGCTGCTTTGGGCCCTGGCAGGATGGGCTGGAGTCTCCATGCCCTTGGTGGCAATTTGACAACAGAGGTGCCTATTGGGGCCAGTGGGGGAGCTGGCTCCCTGGAGGGCTAAGCCCAACCAGCCGTTCCGCATATTTCCCTCCTCCTGCTCCCTCACATCATCACACAAACATACACATAGGACCTTGGGGGGTGGACAAGTCAGGAGTGTGGGTATGGACCCCATTTCCGCATTCCTGTGGCAACCTGCCCCCCAATTTTATTTGCACCTTATACACTTCCACCGACGACATTCCACGCAAACACACACTTAGGGCCTTGGGAGTGAGCACATTCAACGGCATTTGGCAGGGGGATTTCTCAGCCTCCTCCCGAGTGCCAGTGCCCACTTCCAATTTTAAACTGCACTTGGACACCGAGGACTGTGGGTGCAAGTGGGGTGGTGCGGTGGCATCCGCTGGCATAGGCCAGACAATGCCTGCACTGCCCGCTCACCACAGCCATGGAATACACCTCATCAACACACAACACTATAATGGAGCAGGCGGAGGGAGACTCTGTTGTTGCTTGGCTTCCTGGGGCTGCAGACTAGGAGGGAGATCTGGCCGTCTGGTTGGGGTCTGGGGTGGTGGGTTGCTGTGCTCGGCGTTGGGCGGGGGAGCCTGCTCATCAGCACCCCCAGCAGAAAGGGTCAAACTCTGGTACCCGGTGATGGTTGTACCCCATGTGCAGCAGTACCGGGACCAGAGTGATTAGGGTGTGTATGGGGAGCATGAGTGGGTGTCCGGCGTGCATTTTTGTAAGTTTTTGGTTGTATGTGTATGTGTGAGCATGAGGGAGGGAGTGTGTGACTGTGTTTGTGTATGACTTTGACTCCTCCCCTCTCCTGGGACCTCTTTTGATGATATAGATCTTCGTCTCCCCTCCCCCTGCCACACCTGGTGTGGGGTGTGGTGCCTTGGTCTGCCTGAGTGTTCGTGGCTCCCGGGTCAGGGGGTTTAAGATCTTTGGCGCCTGCCTGGTCAATCCCGGTGGCTGCCTGGTGGGGTCTGGGTCCCTGGGCTCTGCTGGGTCCTCGGCGGGGGTGGTCGCCCCTGGGTCCCGGTTCGCTGGGTCCTGGGCTCGGCCGGCTAGGGGGTGGGAGGCGGCGGGCAGGCCTGTGGGCTTGCCGCTGATATCTCCCAGGGCTCTGCCGGCTGCTGGTTGTGGCCCCCCGGGGCGATCCTCTGCTCCTCTCGAGGGGGGCGGGGGGCTTTTCTGGTTGCAGTCCCCTTGGGGTTCCTGTGTTCTGGGGCAGCGCCTGGATCTCTGGGACTTGGAGCTCCCCCCGTCTCCTACGCATCTTTGGGGGGCGGATCTGTGGTCCCTCACACTCTCTATTGGACACTCCTATAGAGAAACCTTACATAAACAAGTGCGTGTACACACACAGGTGCTCACATGGTGCTCTCAAAAGTATGGGCTTGGGCACGTTCAACACTTGTCTCAAGGCTGTCGTTGCCACTAAATGCACTGTGATTTATTATCGTGTGATTGTTCAGGTAAACAATGTTGATTTTATATTTCATCATCACGTTGACGCAGTGATAGCTTGCTCCTGATGTATTGTTGTGTGTCCCATTTTTTTCTGCTCTTCTCTTTCTGCAGGTCTAGAAGCAGACTCTTGTTCATTATTGTTTATTTTTGTGGAACCCCCCCCCCCCTCTCTCTTCCCACCATTTGTCTTTTCCTTTCTCTTTCACCTCTGTCTCCGTGTCTGGTCGGAATTACAAAGCATTCAAAAACAATAACAATAAAATTTGAAGTATCAGGCGTGACATTTAAAGCAGACGCTTTGATGCTCCACCTGAGAATAAATCTGTAAGGCTTGTTACCAGCATTCAGACATCAATTCTGCTTGCTTCACAGCCAGACAGGACACGGTAAAAAAAAAAAAAACAAAAAAAAAAAAACTAGAACATATCAGGACCCATCATTGTCCAAGATGCCACACATCCTGCATCTACTCTCTTCCATCTCCTCCCATCTGGCAGACGCTATAGATCGCTGTACACAAAAACTACCAGACACACAAAACAGTTTCTTTCCTTCGGCCATTTCTCTCCTGAATCTGTAGATTATTTTACCATCCTTTTATTATAGTTTTTAATACTTATTCAGTATGCTTATGGATATATGTGTGTGTGTGTGTGTGTGTGCGTGCGTGTGTGTGTGGGTATGTATATATGTATATATGTGTGTGTAAATGAACATGTGTGTGGGTATACATGTTCTTACGTGTTTTTAGGTATTTTTATTCTCATTTATTGTGGTTGTTGTCTGTTTTAGAGAGCGAACATCTACCGAAGACAAATTCCTTGTAAATGTACTTTTACTTGGCCAATAAATCTGAAATCTGAAATCTGAAAAAAAAAAAATCTGACCCACTGCAGTTTGCTTATCGCCATGGATTTGGAGTTGAAGATGCCATCATCCAGCTGCTTCAACCAATCCACTGTCATCTGGACAAAGCAGGCAGCACTGTCAGGGTCCTGTTCTTTGATTTCTCCAGTGCATTTAACACAATCCAGCCTCATGTACTTTGCCAGAAACTCCAGAAGACACGGGTGGGGGCCTCAACTATCGCCTGGATTAAAGACTACCTGACAAACAGACCCCAGTTTGTGAGGCTGAAGAATTGCACATCAAACCAGGCGATCAGTGACATTGGAGCACCACAGGGGACTGTACTCTCACCATTTCTATGGCGTCAGACCCGTGCCACAACCCGTGCACGCGGATTGGGTCCACATCGCGCGTGTGAACGGGACTCGCGAGTGAAAATATACATGGCAAGAGGTCATTTGTGCACTGAGAGGGAGCAAACTGTGGCTGTGAGCGCACAAGGATGTGCACAAGTGACAAACCTGCGTGCGCGCGTTGCCAACGAGCACACGGCAGAGGAAAACGTGCGCACGCGGCAGCCTCTCTGCGCGCTCGGTTTCTGACTCCGCTCGCTCGGCTGTGAAGGGGTTTTGGCACTCTGGAGGCGTGGACTGTGGCAGATCTTCTCTGTCTTCTGATTGGTTAGTTTACCCCGCACTTTACCCTCTACCTCATTGGCCCATTGGCTTCCTGTCGGACCAAAATGATGGGAGCTATATCTATATAAAAAAATCTGATATTCAGTAGTTGTTGTCATAGCTCAGCTGGTAGAGCTGGTGACTCTCCCCCCTGAGGATCCAGGTTTGAGTCCAGGCAAGGAAATTAGAGTATATGTCATGTTACTTCTTCCTAATTCCTGTGATATTATTTTACAGTTGTGACCGTTCAACTGTCATTAAACGTCCGAATGTTTGCTGGGCAGTGTTTTAAAAGGTGCACATAAGCTAGATGGTTTTAACCATATAAAATTATATTTTTTGTGATACTGGAAAAATACATACTGAAATAAAACTACTGATTGAAAACTTTGACTGTGGTTGTACAATATATGAGTCACTAATACACTGCAAAGGCTCTTAGAGTGGGGCTTCCAGAGAGAGAGAGAGAGAATTTGTATTCTGTCAAAGTTGCAATATTACTTCAGCCACTCTTATTTCTCAGCCAGCAGACGAGCTCACATCCCTCCAGTTTTACAGTCCCTCCACTGGCTCCCGGTAGAATATAGAATTCAGTTTAAAGTTTTAGTCCTGACCTATAGAGCTCTTAACAACCAGGCTCCAAGCTACCTATCTGAGCTTTTATCCCCACACACCACCTCTCGGAACCTTAGATCCACATCTGAAAACCTCCTGGCTGTTCCTCGAACCAGACTGAAAACCAAAGGGGACAGGGCCTTTCAGACTATTGCACCCAGACTTTGGAACAGTATACCTTCAAATCTCCGTCTCTCTAACACTGTAGAGGTCTTTAAAAATCATCTAAAAACTCACCTTTTCATCCAGGCGTTCCCTCCCTAAATGTTTCAGAATGATGGCTTTGTTCGGGTTCACACCTTCACTTTGTTTATACTCATGATTTTATTTTCTATTTTATCACTGCTATTGTTTTTCTGATGTTTTTATTGGTTAGAGGTATTTGCCCTGATCTTTAACATGTTGTACAGCGCTTTGTGATTTATATCTGTGAAAGGCGCTATATAAATAAACTTTTACTTACTTACTTACTCTTGAGAGGAGACTCCAGGTAAAAATAGACTTGTGGGTGTAGGTATGTTCAAGTTTAAAAAGTTCTTGCCTCATTAATGTATTGTTTATTTTTTTCAGCATTTAATTGACAAATTATCCTTTCAAATAATTAATTGATGAGTTACATAATTGTCCATTTAGAATTGTTGAATGGACTGAGTAAAGTTTGGTGCACTTTATATATTTCAAAACATGTTTTTTTTTATTTTAATGATGCATATAAATAATTTAAATGTTAATTTAATGAAATATTTCTATTTTTTCATTACCTCACCCTTGTTTTGACAAAAACGGGACCTTGCTGGATAATATCATGGAGAAACTATTTGTTCACAGTACATGGCTCAGTGAGGATCTGTATACCAAAGGAGGAGATACTCAGAAATCTGTCTGCAGATTGTTACAACCCAGACTGGAAGTGGTGGGCTGTAAGAAAGGAGACCAAACAGAGGAGTGTGGGTTCAACAACTGATTTATTTAACCAAAGTAAGGATTTACTAAAGCAAGTTAGTGAACAAGTCATAAAGTTTTCAATCAGTAGTTTTATTTCAGTATGTATTTTTCCAGTATCACAAAAAATATAATTTTATATGGTTAAAACCATCTGGCTTATATGCACTTTTCAAAACACTGCCCAGCAAACATTCGGACGTTTAATGACAGTTGAACGGTCACAACTGTAAAATAATATCACAGGAATTAGGAAGAAGTAACATGACATATACTCTAATTTCCTTGCCTGGACTCAAACCTGGATCCTCAGGGGGGAGAGTCACCAGCTCTACCAGCTGAGCTATGACAACAACTACTGAATATCAGATTTTTTTATATAGATATAGCTCCCATCATTTTGGTCCGACAGGAAGCCAATGGGCCAATGAGGTAGAGGGTAAAGTGTGGGGTAAACTAACCAATCAGAGGACAGAGAAGATCTGCCACAGGCCACGCCTCCAGAGTGCCAAAACCCCTTCACAGCCGAGTGAGCGGAGTCAGAAACCGAGCGCGCAGAGAGGCTGCCGCGCGCGCACGTTTTCCTCTGCCGTGTGCTCGTTGGCAACGCGCGCACGCAGGTTTGTCACTTGTGCACATCCTTGTGCGCTCACAGCCACAGTTTGCTCCCTCTCAGTGCACAAATGACCTCTCGCCATGTATATTTTCA
The DNA here is from genome assembly GCF_043380555.1 of Nothobranchius furzeri. Taxonomy (NCBI): domain Eukaryota; kingdom Metazoa; phylum Chordata; class Actinopteri; order Cyprinodontiformes; family Nothobranchiidae; genus Nothobranchius; species Nothobranchius furzeri. Next base: position 3,179,123 of record NC_091751.1, on the reverse strand, counting down.
CTCGCGAGTCCCGTTCACACGCGCGATGTGGACCCGATCCGCGTGCACGGGTTGTGGCACGGGTCTGACGCCATAAATTTCTTTTCACCCTGTACACCTCAGACTTCCAGTACAAATCAGAGACCTGTCATCTACAGAAATACTCAGATGACTCTGCAGCTGTCGGGTGTATCAGAGATGGACAGGAAGCTGAGTACAGAGAGCTGGTGGAGCGCTTTGTGGCATGGTGTGGAAACAATCATCTGACCTTGAACGTGAACAAAACAAAGGAGATGATTTTAGACTTCAGAAGAAACAGGGTGGAGTCAAACACTGTTTCCATCATGGGAGAAGAAGTGGAGGTGGTTGAGGAATACAAACACCTTGGAGTTCACCTGGACAACAGACTGGACTGGAGAAAGAACAGCGAAGCCGTTTACAAGAAGGGACACAGCAGACTGCACTTCTTGAGGACGCTTAGGTCCTTCAATGTCTGTAGCAAGATGCTGCAGATCTTCTACAAGTCTGTTGTTGAGAGTGTAATCTCTTCAGCCATCGTCTGTTGGGGTAGCAGCATCAGAAGCAGGGACCTGAAAAGGCTCAACAGCCTAATGAAAAAGGCTGGTTCTGTTCTGGGGACGACTGTGGAACCGCTGGAGGAGATAATGCAGAGAAGGATTCTCCAGAGAATCAAGAAAATGATGGACAACCCTGAGCATTCTCTTCACAAGACTGTCCGACAACGGAAGAGTGTCTTCAGTCAGAGGCTTCTTCAGTTTGGCTGCAACACTGACCGCTACTGGAGATCCTTCCTGCCAACAGCCATTGTAATATACAACAACTCTTTGATGACTTGATTATTATTATTATTCTGAGCTACTACAGCAATCAATTTCCCTCTGGGATTAATAAAGCATTCTGAATTGAATTCAATTGAATTGAACTCACATGTTAAACTCAGAGTGGCCGATCATATTTAAAAAAAAATAACAAGTAAAAAATGGTTTCTCAGTGAACTTACTCTTTAAAGTTGTCTTTTACATGTTGATGCACCGGTAGATTGAGTAGAAAATTGGATGAAAACCCCAGAGAGTAATAAGTGGATTAGAAAATAGCTTTTGTGCCCTTTCACAAGCCTTAAAAGAATCTTTCTAGTTCTTTACTTTTGACTCCAGCCACAACAGCCCAACCCCCGATGACCTTTCGTATGTAGCATCTGAGTAATTGAATGAGAACCTGGATAAAGCTAATTGGCTGTTTTCTTTTACTCCAAGAGCTTCTGATAATTAATCAGAGAAAACAAAAGCCGCTACATCACCACCTAATTATGGGGGAACACTTGGCAGGCTCAACATACAGGATCCTTACTTCTGTTTTTTCTTTTATGTGCAGCAAGCCTGCGTGTGTGTGTGTGTGTGTGTGTGTGTGTGTGTTTGTGCGTGTGGACATATATCATGCAGGCATTTGTTACCTGCTGTTCTGCCTCATTACATTCATAACAATGTGATTTGATTACATCAATCAGGGCATTCCTTTAACATATTGATGATATTTGGAAAGATTTTTCTAATTACCTAACAATGAAAGAGTGTTACTAAACCACTAAGCAGGTGGTTTTACACCAATAAATACAGGATTTCAGTTTATAGATAAATGTTGAATAATTAGGTAACCATTCAATATAAATTTTATTATAAGCTTAGTTTTGAACCCTAACACACTGTCCTGTTACTCAGCACCATATGAAGTGGCAAAATAACATTTTTTTATGTGTTTGTTTGCTCATGAGAGCCAAATTTACCAAGTAATGGATTTTACTGATTTTACCCCATGAGGATATAATCAAAGCAAAATTTAGCTTAAACCAAAAGTGAAAAAAAAAAAAAATAAATTCTGAAAACAAAAAAGGTTTCTGTTAAAATGGACTGGGACAACACATGCATCATGACAGCAGAACAACAAAAGTACAGAAGATGGATAAAAGAAGCAATCGAGATAAAGAGACATGGACTTTTGACCATGAATAGGGTTGGAGTTTACACGCTGGATCATTCATGGGATGTGGTGATCAGCAGAGAGGGCGTGGGTAGTAGAGGGCGATATGGTCTCCTACTGCCCGCGGATTAACAGCGAAAGTGATGTCATAAAAACGAGCAAAGCTATGATGCCAAAACTGTCAGCGAGCAAGGTAAAAACCAGTAATCTTTGCTTCTCTGTGTACAAGATAGGAACGGAAAAACTAAGGAACTAAATTTGGTCTATCAAAAATCATATCATGGTTGACTGATTTTAATAATTCTATGTATTTTTGTTTGTCTTTGCAAAGCTGTAAATGTATAGCTTACAAATCTATACAGACAGTAGCAGAAGCAAAAGGATTTTACTCTGCTGGTTGGTCTCGCCACACTTCATTAGAGCACAGTGGTCTATGGGTTTGGTGGGTGGGATGATGCGAAAGATGGCGACGGCTCGTTTGAAACAGCTTCGGCATCAGCTTTGGATGATTTAGACTTGAGCTTTTCCTTGACCCAAGAGCAGATAGAGGTACTTAAGTTCTTTATTTAAAAAAAGGATGTATTTGTGCCTTCTTCAACAGTGCATGGTAGACTGCCTCGTTGACTGACATACGTACCGGTGAGTACATCATGTTCGTTGTCCAATAGCCTGCGGAGATAGTTTGAAAGACAACTGTAGATTCTAGTCCACAACTGCGCTCTGTCTATTGTTGTGGCCAGATGATTTTCATATAGGACATTTGCCAGGTTATTAAATGGAGTAACAGAAACATAAGATTAGCAGGTAGACAGCAGTAAGGGTGCTTTGAGGAGTTTGAAACTTTAAATAATAAGTTTTTTATATTTTCATCTCCAAATGAAACTTGGAGCTTTCTCCTTGCTCCACTTTCTTCTTTACTTTTAATTAATGATTTTAACAGAAAGGATTTAAAAGTTCAATGTCAGATATGGTCACTAGATTGTAAGTGAATTTTTTATTAGACATATCTTCCCTTTCAATCCAGATGATACCAACGTCCTAAAAAGAATGATTCTTTTGTCTTCTTCTTTGCCTTGTCTTCATTTCTTTCTGCCCAGCCTTTGTGTGCCTGTGGCTTAAGCCTTTTATTAAGGGATGCAATACCAACCATGCCACAGGGCAAATATTCTTCTGAACTTCTCTATTTTTCCTCTCCTGATTACTGATTTTTTCCCACACAATGACATACCCACACATGAGCAGCAAGGCTGTAGTTCTACCTTAAAGAAATGATGGGGCTGGGGAGCACTTAAGTTCAGCTGGAGACATTTAATGTGAATTCCTCTCAAACGCAGCTCTGCTTCCCACTGGAGAAATTCAAAAGTCAAATAGAGGATCTTTGATCATTTACAGCCATATGGCATTGTGAGATTTGGACAAACATGGTAGGTGTGTGCATTTGCGTGCAAGGTGAAATAACACAAAAGTAATTTAAACGGCGTTCGTCTCTAAATTGCATTTCAGCAACAACAGAAAAACAAATTTGTGTTATGCAAAATGAAGTGCCAACCCACATAAACCTCTTAGACTATCTGTGGATTATAAATAATAAAAACGTCTGTATCCAACAAAGTTTAAACATGATCAAATACATCCTCAGAATAATACAAAAAAACAACATTGTTACCATTTTAATCCAGTTTAATGTTCCGATAGCTGACCAGTCCACATCAGAAAGTCACTTCTGAATTGCTGACCAAACATGCATGTTTTTGGAAAATCCACTCATACAGAGACAGAACATGACATTTTGACCGAAGACATCTCTGCACAAATGGGACTTTGTTGCTTCACTTCCAAAGACGTTACTCTCTTCCTTTTACTTCCAGGCTCTGCAATACCAACAAAAAAGCTAACTTCTTTTTCTTCTTATTCTCTTAATTGAAGGTTGACGAACCAAAAAAGGGAACGGCTAGTCTTGATATACTGCCACATTTGCTTCTAGGTAAGTCTGGACCAAACCGGGTTGGGTCAGCCCGTCCCTGCATGGCCAGGATTTGTTCATGCAACCTTCTCAGGAACGTAGATGTCTCAGAGCACGTGGGCAGGGCAAAAGACGTGCAAAGTCAGAGATGTCCACTTTAAATTTGCAAGCAACAGCAGTGAGAAGTGTAGCCTTTGGAGACGTACATCAAGCACACTGCTTGCCACTCTTTCACTAAGCAGCGTTGCGGCCATGGCTTCCTCCCACAGCAGTCTGATGGCTGGAGCGGCAGGTCCGAGCAGCAGTCTTGGGAGATCTTTACTCCACTGCATCCAGACTTATAATTAACCATGTCACTGGCTGATTCTAACCACCACTCAGAAGCTCCCTCTAAGGAAGCAGACATGAACTTCAGCTGGCCAATCAGTCCGTAGTGGCTGTGTTGGTTTGTCTTTGCACTGAGCTGTCCATTGGAAAGCAGGACAGAAAGATCTGTTCAACTGAGCCTGGAAAAAGCACAGATTGTCCAGATGTGAACACAATATATACCTACCAGGGCCAGGCTGGGCCGACCAAGATGTGAAAGCTCCATAAACTGCCAGCTGGGTAAGCTCCACCCCAACCGTTGCTCTACCTATCAACTATTGCTGTAAAACAGATAGCGACCTCCCACGAGTGTTCTGACCCAAACACAAACCTGTTTAATAGAGTTTCTGGTCAGCACAGGGCTGTCCCATGTGAAGCTGTTCACGTTTCTGGCCCAAGAACCATTAAAACTAGTTTGAAAGCATTTAGTGTTACTTTAAATCACATCCTTGTCATGAGGGGACAGTTGTAATCACATCACCACTATGCTATACCCAGCTACATCTTCCAGCTCATCCAGATGGACTCCCAGGAACCTCCAGGTCAAATGGGAGGAACAATCTCCGACTAGCTCTGTGTCTACCCCAACATCTCCAACTGGACATGTCTGAAACACCTTACATAGAAGGCCTTCAGAAGTCATCCTTACCAGATGACCAAAGGCCAGTTCCATTATGACTTCAAAGTGAATTTGGAATTACTTCAGATTCCTTTAAAAAAGTGAATGAATGAACAAGGAACAAATATTGTTTACTTTGGTACAAAACAAACTATTGGTTTCAGTTGATCCATGTATCCGAAAGGGTGTAGGAAGAAGTGAACTCTTAAAACGTAGACCTACTCCTTTTACTTGACTACTCTTCCAGTTCCTACTGCTGAAAAACATCCCCATCATGATGCTGCCACCACCGTGCTTCACTGTAGAGATGGTATTGACCTGGTGATGTGTGGTGCCTGGTTTCCTTCCTGCTTAATAAACTAATGAAACATTGTGAGGTCCAGGATTCTCTATTTGAGCCTCCTAGTTCTGATTCTGGATAGCAGCAGAAGATAGACGAATAGAAAGAAGCTGTACAAGTGGTCATGTGGCTGACCTATTTAGGTTTTGTGCTGCTTAGCTAATGATGTTTCTATGTCAGCCAATGCTGGGGAAATCGGCCTCCCATGGGACTGGTGAGGCCTCATTCTGCCACTCCCATTGGAGACTACCAGAAAAACAACTTGTTGTCTTATCGAAAGTATGTTTGTAGTTTTTGTACACCTAATGCCAACTCCTTCGTAACCTTTCCTGTTTTATCCCTCCTTTGTCTAGTTTTGAAAACATCGCATCAAACAATTCTCATGTTGTCACATTCTAATAGTCTAAGTGAATAAGAGAAAGCACTGATGACAAACATTTCTGATTATAATTAATTATCAGTCTACAAGTTTGACATTGTGCATTGTGCATCTATATATATATATACATGTATATATATATATATGTGTGTGTGTGTATAGCTCTCAACTAGACAAAGAGAAAAAGACAGCTTCTAGGACAGATCTGAAGCTGTGTTGTTTCTGTTTGCTGATGTTACTCACTCTTTACTGAAGGGACTAACACAGAGATGGGTACAAGGTTGCTCTAAACAGATGAGTTTGTTTTATGATGCTGGAAAAAGAAAACTAAATCATTGCAAAAGTTATGCTACTTGCATAGAGGCACCCCTCTCACCCCTTCTTCTCAAAAAAAGCTCTTTAAAACAGCCACGAAACGTACATGAAACTTACGCAGCAGCTAATTGCTGTGTAAGTTTCACTGAACAGAGTAGACGAGTTCCTTTTCACCGATAGCAAAGTGTAACATTTTGAGATGAAGGGATCCTTTCATTACGTTTTGAGTCTATTTTTTACGCACTATGCTTCCAAAACACGTCAAACTTCTCCGTTTAGATAGGGCCATGCAGAGAGCCAACCACTAAAGCAGCGTAAAACATCCAGAAACGTTCAAAATAAAAGTCAAGTGCAGATAAATGTATGTCATTTCCTGTAAAAACCTCCGGAGCCGATGTAAACAGAACAGGAAAAAAACCACAGACCTTTTTGGATACATGCAGCCTTCTTTCTCCCTGCTTGTTATTGTGTGGACGTCTGAAATCATGCATGGTGTTGCAGTTCTCCCATGATTTAGTGACTTTGCAGAACACTTTTGTTGCTGTTTTGCATCTGAAATGCTACTGGATGGAAGGGGCCTCGTAGGTAAAACGCTGCTTTTACGTTACACACCATGTTCACATCCAGTGGAATGAAGGGGTCAGAATACATTTATGATTGTATTGCTGAAGCAGATCTTTATTCTGAATTCCTTATACAACACACATTTTTCCATATGATGTCGATATTTGGCTCTCTGCAGGTAGAGGACTGTTTTGCTCTGTGTTGATTTAAAATGCACCAAAGCGAGTGTTTTCAGGTTTCTATTTGAGAAAAAACCCCAAAGAATTTTTCTAAACCTGCTAAATACAGACCAAGAGACGCAGGTGTAAAATGCAAAAGTGTAATAAGACATGTAATTAGTAATTAGCTGTTGAATAATTGCTGATTAACTTTTCAATCAGTACGATGCAATGGGAAATTGATTTTGTTTCAAGACAACTAACCAGTTTTCCCAACCCTGCTGCGAAGTCCTTGCACACCGAGTCGCACCAACACAGAAGCAGTCTCCCTCTAGACAACAGGACAAACTAGACCGCTGGGAAACAATGAAGTTGAAGCACTGCAGCTTCCAGAACCTGTGCTTGCTGGAGAGCACTGAGACAAAAGCATCAAGAAAAAGCCCCGAGCTGCTTCCACAGAACCCCTATGGGGTCTTATCCCCACATCTTCTTCAAAACAGACGACCATTTCTGCAGGGAAGTACCACATAGGGAGGATGGAGAAGCCTGAAAGGCCCTCCATGGTAAATCACACAAGTACGCGGACCTTCGTAACACAACCACAGCAATGCACACAGACGTGCTCAGAAATAGACCAGCACACGCTTCATGCATGAATGCAGCTTAGCATACCTTTCTCCTCTCAGCTCCTACAGTGAAGCATGTGGGCTGTTTCCCAGAGGAAAATAATCTGCTTTCTGGGTTTCATCACCCTTTATTTCTGTAGATGGCTCGGACACCCTCACCGTTTAACAGTGAGATAAAGACACAATTTAATTAATCAGTACAAATGTATTGACTTATTTGGCCAATTACTGTGGTTTACAGATCAATGTTATCTTCCATCTCCAGCTTTCAACCCCTGTCATGTTTGACAGAGGTTTCCTCGTATCATTAAACCAACCCCGCTCACCTTCCAACCCCCTCCTCCCTCCGTTTGTCTCTGCCTGACCCCTCACATCTTTTCCCTCACATCAAAGTCCCTCTGTCTGACCTTCTACCTTTCCCCTCATCTTCTTCCATCATTTCCCTCCGTCTCCACGGCCCTTGACAGCCACTGTTTGTACTTTTCGCATCTCTGCTGCCCCCCCCCCATCTATTTTCCTCAAATCTCTCTCTATCCTGTCATGTCTACGCGTCCCTTCTGTGATCTCGGTGACATTTCAACAGTCACGCCTGCCACCTTGTGCAAGGAGGAGCATTGCCCCCTGGATATGCAGCGGAGCAGAGAGGTCCCACTAATGTGTGAACGTAATGCTCATGCAAATGGAGATGAGTTCTCATTAATGTGCAGACTTTTTGTTAGGAGAACACGGCTTTGTGCAGAGAGACCGTGTTTCATTGAATATGCAGAAGCAGATGAGACAGAGGGAGGCAGGAATGAAAGAGCATCTAATTACATGACAGACTTGGCCTCTGGATCTCAGTGATTGAATAATGCCCTTTGCTGATATTATTCCTCAAAGCTTTCATTTAAAGCTCCCTCTATCTCAAATGCCGGTTTTATTCCACTGCACGGCCTGTGAAGCCTTTGCAGCAGTGTGTTTTCTGTGTGTGTTCAGCCACTTTAGCCCCATCAGGACCGCCAATTCTGGAACATGCTTTTGGCTCTAGTCCCCAGCCTTCATCGGGCTGTCTGCCTGGGTTAAATTACTCCAGATATATTGACCCATTGAATGAGATTAAGCTCAGGCTGTGTGTCTCCCTATTTGTGCGAGTCCTCGGGGGATAACGAGATGTTACACGCCTGCTGCTGTTGCTGTGCAGTAGATCTTACTTTTTTCGACCACTGGATAACAAGGCTGACTCTGCTGGAGGAACTCGGAGCTTTCTGCTCCGTCTAGCTAACCAGACAGCGCCTCAGCTAGAAACAGACTGTGGGCGTTCAGCTCTGCGCTGCAGCTTCTCTCTAGAGAGACTCCAGTGTTTTAGTGGATGCTCTGGTGGGTGTGTGCAATAAGAAAAACCCTTTCACATACATATGCATGTGTGACATGTTTGGCCTTTAAGGAGGTTTAGATAGCCGTGTTCACAGAAATGTTGCCTGAAGAGGCAAAGTGAGTTAAAACAGTAAATACTTTAATAACAAAAGTTTGTCTGAAAAAAAAAAGAACTGAATTCCTTGACAGATGGATTATTTAATCAGAAAAATGAATTATACAGAAATAATTGACAGTTTCATCTTGAGCCATGTCTCTGGGTGCAAAACATCTAAACATCTGGTGCATTTGGAAATTAGGACAGGTGTCAAATCTGTAACTGGGTCAACTCAGAGTGCTTCCAGAAGGCGAATCTATATATTGAGGGCATTAATATATTTTAGATTTTGTACGTAAACAGGCAGCCTTGGCTGCACATCAGTGAGCCAGCTGCTGCAGCTAACAGGAGAAGGAAATCCAAAGCCTCTGCACACAAACACAAGGTTTTAACATAGTTTCAACTTTTATTCCCCCACCCATTATCAGATCACATCGTTTGCTGTTTTTTGTTATTAAACTGGGTCACTGTCATTCATAACCACCAGATTGGATCTACACAGAAATACATCAAGGTAAGAAATGATCCAGATGACTGATCTCTCTCAGGATCAGAGGTCATTTATGCGGGACCCTTTTGTCTGGAGTTAATTTCAGCAACGGCACATTCTGGTCTTTTGACATCCTTTGGTGTTACTTGTGATCTATTGTTAGGAGGTGTTCTCGTAGAGAGACATAGCATTTTCTACACATTTTATTAAAAAATTTTAAATCAGTCACAGAGTCAGAGTCAAGGAGAGAGGAGTTGAGCTAGCCTTGGTTTTCATGCTGGACTCGACAAATGTGTGGAGTTTCTCAGAGAGAAGAGCTTTAAACTCTGATTTGCATGTGGCCAGTCCATTTCTCACCCTCTCCCTTTGTTATGTTGTGTGTCAACAGCTACTAAACATGTAAATGGCTTGACCTCTTAAATTACAAGTTATGTTAACATTCTGATTTCCAGATCTGGGGAGCTTCACCGGGTTCAGTTTGAAACAGACGCACCCTCCTGGAAAAGAAAGAAGTGACTGGATCTGAGCTGTAAAGTTTTCTAACATGAGACTAAAATGAAGAAGCCTAAACCAAAGCAAATTGAGATCCACGTACAAAGAGGAGTTTCACTGATAAATGTTCTCCTTGCCTTTTTGAAGTTTGATCGGTCACGCTGAGTTTCACATGCATGCTGAACGGAAAAGTAGCCTTCTGCTTCTATGGCAGGGATTAGCTGATGAGATAAAACAGACGGTGAAATGCTCAGGTCAGAAAAAGCCACACAGGTCTACGTCACACTGTCACTTTGCATTCACGGACTCACCCATCCTCACTCAGCCTAGCTGATTTAGCATCTAGGAGAGAACAGAGCACGTCTTGGCTAATAAAAGTGATTTAGAAAATTTTCACTGAACCGATGAAAAATATTAAAAAAGAGAACGTATTGTCTTTTCTATTATTTTATTACCAAAGGCATAACAAGTGTCTGGGTTCCACTCTATGAAGGTCACAGAATTAGCCCAGAACCAGAGATTACATACAGCTTTATAGTCCAACAGTACACACACGCCTGTCTCACCTTCCTCCTCCCAAGGCAAGGTAGACACAACTCACTTCCCTAGCTAGGCATCAAGGCTAGCTGACTTGCAAGATGCATGCAGCTCTATAAACAGAGTGTGAAAGGGGAACTGTCTGGACCGTGGAGAATAAACTGCAATAATCACAAGAAGTCACATGTATGATATAAAAATGTCCATCACATTCCCCCTTTTGACTTTTCATAATCAACACAAATATAAATGACTGAATCACACATGTGTCATGTTCTGTGTCCCCTTGGTCCCCAGCCCCCTCCTGTTCTTCCACTCAGGTTCTCCTCATGTGTCTTCTTGTGTTCCCCAACTCCCTCTAGGCTTCCCTCATGTTTGCTCCTAGTCACTCCCTTGTAGTTCCAATTTGTTCGCATTAGTCCTCCTCACCCCTCTAGTCATTAGTTGTTTATCTTTGCCCTCAGTTTCTAGGTTTAGTTATTTAGTGTTTTATAGGTTATGGTTTATCTTCCCCTCTGCTTGCTCTTTCCCCATTTACAGTAGTTTATTGATGTCACCTGTCCTCCCTCTAGACCTCACTCCTCACACCTGTCACCTGTTCCCCTGATTGCTTCCCTCTGTGTTTAAAAACCCTGTCTTGTCCCCCAGTGTTTGTTGGTCCATTGTCTGTGTCAGCGTTGTTTAGTTCCCTTACCTGGTCTCTAGTTATCTGCTCAGAAAGTCAGCTTTTTTGGTTTTGTCAAGGATTTAGACATTGGCTTGGCTTCCTGTCCTTTTGGACTTTGTTTTTGTTCCCCATCCCAATAAAAGGAATTTTTATTTTTGCTTCCGCTTCTGCCATGTGTCGTTCTGGGTGTTCTGCATTTTGGGTCCTAACCTCCGGCTCTCAACGTGACAACATGATGATTAACAAAAGGGAACTAACAAACTAAGAAGAGAAGTGAAAAAACAACATGGGAATTCCTGTTAAAGGACATCTGGCCATGAGCATCCAAAAGACTACAAACTAAATCAATCAATCAATGAAAATGTAAAAATGCTAATGATATGAGTAATTGGATGTAATCAGATAATTTAATTTTCTGGATATTTTGATCTTATTTCATCTCTCAGACTTGAGGTTTACAGATGATGAAAATTACAGGTCTTTCTGATCTTTTTAAGTTCAGAACTTGCAAAATTAGTCGCTAACTAAATACAGTTTTGCTCCATTGCCCTCTTAAAATCACACCAGAACTCTTATTAAGATTGAGATAAATATTTGAAAGAGTTTTAAAGGTATCAGAATCAGAAGTTTTTATTGCCATATGTGGGCCAAGTCACAACATTAGGAAATTGCTTCGGTATTTTGGTGCAGAAGGTAAGAAAGAAAAAAAATTAATTAAGAGATAAGCAATATAAGAACTAATAAAACACTCATGATAAAATTATTAATGTAAAAAGTGGCAGGAATTAGAGAAGCAGCTGTCTACCCCGTGTAGGTACTAATCTGAGTGTTTTCTGAATGGTTCAAGCACAGCATCGGGTCACGTGACTGGGACCAATCAACTTAAGTGGGCTGCCCTAAGATTTTCATTCAAAAGTCCAACTGCAGAGGGGAAGAAACTGTTTTTGTGGCGAGAGGTTCTGGTCCGAATGGATCTGAGCCTTCTGCCAGATGGGAGCGAGTCGAAGAGACTGTGTCCAGGGTGACACAAGTCAGCTATTATCCGACCTGCACGCCTCTGGTATGGGCCAGACTCGGCATTAAAATTGTAGAAATTCAGTATAACTACACGTTATCATCTATATAAATACGAACTGGTTTCAGTTTTTCATTTTGTTAAGGAATTTTGTCATAAATCATTACAGAAAATCCAAATCCTCTCCTCCCCACATAGTACAGTGAAGAACTGTGTTTCGCATACGGCAGCAGTAGCTCAGGTGGTAGAGCGGGTTGCCTCATGGTCATGGGTTCGATTCCATCTCCAATACTGGGGCAGGGGTATCCTGCTGTTGTGTCCTTCGGCAAGACACTTCACCCAACTTGCCTGTGTTAGTGATGGTCAAAGGGGCCGACGGCGCCAAATGGCAGCCTCGCCTCTGTCAGACCTCCCCAGGGCGGCTGTGGCTACAAGTAGCTTACCATCACTAGCAGTGTGTGAATGTGAGAGTGTGTGAAAGTGTCTTTGGTTGTCTTGAAAAGCGCTATATAAGTTCAATGCATTATTATTATTATTATACGTCACTCCAGCACGTAAAACAAGCTAGCTGCTGATGCTAGTATTGTGAATCACTGTATTTGTTTTCTTTGATGCTCCTAATTATTACGTAAAATTGCGTTTACAGCTGCAGCAAAAGGTCTGAGCCATATGTCTGTGTTCTACACGCATTTTTAAATAACATAGCTCAGATCTAAAATAACATTTATAAATCCATCTAGAACCACACCGATACTTCTGGACTCTGAGTCCTGTCATGACTGCAGCAACACTGTTAACTGTGTTAAGGTTGGTTTATGCTTGACGCGTCCGCGAGGTCCGCGCGGCGAAATTGCGTCATTTTAACAACCACGCCCCTCCACTGCGCCTCCGCACAGCCCAAAATTTCCGCACCGCACACCTAGGAAATTTTCTAACCACGCGGACGGTCGGACGTGGAGAAACATGGCGGACTGGCAAGAACTAGTATGGCAGAGGTTCGTAAATACAGACATTTGTATGATTCAGCTCTCAGAGATCACAGTGATCAACAAGTTGTTAATAATTCTTGGAGAGAAATAGCTCGCACTGTCGGAAAAGACGAGGACACTGTTAAAAATGCTGGAATGCCATGTTGTAAACAGTAATTTTTATTTCTACTATGGTGTAGTGTTGGATGCATGCCGTAGAGCTCCATGCTGCCCCCTAAAGTTTGGGAGAATATTGGCTCACCGCAGAGACGAGCCGCATGAACCATAAACGCTGCGAGTTGTGAAGCGCGTTCCATCCGCGAGCCGCATCACCACGCGGAAAGTAAATGCGTCAAGCATAAACCAAGTTTTAGCTCCAATAAGGAAAAAACAAGTCGTTTGGGAAAGCTACGACTAGGGATGGGTACTGAATTCGGTACTTTTTAAGGTACCGACCGAATTCCATTGTACCGACCGAGCACCGATTCATGTCATTTCAGACGGTGCCTCATTTCGGTGCCCGTCCTTAAAAACGAGAACTTGCTAAGACAGCTGCGCATGCGCAAGAGCGTTATGTCGTCGGTCCCTGCGAGCCAGTTGTAAACAGAGCAGCATGGGTAGAAAGAACGCACGCTAAAGCTTGGGTCCACTTCACTAAATGTGATGGGTAACTGGGTGATGATGAAACCAGCGACAGACAACAATCTAAGTGAAACATCCTCATCTTAATCTGCTCCGGTAGGTAAATAAAATGTTTAAGATAACGTTACCTTGATATGTTAGCTTCCGTTTCGCTAATGGTGCGTTCGCTTTCTCCTCGGAACTCCGAATTTCCGACTAGAAGAACATGAACGCGCTCTAAAGTTTGGCTTCACTTTACTAAATGCGACGGGTGAATGGGTGAAGATGAAACCAGTGACAACAATCTAAGTGTGAGGCATCATCGTTTTAATCTGCTCCAGCAGTTAAATAAACTGTTAAAGATAACGTTAGCTTGACATGTTAGCTTCCATTGCCACCGTTGTTATCAGCTAATGGTGGTTCGCTTTCTCCTCGGAAATTCTAACTTCCCAGTAGGAAAAATCAAATGGTAAAAGGAATGAAGATACACAGTAAATTTAGTTCACAGTAAAGATGTTTGCTTCAGTTTAATTATCAGCTTATAAAACTACAAGGACGATTTTAAAATACAAACAGTTGAATGTTATTGTGCTGACACTTCCTGTTGTCAGCCAGCTGGGTGAGGGCGGAGGCGGCTTCTGATGCGCTTCTATTCATAAATCAATCCTCCCTTTGTCTGTGCGTTAAAGTCTTGTTTATTTTCTTTTACAAACATTAGCTGGCGTTTTACATGATGCGGTTCCAAGGATAGTAGTGCTCCCAGTTGATCGCCACAAAAAGGAAGTATATTGTGCCATGGTGTCGCGAGCGGTAAAAAACCGTATGCTCATCCCGCCACCCATGCGTAATAATCTCCCGAAACACCTGAGGACCCACTTAAATCACATGTGACGCACCCGACACCACCACCACCACAGATGAAAGCCCAACCCACAAAATAAATGGCTCCTACAGTTATTTATCGTGATATTTATCAAATATTGTTATATATTGAGAAAAATATATATTTAATTATAAAAGAGAATTAAAATAATAAACACTCAAAAGTATCGAAAATTAGTACCGTTAAGTACCGGTATCGATTCGTAGGTACGGGGAATTAGTACCGGTTCGATTCAAATGTCAAAGGTACCCATCCCTAGCTACGACACACACAGATATAATCTAAAAGATGATCCCCATATCAACCATAGATACTCCATGGACCAGTAGAACTTCCGTGCCATCCTGGATTAGTGCAAACGAGTCAAACTAAGGAGTTACTCCAGCATCAGGAAGATTTATTCTGGTGAGATATTAGTTATATATTTTCCGGAGTTATATCAATAAATACATGGAGCAGTAAAACTGGCCGCACACATATCTGTAGATTACTGAATTATAATTGGACACATGATGGAGACCAGCTGAGAACTTGTCAGCTTAAAGCTCCCGGTGGAGCACAGAAATGAAATATTTAAAGAGCAAGTAATGTCTAAATAAACTTTTTTTTGCTGATGAACTGTATAAATGAGTGTCTAATAGTGTTTTAAATGTGTGTATTTATTATTTTAGCATTTTGGTGCATTTTCTTTAAAAATTAAAAATTCTGCCTAAATACCACAGTATAGCTCCACCTTCAGCTTAAAACATAGAATTGTACTCATTTTGAATAAATTCTAGCCAATGGCTAAGGAGTAAGATACTACGTAAACCAGTAGAGTACTACGTAGCAGCTCTGTGTCAAAGTTATAAAAGCAACGAGCGTCTCGGCCACGCCTTGTGGCGAGTTGGGAGTTGGATTTGCAAGCGAGTGTAGGACGGTTAGCGGTAGTTCAGCATTAGCATATCCTAGTCTTTAGCATAGCTTTTAGTGTTATACATACTTATTTAGTGTTAGTTTGGCTGTTGGATATTGTAGTTTAGTTAGTGTTTGGCTGTTAGTGTAATTGGGAAAGTAGTTCGGGTTTAGTGCTCCATATCGTGTTAGTATTGGTGAGTAGGTGTAGTGTAGTATGGTTGCGGTGGCTCTGTGGGCATTTTACCCGCGATTCTGCACGTCTCCGTTTGAAGAGGGAGGCAATGCCCACCGTGGCACTTCCGCAATTTAGATGCAGCCCACCGACTCTGCTCCCCCACCACGGCGGGCTCCAGTCTGAGGTGAGTAATAAAAGTTTTGACATCTTCTAAAGACAATTCCCTACCTAAATGCAAAGTTTGAGGGACGTGGTTCACTTCCTTTAGCTAGTCAGTCGGTAATTCTGCAACAGTGGCTCTAACTGACGCAGCACTAGTTGACAGACAGCATTACAGCGTGACCCGGTTCCGTGAGGAATTCTGTTCAGGAGGTCGCATTTCAGGCTCTCCACATCATATGTGACTGACTTTTGCGTTATAACAACGATCACACACTAGGAATTTTATAAAGCGCCTATATAGGACAGTTTCTTTTGTATATTTTCTGACTTTATAAACTCCAACAACAATGTGCTTCTATTTTTTTTTTTTCAGGCTAAATCTACCCAAGACACTGGCTGTCATACTGATTTAGCTGCAATAATGCACTTGTCCAGGCTGACGTGAAGCCTTCCCTGTAGCAAAGGTGAATTATTTTTAATAATCTTCTATGTAAACATTTTATTATTACCTTCTAGTTTTAATTAGTTTTACAGATTATTGTTACACGTGATTTTATGCTGTTTTAAACATTTATAAATGTGCTGCTTCTTTGTTTTTACATAGCCAGCCAGAATAGAGCTCAGAGCCTCAGTGTATCTTGTGACACAGGGACCATGATGGAAATTCATCTTCCAGAAAGTCCCAGAGCAGCGTCCACACCCCTGAAAAGACCAAGATGTGAGGTGTCTGCTGTTGATTCCAGCTTCCACCTCAGTGACAGTGCAAGCTCAGTGAACTGTTCAAGGTAAAAAAAAATTAAAACATTTCAGAATTTTTAAGATATTAACAATTAAATAAGTATGTGATTACATCATGACATCATGAAGGAGGCTACTGATTCTGGCCCTGTGACACTTGGTGGTGACGTGTGAGCTGATTCACCTGGTAAATAACTTTTACATTAAATATTTTGTTTTTGCTATCAAAAGTAAATTAACTAATAACCTGCATTATTGCAGGACACTCAGCAAAATATGGACTCTACACCATGAGGCAGGCACAGGTTAATACTCTATAAGAGCACATAAGGTGAGCAACACCACAGATTATTGTTATTACTGTACACTGTCCTGGATTTGTTTTCTTTCTGCATCTCATCATTAGCCTGGCTGATCACCTGATAACTCCTGTCATCTGGTTATGACAGCATGAGGACGTCCTCACACACCTGTAACCTATCAGCTCATCTGGCAGAATAGAGAGAGAAGAGACAACACCACATCTCCTGTTCCTGGAAAGCCTTCAGCCATCCTTCGATGACTGAGAACCTCCATCAGCTCTGTCTCCTGTCTGCCTACAATTATTATAATAAAAATTGTGTTTGACAAGTTTTTTGTGCTGCCAAATGTCTCATTTTGACTCCAGTTTTGATATTTTAATGGATATTTATAAATTACATTGATTATCACATTGTTGCATGTTTAACTAGCTCTATTGTGATGAATTAAACTAGCACCTCACTGTTAAAAGCTCGTTTTAATTTCAAGCATGTTTAAGTATTTATGGACATGAACAAAAACAGGAAATATATAAATTGAGATTTATTTAATTAATATAACAAATAAGGGGGAAAGAGTCATTGAAAGGCAAATTCTTCCGAAAGCTCCTGATCCTGACGACACCAGAGACCAGCTGTAGACACCAGAGGATCACCTGCAACCGAGAGAGCAGCTGTTATCAGTAAATAAATAAATCAGGGCAGTTTTAGTGGGCTGAACACATTACAGAATAATTTTCTCATGGGGTATTTTCATAACTTTATGCAGCAGACTGTAACTTGAGCCCAGGGCTCCTGGAGAGCTGCTATCCAGCACGTTTCAGTGGTTTTCCTGCTTTAACAGGTTAGATTAGCTGTTAAGCAGCTCAGCTATTTGTTGCTGATTAAAACCAGGTGTGTTGAAGCAGATAAACCTCTAAAACATGCAGAATACTAGCTCTCTAGGGCCGTGGAGCCAAACCCTGCAGCTAATTGCTATGACTAACGGCTACTTACCATTCAGAGCTGGTTCTGTTGGGTCGGTTCCACTAGTTTCAGGCAACTCACAAGCTCAAAACAATAAGGCTCAGGTCCGCTTGTCTCCTCCAAATAGACTTGGTCCCTTTCTTCTCGAGTGTCTGGGTAAGGAGGGGGAGAAACGTCCTCCACTTCAATAACTGCTCAGAGTGAAGGGAGCTAGCATCGTCTAGTTAGCCATTGCCTTCGTCACTGCCGCGGCTCCGCCCTCTCGGTCCTCCAGGCAACGCCTACTAATGTTGCAGTTTTAAAAATTGATACGTGGGTGGAGAAGGACTCTGAGGGGGGCATTACCACCTCTTTAATAAAAGTAAACAAACTGTACCAATTTTGGTTCTGAAGATGAACAGAATTCACCTCGATGTTCAAATCGGGTCGCGGGTATTCTGAGTCAAACGGTCTAAAACATGTCTGCACCTCCGGTAGTGATATCCAGCTTGCGGGATCGGAGTTCGGTTGAACTTTTACAGTAATTCAATATCTGTTCTTGTCACCGTGTTCAAGAGAAAAAAACAAATCTGACCGACCAGCAGAGGCTTCAGAAGTTACATTTGACTAATGATGCATTGTTCTCTGCTATAACTCTAATGCAGAAACACTGGAGTCAGGCGTTGTTTACTGTGGCGGTTTTAGCAGATCTCCTTGTGAAACGTCACCAGCAGTGTTGCCAGATCCAAAATCCCACAATATTGTACAGAGAGGCCTAAATTATCGTTTTTCAGTACAAATTATCGTACATTATAAATTTGATAATAACATTCTATAAACGACTTCTCATACCAATATAATATAACAAAGAAGGTGTTTTATATTGCCCTGTTTAAATAAACATCTTTAAAACCAGTAATAAACGTGCAGTGTGTCGGCACCACTCCGACCTCCACGCATTGACATAACATGCACATTTGCGCAGTCCTATTTATTTAATTTCCACATAGGTTTAAAGCATGCAACAAAACATCACAGCAGTGGAAGAACTGACCCAATAAATGGCAAAGCAGCCTACTCACCTAGTTGCTGATCTCGATCTCCTCATCTGATTCACTGTCTGTCGCAGCATCGCCAGCAGTAGATGTGGAGGCCTTGCTTCAGTACAAGTTTGATGAAGTCATGGAGTGCAACATAGTTTTTGTGGGAGCGAACTCTGGGCATCCTCCTCCGTTGCTAACACACTCAGAAGCTTGTATTAGTCCATTGAGGGTTGCCGTAATGAGCCTGTTGCAGGCTTTGGTCTTTATTATGTTCACTTTTGAGAAGACTCGTTCGCATGAAGCATTGGAATGGGGAAAAATCAGTACATCCAAGGCAAAAGTAGCAAGATCTGCAAACAACTTTTTCCCGCTCATGTCTTGCATGGTGGATAAGTTGTACCAGAATGCATCCGCGTCCATAGTTTTGTAACTGTCACTGAGGTCTGTGATAGCCAGCTGTCTCCACTGGTCATCGATGAGCTGGATGCGGTCAGTGTCCTCGATGTCCAGTAAGCGAGGCACAGTGCACAGCATGGGAAACAGAGAAGGGTAAATGGTGCATGCTTGTGGGTCCATTGCCACAGCAGGAGAAAAACAGTCCAGAGCACACAGCAGAGGGTCGTCAAAGTCGAAGCGTTTTTTAATTTCTGAACAACCAACTTGCAGAAATCTCTGGCAACGCACGAAAAAGTCTGTAACAATTGCAGGGTTAATGCGTGTGTTTCGGAGCTGCTGCTTTACCCCTACGCCCAAGTACAGTGTGTTAACTGGCAGATATTTGGAGATGTCTGTTGGATCAATCTGGCTCAGTTTTGTGTGGAGAACGTAGTTTCTAGCCATAAAAGATAAGAGGAGATCTTTGTAAGTCTCGCTCATTTTCTTGTGCAGAGATGTGATGACAACCTTCTCACTCTGGAAATACTCGTTCAGGTTTGTAAATTTTGGCAAAACCCATTCCAAAAAGCTAAAGTATAGTCAGCGCCGGCGCTCCGCACACGCACACCACGCACAGCGCGTAGGGCACCACGCCGGGGAAGGGGCACCAAACGCAAGCTTATGAAATATAATATATATATGATAAAGACAGATTTCAATTAGAAGATGTGCAAAGCAAGTTAACAGCATGTTTACAGAGAGAAAACAATACAAAAAGGATGGACCGTGTTCACTTTTCACTCTGTCCGGACGTCCGGACTGGGGGTTCTTATATTGATGAAAATATCCGGCTTTTCATCCAGGAGCAGGGATGGGGGAGCTGTATATCCTACACATCCAGGGGACCCGGAAAAAAGTTTTCTACCTATACTACATCATTTATGGACTCTTTTGAGCAGAGAGCACAGAGAGCGACACAGCGCTGATCGTTGTTGCGCAGCGCTCCAGGCTGCTGCTTCCAGCGCACGGTCCATTCTCAAAGTGGCGCAACCAAAAAACTAATTAACACACGATCGTTCATGTCCGCTCATGTTCTCTACTTTCTGTCTTATTTGTGCCTGAAGCGCTCTGCTACTGCAGAGCTCATCACCTGTGCTGCGGTGATTTCACATCACTGACGCAGCATCAAATCGCGCACTCCGCTTTGCGGTCAGGAGATCCCTTTGATCTGCTCAGAAGTAACTGATGAGGTGAAAAGGTAAAAATCCAGGC
Source organism: Nothobranchius furzeri (assembly GCF_043380555.1). Lineage (NCBI taxonomy): Eukaryota > Metazoa > Chordata > Actinopteri > Cyprinodontiformes > Nothobranchiidae > Nothobranchius > Nothobranchius furzeri. Next base: position 3,158,790 of record NC_091751.1, on the reverse strand, counting down.
AACAGTTTTTCTGGAGAGTTTAGAGGAGATGCAGGAAGATGAGAGAAAGACAGGACAGGAAAATAGTTAAATAAAAACAAGAAAACAAAACAAAGTGTTGAAAAGTAAAATGTACGTAGATTTATCTCCACTACACGTTTTTACCTGTATAAAACAATAAGTTACACACATGTAATATTTATACATCTGATACAATTCAGATCACCTTCAAAACTCAGTCACACACCCAGGGCCGTTTCAAGACATTTTGGGGGCCAAGGCAAAATGACCCCCCCCCCCCCCACACACACACACACACACACACACAAAATATCAATCCTACTTTTTGGAAAATAATAAGCAGTTTGTGCATACAAGAGAATTAAAGAAAATTTAAGGTGAAGCGCTTGCACATACTGTGTTATTGTGTTGTTTTTTCTGTGTTTGTGTGTGTGTGTGTGTGTGTGTGTGGGGGGGGGGGGGGGGGGCACCACGAAGCCTTTGTGCTTAGGGCACCAAAATAGCTAGCAACAGCCCTGAGTATAGTCTAAGTGAGTCATCATGGAGAGCCCTGTAGACATTTTCTGCAGCATTTAAACGTTCCGCCACCCACTGATCGGTAAAGAAGAGCCGAAGCGCACTCCACTGCGCGTTGATGCGCTTTACAACCTGATACAAAGAAAGCCAACGGGTCTGTGCTGGCTTCAGGATTTTGTGAGGCTCGACACTACAAAATTCCTGGAACTCCTTCAGTTGTGCCTGGCGTTTTGCGCTGTTTTTGAAATAGGAATATATATCCCTTGCTAAATCTTCACATTGTCGTGGTAGCTGCTTACATGACTCACTTGTGCACAAATGCAAGGAATGACAAATGCATCGTTGCACTGTGATCCCAGGAAGATCATGCTTGAGGCGACTGGAGACAGAATTGTGTTGTCCCATCATGGTGTTACACCCGTCCGATGCAAAGCCCACAATGTTCTCTAGAGGGACATTTGCAGATGTAAATTACTCCAAAATTTTAGAGTAAAGAAGCTCAGCAGTTGCGCCATTGTAACTTGCCTGCGGCTGATCATCTGAAAAAATCTGAGCTAATTTCCAAAAGCGTGTCTGCACTGATTTGGAGCTGTCGTCAAAGAAAAGGACCACAATGCAAAGACTTTTAACTGTACCAATGTCCGTAGACTCATCTACAAGGATGCTGAACTTTTTACGTTGTAATATTTCAGAAAGCTCTTCAGAGTAGCATTGTCCAATGACATTCTTTGCAATGTTTGTGGCTTTTGTGCGCCCCAAACTAACAGCTTGAGCAATTTTTGAATCACTGAAAATGCCTTTAACCACCTGTACTAAGTGGTCTGTGCTTCTCATTGCAATGTTGTGCTCGGCTAAAAAGCCAGATAGCTTGATTTCAGCATTTTTCACATCATTTTCAAACTTCTCTTTTTCATTAGTTTGCTGGAGACATTTAAGAATAGATGTCTGGTTTGGCGCAATGCATTTTACCCTTAGGGCGTCGGACTGGGGGGGGGGGGGGAAGGGTACCGTTTACCCAGGGCCCACTGCAGGGAGGGGCCCTGAGACAGCTTTGAATAAAAATGTTTTATTGTTGTTGTTTTTTCCTCCAACTTACTTAATGTCTTAATAAACTTCCCTTTACCTGGATAAAGAGGTTAAGAAACAGAATTTCGCCTTAAAAATAATAACTGAATAATCTCTGAGGCATCTATCACCCCTTAAAAATGTGCAAAATGGTTTAGTCCACACCTGCGGCCAGGGGCTGCACGGCCGCATGTACCGCTATGAGGCATCGCAGATGCCGACAGCCAGAGCTGGAGGCAGGAGAGTCAGTCATGTCTTTTCCCAAGAAAGGGAAATCTGGCTTCCAGAAAAGAAAAGAAAAGAAGGAGAAGGAGGAAAAGTTAATTGAACAGAAGCAAGTATTGACTAGGTTTTTCAAGAAGGAAGGTGAGCAGCAGCAGAACACAGTTTTAGCTGATATTAGCTAGCTCTCAGAAGCTGCATTCATGTTAGGAGTTCAGTGTTAAACACCTTTAGTTTCACCATCAAGATCAAATATAAATTAATTAGTGTTATCAGTGAAAACACTAATTAATATATATATATAAATCAGAATTATTATCGCGGGCGGCCGCCGCCAATTAATTCGCGGACCTCGCAGTAAAAACGGGTTCACTCTGTGTGGATATTTCAGCTCCTTCCCAGTCATGGACCAGGACAAACTTGGTATCGATGGATTCGTGGTAATCCCAGGAATGAGAAGCTACCACTGTTTTTCGTATAGCATGATGACACTGGTGTTAGAGGATTGTTATTGACTTGGTTAGATATTTTAAGCCTATTTTAAATTTCTTTATATTTGATCTTGAAAACGGACAATCTTATAATTTGGCTGGGATTATAAAATTTAGATTATATTACATTCACAGAGAGAAACTGGTTTATTTCATGTCATATGTATTTAATATATCAATATATATGTATTTAATATATCAATATATATCAGCAAAGCTTAACTTCATGAACCATGACAGACATGACTGAAGAGCAGATGAAGATATCATGCCAGGCACTGATGAGAAAATATTACAAGGATCTCACAGCTGAATTTGAGAATGAGATGCTACACCTGAGAACAATATCTGGTGCCACATTTCCACACATTCGGTCTCCTCTTGAGCTGCTTAATGCCATACAGGATGCAATTACAGAGCATTTTTGGAGAAGTTTGTATTGGACTGAGGATATTTTGCACACTACCTGTGACTGTTGCTGGGGGTGAACGGGCTTTTAGCAAACTGAAACTGGTGAAAAATTATTTGAGATCAACAATGTCCCAGGATAGACTGAACAGCCTAGCTCTTCTTTCTATTAAAAGCCAGTTAGCCAAAGGATTGGACTTCTCATAAGTGATTTTGCTAACATGAAGACCCGTCAGTGGGCATTTACTGGAAAATAAATTCCAGGATTTTTGTTTGAACACATTGTTGGCAAACAAAAATAATTATATGTGAAGTCTTGGCATTTCACTTTTATTATGCTGGCATTTGTATTTGCTCAATATAGAGGTTAAACTAAGATCATATTTATTATCTTGTCTTATAGCATGACAAAAAATGTGTAAGAGAGATATTAAGTAATTGAGCATGGGGGCCCACCTAGAAGACTTGTACCTAGGGCCCAGAATTTGGTGCTACGCCCCTGATTTTACCCTTTCTTTGTGTTTAGCTCCCTTTGCGTGATTCTAGAGAACGGTGATTTCTGATACCATCTGGATGTTGCAGCAACGACAGAAGGCCTTGGTTTCGTTCCCTGTAACTGGTGCAAGCCATCCTTTAAAAATAGGGTCCAACTCCCACGCAGGACGATAAACTTGTGTCCGGTGTTGCTTTGCTTTCCCTTCATCCATCCCTTCTCTGTTTTTCTTTTAAGATTAGAAGCCATTGTCTCCTTGCTCTGTCCTCCTAGCTTAAACTTAACTCGGTCGGCGGCGCTCGCGGGCAAACAGAAAAAACTGGCGGGCCACTGCCACATTATATAACCTTACAGTTTCTCACGAGAGTAGGCCCTATCGATGTGATTGGGCTATTTATAGTACAGACCCAGAGTCAGTTTTTGTAATAGACACAATAGCATAAACCTGTAAGCACTAAGGTGAAATCTGACTTCAGAACAGTTTAAAATTATGTAATTGACTTGGGAAAGTCACAGCAAAAGATGGTGTTACTAGATGCAATGTGAAATTATTGTACATTTGAGGATTTTTGAAACTATTGATCGTACATCGTACAGAGCCCAAAATTATGGTACAAATACGATAATTATCGTACATCTGGCAACTCACCAGCTGTCCAGGGCATAGGCCGGAAGTTAGTTTCTGTTTTTTCCGCGCCAGTCAAAAACATCAGATTTTCTTAAAATTCCAGCCATGAAAATCCCAAAACCTTTTTCATCTGAGGTTTTAATACTTCTTTACACATGCCGTTGAAAGGAATTTTGCCTCTGGCCAATATCTTTAAAGAAAACTTGATTTTTGTTTTTTTAGAGAGATAATTTGTTTTGTGTATTAAAACAGGTAAAATAAGGGTTTCCATATTGGTCTTTGGAATCAGCTCAAGGTGGCCCAAAGGAAATAGCCAGCTGCTGTTGATGCATTCAGGAAAACAACCCATCTTTTCTAAATTTAGAAACACAATATTAAAACGTATCCAGGGCTTTATTTTCTTAAGACATTTTCACAGTCAGATGAGTTTGATCTGGCTTCGAGGGAATACATTTAGCCTTATAATACTGTGCATTAATAAAGCCCTGTGGAACTGGAGGATATATTTTCAAAGTAAAAGTTGCAAAACCAGTTCGGTTCTAAGGACACCACGGTGTAGATTTTTAAAATAGATGCTGAGTTTAATCATCTTCCTCATAGCTGTGATTTAAGGACAGCTTACAATAATAAAAGCTGTTTTTTTCTACTCTTCTAAAACCCGAATCTCAAAAATTAGATGCATGAATAAACAGTGTCTGACATGGGCGGCACCAGGCGGTAGCTAGGGGTTGCTAAACAACCCCAAGATTGGGCTAAGCAACTGCTCAGCAACCCCAAATCTTGAACGCACCCCCACCACCACCACCCCACACCTCGCGTGCGCACCGTGCCAACATGCGCTGGCCTGGAGAGTAGCATGACCAAGCTCTGTCTCGCATTTAAGACAGTCTCCCGTTTCGTGTTGAAATCTTCCATAAACTGCGAGGAGAAAGCCGGAGCTGGCATCAAACCAGGAGGCCGTACACGTCAACTTTTCACTCTCTGTCAGGAGGGGTGGGGTGAGGGGGTTGGTTCTTGTATTCATGATAATGTCCGGTTTTTCATCCAGAAGCAGGGATCAAATTCTGATAGAACACCGGGAAAATGGGTCCCAATGTGGTTTGTGTGCATTGTCATGTAACAGTGATAATGAAAGGCAGGATAAAAATGTTCACCTTTTTCTGTACTTCGTTTTGTTGCCCTGGAATTTCATGTTGTAGCCCCCCCCCCCCCCCCCCCCCCCCACCCTTCAATAAGCGCCGACAGGGGACAGCAACCCCAAACACTGACCGAGCAACTGTACAGCAACTGCTGGTAAAATTTCCTGGAGCTGCCCATGGTGTCTGACATTTTTTCAGTGGATTCAAACACATTTTTCAAACTAAATTATAACAAATTTGATTGAAAATACGTGTCCAAACCAGATTTTTTTAATGTGGATGCAGTCAGGTTAGAAACTGTGTTAAAAAGTTGTTTTTTTTCCTACTTTGTGTTTTTGTAAGCTCATTTAGTACAAGAGAGATATATGTTGTCATATATGTTGTCATATCTAAAGGGTTTCCAAATTAAAGCTGTAAATGTTGCTCAGATTTATCAAACACAAATCTGCATCATTCATCCAGAATATAAATGAGTTTGAAATTAATAGAGAGCAAATCAGCGACCGTGTACACTTTGATGTTCATTTCATGCCGTGTCTTTTTGATTATTAAAATGCCAACAGATGTGCAAAAATCTGAATGATCTTTTATCATTTGTCATTTTGATGAGATGGAAAGGTCATGATGCAAACTGATACCAGAATTCCTCTGATCCTGATCCCTGGCCAGAAAAAAGAAGTCATTTGCACAATTTTTAAACCACAACACTACCTGGTGTTGTATTTTGATAAAGTAGAAATTATGTAGGCTAAATTCTGCATTCATTAGAAAAGGTTTATAATTGATATAAACAACTTTTTGACATGAGCATAACAGCTTTATCTGTAGCTTAGAAAGAGTTTGCTTGGAACAAATTAAGTAAATAATCAAGTGCAAATTTTGGATTTGCTGTTTTTCCAAGTGAATCAAAAAGAAAAAATTATGTGGGACAAATTAGTTAAAGGATACATATTAAGATTTTTTTTTGTTTTACAAAAGACACATTAGTGCTATAGGTCTACACAAAACATGCTTTTGAATTTTTTGCACTAAATCCTCTTCAAATAAAGTGATTAAAGCAAATTTATTCATGACATTTTCAGTACGTTCCAGAATGAGCTTTCTCGGGGCACTTTAAGAAAACAAGCTGGAGCTGGCCACACCCTCCCATCCCTACTCAGGCTGCTATAAGATAAGCTCTAACACAGGGAGGGGCTCAGAGCAGAGCTGCAGCTCCTCCAGTCTGGGGCATTGAGAGGTGGTTCTACGCAAATTTTAGTGTTTGTGACATCACAAATGGGGACTTTTTGAAATTACTAATTTAAGGCACCTAATTCATAAAACACTGACAAGAAATGTAATGGTGGGTCTTTTCTATGTTTGGAATGTAAAAAGAGATGGCAGAGACACATAAAAGCACAAAGTGTAAGTTTTGTATACATTTTCTGCTTTGAATTTTTTATCTTTAGCAAAATGTTGGACTGAATGACTAAAGAATAATTGACGAAACATGTCGTGGTTTAATTAGACAACATGCAATTTGTGCAAGTGGATTTGATTTCCACACAAGTGTTCAGTTACTTTTGAGAGATGAAGCTGATTTCCTCAGCTCCTGTTCCACCCACATGATTTCCCCCCCCCCAACAAAGGTCTGTTAGCAAATTACTTCAGTTCAAAAGCCTTTTAAGGGTAATACCATTACTTATAAGAGTGTACATTAGTTGTCCAAACTGCTCTTCACAAGAGCACTTCAGAGCTTTGAGTAATGCGGTCCTTAAGCGTCTGAGTGGTGTAGGTAGGGAAGGGGAAGCACAACTCTTCTGGTTCTTTTTCTGTGTTATTTCAGCTTATTGGAAAGGGTAAAATGTGTGGCGAGCAATCCTGAAAGAGATCAAATCACAGTTGCAGATGGCCCGGTGCAGATCAAAGGCAAAAGGCTGCTGGGAGGTTTCAGAGACCGTCCAACACCTCATTATATCCACAGCTTTCAAGTATAAGGTCGATGAAACAGAATGTTATAATCCTGTCTGTTTGACATTCACTGGGTGCAATTCCCTTTGATGCATAATGGTCACTACAGTGGACAGGTACTCAAAATTGTTATTTATTTATTTTTGCTATTAAGCACAGCTGTTGAAGACTTTATTGCATGTGAGCCCTTCCATTTGGGCTTCAGCAAGTCAAGCCAACATATTTCATGTTCAGAATGCACGCTGTCCACTGAGATGGACGTGTAATACATTATTTGTAAATTAACAAAACATTACAAAAGATATTTGTTGAAATTTGTTTCATTCACACCTAAAGATGAATGAAAAAATTGTTTAAAAAATCATGGTTGGAGATTTCATAATTCATGCATCAGAGGGTTAAGTCTGCAAGTCTTAGGTAGTCATAAAGCATTCTCACAAAGGATAGACCTATCACCATTAGCTGGACACATTTTCATTGATGCAATGATGCTGTTTCCATCTGTTGCTTACTCCAGCTGGTCAAAGCTTGGATCTATAAAGAGCAGTGTGGCTTTAGTCCAGGTTGTGGACTAGAGCTTTACCCTTGTGGAGTTGCTGAGGGGGTCATGGGAGTTTGGTTGTCCAATCCATGTGTGTTTTTGTGGACTTGAGGAAGGCTTGTGACCATTTCTGTGGGAGATGTGTATGATTGGGAGGCTCTTCTTATTCTGTTCATGTAAGACCAAAGCATAACCATCCCACTGTCTTCATGGGTGACCCCACCAGGAAAGTTGACCATTGAGCAGGATTGATGGTTTATCTCTTGAGGTCCACGTGGCAGAGGTGAGGTGGTGCTCACTCCTCATCCCTTGTCCCTGATCTGGTTTGGGATGTTCATTGATTGATCTCAAGGTGTTGTAATGGAGAATGGTTATAATGGTTTGGGAACCTCAGGATCTTGTCTTAGCTTTTTGCAGATGATGTAGTATTATTGGCGTCTTCAATCCATGTCATTCATGAACTGGGCTGATTCACATTGTAGGGTATTACTACATAATAGAATCACACTGTTTGCTATCAGTTGTAGATTCTGAGAATGACCGAGCAGATTAGCATATGAAGCTTATATCATGTATAAATTAGAGCCCGACCCGGTCCGAAAAGGTTTTCAGGATTCTCTGGCCCGACCCGAGCCCGACTTTTTTTTTTAACCAACTAAATGAAAACAAAGTGCGTCAATCCTGACCAATGTGTTAAAAGACGTGCAGGATCCGATCAATTTGTTTTCCCTCATTTGCCGTCACGGAGATGACGGCGCAGGCTCTGGTGGTAATAAAGTTACATTTTTCCAACAATTTTCACAGTAAAACAAAACAGTCAAAAGCAGGGCTTGTGTTGACCGGACAGTTCCCGTATTTGACCGTTTATTTTGACGGAGAAAGAATAGAAAGAATTACCCCGACGCATGCAGACGAACTGACATTTTATTCGTTACGCACATCACAGACGCAGCTAAATCACCCAAGAAAAGATTCCCATCTGAACATCTGAGCTGCACAGCGAGCTGAAGTTGTGGAGATTGGCTTGGAGCGCGTCGCAGAACCAGAGCGCATGCGGGAAGGTTCTTCCCACTGAAGCGAGTGTTTTCCAAACCCTGTTTCTCAGAGAGACTTGTCACTTTGAAAATGTTCCCTGATTATGAAACTTTGGCTGAATAGTGCTTGTCCCTGTCTCCAATGTGGCGACACATCCAGGAGCCGTCTGAGGAGAAGCCCAGAATCTCACATCCTCTTCAGCTCAGTAAGCACCTATGATTACGCACAAGCGTGACCCGTCAACCCGGTCTCACAGTAAGACCGGGTTGGACCTGTTCAGGTTTACGCAGACAATCTTTACATTTAGAATTGACTTACAGATATAAAATTAATTCAGTAAAATATAAAGCATTTTATTTAAATATCCATTCATTATTTTACAAGCACAGAGAGCCGCATCAGATGGGTGTGACATGGGTTGTGACATGCTTTCTCCAGGACCAGAGAGGACGCAAACTCAATACATCTCTTTTATTGTGAGGTAATAATTTCTCTGAGTTTTGCTGTTGCGTGCGGGAGTAGACAAGCACACTGCAGGTGCAGGCGGGAGTGTAACACACACATTGCGGTTGCAGGTGGTAATGGTCAGAAATTCAGCGGGAGCGGGCAGGAGCGGGATGAAGAAAACAGTCCAGCACAGGGCTCTACTGCTGCGTTTGTGTTTCAAATTTTTTTTAATGAATTTGATTAAAAATAAAGGCGCCCGGCCCGTGTCCGAGGTAATTACACAGTCGTTTCTTGACAATCTTTGTGAGTAATTAAACGTGTAGAAATTAAAACGAACAACGTGTGTTATTAGGGAAATAGCGGGGAGCTGCATTGATGCAGGATTGTGCATGCGCCGTGAGCGGTTCTGATACATTTTGGGTCGCAGCTGCTCGCAGCGCTGCTTCAACAGTGCGATCCCCTCACGAGGGACGAGCAAAATATTAAACACGCCAGAAGTCCGTGCGACCTCACGACTGCTGATCGGCAGCTGGTCACGTGGTGTTAATCGCCTCTCGTAACCCCCTGGACACTACACGACCGCTCAGCGCCCTGATGTCGTGGATTCTCGCACGACTGGAAAATCGGCTCAAAAAAGTGAAAAAGTCGCACAGTGTACGCCCGGCTTAAGACAGTCGAGTAGAAATTACATTGGAGATTGTTTTAAACGATGGAGAGATTTTCGTGATCTACACGGCCTGAAAACGGATGAAGAGTTGGCAAAGTATCTTTTGAACAGGTAAGTTATTTATTGTTTTTCAGATAAATTTACTTAAAATCTTTCTTTCACTGAAAGAAGTAATAGAGCAAACAAGCTTTGTATGCTTGGTGTCCTATTGGCTGATGTAGCATTAGCTTGAATGCTAAGTCGACATGAATCGATGCTAGTCGAACTATTTATGCTATATTCAGTGTTGGGAGTAACGCCGTTTAAGTATAACGGCGTTTCTAACGGCGTTCTTTTTTAGGTAACGGAATAATCTAATTAATTACTTTTCCCGCCGTTGCAACGCCGTTACTGTTACTGGGGACGGAAGGTTGTGCGTTACTGTGTGCTTGTCGAGCGTTGAGCAGCAGTGTGAGGCTTTCTGACCGCCACACGTCAGCTGCAGCCAGGGAGAGAGAGGTGTCGGTAATGCACTTACAAACACTATGATGATTGGCCGGGTGGGCGGAGACCCTCACGGTCTCAGTTGCTGCATTCTGTAGACACAACGGGAATAACTCCGTTTAAAATAACCGCGTTAATAAAAAATATTTCTTTCTGTAACGAGCAAACTAATTAATTACGTCTTCTTTTATCAAAACGTCGTTTGTTACTGGTAAGGAAATGCGTGCGTTAAGCAGCGCGGTGTGTTGAAGCTGTCATCATCAGCTGATCAGGAGCTAAAGAGGCAGATGTTTTCATCCAAGAGCATCACGGCCCGTGAAGAACGAGGAAGACGTGATGAATAGTCTACGGCTGCAGACCCCCTGCAGATTTGTTGCTGCAGCAGCGAATCTGCGGGTCTGCAGCCGTGCCCTTGGTGTGACAGCGGGACGTCCTGAAGGTCCACTCACCTGTTCACCGCTCAGACGTCCTGATCTTCTGCCTTCCTAGATCATCCAGCTGTAACCTGTTTCTGATCATGTCTTTAGTCCCGCTGTAACACTGATACATCTGTCTCAGATGGCATGGAGCTCAGGTGTTATCAGAACTACCTGTGTGTGTTTACCACCCAGCTTCAGCTCTTCTGTGGTTGGGTCTGACCCACGTTAGTACATTTAAGTCCTCCATCAGATTTGTGCCTCTTCTAGTGTCATTTTAAAGGATATTTATTTATTTATTTATTTAACCGTTACTAGATTACAGCAACAGAAATGCTAGTAAAAACACACAATTATGTGAAGCTGGAAAAATTAGAATACTGTGCAAAATTACATTTATTTCTGTAATTTAACTAGACTGAGAGACCATTTAAAGGCTCGGGAACCTTTACAGGTGTTTCTATTTGCAATTTTAAATTTTAGCTGATTGGGTTTTTGTTAAATATCACACAGTGACCTTTTAATAGTCTAGAATAGTGTAATGTTCCTATTAGTAGTTCCTCCTGTTAAGTGCATATTTGTTTAAATTATTCAGGTTTATATAAAACATTTGGACATACATTTTATTATGTTCAGTCATTAGTCATTTATATTTTACTATTGTAGTAATTCTTGCATTCTTTAATGAAAAAAGTAACTAAGTAGTTACTTTTGTTGGTAATTAGTTACTTTTATGATCTTGTAACTCAGTTAGTAACTGAGTTACTTTTTTGACAAAGTAATCAGTAACTATAACTAATTACTTTTTTAAAGTAACGTTCCCAACACTGGCTATATTTGGAAGAAGTTTGAGTAACGAAGGGGGATTTTAGTTTTTTTTATATGGGAGCTAATGATTAGAGTGGCGTTTAACTATAGGCCATATCAGTGTATTGTTTTAAGCTCTTGTTTGTAACGTCCCCATTAGCGGCATTCAGTTAGCATCTTGAACGCTGAATTAGATGTTTACACTCTCCTGAGCTGCGTGTTTGATTAAAATGAGTAATCAGCAGCTCATGTAGCACTTGTAGAAGTCTGAAGAGATGATTCAGCAGTTAGAATTAGGTGTGATTGATCAGGAACGTATCCAAAACCTTATTTCCATTAGCACTGAAAGACATTGTGCTAACCTGGGTGGGCCACGTGTACAGATTACTGTCTGATTTTGTGGTCTTACCTACGTGAAAACTCCATATTAAAATAAAAGGAATGATAATCAGCTCGTGCAGAAATCTGTGAAGGCTGGGGAGACTTGTTTTATTACAGTGGAACAAAGATATCTGTAACCATTTTTGGTTTGGCTTGTTCCTGTCTCCAGTGTGGCGACACATCCAGGAGCCGTCTGAGGAGAATCCCAGAATCTCACATCCTCTTCAGCTCAGGAAGCGCCTATGATTACGCACAAGCGTGACGCGTCAACCCGGTCTCACAGTAAGACCGGGTTGGGCCTGTTCAGGTATACGCAGACAATCTTTACATAGAATTGACTTACAGATATAAAATTAATGCAGTAAAATATAAAGCATTTTATTTAAATATCCATTCATTATTTTACAAGCACAGTGTTGGGGTTATTAGGAGCGAACAATTCGTAAGCTTTAACTTACTTTTGGATTCTTCAATAAATTCTGTAAATATGGAACTATTTACTGATTTATTAATTAATTAAGATATTCTTAGATATCTTCGGGGCACCACCCTTTAATTAGAAAGGGAAATGAATCCAAAACTCTTATCAGTCTTTCTTGAAGTTCGTAGAATCCTCGGAGCAGAGACTTCTCTTCGACACAACAAAGCTACTGGACACAAAAATCTGAATTTTATAACATTTAATTAACAATTTGTCAAATGAATAAACAGTGGAATAGATGAATAATAACCGTGTGATATGATTGAAGATGGATGTGTTTGCATGTGATGGAGGATGTATGAATGGGGTCCTTTGTTCTCACAAAGGAGTAGTGTGTGTGTGTGTGTGTGTGTGTGTGTGTGTGTGCGTGTGTATGGATTCAAAATGGAGTCTTGAATACAAGATGGCTGACCCCTTTGTCTGGCTAAAGTGTGGGTGGCAACTTGCACTTTAACTTCCAAAGCACTTAGAATCAGTAGTAACTTAACCTTAAATCACTCAAAACATTTCAAAAGATCATGAAACAACACAAAAGATTAATCACAAATTAATATCTTTTAGTTTCAGCCTGGCCATGACAGAAACCATTTTAAGATACCAAACAATGATCAATAAGCAGTTTATTCTTTCAAAATGACCCGACGGACGTGTTTGGGACGAAAGAGGAAAACACGAAGCTACTTTTTAAGCAATAGCGCGGTTTTATTGCTTATTCTGGACTATAGAGTTAACGGAAGAAGAAGGAGAGAGAGAAAGAGATGAGTTGCTGATCACCAGAAGAGCGAGGCGTCCCTCCCTCTTTGATTTGACGGTTCTCCGTGTTTCTCCGCAGCTTTCGGCGTCGTCCGTTGGTTTGATGCTTTCTCCGTTGTTTGGCGTTCACGAGTGTTTCTCCACGGGCTGGACAGAGACAGCAAAGTTTCTTTCTGTGCTGAGTTATAACTTACAGCGTGCTTGATGGAGTTGTTGCTTTCCTCCGCAGTTCTGTGTCCTCAAACATCAGCTGGAGGGGAGCAGAAACGAGCAGATCTGATGGGCTTGCAGTTTAGTTTCCAGCAGTTCCGTGGGCTCAACTTGGGCACTTAAGAGCTTCCGCGTGCTCAAGGGAGTCGGAGCGTTGACAAGCGTGTCCTTACCGCCAGGTATCCTGGGCAAAAGAACGAGGATTCTTTGTCTCTGCTGAAGATTTATGGTCTTAGTTCGCGGGAAAAGCTCCACGGCTTCCCGCACATGCGCAGAACGTGTTTCTGGTACTAGGCGGTGACGTCATCACAATGCTTCCGTGTGCAAAGCATCATGGGAAATGAAGTTTCTTGGCGCTGATGTGATTATTTGCTTTTCAGAGCAATTTAAGCACAGTCATTTTGGAGAAAATCACTGCATAGTAATTTCCTCATGAGGTCAGACCCTCAACAACAGAGAGCTGCATCAGATTCAGATCAGTGGGAAGATCAGTCGGAGGGATCTTCCCGCATGCGCTCTGGTTCTGCGACGCGCTCCAAGCCCCTCTCCACATCTTCAGCTCGCTGTGTACCTTATGTAGTGCACGCTGACAGTGAGCTGCGCTGAGCGGTGCCCAGCTCAGATGTTCAGATGGGAATCTTTTCTTGAGTGATTTAGCTACATCTGCGATTTGCGAAACGAATAAAATATCAGTTCGTCTGCATGCGTCGGGGTAGTTCCTTCTATTCTTTCTCCGTCAAAATAAACGGTCAAATACGGGAACTGTCCGGTCAGCACAAGCCCTGCTTTTAACTGTTCTGTTTTCTTGTGAAAATTGTTGCAAAGAGATAAAATTTAACTTGATTACCACCAGAGCCAGGCGCACTGCACCGTTATCTCCGTCGCTGTAAATGAGGGAAAAACAAAATGATCGGATCCTTTTATGACCTTCCCCACCTACAAAGTTTAATTACAACAATCAAACGTGACAGAGCCTGGATTTGTATTCTGAACAGTCTAACATGTTTTAAAAAGAAACGTATGACAAAGTGGCACCTGCTCAGTAAAACCACCAACAGGGTGAAAAATATCTAAATATTGTAGGCAGAGACGGGCTACAACTTCTGGATCCATTTTATATAAATCGTTTTATTGATTATCGTCTTATGAAAGATAACTTTGACGTACACGAGCGACCGGTACTGGCTGCTGTCACCTGTTGTGAGCAGCGCTCTGCTGTCTGAGGGTAGGCCCCGCCCACAACACCGCGGCTGCTGTGGCTCCTAGTGTTTTCTTTACTGTGGGAAACAGGTAATAATGGCTCTTTGATGGGAACAGGTTGCCGACCCCTGGTTTAAGTGTTTCAATTTTTTTTAATGAATTCGATTAAAAATAAAGGAGCCCGGCCCGTGTCCGAGGTAATTACACAGTCATTGGCCCGAAGCCCGGCCCGAGGGCCGTCGGGCCGGGCCGACCCGAGGGCCTAGGGCTTCAGTGCAGGGCTCTACTACAAGTTATGGCATGTGTCATTTCAGATACCATAAAATATTCAACAAAAAATCAAGAGAAGGTGGCAAAAGACTACTCCTACATCCCAGAGATCCAAACCATGATCGTCAAACAACGTTTGACAAGCAAGAAAGGTCTTCCTCGACGCTACAAGCTAAGGCCTGAGGATCCAAGGCATTACGGTTTGCTGTCCGGAGTCCCTGCACCATCAACAGAGGAACTTGTACAACACCTACGGACTCGCGGTGATGGTATAATAAAACATTATCTGCCTTACATCTTCCACACAATAGTCCATTGCTAACTGAGTTTATTTTTTATTTACAGGTAAAACTTTGCCACAGACATAGGTGTTGGGGGAGGCAAGAGAAAACCCAAAACCTCCTTTATTTTTGTTTCCTGTGTTTTTTTGTTTGAAAATAAAGATATATTTTGAGGAAATAAGGACTAATAATTTAAAAATGTATGTAAAATGTTGGAGGTAGACTTAAGTTTTTGTTGTTGTGCAGGAGTTTTAAAATTTATGGTATTTTTACAAATGCAACAGAGAGTTGTGCTTTAGAACACTTTATTATAGCATCAAACAAAAATATATAAAAAAACAAACTTATTTAAAATATCAAATATATACATTTATTTACAATCGTCTAGGAATAAAACCAGTGTAGTTACTATTGGGGTCAGGGAATTTTTCCCTTATCCTCCAGACAACGCAGCTTGGGATTACTACCCTGCGCCTTCCACCAAGTTTTCCATGCTGCCATGCTACAAATTGTCTGTAAGCTGCATGGCGGAACTGTCAGTTGTCCTCACCAGGGTCCGGGTCATCATAAACCACTCGAAACTCATTCCACAATGTTCTGGCCAGGGGAAGAACACCATTTTGCAGAATAAACTCCTCCATGTGCGGGACAGTTAAAATACATGTCTGGGGAGGCTGTTGGCAGCATTTCCTTTCCAAATCAGTTGGCATATCTCTGCAGTGGGAGCATACACACCATGAAGGTTGATTGGATGTTGGAGGTGTTGTGGGAGGCGGACCAGAGAGGGCAAGTACATCAAAGAGAACACCAGTGTCTGTCCAGCACCATGGTAAGGATGTCAATAGCCTGCTGAGGGTTCAGGTTCTGTATGTGTTGCTACAAAAGTGGAAAGAGATGCTACAGCAACAGTTTTTAGGATCATTTAGTGTAATTTTGTTATGCTTACACGTTCAAAGTCTATTCGCTCGGAACGAAGATTCCGAACTCGAGGGATATCTTCATCTCCAAGGTCCACAGCTGAGTGTCTCGCACTTCTTCGGCCTCTAGACGCACCACGGCCTCTGGATGCACCACGGCTTTGAGATGATTGTGGGCATCTCCTTTTTGCACCACGTCTTGAGGATGCAATGGGAGGAGACATCAGGACTCCTGGGCTAATCTGTGGAACTAAAAGTCACAGTCTGACCCAGCTTGACCCAGCTGGGAAAATGTGACCTTTGTCACAAATTAAAGGACCTTCATGACGCTACAACATCAACAAATGACGAAGGATCACTGTCTTCATTGGGTGACGAAAGAGTGTGACTATATATGGAAACACAACAGTGTATTAACTGTTAATCATAAACAGAGATGATCCTTCAGAAGTAACAAAATCAAAACACAAAACAGAACTGTGGAATTAGCAAATATGAACAATATGCCGTGAGATATGTTCATAGTTGTTTTGAAAAATGTGAAGACAATTCTGTTCTGACTCAACAGTTTTTTAGTAAATTGAAACAGAAGCAGACCTCGGTGCTAAAGGTTTGGTGTGGCAATACTGGTAATGCTGGTAACACTTGTAGTTTATTTGTTACAGATTTTAATAGGGGTGTGAGATATAGAACTGACATAAATACTTCTTAATCAGTATTAAATTGTTCAATATTTAGTTTATTAATGGTAAAGTTAAAGTAAGAAATGTAAAAGGTGGAACTCCAAATTGAGGAAGTGCAATGCCTGGACCATTTAAGGGGTGCACATGACAGAGACATAATTTCTACCGGTGGGCAGTAAAGTGTCACAACTAGGGATGAGCGAGTACACCACTATCTGTATCTGTATCTGTTCAACCAACTAAATTATCTGTATCTGTATCTGTACTCGGAATGGGCGTGGCATAACCCGGAAGTGGGTGTGGTTTAACCGGGAGTGGGTGTGGTTTACATCAATATATTTTAGTCTGAAGTTGATATGGATTGATCAGAAGTTGATATGTGTATTGTTTATTTGAAAACTATTTACAGAGCAGCCTCAGAATAGAGATTAAATATTTTTTTATCACAATAGTAAAGGAACTATTTCAGAACAAGTGTTTCAATAAAATCAGAACATTAATATTTAAGTGCATGGATTAATACATCTGAACGCATGCAGTAGGAACTAGGAAATATGAAATACTAGAACCAGACACAACTTTACGTATATTTTTTCATTTTAATTTGATTAAACAGATTTTTTTTCTTAACGTTCTTGGCATTTTGCCCCACACAAAGTTAAACAAAGCAATGTTGATTAAGGTGTGTGTGTCTGAGAGAGCTAGAGAGGGTGAGAGGGAGAAAGATGGAGTTAAAAAAATAAAAAACCCGACCGGAGCGGAGGTAGTGAGTGACTGATGCAGCACGTCAGCTCTGTCTTGTCAAATGCACCTTGTAAGTTACGAAAAAAGTAACTTTAAATATTCAACCGAAAAAGAGGCGAGCTGAAGAAAACCTAGGGAAAACTGAAGAAACATGAGCAACAGTGAAGCAAGCACAGCGAGATCCGTTACTGTCTGTGTGTGTGTGCGTGAATGAGACGGACGGACTGCGCTCCCGGCCGGCTAGAGAGTTTTGTGTGTAGGGAGGGGTGGGCGCTCTATGTGACTGGCCAATCAGAGCGTGAACACAGTCAGTTACCCAATGAGGATTTTCCTTCAGCACGATTACAGATATTTACGAGGTTTACTCGTTTCATGCTCGTATTCGTCAAAAATGCTTAATCCGTACCAGATACTCGTCTGAAACGAGTATCCGGCTCATCCCTAGTCACAACCCACGCCCCCGACGTTCCTCCAGCCAGAGATCCACCACATAGACTCCAGCTCCCAGCATACCTGTCACCAGATATTCACTAACACAACCTATACGGAAGACCATTACTTCTGCCAGCACTCAGCTATCGATTCATCTATGTCAAGACTATTACTTATTCGAGCAAATTATCCTCATCATCAGACTGGTAAGCCTTTTCTCTTATCTCTGGAATATTCGCACAACCTCATTTTCCATTGGAGCCTCCTGCCACTGGGAGCGATCTGACACAAAATTAGGATAAATTTTATCTTTATGCCGATGATTGCTGGCTTTGAAAAGTAGAGGGGTAGTAGGGTATGGTACGGTACGGTATGGTATGGCATATTATGGCACGGTATGGTATATTACGGTAAAGTCTTGTATGGTATGGTATATTATGGTAAAGTATGGTGTGGTATGGTATATTATGGTATGGTATAGTGTGGTCTGGTATGGTATGGCATTGCATAGTATGGTATATTTGAGTAAAGTATGGTGTGGTATAGTATGGTATAGAATGGTATATTATTACATAATATGGCACAAGAGTGACACCAGTGTTGTGTCAAAATGCTATCTTATTATTGACCCCCCCAAACTCAGTATTTTTTTTCCTTGAGTCAGTTTGAAGCATTCACCAGTTTGAAATTTTACCACACACAGTTTGTAATCCTGTATGAGATTGTTACATTACAAATAGTTTTGTGTGTTTGACACAACTGTATGCTAATCATATGAATTTGTAATAAAATTATAAAATGAAAAAAAAGTCATGGGTCTTTTTCTGAGACTTGAAGGTAATTTCTGCCTTTTTTCATCAATAATTGAATTGTAATCCCATCAAAGCCCTCTAGACCATGACTGAATTAAATCCAAGGAGTTTAAAGATTGTCGTCTGTTACCTTAAAATTTGAATAAACACATTCACATATCTTCATTAGGAAGTAAGTCAATAGCAAAACTAGAAATGTGCATTAGACTGAGAGATAGTAAGCATAGTAGTTTTACATGAAACAAGTAGAACACAAAATTCGATTTTTCTGTATTGACACTCACGCCCACTGTGGCTTTGTTTGCTGTTATTGCTTTTTTCCCACCAAGGGGGCAAAGTAGGAACTGTTTCACTGAGGGTGGACTGCTACAAATGCGATTTTGGCTAGTTGTCATCAAAAAATGAAGTAGGATCAATTGGGGCCACTAGCAGCTGTGACACTTCTGTGAAGCTTAAGGCTGATTTCACCCAATAGCTACCATTGAAAGCATCTGACAGTACCACTCTAAACACACATATGCTCTCACACACACAGAGTTTCAGTCAGTTGTTAGGTGTTATGTGGGTGTAATGGGTTTTTATGATCTTTCGGTTATGTTTTGAAATGTCTAAAGTATGTCTAATAACCACTGCCCGACATCGTTTTCCAACCTCCTGCTTTTCCTCAGCTGAAGATTTTATAATATTAATAAAATGTGGGAGGAAAAAGTTGTAATGACTTGGAGAACAGCTGCTACCACACCTACATTAGGCTGGGTTTTGGGTTATACCATCAAAACAAGAGATGTTCCAAAAATAACCATTGAGTGTTCTGACTAGTTAATTATTTTCACAGTGAATTGATTCAAGGCATCAAATAAACATAATGCAGTGGATACTGTTACTTGGTAACTCAAAATATATTGAATAAAATACTGAAAATTCTAAGCTCTAAGATCATTAGAATAATAATTTCAGGCTTATATTTTTCCTGTCTTGTGTTTTGATTTATTGTTTGTTGAAAAAAACAAATAAGTGAATGATTTATGCAATTTTTCATACACCTCTGGGTATATAAACATTTAGCCTGATAAATGCACTTTTTGCACTACAAAAAAAGCTAAATAACATTTGGTGTAAAAGGTATTGTACCTTCACCCAAGAGACACTGGAGACAAATCAAAGTTGGTGCCTTACTTTTAAATCATGAATGTTTACCATTGACAGCTCTAAGGACTTTTCTTTAAAGTGTTTGTTATTTTTATCTTTGCTGGATGTTGAACAAGATGTACCAGTCACAGCAGCTTTAAATAATTCCCTTTTGTGGTGAAACACAATCCTTTAAGTGAATTTATTTCTCTCCACTGTTGTTTTTTCC
Source organism: Nothobranchius furzeri (assembly GCF_043380555.1). Taxonomy (NCBI): domain Eukaryota; kingdom Metazoa; phylum Chordata; class Actinopteri; order Cyprinodontiformes; family Nothobranchiidae; genus Nothobranchius; species Nothobranchius furzeri. The sequence goes on along the minus strand of NC_091751.1, from coordinate 3,138,961 downwards.
CTCACGTTTCAGCCACTAAGTCTCCCGACATTGTTAATAAAGCCGCTATAGGAAATCCATCAGCTGAGCAGTGATCTATCTCTGTGAGTTTGGGGGAAAAGCAGGGCACTGTCTGTCACAGTCTAATGAAGGAGAAAGGAAACATATAGGGAGGAAGTCCAAAAAGGCAAAAACACTTAGGAGTGTGCCTCCTCAAAACATCCAGCACACAGCAGCCTTTAGGAGGGTGAAGCTGTCAGAAAATCAAGCCCAAAGGTGCCTTTAACGAGCAGACCTGGCATCTGTGTTGACAAATTATGCATCAGATGTTGCATTATTTGGAAGGATCACATGTTTTTTTTTCTGGCAACACTTCCAAACAAACCATACGCCTTCAGTCTATTTTAAACTATGATGTCATTAACGCTGATATTTGAGACTAATAAAGCCTTGATAGATTTATTTATTTTTGTAATTTGGCAATGCTACTGTAAAAGAGCCTTTTTAGAAATGAAATTCAAAGAAAATACTAAAAACTGTGTGAACTGGCTTCAAAATGACCTCGCTGTTACATCCACAATCTCCTGGATTAGTGACTACCTAAAAAACAAACCTTAGTTTGTAAGATTTAAAGCTATAAAGGCAACTCTTCAAAACAAGCTAGCTTAAACCAGTTTCCAAGGCCTCTTAACAATGATCTAACATAGCTATACAGGTCCTTCTCAAAAAATTTGCAAATTGTGATGAAGTTCATTATTGTCTGTAATGTACTGATAAACATTAGACTTTCATATATATTAGATTCATTACACACAACTGAAGTAGTTCAAGCCTTTTATTGTTTCTAATATTGATGATTGTGGCGTACAGCTCATGAAAACCCAACATTCCTAAGCATATTTCATCCGACCAATAAAAGAAAAGTGTTTTTAATACAAAAAAAGTCAACTTCAAATAATTCTGTTCAGTTATGCACGCAATACTTGGTCGGGAATCCTTTTGCAGAAATGACTGCTTCAATGCGGCGTGGCATGGAGGCAATCAGCCAGTGGGTCTGAGGTGTTATGAAGGTGGCCTTAAGCTCATCCAGAGTGTTGGGTCTTGCTTCTCTCAACTATCTCTTCACAATATCCCACAGATTCTCTACGGGGTTCAGGTCAGGAGAGTTGGCAGGCCAGTTGAGCCCAGTAATAGCATGGTCAGTAAACCATTTACCAGTGGTGTTGGCACTGTGAGCAGGTGCCAGGTCGTGCTGAAAAATGAAATCTTCATCTCCATAAAGCTTTTCAGCAGATGGAAGCATGAAGTGCTCCAAAATCTCCTGATAGCTAGCTGCATTGACCCTGCCCTTGATAAAACACAGTGGACCAACACCAGCAGCTGACATGGCGCCCCAGACCATCACTGACTGTGGGTACTTGACACTGGACTTCAGGCATGTTGTCATTTCCCTCTGCCCAGTCTTCCTCCAGACTCTGGCACCTTGATTTCTGAATGACGTGCAAAATTTGCTTTTATAAAAAAAAAAAAGTACTTTGGACCACTGAGCAACAGTCCAGTGCTGCTTCTCTGTAGCCCAGGTCAGGTGCTTCTGCTGCTGTTTCTGGTTCAAAAGTGGCTTGACCTGGGGAATGCGGCACCTGTAGCCCATGTTCTGCACACGCCTGTACACGGTGGCTCTGGATGTTTCTACTCCAGACTCAGTCCACTGCTTCCGCAGGTCCCCCAAGGTCTGGAATCGGTCCTTCTCCACAATCTTCCTCAGGGTCCGGTCACCTCGTCTCATTGTGCAGCGTTTTCTGCCACACTTTTTCCTTCCCACAGACTTCCCACTGAGGTGCCTTGATACAGCACTCTGGGAACAGCCTATTCGTTCAGAAATGTCTTTCTGTGCATTACCCTCTTGCTTGAGGGTGTCAATGATGGCCTTCTGGACAGCAGTCAGGTCGGCAGTCTTACCCATGATTGCGGTTTTGAGTAATGAACCAGGCTGGGAGTTTGTAAAAGTCTCAGGAATCTTTTGCAGGTGTTTAGAGTTAATTAGTTGATTCAGATGATTAGGTTAATAGCTCGTTTAGAGAACCTTTTCATGATATGCTAATTTTTTTTAGATATAATTTTGGGTTTTCATGAGCTGTACGCCAAAATCATAAATATTAGAAACAATAGGTTTGAACTACTTCAGTTGTGTGTAATGAATCTAATATATATGAAAGTCTAATGTTTATCAGTACATTACAGAAAATAATGAACTTCATCACATAATGCAAATTTTTTGAAAAGGACCTGTAAATATTTGGTGGATATAAAAAAAATGGAGTGGCTCTCTCGCATTTTCCTAAAACCCACAGCCAACACCTTCGCTCGTTCCGAAACCAGCAAGTGGACTTTTTGGTTGTCTGTCCCACAGAACACCACTGGTGTGAGAGGTAACTCGGTTAAACGATGTGAGAAGTAGAAACAGCTGGCTGCTTCCACTTCAGCTACCAGAGCCCCAAAATAAAAACCACCATTTGAAATCATGGAAAACAAATACGTAGAAAACTGCGACTAGTGTTTAGCGTTCTCACTTTCACTGTGACATTTCAGTCCTAGCTTGCTAGCTTTTGTGGCAGATTTGCCATTGCAGTTTCAAGAGTCGTGTGTCAGGATGTTAGCAACACAGGCGCACCACAGGGCACTGTACTGCTTTTTTAAAGTTGTACATCCCAGATCTTTGGTACAAATCATCATCTGCAGAAAATTTTGGAGGACTTTGGAGGACAAGAGACAACCCTTGGAGGACAACCCTGAGCATTCTCTTCACAAGACTGTCCGACAACGGAAGAGTGTCTTCAGTCAGAGGCTTCTTCAGTTTGGCTGCAACACTGACCGCTACTGGAGATCCTTCCTGCCAACAGCCATTGTAATATACAACAACTCTTTGATGACTTGATTATTATTATTATTCTGAGCTACTACAGCAATCAATTTCCCTCTGGGATTAATGACGTATTTTTGAATTTGAAGTACAGAGACCTGGTGGACCATGTTTTGGTTGGCCGTGGTATCAGGAAGTAGCATGAATAGCAACATTCCTTTCCAAGCTTTATTGTAATCTGCTTCACATGTAGCAGTCAGGCATCCATGTTAACTTCTCATTCAAGCACTTCTTCTCTTTCTCACCTACCTACGTTCTCCTATCCTATATTGCCCCCTAGTGGTAGACACTACAGTCCACTTTGTTGATTGGTGTGGCAACAATCAACTCATCCTAAACGTAAACAAAATAAATTAGATGATTTTGGATTTTTGGAGAAACAGGAATAATCAATTCCATTTAATCATTCAGGCAGAAATTGTGTCACATTCCAGAAGAGAGTAAATCAATCCTTGTGAGAAAAACATTCTGGTACTCCTGTTTCAGGAACTAGAAGTACACCAGGTCAGAGATGAGCTGCACACGCTAGGATTTGGAGTTTTCTTTCCTGATAATTGGACATCTTGCCTTGGAGTGGCTGACAAACATGATTCTACCACTAACTCTGTTTTCCTTTTCTGTTTCATTGATGTTTTACCTCCACAAATAACACAAGCCTGAAGGAGTTCTGACATGTTGTGGAGTTGCTAATGCTAACGGTTAGCTTCTACTAGCCAAGACATGCTCTGCTCTCTCCTGGATGCTAAGTTAACAACAGCCTTCCCTGTCATGAGCCAAGATGGGTCAGTCCATTACTGTTAATTAGACAAAGTGACACGCAGTTGACTAGCTTTGTTAATCCAAGCTTTTCCCCATCAATTTTCTATTGACGGCTAATGCAGCCTGCACGTAAAACTCAGAGTGACTATTTCAAAAATAACAAGTAAAAAATAGTTTATCCGTGAGCTTGGCCTTTATGACATTCTTGCTTTTCTTGAAATTTCCTACATAAATCCAAATGGTTTTGTGCTTAAATAACTTGACATCTATTATGGCGTGTCCCTGCTGACTAGCCATTAGCTCGTCAATCTAGTCAGAGGTAATCACTGTCTACATTTTGAAGTTGTTCAAAAAGCTTTCTACAACAGATAAAATATTGTTGTGTTAACTTTTCCACAGGAAATCACTGAGAGACAAACTATATTTGTAAAACTCAGCAGATTTCACCAGAGAATTGTAATTGATTACTTTCAAAAATCTACTTTTTACCAAAGTTTGAGTATTTTTGTATAGTCTGATTTTATTGAACTAATCTAGTGTTTCTAATTTTCCTCTAGCTTTATATTTGAATAAGTCACATTAGATGAACTGGTCCTCCACTTCAGTTGAGACATATTTCTGCTGTCTACAGTGTATAATGCTGCTGATCAGGTTCTATGTATTTTTCAACAGACAGAACAACTCCTTTGTTCTGCTTTATGAATCCAAGGCCATTTTCTAAACCTTCCTACTTTCAGCCAGCCATACTCCTTCCAATGCTTCCCCTCTCTTTTAAAACATGATCTCTGGTGAGACCTGACCTGCAAATTACAGAAAAGTACCACTGAGTGATGATGAAAAGAGGTCTATATTTGAAGATGTCATACTAATGACGTGACAAGCACTAATTCAAACTGAAAACCTCACAAATATACACATGCACTGGGACTCACACACGCCCGTAGACTTGGCGGCAGGACCTCGAGGGAGTGATGGATCTTGATTAAGATTGGAGAAGGAGGCAAGGGGGGAGCGTGTAGAGCAGAGGCTGACACATCGGAGTTGTTTAACGTAAAGTTATGACACTTTTATGAAGCCTGCTTTGGAAATTGGACATTTCAGTACACAAAAGCACCTTCTCTTATGCAGGCATACATGCAGCACCAAACTCCTTCACACAGCTCTTACTGCAACACGGCTCACCTCCAGTCTCAACGCCGATTTCTGATCCTCACATTTACGGCTTAACCTTGGATTGAAGACCGTTTTTTCAAGACTTTGTTTATTAGCATGTGTGTGTGTGTGTGTGTGTGTGTGTGTGTGTGTGTGTGTGTGTGTGAAAACGCTCATGTTTGCAAACCTGTTCCAGAGAGTAAATAGAAAATAAAATATAGAAAAACCCCTTAAGCTTTGCTTTTTTGCGAGTTGGAAGCTCCTGTGCTTTGTCCTGAGATGCATTTGGTGTCTGTCAATCAATGGCCTCCAATTACAAATATAATACACCCAATTGACTTGACGGGCGAGCAGCAAGATTGCAGCGTGGAAAGCTATTAAAGGAGTGCGGCGTGGCGTGCAGAGGGCCGAGCCCTGAGAGTTGCGTGTGTATGGGTGAGTGGGGGGGGCAGACAGGGCTGAATGGAGGATGCTGTCAGGAACTAATAGCTTTGGGATGTAGTGCCAGGCCGTATGTGTGCAGCAATCTCACTCTGTCTTTAGGAGGATGTGAGGTGGGGAAGACGGTGGTGCTACATACGGGAGGACCGTGGCATGTCATCTGCATGCGTGTCTTATCATGTTTGTGCACGATTGAGTGCATGTGCATTTGACAGCATGGCCACCACACCAGGCCCTTCTAGAGCAGCAGCAGACTGCTGCATGATAAAGTGACTTCTGCGAGATTGAGAGCCACCTCGGCTACATCGCACCTCTGTCAAGAGAAGACAGGTTTAAAAGAAGAGGGAGTGAAGCAAAAATAGCGATAGACAGTGAGGGGGGTGTGGGTTGAGGATAAAGAGGACTCTGGAGATAACTAAAGCATTTGAGAGACAGGTGCAATATAGAGGAGGAAGAAGCAAGAACAGGGAGCGAGAAGCAACATGGGGGGAGCGTTGGAAACTAAGGGAGACGATTTGAGGAAATGACAGAGCGAGAGGCAGAGGCGGGGTATTGGACAGCTATTTATCCTAATAAACATCCGTTATCTTTTAGAAAGGATGTGAAACTTTCTAAAAAGGAGACAAGCAGCAATAAAGTGAGGAAGGAGATGGAGATAATGAGCAGAAAGTTGTTATTGCTTTTCACAGATCTCTGCCTAAGCTGATGCAGCTTGAAGAATCATGCTGGGCCAAATCCCACAGTTAGAATCTGATACTGACAGACGTTGTTGAGTTGAGGATGTGCTCTACAGTAGGCAAAGCGTGTTCCATCAACATCAATACTTGCTCTGAAGGAGATTCAGGCTTTATTTCAGATGAAGTTTGATCAAATAATGAGTGAAAGTATGTTTCAGAAATGTTGCTTTGAGAAGTCCGACGCGTGCGAGACAGCCGGAGAGAGGCGAGCCCCACGGAGCCATCCAGCCAGCCGGAAAACAAACCTCGCCCCCCCGGACCGAAGCAGGAAACGGCTCCCCGGACACTACCCCTCAGCGGCCGAACCGCACGACGGGTTCAAGGCAACAAAATGTTGGGTATTTCCATTTTGCCATCCAGGGTTACCTGAAGGGAAAGCTCACCACGCAGGGGTTGTATTAACAAGCTGATCGATTTAATTTATACCAATAACCAATCAATTGAGGCCCTGTCCACACGTAGCCGGGGATCTGCCAAAACGTAGATATTTTTCTACGTTTTGGCCCGTCATCCACAAGAAAACGGATCTTTTAAAAACTCCGGCCAAAGTGAAGATCTGCGTTTTCTCCGTTTTGGGTGTCTGCGTGTGGACGGACAAAACCGGAGTTTTAAGGTTCGCAACGTCACTTTCCGCCACAAAAAAATGCTGACATCACGTGTGCGACCTGTGTTTACACTAGCCGACAGCATGGATGCCCTCAGAGCTGCGCTCGCTTTATCAATTGTCCAAGCGCTTTTTGCTCGTTTGTTTTTGCAAGCGGAATTACTGCTCCTTGCGGAAGACCAAAGACGAAGGACGAGGTTAAGAACGGGGGAAGTACTGCCGCCTACAGGTCTGGCATGTCCTTAACAACGTATTTATCCGGGTACGCGTGGACAGTTTTTTTTAAACGAGGTGGTGTGGATGCAAGTTTTTGGAGGGGCGGATATTCGTTTAAAAAAAACCCGGCTACGTGTGGACTAGGCCTGAGACTTTGCAAAGGGAGAGCAAAAATGAAACACACCACACAACAAGTTGTCAGTTCACTCTCGTTGGACAAAGCCCTCTCAGGAGTATTTATTAAAGACACACAGAAATGATAAAATGCACACACATTTACACATTCCTTTAGACTTCGAAAGGGAGACACCCAGATGCTGGCACAGGGCGTTCTTACTGATAAGCCAGGACTGGGAAGAAGCAAGGTCAAACGCCTGTCTGTTGCCAGGGGAAAAAGAGCTGGATGAGCTTTCGTTTACAAATAATAAATAATCTATCCATAATTTATCCAACAGAAACATCAACATGGAAAGACAAAAGCAAGTTTTTACCTTCATCTTCAGCAGTTTTTATGTTGGCAATACTGCATATTTTATGATTTTTGCTACAAAAGAGAGAGAAATAAACTCCAATACCTCTTCAGTTTTGACGGAGAAGCTGTTTTGTTTTGAAGCTACATTCTACGGAAGCTGAACTCCTGAGTGGGACAGAAATTATGTCAAAATGTACTTTTGACCATTATGTAGTTCTGAGAAAAATGAAAATAAAAGAACAATGAGATTTATTAAGGTTGGCTTCAAATTTGAAACAAGTCTCGGAGTGTGTTTTAACTGAATGTTTCTAATGGGCAGAAACTTTATCATTAAAGTGGCAGTATGTAGTTTCCTGGCACTAGGGGGCAGTTCATACATCAAATCAATCAAATCAAAGATACTTTATTAATCCCAGAGGGAAATTAGAGTTTCAGTACACACAATTCAGATATCAGACTTACATGGGCAAGACACATGACAAGAATTGGTGACTGTGGTCATTCGCAACCCTGAGTCGCGCTACCTTTCACAGCATCTGTCTGCATTCCTTCGTGGGGGTTTGTTGCTAGCCTCTCAAGGCTGCTAGGGCGTCAGATTCGGATAACAAGACTTTGTTTGGGTCAGGCTGAGATAAATTTCCTCTCTGCCTTCAATCTTTAAACGGATCATTCCAGTCCTTCAGTGAAGCCAATTTGGGTTTTTTAACTTGTCCATACCGTCCGGTGACCCTCTCCGAGATGACATCCATTTTGTGCACTAATACCGGTACAGCAGCTAGAACATTGTCCACCTTACGATTCACCTCGAGTAACGTCCAAGTCTGTGAAGTCTCCACACGGACGGTGCTTTCCGTGGGTGCGGGTCGCCCTCCAATTGCTCCCGTCTTCCCAAATTTCCAGAAAACCAGATATCCTCCCACTCCAATCAGGAGAAATCCAGTGATCATCAGATCGAATATCCACACGTCTTCGACATCCTCAATGGACAGCTGGGAGAGGCATATGATCTTCCATTCCCTCCAGGAATCCAGCACATACCCCGCCGGGTGTGTCCTCTGTGGGCATGTGGGAGCCCCCTGCTCCATTCTCATTGTTGAAAAATTCTTATCAGTCGCATTGAATGACCAGTTTATCAAATCCATGGTTAAAAATAGGGTTTTTCAGAAGAAATGCAGAGAAGCGCTCTGTGGGCAGACAGGACAAAGAGCCTTGGGAAAAAAAGGGAGCAAAAAGAGAAGCGTCTGTACTCCGCGAGTGCGGGTAGTTTTACACCATATCGCAGTGACTGTCGCTACTTTATAAAACCATTATGATAAATGTTACCTGTGGAGCAGAAAGTACGTGAGCTCGGTGTGACTCCTCAGACTTTGATGGTCCTTCAGTTAATTCCATTGAGAGAGTGCAATGCTTAAGTTTTCTGGCGCTGTACTTTTTGGATCTGCTCAGGGTCCTGCGCCATTTATTTATATATTTATAACCTTTATTTAACCAGGAAAAAGTCTCATTGAGATTAAAATCTCTTTTGCAAGAGCACCCTGGCCGATGACGTCAAACTACGGCAATACCATCGTCCAAAATATTTTGCACCTCGGTTTTGGTTCTGTTCTTTCACATAAGATTTGGAATGAATTTAGCAGTTTTGTTATTAAAATTATATTTCTTACTGTCTAATTTTTTTTATGTAATAACGTAACTTTCTTGCATTATACATCCAGCCAATCATCTAGTGTAACATCACCGGCAGGTGCAGGACCACGAAACGGCTAGAAGGAAACATGGCGTCTAATATGGCATCCCCCCAAAAGACACTAGACGTGCACCCTGTGTACTTCGAACCAATTTTTATGGTTATATGTTACAAAGCCCCCAATATTTTTTCAACAACTGGACATCCTTCTATTCATTTTTAACATTTCAATGGATACTTCCAGAGATTAAAGGTAAGAACTACCCATTGTTTCTTAAATTTTCTGGCACTGAGATAACCCTCCTTGGGCAGTCTATAGTTTTGGTTTTCTCCTGTCTGGATTATATTTAGTTACCTCAGGGGTGTCAAACTCAAACTCACACGGGGCCGAAATGAAACTCTGGGACGGAGTCGAGGGCCAAACTTAATATTTTTGAAAAAGTGACGGCAAATTTGCACATTTTCTTTATCAACATAAATGCAATTTTGAACCTTTAAATTTGGAAACAAACATATTTCTGCATTAACACTGAATGTGGAATAACCAGATTACACACGAGCAAGTCAGTTTTAAATAAAAGGCATCAGTGGTATTCATTACTTGTGGTATAATCAGCATTTTTAAAATCTATTCAGGATTTATGTTTTCTTGTTTATTCATTTTTCTTATTTTTATTCTCCTTTTCTTCTCCTGTAATACGTGTCATCGCTGCTGTGACGTCTAGCTTTCCCCACTGAGGAACAATAAAGGGATTTTCTATTCTATTCATCTATCTGCAGCCTTTCCACTTCCTGTTTACTGTAGGTGAAATCTTTTCTCACGGGCCAACAACAAAATAAAAATATCATTTTATCTTAAATGAAAATGCAACATCTCACCTGTTAACTTTCATGTTTTGGAGCAGAAAAAGAGCATAAAACCAACATATTTAAAGCTCAGTTTGCTCCACTGGTTTACTGTGATGCTCACCTGTTCCAGCCAGATACCTGCATCATGGGGTTGATCTGAGCTGAGGAGGAGACTCCTGTTGTTTTGTTCATCTTCATCATAATAATGACAACATTAGATGACAACAGGTGCTCACTTAGGTTTGTGCTGATGAACATGTCTGAGCATGGACGTAATTTTCACTTTAGAGGTGGAGGGGGCCGGGGGGGGGCTGTGTTGTATCTCTACAGTATGTTTTAATGGGAAACAGGCTTCAACACAAACGGTTGTTTTCCGCTTGGTCCTAGAGCTAAACCAGTGTCAATTTAATATAGCGTAATATTGTTTTTGGACGGTAAAAAGTGCAGGGGTCAAAATTTAACTTTGGAAAAAGTGGGGGGGACCTGTCCCCCCCCCAAAATTACGTCCATGTGTCTGAGCAGCTTGACCACGTTGTTGTGTGTCGGGGAGGAAACACAACAGCAGCGACAGAGTCGTGCTGGTTTGAGCGTGTCGCTGCTCGCTGGAGTTATATCGGCTCTGTCTGGAAGTTAGTTGGAACACTTTCTCTTTCAGTCGTGAACACATTACTGAGCGGCTAGAATCTCCGTTTCTGGGCTTCAACGTCAGAAAATAGCTGAGTGCACTCGGCGCTGAGTGAGAGGAGTGTAGTTTGTCCGAGACAGCGAAGCTGCAGACACCAGCAGCAGGCGCTGAAAAAACACAAAGGAGGGGGTTCGTCGGCTCCGCGCTGACGCCGCAAAGCATCATGGGAGTTGAAGTCTTTGCGGTAAAATCGGCCAGCGGGCCAGTTTTAATATATTTTTGATATTTATCTCGCGGGCCACATAAATATGCTCCGCGGGCCGCATCTGGCCCGCGGGCCTTGACTCTGACATATGTGAGTTACCTTGTACCCTTATTTAAGAGGCGTTTTATTTTAGTGTAACATTGTTTAGCTTGGGGACCTTTTTCTTTGTGAGTCCAGATTTTGCTACCTGGAAAACATCCCCCAAGAGCGAATAAATCCTTTTTCTTTTTATTAATATATCTTGCTTGTCTATTAATGTTACACTCATCTAAAAAACATATTTTTCATTATTTGTCTCTCTGGGTTTCACATGAAGGCTAAACCTGAAAATAGTTTTCCATCCAAGGGACAATCTCCACCTGCCAAAAATTGCAGTTCCCCCCTCATCCACTAGGTGCCGTCTCCAGATAAGAGCAAGTTCTCATTGACTCATATGTTAAAAATGCCAACTTCACAGCAGAAATAAAAGTGTTTACAGCCTGGTTAATTAAAAAAACATTTTAGGATTAATAGGTCAAGTTTATAGTCATGACAACTTAGCTGGGCAGTTTATTTTTTTCAGATGGGGAAGACAAGAAAGCACCAGCAAGTCAATTTAATATCACACTGAAAGTTAGCATTCATGGATTCACCCGTCTAGGCTTGCGAAGGGGAAGGATGTTGTTGGTTTAGCATCCAGGAGAGAGCAGAGAACCTCTCGGCTTGTAGAAGCTAACTGTTAGCATTAGCGACTCCACAACACGGCAGTACTCCTTCAGGCTTGTGTTATTTGTGGAGATAAAACAGCAATGTTGCGGAGCGAATGGAGCTAGTGATAAAGCTGCACTAATCAGATAGCCTGGCAAGCCAGACTAAATAAATGTATTATTTAGTCTGGCCACGCTCCATTGACGGCTCTCGGTTGTGGGGCGGGTTCCACTGTTGTCTTTCAAATGATCTCCGCATTCCACTGGACAATGAATGTGACATACTCTTGTTTCACTCTGTTGCATCATCCCACCCACCAGGCATATAGAGTGCCCTGATTGGCCCAAAAAGCAGATAAAGCTCTGTGATTTGTTCACTAAGCAGATAGAGCACTATGATTGGTCCACCATTATGGACCAATCACAGCTCTTTATGTGTTTGAAACCCCTCTAGAGAGCTGTGATTGGCTAGCCAGAGTCCTGGTAGGAGCTGCGGATGTTCCAATGGAGCGTGCCTAGACCATTCTTTGCAAAGCAAGAATTTGGTCTAGGTCACTAGGCTACTAATCAGAGGCAAGACATCAGAATATCAGGATATAAGTCTTCAATCTTCAGCTGTCCTCTCCTCTGGCTAATTTCTAGTTCCTGAAACAGGAGCGCCAGAGCTTTTTCTCCACAGAGAATGACTCCCAAGGCTTTAATTTATACTAGCGCCCACTGCAAGCATATTGACTATCGAGTGAACTTGGTCTTTAACCTTGTGTAGGTGAGTGCAGGCGCTCACATAATCCGATCTATGCGCCAAGGTCTTAAGATTAATGAACACAAATTAAACCAACTGTAAATAGATTTTGTGTTCTTCTGCTTGACACGACTGGGACACACTTAGAAATGTTTGACCTGGTCGACAGTCGTGTTAAGGTCTTAACTCACCCTGGAGAGAGAAATGATGACTCAAGCACTCATTAGTCCACTAAAGGACCTTTTTCTCTTACAAAGAATGAGGGGATTCTTATATCTTGCATTCCAAGTTAGTGGTGCACATTAATACATGCTGCATGTAGTGACTGAACAATTTGATAAAATTTCAAATGAACCACTTTATAACAATGTATCATGTAGGGGAAAGTCTAAAAACACCTACGATTTCTCTTTGGTCGGTTTTGAGCAGCGCCTTTGTTCCTAGTCTGCTCAGAAATTGCACTTGCCGAACTTCAGTTTTTATTTTTCTTTGTCATTTCTATATCTGCTGTTTTTGTAGAAGGCCATCTTACAATCAAAACTGCAATCTGTCATAAAAAAGCACCCCCCAGCCTCCACATCAGGGCATGGCTATATATATATATATATATATATATATATATATATATATATATATATATATATCAGACGTCAAGATAAACAGCCAGGGTAAAAAAAATATATGATCGACCTTTTTCCCCATCACTTTCATTTTTTAAATAGTAATTAATAAACATTCGATACCATTACAATTTCCTTTGATTTAATTTTAAATAAATATTTAGAGTGCCCAGGTAGCACATAAACAATGCAATTTAACGGTTTTCTTAAAGTAGGAACGTTTAACCTGTGCGGCCAGAGCGCTCTCCTTCCTTCTGCTCTGCGTAAACCTGAGCTGATCACCTACTTGTGCGTAATCAAATGTCTATAGGGGACAAGATGGAAAAGCTTTAGCCATGAGGTTCACTTTTACCTCAGACCGACTTATTGCTGTTTTATGGTGTGGCTGAATCTGCGATCCGCTGCCACGCGGACTGGAACAACAAATGCTGCAGTAACAGGAGATGTGGTCAGGTTCATGAGGAGTCACTGGCTGGAGCGGACCCGACTTTAATACGTCATCCCAAAATAGAAGCTAATATCTTAATGTGACCTGGAATGAAAAATGTTGTTAAAAAGTTTTTATCACAGAGGCAGCAGCGCTCATTTCTGCTTTCAGTCTGACGGCGCGCCGGAGTTTGCGCAGCGTGCGCGCTTATTGAATCTGTGTGTGTGTGTGTGTGTGTGTGTGTGTGTGTGTGTGTGTGTGCGCGCGGCACAGCTCCATGAGCCGCTCCAGTCACCGCGTCTCGTTATCGGCGCTATTTAAACCAATGTTGTAAAATTACTTCTGCCCAGCCCAGATGTGCTCACTTGTGCACCCGTGAGCCGTGGTTCCGCTGGAACGCGTCTGACCTCTGACAGACGCACTCTGAACTTCAGATCTTCAGCGCGCTGTTAATAGCCTGAATGGGAATCATTTCTTGATTTATTTAGTTACATCCACAATGTTCTGTGTGTGAGGTTTACAACGTCAGAACACCTGCATGAGACAGGTGTTAATTACAATCTGCCAGAATGACTCGCCGCCTTCAGATTCCTCCAACACCGTTAAAAATGATCAAATACGGAACATATCGGCGTGCGCAGGCCAGAGTGCTGAAGCTCGGCGCATTGTTATTATGAAGCTAGGGCACATGTGGAGGACACACACGCACACACACACATGCAACAATATACTTGTTTTCAATTGCATTTATTGGGCCCACTTACTTTTTCTTAGGCCCACCCACAAATGAGTTTCTGGCTACACTAATGGTGACATATGACAGACTTCTCTGAGCTCCGCAACCAATACACTTTTCACCTCGCGCACCCCCTAGCGGCAGCTCGCGCACCCCCCACACTTTGGGAATCCTTGGAAAGAATTTCTTTCCCACTGCCATTTTGTAAGTTTCATGGCTGTTGACTCTGGAGATTGAAGATCAACGATTCTAGATTACAAGCAAAGTAAGTTATACATCTGGTGTCAGCATTCTTGGGTGTTTTATGGTAGGGAGCACTGACTAGTGGTGTAACGGATCAAAAAAACTCACGGATTGGATAAGAAAAATTTTCAGGTCGGCAGAAAGCAAAAGAAACGAAAAGACAAATAGCTTTGCCTTTTCTTTATTGTAAACACTTAGTGCAACATTCTTGTTTTGAATTTGCAACTTGCTATAAAAATAGGAATTACAGAGGTCCAATTGCTGATTAAATGTTAAAACGGCTCTCCCTACTGAGACATGTGAGACCAGGTTGACAGGTGACATGTCTCTATAGTTGCTTATAGCTTATAGCTTATATAAGTTGCAAGAGGATGAGATTGTGGACTTTGCCTCATGGTTGCATCGCAGCCAGAGGCGGAGCTGGCCTAAATGGCTCCCTGTGCGAGATCCCCCTGTGACGCCCCCCCCCCCCCCCCCTCCCCGACGCCCCCCCTACCAGCTCGCCACTTCAATATGAAGAAGATCAGTTCAACATGGGGAAAAAAACCTGACCTGTAGGCCAGAGAAACGTTCATTAGCACATCAAGTTCTATTCAGTTTACCGGTAAACATATCACGAATGTACAACAGGTCAATTATTAATCATCTTGGCTACGTAGCTCAATCTATACATTCCAGTAGCGTTTGCTACAAACAAATATAAAAACAACAATAAAGGAAAACAACTGTCTGACAGACAGCATAGCCGAATTCAAGGCAACACATAACAATAATCATTCGATTGCTCTTGGTTTCAAGTTAAGCCCATTAAAGTGCTTAAGTAGATAAAAGTGGTTCAAAAACAGCGGAGTTCTGCTCGCGGTGGGAACTCCGCCGAACAAGGTCATTTTTTATAGCGAAAACCATCGACTGGTCACTGACAAGTAAAAGGGTGTTATTGGTAGATGTTAAGAACACTCACCGCTGAGGTAAAATGAGAGTATAAATGAATTGAGGGGAGAAAAACGCTTTGTTTTCCAACGCCGTTCTAAAGCAACAAGCTTACAGCCACAGCAGGAGTCGAGCCCGGAAGTATTCCCCCACAGCCAGCTTTGCCGCGACGTGGAAGGAGCCAATCAGGAGAGGGACCTCACAACAGCTGACGTGGGTCATGTGACAGGGAGTAGTTAATATGGGTTACACTTTGTTGTGCTTTTATTACAGAGATAGTATTATTATCATCACTATTATTATTAAGAACATGCAATTTCTATGTTTTGTTTATGTATTGGTTGATGCTAAAAAAAATTTTTTTTAGAAAAAAAAAAAAAAAGGAAATTAAATGCCGCCCCCTGCAGACTGCCGCCCTGTTCGGCCGCACATGTTGCACATATCAAGCTCCGCCACTGAACGCAGCTTCACCACATTGGAGACAGAAACAAGCACTGTTCAGCTGAAGCTTCATAATCAGGGAACAGTTCCTAAGTGACAAGTCTCTCTGAGAGAGGACTCTTCCCGCATGCGCTCTGGTTCTGCGATGTGCTCCAAGGCCCTCTCCATATCTTCAGATAGCTCTCCACCTCACGTGCGCTGACCACAGTGTCCAGCTCAGATGTTCTGATGGGAACCTTTTCTTGATTGATTTATCTACCTCCGCGATGTGCGTGATGACTAAAATGTCAGTGCATCTGCATGCATTGGGGTAAATCTCTCTTTTCTTTCTCGGTCCAAATGAATGGTTAAGTACGGGAAATAGCCAGTCAGTGCAAACCCTGCCATTTAACTGTTTTGCCTTCTTGTGAAGATTGTTGCAAAGAGAAAAAATTAATCTTGAGTAACACCAGAGCCATGCGCACTGGGCCGTTATCCCCACCACTGTAAATGAGGGGGAAAACACATTGATTGGATCATTTCCTTACCTATTTAACATTGTTTAATTTAAAGTGTCGTTCTGTACTAAGTTTAATTACAACAGTCCAATGAGACAGAGCCTGGATTTGTATTCTCAACACTTTAAACATGTTTGAAAAGGAGACGTTTGTGATGCATCAAAAAGCGACACCTTTATGTAATATTTTGTATTTTTCTTGGTCTTCTAATCATTAGCAATTCACCCAAAATAACTTATTTGCTTGTGGCTTTCAGACAAATACCAGCCTAATGCACAAGCCAGACGTGTACTTTCCCTCTGATCTCAGACATTTCAGTGTTTGCGAACAAGTGTCTCATATACCTGAAAACCAGACACCCAAGGCTGCTGCCTTTGGTTGTCAAACACACACAAATCCATACAATAAAACCTTTATGAGGCGTTCAGTGATTATTCAAGTTCTTACGTTTAATTAATCTTTGTGTAACAGCATTGGGAAGCATAAACCAGTATATGTGGTTGCATCTTCTGCTCAGTTACAGCCACTATGTGTGCTTGCACAGTAAAAAGTCTTCTACAGACCAATATGGTACATCCAGCTCTCATTTTGCCTTCCCAAGTGAATTTTAGTTTTACTTTTACATCAGCAGCACCTCTGCTGACAGACAAAATCCTGCAGAACACAAAAACACCCCAAACTCTAGTACTAATATATAAAACATGCTGCTAATATTCACATTTTTAAAAACATGTAAAATAGCTATTTACTAATAAAAGGATGTTTCCATCCCTTTTTGTCTGGGGCATTTCATTTTTATTTGAAAAATGCTGCACGCTTCACTATTTCTCCAAAACAGGCATTTTAAAAGTCTACAACTGTGCTTGTAGACGGGGTGATGCTGTGCATATTAGTATATGTGTGTTTGACTGTGTGTGCAGGTATGTGTGTGATTATTGAGCTGTAGGGAGAGAGAGTGAACAGTATTGACAGATGACTGATGCTCATGTAAAATTTCTAAAAGAACACTTTAATTGGGAGTGTGATTAGAAAAAAGAGACTATAACCTGCAAACAAAAACCAACATGGTCAATGCTTTATAAATAAATACTGAAGTTTGTACCACCAAACATTGGTTGGCATAAAGCCGACAAACTCCATTCACGTCCACTTGACTCAGGAAGATGTCTTGCAGTATTGTTTATTTATCACAAATCTTGCTGCTTTTCAAGCATATCACGGCTTTTTGTTGACGTTTCATCCACCTACCGTAATTTCCGGACTATAGAGCGCACCTCAATGTAAGCCGCACCGGGCTGCAGATATCTACTGAATAGAAAAAGTAGTTTAACTGAATGTAACTGAACTGATCAGTATCAAACAAAACAGAAAAGTTATTGATTAGTTTATTCATCGTCCTCCTGCGCACTGAAATCACTGAAGTCATCTTCTTCAGTGTCGGAGTAGAACAGCCTCAGAAGAGCTTCGTCACACACCTTTTCTGTGGCGATGTCAGTGTCGCTCTCCGTGTTGCTGTCATCATCCCGGGGTGAAGCTGGGAAAACAAGCAGCTCCGTTTTACTGTGAAAAAAAATCCTCCTGGGCGCTTTCCATAGCGCTCCTTTAACCGTTCCTTCATTGGACTTTCCAGCATCCATCCTTTCTGGTTGACTAAAGCCGCACCTCATTATAAGCCGCATGGTTCAAAGCATGGGAAAAAGTAGCGGCTTATAGTCCGGAAAATACGGTAACATGTTTTTTAACGTTTAAAAAATATATATATACAAATTACATATATTACATACATATTTTCTTCAGCGTCTCTATGGTTGGGTCATAGAGGTACCAGGTCCAAGTGGGACACCCACACGTTGCTCTCTAAAGACACTGTTCACAGTTGCCTGGAGGAACTAAAAGTGTTGTCAGACCAAAGAGGAAACATAGTCTCTCAAGTGAGTTGCTTCAATCTTGACTGCATAGTGATAGACCCAGGAGTATTTAGAATGTTGGTATGAAATAACTTTTCTACTTGTTGAAATTGCTGAGCCCAAGAGTTGACACAGAATGGTGTGCACCAGCAGGGGCCATTGGGTTTGAAGTACAATTATATTTAGGAAAAACCTACCAAGCAAGCCACACTAACAGCTTAAATAAGACAGATTTGGAGAACCCTTATGATTTCTTGAACTGACCCTGTGTTCTTGATGAAATACTCATTGAGTTTCTTCTCATACCGATACCGATATCCGATATTAAGATCACTGTTATGGCCGATAACTGATATTTGCCGATACCAATATACTGACATTAAAGCTTCTAAAATCAGCAGATTTTGTATAGAATGAAAATTATTAAAGCTGAATTTACGTTATTATGTACACAAACCACACACATTTACAGTTCTGAGATGATTTCATTCACTGTTCTCATGACTAAACAATTGCACAGCACCCACCTCACCCTCTGAAACACGCAAACAAATGGAAACAGGATGGAAAAAATGGTGGTTGTTAATATCGTCCCAGTATTATTTATAGAACCGATACCGATATGCTAACAAATGACTAACATCGGCCGATACTGATATTGATGCAGATATATTGTCCATCTCTACTGCCGATGACTTCCTCCTGTTGAACAACATGTCCCTGGAATTTATTTAAAATGTACCAACCGTGATGTTAAATATGAGCTTTTCCAAATCTTGAAATCTTTCTCTGGCTCCAAATAGAGAAGATATCATTGAGGTGATCTTGGATGTCAGACCAGGACTGAATATCTCTACAATTTGTTTGAGCTGCCTTCACCAACATGTTTTGAAAGAGCAGGGAAACCACAAAATGTTTGTTCAAGGTAAGTATGTGAGGTAGGGATGTGCAGCTCGATACTAAAGTATCGATACTCCGATTCTGGCTATTTATGGTTTGAAATCGATTCTGTCATTAAAGTATCGATATTTGAGTGATTTAAAGTTATTAATTGGCTGGTCATTCTTCAAAAATTACGTTTTTTTGACCAGAACTACTTCTTCTTCCGCCAACCGTGGTGCGTGATACGGCACAATATAAATGCCTTAACCCACCACTGGGGGGCGCACACTGGGCTCCCTGTTTATGCTGCCTGCTGCTGGAAGCTCACGGTTTGGAAGTGTGTGGCGTGCGCAGTACTAGTCGCATGAACGCAAACGGAGTCATGTTTGGAGCTATTCTAGTTCTTCTAATAAAAACGATGCAGCTTGTGACATTTGTAGGAAGACTGTGAGGCATTGTGGTAACACAACTAACCTAGTTAAACATTTAAAAATAAACCAGAAGAAAGAATATGACGACTTCATGGTGAGGAGGACAGAAGACGAGAGGAGCGAGCCAGGTGCTGCTGCTGCAGCTAGCGTGAAACAGGCATCACTCGTGGAGTCCTTTGGTCATCAGGCAAGAACTATCCAGGTACAAATGGAGAGAATATGGAGCTGTTTAGGACTGGAATGTTGTAGGCTTAGGTTTTCTGCTGTTGAATTTAAATTTAAACTGTATGGACTGCAATTAATAAATATTAAGTAGCAGCATAAGTTTAATTACCCTATTTTTGTCAGGTGATATTTCATGTAGAGTAGATTGATTTAAAGCGGATTACATACACCAAGTGTTATTAAAATTTACACAAGGTCAAGAAAACATTCCATAGACAGAAACAAAGTTAATAACATTTTTCAGTTAAAGTTGCATTGTTTAATTCTCAATTAGTCAGCGCATTTGACTTAATAATGAACTGAATATTTCATATGTAGGCATAAATAAATGTATTTATTGTGCATTTTATTGGCAATTTTAATTTGAGCCAAAGCATTTTATATAAAACAGCAGGTGTATGTAAACTCCAATTTTCCTTTCTCCTCAGTGTAAGTTGCTGTATTTAATCATGTGCTATACCTTCATTTTATGTGCCCTTTGTATTTTATATTTGTAGACGATTCTCCAAGAGCAGCAACACTCACAAGATACCTAGGAGAGATGATTGTGAAGGACCTCCAGCCTATGTCCATAGTGGAGGATCAAGGTTTCCAACAATTTGTGAGAGCTCTTGACCCAAAATACAAACTTCCAGGAAGGAAGAAACTAACTGAGACTGTTCTTGTAAATATGTTCACAGAATGTAAAGAAAAAGTAAGAGCATCTTTGAAAAATGCTTCTAGTGTTGTACTAACCTCTGATATGTGGACATCAGTGTCCACAGAGGCATATTTGACCGTAACATGCCATCTCATTGAAAATTGGCAAATGAGGGAATTTGCGTTGGAAACCCATACTTTCCATGGAACACACACAGCAGACAATATCAGCTTAGAGCTTAAGCGAATCACAGAAGAATGGGGCATTACTGAGAAGGTGGTGGCAGTTGTTACAGACAACGGTGCAAATATGGTTGCTGCAGTACACAAGGCTGGATGGAGGCATCATCCTTGTTTTGCACATACACTGAATCTAATTGTAAAAGCCAGTCTAAAAGCTGTCCCTGAAGTTGTGCAGGTCCTGGAAAAATGCAGTGCAATTGTGTCATATTTTCACCACAGCAGTAAGGCCACAGAGAAGCTCAGAGATATTCAACAACAGTTGAAAGTGGCAGAACACAAGCTAATTCAGTCAGTAGAAACCTGCTGGAACTCTGTCTGTTACATGCTGGAAAGGCTTTGTGAGCAAAATGAAGCCGTGACCACTGCCCTCTGCCTTTTAGGGAAGAACACATTGTGCTTGAATCAGGGAGAATTGTCCCTCATCAAGCAGATAGTTGATGCACTACAGCCATTTGAAGAAGTGACACGGGAAGTTTCATCTGAAAAACATATTTCAGTATCCACGGTGATTCCACTTGTATCACTCATTCGCAGAGCTGTATCAGCTTGTGAACGTCAGAGCAACTCACTTGCCACACAGCTGGCACAGCAATGCCAGCGCAGATTCAGGGGTGTTGAAACCATTCACTGTCTAGCTGCCAGCACATTTGTGGATGTTAGGTTTAAACATTTTGGTTTTCGAGACAAAGACAGTGTTGAGGTTATGAAAATACGTCTTTGTGCTGAAATGCAGGAAGTCTATCAGGCAGGACAGTCAGCTGTCCCTCCAACTCCAGGTTCAGTCTCCACTGCTTGTTCTACCTCAGAAGAACCTTCTGCTTCAGTACCTTCTACCTCAGGGTATAACCAGAGCCCTACAGCATCAGGTTCAACTGCAACAAAAGGAGGGATATGGACAGATTTTGACAAGCAGGTTATGTCTAACCAACACCATCGCTCTGCTTCCACTGATGTATTAATTGAAGTACGTCGATACTCAGAGGAAAAATTAATTCCTCGAGATAAGGATCCACTACTTTGGTGGCAGGAGCATGAACAAACCTTTCCAGCTCTGAGTAAACTTGCAGTAAGATGCCTGGGAGTTGTTGCTTCCAGGGCCGGAGTGGGACACATTTTCAGCCCTGGAGTTTCAGACCCCAGACCGGCCCACTTAACGAATTATTATTAAAATCATGCTACAACTTCATATGTATAGTTTACAAAAGCACACTACTCGGTAAAGCCTTGTAATTCAGTGCAAGAAAGGTGCAAGAAAGAGTTGCTTTACAATGTAGGTTTAATTGAACATCAGTGCACATCTCCAACATTGTTCTTTACAACACATTCTCTAACAATATAACAATCTACCTTCTGTTCAAACAGCTGTTCTGAGATTTTCAAACCTTTAAAATGAAATGACTCAGCACTCCCTTTCACACTTTTTCCAGTTTCCCTAGACTCACCTGCACGCAATTAAAATAATCATCTGTAAAGCTTTAGCACATTTGATATGGAAAACACATCTTTGTAACCAATTAAAATATTTTCTATGGCAAAATATGCAGGCTTATTTCATTTTACTTTCATTCTAATAACGATCTGTTGTGGGCTTTGTGCATTTACTAATAAAAATACAACAGGTCACTACTATTATTTGGACATTAAAATTATTATAATGAAACTAATGTTTGCTTGTTTGCACATGAGTTGGCTCACCTTCTATCCCAACAGGAGCAATACCCTCACTGCTGGCTCCTGGCTCTTCTTCTGACACTACATTGTGTGAAAATTGTCACAATTCAGCATTCATTTTCCTTTTTTACACGCTTTCTTATCAATGCTGAATCATCTAGCATTTTAGAACACTTTCATATAGAGCCAGGATAGTTTTCATCATATAAATTTTAATAATATTCAGTTCACTGACTCAATAAGTAATCCTACCCGTACATGCCCGCTCCGGAATTGTGGGCTTCTGCCTGGTGCTTATTAGGCCTATTGGATCTTGTGTTTGACTCTGAGGGGCAACAAGACAGTTTGGTGGCATCAGTCACATCATACTGTTAATTATATTACATAACGTTATGTCATGACATCATATAATTCATTATTGATGCTTAATTAACTTGAATGGTGATTTGCAGCCGGTAAAGTTTAACATCTTGACTTGCCTTACCCGTTTTATTTTCATTTGAAGTTAAAGACCGCGAGCTTGTTTGAGAAAAAAAAGGTGCTCATTTTTGCACATTTAGCTGCATCTGTTTCCAGCGCTTTCCTCTTTTTAATTCTTGCCTTCTCCGCGCCACCCTTGCTCTTTCTACTTTCCATCTTTCCGTCAACTGCGTGGTCACGTGGTGCGCACAGGCGCATACAGGGAAAAAAAATAACGAGCTGCAGCCTGCAGGTAGAGCCAGCCAGAGACAGCCGGGAGGAGCGTATGAGATCAGCCCGGCGGCCTCAGTGCCATGACTGAACACCGGCACCAAAAAATAAAAATAAAATGATAAAAAAACAAAAACGAGAGCACCGGCCCATGCGGCCCAAACATCGCGCGGCCCACCGGGAATTCTCCAGACCCTCCCGATTAGCCACTCCGGGCCTGGTTGCTTCTTCAGTACCTGCCGAGAGAATCTTTTCAAAGGCGGGAGAGGTTTTGAGCAAAAAAAGGAGCAGACTCAAAGGGAAAACAGTGAATATGCTGTTGTTTCTCAACAAAAACCTGTGACATAAGTGAAGCGTTGAGATGTCTCTTAAGCAACTTTTCAATGTTGTTGGTTAATCATTTATAAATAAAGGAGGAGAAAGAGTAGTGAAATTTGTGTTTTATTTAAAGCTAGTATCCATGTAACTGATATAAACAAAAGTGTCTGAACAGGAAAGGTCTCATAAAGACACTCCCAAGTCCGTTACAGGCTTAAAATCCCACTGAGAAAGCAGAAGAAAGGCCAAATCAGCCTTAATTAAGCCCCAAAGTGAGTTTTCATTTATTTATATGCAGTGCTATGTCGTCAACATGTTATTAGGTCCAATTTATAAGATTGGTGTTGGAATTTTTACAGAAAATTTGTCCAGGGCCATTTCTAGCATTGTGGGGGCCCTATGCAAGATAAGGTTCTGGGCCCCCCTTATTTTGACAAACTGCAATTGATGATCTACAAACACACGATGCATTGTCACAAATTGCAAGCAAAACATGGTACAGTGTTAAAATTAAACACTCACTCAAGAAATATAACTAATAAAAACTAGAAAGCAATCAGAATGCAGACACTACCCTGGGAGGGGTGTTCACATCACACATACCATAATAAAGGGGCTAAGTGCATATGAATGAGTACGATAACTGATTAAAGATTCCTGTATCAAGACAGTGGTCAAGATCACAATTTTTCTGATGGTCTCTCGTCTCGTCTCTCGTCTCGTCTTCCTCCGCTTATCCGGGTCCGGGTCGCGGGGGCAGCATCCCAACTAGGGAGCTCCAGGCCGTCCTCTCCCCGGCCTTGTCCACCAGCTCCTCCGGCAGGACCCCAAGGCGTTCCCGGACCAGATTGGAGATGTAACCTCTCCAACGTGTCCTGGGTCGACCCGGGGGCCTTCTGCCGGCAGGACATGCCCGAAACACCTCCCCAGGGAGGCGTCCAGGAGGCATCCTGACCAGATGCCCAAACCACCTCAACTGGCTCCTTTCGATCCGGAGGAGCAGCGGTTCTACTCCGAGTCCCTCCCGAATGTCCGAGCTCCTCACCCTATCTCTAAGGCTGAGCCCGGCCACCCTACGGAGGAAACTCATTTCGGCCGCTTGTATCCGCGATCTCGTTCTTTCGGTCATTACCCAAAGCTCATGACCATAGGTGAGGATTGGGACGTAGATCGACCGGTAAATCGAGAGCCTGGCTTTCTGGCTCAGCTCCCTCTTCCCCACGACAGATCGGGTCAGCGTCCGCATCACTGCAGACGCCGAACCAATCCGCCTGTCGATCTCCCGATCCCTCCTACCCTCACTCGTGAACAAGACCCCGAGATACTTAAACTCCTCCACTTGAGGTAGGACCTCTCCCCCGACCCGGAGGTGGCAAGCCACCCTTTTCCGGTCGAGAACCATGGTCTCAGATTTGGAGGTGCTGATCCTCATCCCAGCCGCTTCACATTCGGCCGCGAACCTACCCAGCAAGAGCTGAAGGTCAGATGGTCTTAGATTTAATTATTTTAAGTATAACCCTGCTTTTATTGGGCTACAGTAATCCCTCGCTACTTCGCGGTTCGTTCATCGCGGATTCGCTGCTTCGCGGATTTTTTCTTTGGAGCATTTTTCAGGGGGAATTCGCAGATTTGCGGTATTTTTCACTGATTCGCGGTATTTTTCTATGCGAAATATCAAGAAATTCTTGTTTTTTTCATCAATTTCATCATAAAATGCACTTTTTGTAATAAAACTAAAAAAAACAAGTAAAAAAAATTTTTTTCTTAAGTTTTACCCACAAAAAAGAGAATGTGATCATACGATAATTCAATATAGTACTGTATGTCAGACAGGTCGGCTGGATTCGGGAGCTGAGCTTGTAGGGAGCGTGGTTTCACAGACGCGGAAGTGATAGCGTCGGTGAAACGCCGGCTGATCTAGGAATCCCCCGAGCGTTCGAGCGTCAACGAAGTGACACGGAAATGCCGGGCTTTCCAGAAGTAAGTAAGATAACTTACTATAGCCCCATTCCCACCTGTACCGGGTCGGCCCGGGCCGGGTAGCCCCAGTCGGCCCCAGCCTGGCCCGGTTGATTCCACACATCCTTGCCTTAAGCCCATGTGGGCTGATTCTACCCACCAATCAGAGGCTTGCTCTAATGGAAGGTGTGAATGGGCTGATTCTACCCACCAATCAGAGGCTTGCTCTAATGGAAGGTGTGAATGTGCTGTCAGCAGTGGGTGTGTTGGCCCTGGTCGGCCTGAAGCAGTACCCCTCGGGAAGAGGGCCGAGAATGAGCCTTGGTTGGCCCGGGAAAATTCCAGGCCACCCAGATATGTAAACAACCTATGCTACCCGGCCCGGGCCGACCCGGTACAGGTGGGAATGGGGCTTAAGAGCTGATAGTTCGTTGGATTGATCGGTAGGTTGGAAACTCTGATCATGAATCTGAAGAAACGATGACTGAGTGGTGAGCTGGAAAGGCGACTTCCGTTTATAGCCGCGGTTTGTGACGTAGGTGCGACGTGGAGGGAATCCCCGCGAGGGGCATGCTGGGAGTCCCTACTTCGCAGATTTTCACCTATCGCGGCCAGGTCTGGAACGCATCTACCGCGATAAACGAGGGATTACTGTATTAACATTTAAAGCTGGTGTGTGGTTTAGAATTGGAAATTTAAACCAAAACAGTGTGTTACAACTGTAATAAAAAAAGCATTTGATTTTTCTTCAGAAATTTCTGAATAGAAAATGTAAATGTACATGAACAAAAATCTGAAATAGTAGATCAAGCATAACATGTATTACAACCATCGACATATATACTGGACAATTTATTTCCATAGGCTCCAATAACACATTTTTTAGGAGAAATGGGAGGTGGCCACCACCGCCATTTTGACTGTGTCACAGGATCCGTCCTGCCCAGACAACTCCACAAAAGGGAAGAGGGGTGGAGCTGAGGGTGAGGCTGTAAGTCTGGGATCAACTGACGACACCCGGTCGAACTAGCTACAAGCTAACCTGAAGCTAACCCAAAACTAACGCGGAGGTGGGAGCTAAGCTAACGGAGGTAGCAACCTAGCTACAACCGGAGTTAACTGTGCACAACACCAGAGCTTCTGAGTCAGAGATACGCCGGG
This sequence comes from Nothobranchius furzeri, assembly GCF_043380555.1. Classification (NCBI taxonomy): domain Eukaryota; kingdom Metazoa; phylum Chordata; class Actinopteri; order Cyprinodontiformes; family Nothobranchiidae; genus Nothobranchius; species Nothobranchius furzeri. The sequence goes on along the minus strand of NC_091751.1, from coordinate 3,112,807 downwards.
CTGACCGCTGGGTAAAACCGGGTGGAACACAGAGGTTTCCCAAGAGCTCCACAAGCCAGCAGCTGCACATCAGACAAGCGCCGCTGCGATCTGAGATGCGCACAGCTGCCACTGAGGAGAAACGGGTAGAAAACATCGGTTTCCATCCGAGAGCTCCACAAGCCAGCAGCCCGGGCAGCAGACAGGAGCCGCGGCGATCAGACAGAGATGCGCCGAGCTGTGGGGAGGGGAGAAACGGGTGGAAAACAGAGGTCTCCCGAGAGCTCAACAAGCCGATAGTGGGAACCCAGCTCCACCAACATGTTATATTTCAACCCATTTTCTAAAGAGCAGCATCATGTTAAATGCACTGGGTTTTACCCTATTAATTTTAAATTTCATGGTTAAACAGTACATGTTAAAATCTAAGCTCAGTTCGGCAGTGACCTAAAATATATAAATATAATTTTACTTACCAAAAAAAATAAAGTGGAGACTCCTTGGATGCTCTATTAGTGCAATTAATGCCACAGCAAGTCATTTTGTCCAACAATTGCACAAATAATATCCAAAAAAGAACGCACGAATGGCACAACTAATGGTCTAAGTTGAGAGACTGAAAATGACGGAACAGTTTTCAGACGAGGCCGAGGCTCAGACTGAGGCCTTTCCACGGAGCTAGCTCTGCGGTCACGTGGGTCTGATGCTCATTAATTATACAGAATTTTAGGCTTTTAATACACTTAAACAGAGGAGTGAGAAAAAAATTCACCCCCTCAGAGTTGTCATGAGTGTAAACTAGATCATTTAAACCAAAAACATGTTTTGGTACCAGGCTGTAAACATGTTTTTTCTGCTGTGAAATTGGTATTTTTAACATGGGAGTCAATGAGAATTTGCTCACTTCTGACCAGGGGCGGCGTTAGGCCCGGCTACTTGGGCTGAAGCCCCGGATCTTTCATGATAAGCCCCGGATCTAAATCGCGGAAGTAACATGCAGTACCAAAGTCCAACAGAGAGGGCGCAGCTGGCAGTAGTTTGTATACAGCCTGCCTGAGCCTCCACCACTGAAGAAGAAGCCCTTCAGCAGCCGGCTTCTTCTACACTCTCTGCCTGAAACACATGAGTGAAGATGGACATAAGGACGTTTTTTTAGACCAAAAGTACAACAACAGAACCCCAGCTTTGATGAGACTGGTGTTGACTCAGGTTTGTGGGTCTTATTTGAAAATATTTGTGGTGCTGCTGGTTTGCCTAAAGTTAGCTTACTGTCAGGTAAAGTTGTTGGGGAAAGAAAGGGAATATTTACTATCATCTCACACTAAACACTAACAGGAACAATACTCTGCCCTGAATATGCTTAATATGTAGCTTCAGATTAAAAATTATGTGGTACAAGACATATATATATATATATATATATATATATATATATATGATGACTAGTGCGTGTCACGTGTGAGCGCGCGCGTGTGTGCGCGCGCACGTGCATGTGTGTGTTAAGCCCCGGATCTTCTTCAGTCCTACATCCGCCCCTGCTTCTGACACCAGCCCCTAGTGGATGAGGGTGGAACTATTTACTTCACTTCCGCATTGGCCTCAATTTCTGTCCCTGATTGTGGGGGCTTGATTACAACTAGGGCTGCAGCTATCGAATATTTTTGTAATCGTGTACTCTAATAAATTACCCCTTTGTGTTTGTAAACCATTATAGCATGTCATGAAATATGAAAGACCTCTTAAAATGAGCAAGCAATTGCCAGTTATTCTTCAAGTTTTATTCAAAATTAGTTTTCAAAACTTCGGCACTTCAACTTTACTTCACAATAAACAAATGCCTGTGCAAAAAGTAAGTATACAACCTGAGCCGATTTTTCCCTCGCGTGAGAATCTAACAGCACCAGAACCGCTCACGGCGCATGCACAAACATGGCTCGCCAGCTGTTTCCCTATTAACACACATCCGTTTTAATTTCTACACTTTTTTTCCTCACACAATAACAAGGAGTATCGAGAATGCATGTTTGCCATGGTTATGTCAAATTATACTGATCACACAACATTTATTTCCTTTCTTTCGTTTTCCTCCGCCACTCTCATAAATACCTGTGTCCTCCTGCAGCAATCCCGAGGGACAACAGACATCAATAACAATAAAAAGTCTGACGTGTTGTGTAAAAACTGCTATTTTTAGCACATTTTTAGGTCCAACGTGTTGCTACCAGACACAGCGTGAGCTGAAACTGAGTGCTACAAATGAAAAAGTTGCACAGTGTCCACAGAATATATAGAATTATAGGCTAAAATGCATTATCTTGTAGAGGCTCCAAGTCTGGTAAATCCTCTCCCTGGGCTGCCACCTTACCGTGGTGGAGGGGTTTGAGTATCCCAATGATCCTAGGAGCTAAGTTGTCTGAGGCTTTCTGCCTCTGGTAGGGTCACCCATGCCCAACAGGGCCCAGGTGAGGGATCAGACAAAGAGCAGCCCGAAGACCTCTTATGATGATTTATATAAATGGAAACCGTGTTCCCTCGCCCAGACGTGGGTCACTGGGGCCCCCCTCTGGAGCCAGGCCTGGAGGTGGGGCACGTTGGCAAGCACCTGGTGGCCGGGCTTTCACCCATGGAACCCGGCCGGGCACAGCCCGAAGAGGAAACGTGGGTCCCCCTTCCCATGGGCTCACCACTCATGGGAGGGGCCAAAGGGGTCAGGTGCAGTGTGTGACAGGTGGTAGTCGAGGGCGGGGACATTGGCGGTCTGATCCTCGGCTACAGAAGCTGGCTCTTGGCACATGGAATGTCCCCTCTCTGGAGGGGAAGGAGCCTGAGTTGGTGTGTGAGGTTGAGAGGTTCCGACTAGATATAGTCGGACTCACCTCAACGCATGGCTCTGGCTCTGGAACCAGTTTCATTGACAGGGGTTGGATTCTCTACCACTCTGGAGTTGCTCCCACTGAGAGGCACCGAGCAGGGGTGGGCATACTAGTTGCCCCCATCTTGGTGCCTGTACGTTGGGGTTTACCCCAGTGAATGAGAGGGTAACCTCCCTCCACCTACTTGTGGGGGTACGGGTTCTGACTGTGGTCTGTGCTTATGCACCAAACTACAGTTCAGACTACCCACCCTTTTTGGAGACCTTGGAGGAGGTGCTGGAAAGTGCCCCTTCTGGTGACTCCCTCGTTCTGCTGAGGGACTTTAACGCTCACGTGGGCAATGACAGTGAAACCTGGAGAGGTGTGGTTGGGAGGAACGGCCCCTCTGATCTGAATTCGAGTGGTGTTTTGTTATTGGACTTCTATGACAGTCATGGATTGTCTATAATGAACACCATGTTCAGACATAAAGGTGTCTATATGTGCTCATGGCACCAGGATACCTTAGGCCGCAGCTCGATGATCGACTTTATTGTTGTTTCATCTGAGCTGCGGCCGCATGTCTTGGACACTCGGGAGACGAGAGGGGCGGATCTGTCAACTGACCACTACCTGGTGGTGAGTTGGCTCGGATAGTGGGGGAAGATGCCGGTCAGACCAGGCAGGCCCAAATGTATCGCGAGGGTCTGCTGGGAATGTATCAGGCAGAGTTTCCTGTTAGAAGGAGCTTCAATTTCCACCTCCGACAGAACTTCCAAAATGTTCCGGGGGATGAGGGGGACATCGAGTCTGAATGGACCCTGTTCCGTGCCTCCATTGTTAAGGCGGCCGACCGGAGCTGTGGTCGCAGGATCGTCGGTGCCTGTCGTGGTGGCGACCCCCAAACCCGCTGGTGGACACCAGCGGTTAGGGATGCAATCAAGCTGAAGAAAGAGTCCTATCAGGTCTTTTTGGCCCGTGGGACTCCAGAGGCAGCTGACGGGTACCAGCAGTCCAAGCGGAACGCGGCTCGGGTGGTCGCGAAGGAAAAAACCCGGGCATGGGAGGAGTTCGGTGAGACCATGTAGCAAGACTTCTGTACAGCTTTGAGGAGATTCTGCTCCATCATCCGGCGCCTCAGGGGGGGGGAAAGCAGTGCGCTACCAACACCATCTATAATGGGGACAGTGTGCTGCTGACCTCTACTTAGGACGTTGTGGATCGGTGGGCAGAATACTTCGAAGACCTCCTTAATCCCACCGACACCTCTTTCAGTGAGGAGGCAGAGTCTGGGGACTTTGAGTTTGCCTCTCAAATCTCTGGTGCTGAGGTCACTGAGGTGGTTAAAAAGCTCCTCTGTGGCACGGCTCCAGGGGTGGATGAGATCCGCCCGAAGTTCCTTAAGGCTCTGAAAGTTGTGGGGCTGTGTTGGCTGATGCGGCTCTGCAATATCACGTGGATATCGGGGGCAGTCCCACTGGACTGGCAGATGGGGGTGGTGGTCCCCTTATTTAAAAAGGGGGACCGCAGGGTGTGTTCCAACTACAGGAGGATCACACTCCTGAGCCTTCCTGGTAAGAGCTTTTTAGGGGTTCTGGAGAGGAGGGTCCATCGGATTGTTGAACCTCAGATTCAGGAGGAGTAATTTGGTTTTTGTCCTGGCCGTGGAACATTGGACCAGCTCTATACACTTAGGGGGATCCTGGAGGGTGCGTGGGAATTTGCCCAACCAATCTACATGTGTTTTGTGGATTTGGAGAAGGCGTTTGACTACGTCCCTCGGGGGACCCTGTGGGGGGTTCTCCGGGAGTATGGGATACCAGGCCCTCTGATACGGGCTGTTAGGTCCCTGTATGACCGGTTTCAGAGCTTGGTCTGCATTGCCGGCAGTAAGTCGGGCTCGTTCCCAGTGAGAGTTGGACTCCGCCAAGGCTGCCCTTTGTCACCGATTCCGTTCATAACCTTTATGGACAGGATTTCTAGGTGCAACCAAGATGTGGAGGGCATCCATTTTGGTGGCCTGAGGATCAGGTCTGTGCTTTTTGCAGATGATGCGGTCCTGTTGGCTTTATCAGAACGTGATCTTCAGCTTTCGCTGGAGTGGTTCGCAGCCGAGTCTGAAGCAGCTGGGATGAGGATCTGCTCCTCTAAATCTGAGACCATGGTCTTGATTCGGAAAAGGGTAGAATGCCTTCTCCGGGTCAGGGATGAGGTCCTGCCCCAAATGGAGGAGTTTAAGTATCTCGGGGTCTTGTTCACGAGTGAGGGAAAACTGGAGCGTGAGATCGATAGGTGGATTAGTGCTGCATCTACAGCGATGCAGGCATTTTACCGGTCTGTCGTGGTGAAGAGGGAGCTGAGTCAGAAGGCAAAGCTCTCGATTTACCAGTCGATCTACATTTCTACCCTCACCTATGGTCATGAGCTTTGGGTAGTGACCGAAAGAACGAGATCGCGGATACAAGCGGCCGAAGTGAGTTTTCTCTGCAGAGTGGCTTGGCTCTCCCTTAGAGATAGGGTGAGAAGCTCGGTCATTCCTGAGTGGCTCGGAGTGGACCTGCTGCTCCTCCACATTGAGAGGAGCCAGTTGAGGTGGCTCGGGCATCTGGTCAGGATGCCTCCTGAATGCCTCCCTGGTGAGGTTTTCCAGGCACGTCCAACCGGGAGGAGACCTAAAGGTAGACCCAGGACACAGTGGAGGGACTATGTCTCTCACCTGGCCAGGGAACGCCTTGGGATTCGCCCGGAGGAGCTGGCCCAAGTGGCTGGGGAGAGGGAAGTCTGGGCCTATCGCCGTAGGCTACTGCCCCCATGACCTGACTCCGGATAAGCGGATGAAAATAGATGGATGGATGGAGGCTCCAAGTCCGCTTGCAGAAGATACATTTACATGTGGATGTTTCCTGGTCATAAATGCATTTTACAGTATTTACACTGGACTACGTTTTCCGCCTTACGAAGTGAAAAATGGTCCCACACCTTTGACATTTTCTGTCTTTTTCGCACTCCACCGGGGTCCACATTACACTTGTTACTCACGTGTGCCATGTAGTGCAGTGTGTATGTGCGTCCCTTATTTCGGTCCAGGTGAAACATGACCCCAGGCAACTGCAAAGCCATGAAATAATTAAACATGAATTAAAGAAGCCTCAAGGCAGAGAATTTGACTCGAGGCTTTTTTGTACTCAAATTATTTGAAGTACTCGAGGAATCATTTCAGCCCTAATTACAACCTTGTATTGATTTATTTACATGTACAACTTTCAGTGTCTGAGTTTCCGTAGATATTGTATGTCAATGTTCACGTGTTTTTAGCTATTGTGGTATTCTGCAGAGCAGTTCTTGTCCTTCTGCAGACAAAACTCTTTCTTGCACTCTTAGCACATCCAGGGAGTGGTTTTTTTTTGCACAGAGTGTACCTGTTTCACCCCTGACTTGCCCTCTGTGCTTTGTCCATTCCTTCTCCACTGGTCCAGGGGACATCCTGTGCACTCTGCTGCTCCTGAAATTGTTGATGCTTCATGGCTTCTTTCAGCTACTTGTTGCTGATTTGCTTGTGGAGCTGGTGGTGAGAGGTAGCTGATAGCCAGGGGTTCTTCTGGGGAAAAATCTGGGTGTCGTGGTTCGGCGGTACCTGGGTCTGACTTTGTTGTCCAGGAGTCCAGAAGATGTGGAGCATCTCCAGCAGCATCCTGTCTCTGACATTGTCTACTGCTGGTGATGGTGGATGGCTCTTCATCAGAAGAATCTGTAAAATTATAAATACATCAGATTTTATAAAACATACTCCAGTGGTAAATACTAGAAAATGAAAACTGTAAAAAAAATAAAAATACATAAGTAAAGCTATAAATATATTTGAAATGTAGATAAACTTAATGCAGCTGTGATGGCAAATCATCTTCAGCCACACCTGAATCCTCAACCACAGACTTACATGGACCTTTTGTTTTCCTGGAAGTAGCGGTAATAGTATATAATAGTATAGTAATAGTTTTAGAGGAAATACTAGAGAACAGAAACTGGAACGGTTTAGAGCAGAGATACTTACTGCATTTGGGATGGAAAAACAATGTGGGCACATCTTGCTCCTCATCAACAACTTTTGAGGGAAGTTTCCTCTTTCTAGAAGGTTTGCTGGTTTCTGGTTTATTTACAAAAACAAATCTAACGTATAAATTATACAAGGCCTGGGTGAAAAACACAGCTGAAAAAAGACAAAACTACAGGTGACCGAACGAGTACAGAAAACGGCAAAGCCATGTCAAATATAACTAAATATAATCTAAAATAACTAAATAAAAACATAAAGTAGGAAATTTACTGAAAATAATTATTTACACCAATAGAAGAGATAGAAGCCGAAAATAGGAGTCCAAAACAAATTCCACCACTGACTCTTTTCTCCTTCCGTTCATTCATGATCGCTCAAGATGCACCGAGGATGTACCTCCCTGTTTGTTTATCTGAGTGGCGCACTGGCCCGGAGTTGAACGACTATTCCAATCAGGGCGCCTCCAGTGATGTTTATCCGGTCCCGGGAAAACATCGGAGGAAAAGAGGTAAACGAGCAGGAATCCAGGTGAGAATAAGACTTCTCTTAAAGTGTGGTTTATCTAGTAAACATTGGCGTGATCTTCTAGCTTCTTTTCCTTTGTTTGGCTAATTGAGCGCCAATTCCGCATTCCCGCCAGGCCGCGTTGTGGCGCGGTTTCTCTGTCCAAGTTTTTTAAGGTGGGTTTATCCTCATTCCTCAGTGGTTTCTCTTCCTGTTCCCTCCATAAGTGGTTTTTATAAACACCGTGGATCTAACCCTGCTAATTTACGTCCACTAACTCCAGCTGTTTCTGTAGTTTCTGATTCCTCCACCTCACTCAGCATGGCTCTATTGAACACCCGCTCTGTTAACAATCGGACCTTCCTGCTCAATGATCTAATTCTCTCTAAAAACCTGGATTTTCTGTTTCTGACTGAAGTTTGGCAGCAAACATCTGATTCTTCTGCTCTGATTGAACTCTGCCCGAGTGGTTATTCTTTTCTTAGCCAGCCCCGGGGTTCTGGTCATGGTGGAGGCCTAGCTGTTGTTTTCAGAGACCATCTTCCATGTAGCTCTACATCCTCTGGTCACTTTGCATCCTTTGAACTGCAGCTGATTAAAGTTGGGCGTAAGGACCCATTCTACTGTGCTGTGGTCTATCGTCCACCTGGTCCAAACAGTTCTTTCCTTCAGGAGTTTAGTGACTTTCTATCCTCCACTGTGAAGCTGTCCAGACTGGTGATTGTTGGTGATTTTAACATCCACGTTGCTGATCCCTCTGATCACTTTGCCATGAATTTCTCCAGCCTCATGGACTCCTTCAGCTTTACCCAGCATGTTTCTGGCCCCACACACACCAGGGGGCACACTCTAGACCTTGTTTTTACCCTGAGTCTAAATGCTGACAGTGTTTGTACTGAGGACATTTTTATTTCAGATCACCATTGCATTTTCTTTAACTTGTCAGTGCAAGGGAAAGGGAAAGGAAGTATTCAGCCAGATCTCGAGATCCCCTGAAGTTCATCGCTAAGTGAAGTATGGACCGGCCATTTGTACTTTTTCTTTTAAGCTAAGAACTGCCAAGCTGGGAAATCCTGTCGTTGTTATCAGCAAAACTACGGTTGCTTCAGAATAAAAGCTGAACTCGCTGACCCAAAGGGGAGTCCCTTTGATGCTGTGAAACACCTGTTGCTTTTTACCTGGAGACTATCCAGAGACTGGTTTGTCGTGCTTTCAACGCTGTTTAATCGGCTCCAGTACCAGAGGAGGGTCCGTGGACCTGGCAGCCTGATCTGTACAGGAGTCTCACTGACGGGCGATGTAGAGCGACACAGATGGCGTCTCATGTTTTTTATGACCACGGTTCAGTCGTTGATCAGTTAGGAGCAAAACATCATCTCCCACTCAGACTTGCTTCTCCAGAACGGAGGTTCTAAACTGACATCGCACCAACACACACTCCACCTCACACTCCATCCCATGAGCATCCATCACTAGAGAGTTAGTTCTGTTAAATTGTTTAAAATCATTTAGATAATACATTTTGCTTAAACGTTTGGAGGTCTCTCTCTCTCTCTTCTCTTGTCTCTCATTTCATGAAAAGGGTTTATTTAATTTCCCTGTAATAAAAAGAACCACTCTTCTGATTTAAATAGCCCAGTGTCCAGTAGATGGGGCCCATACTAGATATGGGTCTTTAATGTCTCTGGTCATTAACGAAATTGTAACTCTAACTCCATTACATAATGGATGTAAAGGGAATACTTTACATCAGTTTCTGCGTCCCCACCTCCTGCTCGCTGTTTGGTTAGTTATCGTTTTCTCAATGAGAGCACAGCTAGCAATTTTTCTGCTGCTTTTGATCCACCCTGTTCTTCTGATAACGACCCAGATTCCTTAACTTCTCAGTTTAACGAGCACTGCCTCTCCATTCTGGAAAACATCTGTCCTGTCAGAACCAGATCAGTTCCTGCAGTGAACCCTACTCCCTGGTTTAATGACAGCCTTCGCAGCCTGAAGCGCCAATGCAGAAAAATTGAGCGTTTGTGGAAGAAAACCCATCTCCATGTCCATCTGCTGCACCTAAAGGATCTTCTGACATCCTTTAACTCTGCAGTCAGAGACGCTAGGGTTTCCTATTTCTCCAACCTGGTGTCCCAGAGCAAAGGGAACCCCAAGGTGCTGTTTAACACCATCAGCAGCATCGTCTCTCCTGCCTCTCCTACAGCCTCCATCCACTCTGTTGCAGACTGTGAGAACTTTCTGTCTTTCTTTGTGGACAAAGTCAATAAGGTTAGATCTAGCATCTCTCCTTCAGCCTTATCGCCGCCTCTCCCGACTCCAACCAGGCCCATCTTCCTAGATAGCTTTGTTCAGTGGCGGCTGGTGAAAAATATTTTTGGTGGGGCTGTGCTATTTTTTTTTAAAACAAACTTGTGCTTTCTGAGCTTTGAGCACAACTTCACTATTTCCTGAATTAAGCACAGCTCTTTTATTTCCTGTCTTACATCATTGGACAGACTGATTAATCCAGGTGTGTCTGACTATTGGCAAACTGCCTTGTGGACCAAGGTTGAAAAATACTGCATTAAATTGCACATAAAATAACATGACCATAAATGGTAAATAGGCAATGCAAGAGGCAAGTAACAAAAACATTTTGTTTAATTTCAACATTTGAGTGAACACCAAAAATTATGAGCAGGTCACTGTTACAGTAATGGTAGTAAACACTACTTAGACAAAATGCCAGAAATTTACACTGTTAGGACTTATGGAAAGTGGAAACACTTTCTTAGGAAATAATGTCATCAGTATCCTCTTACAAATGTCGTATTTCCCACTTTTTGGGACAATAAAATATTTCTGGTTCTCAATCAGATGTTTTTACTTCAAATGTAAAAACATCTCATTGAGAATCAGAAATGTTTTATTGTCCCAAAAGCTGGGAAATTTGTTTGCTGCAGCAGAAGTGTAACAAGTAAAATGGAATCAGATTGATGTATGTACAAATTTACTTGAAATACACATTTACATGATTAAATATGTATAATAGTTATGTGTGTTGAAATTAGTTTTTACAGTTATTGCACATTAAACAATGTTATTAAACAAATATCCCGGTTTGTGGGACAACCAAGGATTTCTGATTCTGATTGTCTTGTTTACAGAAATGTAATGTACAGCTTACCTCTGCACCCAGCTGCTGTTCTCCCTGTCCAAACGTCCTCCGTTTCTTTGTTGGCTGCTGCACTGATGCGCTGCATTCCTCGGTCAGAGAATGAATGGAGTCCCCAATGAGACACAAGTTCCACATCCACCTTCTGTGGATCCCAGCCGTTTTGAATAACAAACACAGAAAGCAAAATAACGCATTAGCGTGATTGCATCCAGCTAGCCACTGCTTCCTGGTGTACCAATTTTGGGAGAAGCGTCGTGTGTACAGTTTACCTCTCTCCTTGTCCTGCTGGCTTATCTTTACGTCGGGCTGATCTGGTCCAAGTTCTTTGACATTAAGTTTTTCCACCATAGTTCTCCTCTCGAACGGATACTGGAGAAGAGACCGAACTGAATTCAATGGCTGCTGAGATCCAGTATCCATGTTGTAGGCGCACTGGCGTCCATGTCTACGTCTGCGTCATGACCGTCACGAGTCACGACCAAAAACGTGCTGAGTCGAGACTCTCCGAGTTCTACCGAACACCAACGAAAGCCTTGGCGGTAGCTCTATCGCCAATCATGCTTCTGAAACGTTCTGAAACAACGTCGACGCTGATTGGATACATTCCCATTCCTACCCTTTGATTTTCTTGTCAGCAATTGGAAAACTGGTCGGCAGAGACCGGCAGAGATCGGCAGAGACCGGCAGAGGCCAATATAGATATAGATATATATATGATTTATTTTTGTTACAAAACACACAATTAACTTAGAATATGTGATTATTGTTAATTTTATTTATTTATTTTTTAAAATAAAAATCAAAAACACAGGGGAAACTGGGAGGGCGGCGCCCTATCGCCCTCTACTGGCCAGCCGCCACTGGCTTTGTTCCTGTTTCTTTGCCTGAGTTAACCAAACTAGTTAACTCTATGAAGACCTCTGCATGCCCCCTCCACATCTTACCCTCATCTTTGTTTAAAAGTGCTTTTCTGTCCATCGGTCCCAGCGTGCTCTCTATAATTAATGCTTCTCTGGTTTCTGGTCAGGTCCCTGCTTACTTTAAGAACGCTGTAATCCACCCGCTTCTTAAAAAAACGAGTCCTGATGCCTCTCTCCATAGCAGCTTCAGACCCATCTCTAAACTTCCGTTCATCTCCAAGATCTTGGAAAAGGTTGTGGCTAAACAACTCACAGCTGCTCTTGATGAACATAACATCTATGATTGCTAACCCCTCCTTTCTACCGGAGCCGTCAGCAGCACGTTACTGCAGCAGCACGTCTTGCTCGCGTAAGCTGCTGCTTGGCCCTTCCCACCAGAGACGCTTAGCAGCAGGGGAGCAGCTGTCACCGACAGAGCACGAAGTCACACGAGTGACTTCATCAGTAAACATAAAAACAAGCAGGAGAAAACTACAACATGGCTCCAAAAGGTTTGTGTTTTATATTCTGTCCGTTTTATAATCGCCAATACGTATCTGAAAAACAAAGGAGACCACGAGCTAGGTGATAACTTCTCGCGGGGCCGCACAGTTAGTAACTTTTTTTAAAAGTAAAGGAACCGGAAAGCCGTACGTTTCTTTATTCTGAAAATTTCGGGAAGCTTCGCTCCGTTTCTGCGTCCGATTTCCCTTCTTTCCTTCCCCCAAAATGTCAAACTTGACCCGTTTCAGAGGCGTAGCATGTAGAAAATAGAACCGTGCGTAAGGGCCGCGACATGCTGCTCCTGAGACGCGGCCGACTCGCGCTGCTGACAGCTGCTGACGGCTTCGGTGGAAAAGGTTCTGTTGACCACAGCGGTTCCTATCAGCAGCTATGACGTGCTGCTGCAGTAACGTGCTGCTGACGGCTCCAGTGGAAAGGAGGGGTTACAGTCAGGTTGTCATAGAGCTCATTCTTGTATTGTATACCACTGGAAAGTACATCGTCTCAGCTTTCAGAATCTGTCGATTGCGCAAACTGTCGAAGAGTTACGGTAAAGTATGAAAGCCAGTTTGTTTCGCTATTGACACAACCGCAGCAGCTTTGGGGTCCCCCCAGTGGCTTGGGTGCCCTATGCAACAGCATAGGTTGCAAATAGGAAGAAACGGCCATGTACAAAGAGTGGTGGGGCAGTTAAAGCGCGAAGACAGTTTCCAAGCACTAAATGTCCTTTTTGAGTATTCCTTTGCCATCACACACGCACACGCACACGCACACACACACACACACACACACACACACGCACGCGCGCACACACACACACACACACACACACACACACACACACACACACACACACACACAATTTGCCCTTAACTCCTGACCCTGAGAGGAGTTTGCAGACAGACTTTGCATAGACTTCGTGGTGGAATGATTCTCTCTGTCATATCATTAACTGAAAGTGCTAGCTCTGTCCCCATGGGGCTCATTTGATCACATCGTAAGTAAAATGGTTTCACAAAAGATATCCTATAACGACCTCACGTCAAAGTGAAAAGAAAGGAAATGAAAACTTATAAATTAGGCAGTTCAGTAATCTTGTACTGGCTTAAAAATCTGATATTTTGTCTAACTAGTTCTGTCCACACAAAGTCACTCAATAATAAAGCAAAACACACACACACACACACACACACACACACACACACACACACACACTAGGCAATGGTCCCTCTGCAAAGCACGTAAAACTGCTGGTTAAAAATCACAACTAAAGCCAATTTATTTGCTAAAATAAAAAGTTGAGCTTTGAAAAAAATCACAGAAAAATAAATTTTACTTACCAATAAAAATGAAGCAGAAACTTCTTAGATGTCAGTCACTACCACAGCTAGCCACCTTTGTCCAAAATGTCCATGATTAGCATTCGATCACAGACACACAGAGGACACAACAAAAGTTCAGACTCGAAATGGCTGAAAATTTTTAACGTGAAGCTGAGGCCTTCCTCGTAGTGAGCCGCTGGCGCTACCATTACCTGTCAGTCAAATCTAATTATTCATGTTTCAAACATTTAATTACACTGAGAAGTCACAAAAAATCTACACTGAGTTGTCATGACTGAAAACTAGACCTATTAAACCTAAAACGTTGTTTTGTACCATCCTGGCTGTAAACACGTTTATTTCTGCTGGGAAGTTGCCTTTTTTAACAAGGGATCCAATGGGGATTTGCTCTGTTTTATAGCCAGCACCTAGTGGATGAGGGGGGAACTGCAATTTTGTCACTTCCTTGTAGGTTTCAGGACAAGTGGGCCTAGGTTCCTTGTAGGTGCAGACGTTTACTTCAAAACATCCATTCACTTTTCAAATTATGAGCCACACCTGATTAAACGTAAGATGAGACACAACCAGGAGTGTGCATGCTCAAAAGGCTAACCCCCCCAAAATAAATAAATATTATAAAATAAAAAAAATACTAATAATGAAATGTCACACATCTAACGGTGAACTGGTTGATCTTACACTGAAAATCAAATCAAAATGTAAAACTGTCAAGATAACTCTTTTCTATACGGTCGGTGCTAAAGAGAAAAGAAAGTGAAAATGAGCCTGGTGAATAAAAAAAATGAGATAAAAAAAGATGTAATTAAGTGCCATGCTAACTGATTTCATTTTCACCATTGGTTGCAAAGTGTGATATTGTTGCTTTTCCTGGGCAGTCTCCTTCATCAGCGCATAATTTTTAAGTTTTCCAGTGCCTGATTTGTTATGTGACGGGTATTTCTTTCATTTTGCATGATGCAGAGTGAACAAAGAAGGGGTTATTAGCACCATGTGAAGGGGAAAGACTACCTGTTCAAGTGGCCTTTGAAAATCTGTCTCCTAACAAGCCTCTGTGTACTGATTTTAGACGCCTGAACACATTTAGGAAATACAGGAGGCTCAACATGATTTACCTCTTGCCTGTTTTCTTTAAATCAGTGTCAGTCAGTGTGTTGTGAAGCTAACCTTTGAGTTTGATGGCTGACACCAGGCAGATACATAAGATAGAAGATAAATGGGTTTGTGTCGACATGGTTCTGGATCCAGATCAGCAGGTGACAGTCTACGAAGAGAGGAGCATCAGAGTCGGGGTGTTTATTCTACAGGATGTGTTCAGTCTTGCAGAGCATCAGGAGAGGAGAGTGGATATAGAGGTGTCTAAGGAGAGCTAAGAAAGGCCGGTATGGTGAGATGACTTTTTTTTTGCAGTAAAAGTTCATTAAGTGAAAATTACCATAATTTCCAGACTATAGGAGCGCCAGAGCTTTTATTTTCGCAGAAATTGACCCACAAGGCATTCATAAAAAAAAGTGAATTTGGTGTTTAAAAAAATTTAACATATGGAAATGTCACCTCATGTCTGAAAGTCAGCTTTAAAGCACCTAACATCCACTTTAACCCAAATAATGTTTGATGTTTCTGTTTTACAAATAAATCCTCCAGATTTTAAAGCACTTTATTCCAACTGAGATGATGACATTTTGTTCTTTTCATTCAAAATAAAACATCTGCTGAATACCGTAATTTCCGGACTATAGAGTGCACCTCAATATTAGCCGCACCAGGCTAAAAGCTGCAGATATCTACTGAATTGAAAATGTAGTTTAACTGAATGTAACTGAACTGATCAGTATCAAACAAAACAGAAAAGTTATTGATTAGTTTATTCATCGTCCTCCTGCGCACTGAAATCACTGAAGTCATCTTCTTCAGCGTCGGAGTTGAACAGCCTCAGAAGAGCTTTGTCACACACCTTTTCTGTGGCGATGTCAGTGTCGCTGTCCGTGTTGCTGTCATCATCCCGGGGTGAAGCTGGGAAAACAAGCAGCTCCGTTTTACTGTGAAAAAAAAAATCCTCCTGGGCGCTTTCCGTAGCGCTCCTTTAACCATTCCTTCATTGAACTTTCCAGCATCCATCCTTTCTGGTTGACTAAAGCCGCACCTCATTATAAGCCGCATGGTTCAAAGCGTGGGGAAAAAGTAGCGGCTTATAGTCCGGAAAATACGGTAACATGTTTTCTAATATTAAAAAAAAAATACAAATACAACGCGATTTATAATCAGCTGTTTTCCTGACTAGAATCTGAAGCAACCAGAAGCTTCCTGACCTTTATGCAGGACTCCACCATCACTTAGAATATGAATGTGATTTCTAGTTTAATAGAAAGCTAATAACGTTGTGAAACTTAAATACAAAAAGGAATAGAGATTTAAATACTACTCACATAAGTATATTGCAATTAAATGTTTTTCTATACAGCAAGAATAAAGACAACTTGTACTACACAAAAACCTACACAGGCAGCCTCCTAAAAGTAATACTGAAAATAACATAGTGTAACGTGATGAAGGAGCCATTTTTTTTTTTTTTTTTTTTTTTACCGTGTCCTGTCTGGCTGTGAAGCAAACAGAATTGATGTCTGAATGCTGGTAACAAGCCTTACAGATTTACTCTCAGGTGGAGCATCAAAGCGTCTGCTTTTAATGTCACGCCTGATACTTAAAACTTCATTGTTATTGTTTTTGAATGCTTTGTAATTCCGACCAGACACGGAGACAGAGAAAGGAAAAGACAAAAGGTGGGGAGAGAGAGAGAGAGGGGGGGGGGGGGTTCCACAAAAGCAAACAATAATGAACAAGAGTCTGCTTCTAGACCTGCAGAAAGGGACAAGATAAAAAAGCAAAAAAACAAAAAAGGGACACAACAACAATACAAGATCAAGCTATCACTGCGTCAACTTGATGAAGAAATTTATAATCAACATTGTTTAACTGAATAGTCACACGATAATAAATCACAGTGCATTAAGTGCCCACCATAGTCTTAAGACCTGTGTTGAACGTGCCCAAGCCCATACTTTTAAAGAGCGGGTCAATTGAGCCTCAGAGTCTTACTCCACCCACGTATCAATTTTAAAAAATGCAACATTAGTAGGCGTTGCCTGGAGGACCGAGAGGGCGGAGCCGCGGCAGTGACGAAGACGATGGCTAACTAGACGAAGCTAGCTCCCTTCACTCTGAGCAGTTATTGAAGTGGAGGACGTTTCTCCCCCTCCTTACCCAGACACTCGAGAAGAAAGGGACCAAGTCTATTTGGAGGAGACAAGCGGACCTGAGTCTTATTGTTTTGAGCTTGTGAGTTGCCTGAAACTCCCAGAACCGACCCAACAGAATCACCTCTGAAAGGTAAGTAGCCGTTAGCCATAGCATTGGATTAGCTGCAGGGTTTGTCTCCACGGCCCTAAAAAGCTAGTATTCAGCATGTTTTAGAGGTTTATCTGCTTCAACACACCTGGTTTTAATCAGCAACAAAGAGCTGAGCTGCTTAACAGCTAATCTAACCTGTTAAAGCAGGAAAACCACTGAAACATGCTGGATAGCAGCTCTCCGGTAGCCCTGGGCTCAAGTTACAGTCTGCTGCATATAAAGTTATGAAAATACCCCATGAGAAAATTATTCTGTAATGTGTTCAGCCCACTAAAACTGCCCTGATTTCTTTATTTATTTACTAATAACAGCTGCTCTCTCGGTTCTAGATCCTCTGGTGTCTGCAGCTGGTCTCCTGCTGGTGTCGTCAGGATCAGGAGCTTCCAGAAGAATGTGCCTTTCAATGACTCTTTCCCCCTTATTTGTTATATTAATTAAATAAATCTCAATTGATATATTTCCTGTTTTTGTTCATGTCCATAAATACTTAAACATGCTTGAAATTAAAATTAGCTTTTAACAGTGAGGTGCTAGTTTAATTCATCACAATAGAGCTAGTTAAACATGCAACAAAAATGTGATAATCAATGTAATTTATAAATATCCATTAAAATATAAAAACTGGAATCTAAATGAGATATTTGGCAGCACAAAAAACTTGTCAAACACAATATTTATTATAATAATTGTAGGCAGACAGGAGACAGAGCTGATGGAGGTTCTCAGTCATCGAAGGATGGCTGAAGGCTTTCCAGGAACAGGAGATGTGGTGTTGTCTCTTCTCTCTCTATTCTGCCAGATGAGCTGATAGGTTACAGGTGTGTGAGGACGTCCTCATGCTGTCATAACCAGATGACAGGAGTTATCAGCTGATCAGCCAGGCTAATGATGAGATGCAGAAAGAAAACAAATCCAGGACAGTGTACAGTAATAACAATAATCTGTGGTGTTGCTCACCTTATGTGCTCTTATAGAGTATTAACGTGTGCCTGCCTCATGGTGTAGAGTCCATATTTTGCTGAGTGTCCTGCAATAATGCAGGTTATTAGTTAATTTACTTTTGATAGCAAAAACAAAATATTTAATGTAAAAGTTATTTTCCAGGTGAATCAGCTCAAACGTCACCACCAAGTGTCACGGGCAGAATCAGTAGCCTCCTTCATGATGTCATGATGTAATCACATACTTATTTAATTGTTAATATCTTAAAAATTCTGAAATGTTTTATTTTTTTTTTTTTTACCTTGAACAGTTCACTGAGCTTGCACTGTCACTGAGGTGGAAGCTGGAATCAACAGCAGACACCTTACATCTTGGTCTTTTCAGGGGTGTGGACGCTGCTCTGGGACTTTCTGGAAGATGAATTTCCATCATGGTCCCCGTGGGTCACCAGACACACTGCGGCTGTGAGCTCCATTCTGGCTGGCTATGTAAAAACAAAGAAGCAGCACATTTATAAATGTTTAAAAGAGCATAAAATCACGTGCAACAATAATCTGTAAAACAAATTAAAACTAGAAGGTAATAAAATGTTTACATAGAAGATTATTAAAAATAATTCACCTTTGCTACAAGGAAGGCTTCACGTCAGCCTGGACAAGTGCATTATTGCAGCTAAATCAGTCTGACAGCCAGTGTCTTGGGTAGATTTAGCCTGAAAAAAATAGAAGCACATTGTTGTTGGGAGTTTATAAAGTCAGATAATATACAAAAGAAACTGTCCTATATAGGTGCTTTATAACATTCCTAGTGTGTGATCATTGTTATAACGTAAAAGTCAGTCACATATGATGTGGAGAGCCTGAAATGTGACCTCCTGAACAGAATTCCTTACAGAACCGGGTCACAAGCTGGATTTCACGCTGTAATGCTGTCTGTCAACTAGTGCAGCGTTAGTTAGAGCCACTGTTGCAGAATTGCCGACTGACTAGCTAAAGGAAGTGAACCACGTCTCTCAGACTTTGCATTTAGGTAGGGAATTGTCTTTAGAAGATGTTAAAACGTTTATTTAGCTTACTCACCTCAGACTGGAGCCCGCCGTGGTGGGGGAGCAGAGTCGGTGGGCTGCATCTAAATCGCGGAAGAGCCACGGTGGGCAGCCTCCCTCTTCAAACGGAGACGTGCAGAATCGCGGGTAAAATGCCCACAGAGTCACCGCAACCATACTACACTACACCATCTCACCAATACTAAGACGATATGGAGCACTAAACCCGAAATACTTTCCCAATTACACTAACAGCCAAACACTAACTAAACTACAATATCCAACAGCCAAGCTAACACTAAATAAGTACGTATAACACTAAAAGATATGCTAAAGACTAGGATATGCTAATGCTATATGCTAATGCTGAACTACCGCTGACCTCCTACGCTGGCTTGCAAATCCAACTCCCACTCGCCACAGGGCGTGGCCGAGACGCTCGTTGCTTTTATAACTTTGGCACGGAGCTGCTACGTAGTACTCTACTGGTTTACGTAGTACTTTACTCTTTAGCCATTGGCTAAAATTTATTCAAAATGACTCAAATTCTATGTTTTCAGCTGAAGGTGGCGCATTACTGTGGTTTTTAGACAGAATTTTTAATTTTTAAAGAAAATGCACCAAAATGCTAAAATAAAGAATGCACACATTTAAAACACTATTAGACACTCATTTATAGAGTTCATCAGCAAAAAAAAGTTAATTTAGACGTTACTTGCTCTTTAAGAGCACCATGTGAGCACCTGTGTGTGTACACAGGCTTGCTTATGTAAGGTTTATCTACAGGAGTGTCCAATAGAGAGTGTGAGGGACCACAGACCTGCCCCCCAAAGATGCGTAGGAGACAGGGGGAGCTCCAAGTCCCAGAGATCCAGGCGCTGCCCCAGAACACAGGAACCCCAAGGAGACTGCAACCAGAAAGGCCCCCGCCCCCCTCGAGAGGCACAGTGGATCACCCCGGGGGGCCACAACCAGCAGCCGGCAGAGTCCCGGGAGACATCAGAAGCAAGCCCTCAGGCCCACCCGCAGCCTCCCACCCCCTAGCGGCTGAGCCCGGGACCAAGCGACCCGGGACCCAGGGGCGACCACCCCTACCGGGGACCCAGCAGAGCCCAGGGACCCAGACACTACCAGGCCGCCAACGGGAATGATCAGGCAGACGCCAAAAATCTTAAACCCCCTGAACCGGGAGCCACGAACACTCAGGCAGACCAAGGCACTACATCCCACACCAGGTGTGGCAGGGGGAGGGGAGAAGAAGATCTATATCATCAAAAGAAGTCCCAGGAGAGGGGAGGAGTCAAAGGCCCCACCTGACATATACAGTCATACACAAACACAGTCACACACTCCCTCCCTCATGCTCACACATGCACATACAACCAAACACTTACAAAAATGCACGCCGGACATCCACTCATGCTCCGCATACACACCCTATTCACCCTGGTCCCGGTACTGCTGCACATGGGGTACAACCATCACCGGTTACCAGAGTTTGACCCTTTCTGCTGGGGTGCTGATGAGCAGGCACCCCCGCCCAACGCCGAGCACAGCAACCCACCACCCCAGACCCCAACCAGACGGCCAGATCTCCCTCCTAGCCGTCAGCCCCAGGAAGCCAAGCAACAACAGAGGTGTGCTAAGACCCCTAGTCTCCCTCCACCTGCTCCAATATAGTGTTGTGTGTTAATGACAACATGTTAAGGTGTATTCCATGGCTGTGGTGAGTGGGCAGTGCGGGCATTGTCCGGCCTATGCCAGCGGATGCCACCGCACCACCCTACTTGCACCCACAGCCCTCGGTGTCTAAGTGCAGTTTAAAATTGGATCTTCTGCTCGGGGGTGCTCTGGAGTGCGGGAATGGACCCCATTTCTGCATTCCTGTGGCAACCTGCCCTCAGTTTTATTTGCACCTTATACACTTCCACCGGCAAAATTCCATGCAAACACACACTTAGGGCCTTGGGAGTGAGCACATTCAACGGCATTTGGCAGGGGGATTTCTCAGCCTCCTCCCGAGTGCCGGTGCCCACTTCTAATTTTAAACTGCACTTAGACACCGAGGGCTATGGGTGCAAGTGGGGTGGTGCGGTGGTATCCGCTGGCATAGGCCAGACAATGCCTGCACTGCCGGCTCACCACAGCCATGGAATACACCTCATCAACACACAACACTATAATGGAGCAGGCGGAGGGAGACTAGGGGTCTTAGCACACTTCTGTTGTTGCTTGGCTTCCTGGGGCTGGCGGCTAGGAGGGAGATCTGGCCGTCTGGTTGGGGTCTGGGGTGGTGGGTTGCTGGGCTCGGCGTTGGGCGGGGGAGCCTACTCATCAGCACCCCAGCAGAAAGGGTCAAACTCTGGTAACCGGTGATGGTTGTACCCAGTGTGCAGCAGTATCGGGACCAGAGTGATTAGGGTGTGTATGGGGAGCATGAGTGGGCGTCCGGCGTGCATTTTTGTAAGTCTTTGGTTATATGTGTATGTGTGAGCACGAGGGAGGGAGTGTGTGACTGTGTTTGTGTATGACTGTATATGTCAGGTGGGGCCTTTGACTCCTCCCCTCTCCTGGGACCTCCTTTGATGATATAGATCTTCGTCTCCCCTCCCCCGCCACACCTGGTTTGGGGTGTGGTGCCTTGGTCTGCCTGAGTGTTCGTGGCTCCCGGGTCAGGGGGTTTAAGATCTTTGGCGCCTGCCTGGTCAATCTCGGTGGCCGCCTGGTGGGGTCTGGGTCCTTGGGCTCTGCTGGGTCCTCGGCGGGGGTGGTCGCCCCTGGGTCCCGGGTCCCGGGCTCGGCCGGCTAGGGGTGGGAGGCTGCGGGCGGGCCTGTGGGCTTGCCGCTGATATCTCCCGGGGCTCTGCCGGCTGCTGGTTGTGGGCCCCGGGGCGATCCTCTGCGCCTCTCGAGGGGGGCGGGGGGCCTTTCTGGTTGCAGTCCCCTTGGGGTTCCTGTGTTCTGGGGCAGCGCCTGGATCTCTGGGACTTGGAGCTCCCCCCGTCTCCTGCGCATCTTTGGGGGCAGATCTGTGGTCCCTCACACTCTCTATTGGACGCTCCTATAGAGAAACCTTACATAAACAAGTGTGTGTACACACACAGGTGCTCACATGGTGCTCTCAAAAGTATGGGCTTGGGCACGTTCAACACTTGTCTCAAGGCTGTCGTTGCCACTAAATGCACTGTGATTTATTATCGTGTGATTGTTCAGGTAAACAATGTTGATTTTATATTTCATGATCACGTTGACGCAGTGATAGCTTGCTCCTGATGTATTGTTGTGTGTCCCATTTTTTTCTGCTCTTCTCTTTCTGCAGGTCTAGAAGCAGACTCTTGTTCATTATTGTTTATTTTTGTGAAACCCCCCCCCCCCCTCTCTCTCTCTCTCTTCCCACCATTTGTCTTTTCCTTTCTCTTTCACCTCTGTCTCCGTGTCTGGTCGGAATTACAAAGCATTCAAAAACAATAACAATAAAATTTGAAGTATCAGGCGTGACATTAAAAGCAGACGCTTTGATGCTCCACCTGAGAATAAATCTGTAAGGCTTGTTACCAGCATTCAGACATCAATTCTGCTTGCTTCACAGCCAGACAGGACACGGTAAAAAAAAAAAAAAAGAGAGAACAAGCAACAACAGCTCCTTTCAGAATAAAAGCTCCACCGACCCAGGCTGGGTCTGAACAGACGCCAAGAAAAGAGTTGGGTGCCAGAGGTAACTCGAGACGGGTCTGGTCGGAACCGCGGCTCTTCTATCAGCTCGGGTCCAGAGATGTTCCGCTGGGCCTCAACAGTCCTGATCTCACCAGAGGACTTCCACAAGGCAAGTAGACCGGCTTGATGGTGTGTCATGCGGTTCTGAATCTAACCCAAGCTTATTCCAAACCAACATCTTCAGTTCCCGTCAGAACTAATCGCTTCTTCGGATTTGCTAGTTCTGATTTACATGACACGTCATCCATTCACCGTCTCATCCATTTTTAGTCACACTATACACTTAGTTCTGAAATAAGCCTAGTTTAATTGTTAGTAATAAAATACTTAACTTTTAAACTTGACTCTCTCTATTCTGTTGTCTCTGACTGAATACATAACGGTTACATAATCTCTGCAATAAAAAGATCCGATCTTCTGGTTTAAATAACTCTCGATCCGTGAGGCAGATTTCATATTTCCTATGGAATCCCACGCCTTACGGCTCATTGAATAAAATGTAAGAACCTCTCATTTCCCTTACAATAGGAAGACTATTGTTTTGATCATATCTAAAATGAAAGTAATTATTAAAGACAGAATATCAGAAATAATGTTAGTTTAAATATTGGTTGGGTCCCTCGCTCTCCAAACCCAACTCACAGGGTGAGCAACTATGTCTGTTTTTTGTGCAGCCTACGTTTGCAACAACCAGTGCACTAATTAAAACCAATCACGTGGGATTACAATTGACTTCTTTAAACTAATACCATTTGGGATTTAATATTTTTAATTATTTTATGTAATTATAATAAAATTTTAATTATCATGCCATGCTATGTGTCTGATGTTGTGAAAAGCATAATTAAAAGTGGATTTTTATTTGGGTTAGCACCTTCTGAAGTAGAAATTAATTTACTGGACACAAATGGAAACCCATCCAAGATGGCGGCCAGCCACTGGCAGCTCCAACTGGCAGTGCCAGTCCACGGGGCGTTTATGTATATATGTATGTAGGAAAAGTGGCAGCAGGATTTGGGCTCGTATTTCCTGAAATTTTGATATCTCACCTCTGATTGGCTAACAACAACACAACACTACCAATGATGCGGTTTGCTTTGCAACGTGGGATGTGTTATCTCCAAAAATAACACAAGCCAGGAGTTCTGCTGCATAGTGGAGTTGCTAATGCTAACAGTAAGCTACTAGATGAGATGTTCTCTGCGATGTGAACCTGCAAACGCTGAACGCACAAGTCACCGCAATCATTTTGCTTTGCTACCCTCAAAGCCATGTTAAGCTAACTACAGTTAAGAATGTGAGAACAACCTATTTTATGTAGACAAACATCACACGAGCTAGTTTAAAGATGAATTCACAGATAGATATTATAATTGAAATTTCACGCAATGCCTGTGAACACGTCTCAGCATGTAAACGAAACAACTTCCACCTCTGTCACTTGTGCTTTGCTGTCTGGACCAGACAGTGAGATGAGGTTTGAAGTCTACTGAATCACATACATTTAGATATACTTTAACATTAGATTTTAGTGTTCTAGTCTGCAAATGCCACCCTAATGCAATTTAACTGAACACTTTGTGTATTTTGTCTCTTATCGTCCATCAGTGAGAACCATGTAGCTTTGTGTTGCATCACATTTACTCATTCACCAGATGTTTTATTCAAAGTCACTTCCAGACCTCTTCATTTTTCTGAGCTTACCTTCCTAATTTTGTCATTGGATGATTCTTGTTAGCAGACGGGAGAGTTGTTTTGCCTTGCAAGCGTGTTTTGTTCTGATTTAACTCCTTTAGTCAGCGAGGATAGATTGAGGATGTAGAAAACTGTGAGTTCTGCTGATGCTTCTGATTTCCCTAGATGTGCTCGGGCACAAAGGATAATTTAAACCTTGCAGCTTCTCAAATTCCCATTTCCGTTCAGAGTATGGACCCACTCCTGGAACAAAAAAATCATTCCAGTGATTTGCTCAATTTCAAATTGGAGGAAGTTGTTTCTCCACTGGGGCTGCAGGAATGAAGACAAATGTATGCCAGTGAGTTAGATTCTTCCCTCCATAGCATGAAATTCAAAGTATTATAGATACATTGCTAGCTTACAATTATTTTTTGCCCTTTTATAAACTAGATACTATATGTTCTTTAAACTAAAATGTTTAGGGCATTTAAATGAGGGAATCCTTAACATGATTTAAAAGGGTCACTCACCTCATGTTGTGACATTGTTAAAACCCTAAATCCTAGAATATCTCAGGAGGAAAGAAGTAACAGAGAGTTAAAATAAAAGCTTTATTTGGCTCCATCAAGAAGAAACAACAAAAATGTTGTAAAAAGGCAAACAAGAGAGATGGAGCAGAGAGACTGATGTGCTTTTCAAAGTCTAACAGGTGCCATGTTCTCATGATCACACTCCTAACAGCTGGGAGATTCTGGTAAACAGCCTGATCAGGATTGCTTTGTAGATCTGGTCTTTTTTACAAGTGTGTGTGTGTGTGTGTGTGTGGCACATGGAAGTTCTATTGTTTCTTTAATGTTTAACAGACTACAGTTTTAGAGTACTTTTTTAGTATTTCTGACCACTTAGCGTTTTTTCATAGAAGTCACATTTACCCACTCACACAAACCCTTGCCTTTCAGATCAACTGTTCCTACATAGGATTCAGTGTTTTGACCAGGGGCACTTTGACACAAGGTAGAGACGCTGGAATCAAACCACCAACCATCCAATTGGCAGTTGGCCACTCTCCCCACTACGTCACAGGGTATTTCATACGCACAATAACATTATAACATGCTTGAAAACTTATATTTAGAATTGATTTAGGGTTAGGGCAAACCCTAACCCTTTCCTTACATCACCTGTTTTGCTTCCTCAATTCCTATCTGTTACTTTCATCTCCCCGTCTGTCTGTTTGTCCCACAGGTGCGAAAAGCACAAGAATATGTGAAGTGTGGGTTGAATGTAGACGCGGGGAGGAAGCGTCGTGTTTCCCTGATGCTCCGTGTGGCCTTGTCACTCTCGGGCTGTGAGGAGTGGTTCTGGTATGTCCTCTGGCCCTGCCCATCAATTACAGATGGGAGCCGGTGCCAGAAAGTGTTAGTTCCAAACACACAATGAATCACTCACAAAGAGAAGCGATGAGCCACGTGATCATCACAGCACTAACATGTTGAAGTAAACAAATTAAAATATAAAGAGAGAAAGTTTTGTCCTTACACCTGATCATGTAACGGTCCACGGTACTGGATCCAAGGATTCATCCAACACACTTAATGGAGCATATAATGAAAGTTTAATGCAGGAAAAAAAAGCGTTTGCGCTGTGTGGAATAATGGCATGACTGGAATTCAGACTTGGACTAGACTCGTCGTGACTTGTTGAGTGAGATGACTGAACTTGACAATGCAGACTTGACTTAAAAACGCAGGCATAACGTGACAAATCAAAGCTGACTTGACGTGACTTTTACTTACTGCATTGTGGACTAAACAGAGAATGTAGACGATCTGGTATCAGAGCATCTTCTTTTTCTTCTTTGGGAATGGCAGGCTAGATGCCTGAAAGATGTACTGCTGCCACAGCAACATCAGCAACAATCTCTCGTACATCCCCCCTTTTTTTGTAGAAATTCCAGCAATACCCTCACCCTTCGCCTGAGCTACACCTAAAAGTCTGCAAACAAGACACTGACACACCAGTAGTCCTTAAGAACTTAAATAAGGTACTCCTCTCACCAGCATACATCCAGCAATGCAAAAGGATGTGACCCAGCATCTCCTTTTAATCAAATTTGCAATTGCCATTGAGGTGCTTCCCTACTAAAAACAACTCACCTGAGACCACTACCACAGAGTCCCTCCTCCCACAAGTGAGGTCCAACTTGCAACCGTACCAGTCGTTGCAGCCCATACAAGTCCCTGCCAACCCCTATCCCAGGAGGCTTGCCACAACCCCACAGCCACCCGACTGATTTCAGAGCAGTACTCCGGTGGTCCAAACGCCACACCCACCTCCACTTCACTCTTCCTCACGACACCCTTAGTCACAGTGTCCGCCCCTTTGTTACTCTACATTCCCACATGAGCAGGAATCCAAACAAAACAAACTTCACACCCCTGAGTGCTCAGTTTGTGTAATAACATCCCAATGGAAGCTAGCAGGTCAGGCCCAGATCTACAGCTCGTCTCTGACAGTGCTTCCAATGTTGCCGTCGAGTCAGAACAGATGATAGAGCATGCTGGTACATGTTCTTCCATCCGTCTCAAGGGGCATAAGACCGCCACCAAATCAGCAGTAAATTCAGAGCTATGGTCTTGAATCCGGCATCTGTAACTATAGTCCAGGTAAGGGATCACCAACCCCATTGCCACC
Source organism: Nothobranchius furzeri (assembly GCF_043380555.1). NCBI lineage: Eukaryota > Metazoa > Chordata > Actinopteri > Cyprinodontiformes > Nothobranchiidae > Nothobranchius > Nothobranchius furzeri. The sequence goes on along the minus strand of NC_091751.1, from coordinate 3,086,035 downwards.
CTACTGCTCACAGGGTCCTTGGAGCCATCTGTAAACATCTGCAGGTTATAGCCACACTTTGACCCCAAACAATCCCCAAAATCTTCAGCCTGCCAGTCACCTCGGCCACGTCCCAAAAAGGATAAACTCCACCACATGATAACAGAGCTGTTTGCAGGAAGCTTAAATGATGGGGAGCACAGATGAGGGCAATAGTTCCAGGTGAATGTGTTTGGACGATTAAGTGTAGAGGCTTGAAAACACCCCAGGAACTAAAATCCTGTCAGACCACACAGGCGAGCTAATAGTCTGTCACAGCTGGTACAGTTCCAAATCAGATTTCTCCCCTCTTAAAACAACTTTAATCTCTTTTTTTTTTTTTTTTTACCGTGTCCTGTCTGGCTGTGAAGCAAGCAGAATTGATGTCTGAATGCTGGTAACAAGCCTTACAGATTTATTCTCAGGTGGAGCATCAAAGCGTTTGCTTTTAATGTCACGCCTGATACTTAAAACTTTATTGTTATTGTTGTTGAATGCTTTGTAATTCCGACCAGACACGGAGACAGAGGTGAAAGAGAAAGGAAGAGAAAAGGTGGAGAGAGAGGAGGGGGGGGGGGGGGGTCCACAAAAATAAACAATGAACAAGAGTCTGCTTCTAAACCTGCAGAAAAAGACACAAAAAAGGGACACAACAACAATACAACAAGATCTACCTATCACTGCGTCAACTTGATGAAAAAAAACAAAAAAAAAACTATATATATATATATATATATATATATATATATATATACATACATATATACATACACATAATCAACATTGCTTAACTGAAGAATCACGATAATAAATCACAATGCATTAAGTGCCCCCCATAGTCTTAAGACATGTGTTGAACGTGCCCAAGCCCATACTTTTGAGAGCACCATGTGAGCACCTGTGTGTGTACACGCGCTTGTTTATGTAAGGTTTCTCTATAGGAGCGTCCAACAGAGAGTGTGAGGGACCACAGATCCGCCCCCCAAAGATGTGCAGGAGACGGGGGGAGCTCCAAGTTCCAGAGATCCAGGCGTTGACCCAGAATGCAGGAACCCCAAGGAGACTGCAACCAGAAAGGCCCCCGCCCCCCTCGAGAGGCACAGAGGATCGCCCCGGGGGGCCACAACCAGCAGCCGGCAGAGTCCCTGGAGATATCAGCGGCAAGCCCACAGGCCCGCCCGCAGCCTCCCACCCCCTAGCCGGCCGAGCCCGGGACCCAGCGACCCGGGACCCAGGGGTGACCACCCAGGCCGGGGACCCAGCAGAGCCCAGGGACCCAGACCCCACCAGGCAGCCACCGGGATCTATCAGGCAGATGCCAAAATCTTAAACCCCCAGACCCGGTTGCCACGAACACTCAGGCAGACCATGGCACAAGCCCCCACACCAGGTGTGGCAGGGGGAGGGGGGACAAAGATCTATATAATCAAGAGAAGTTCCAGGAGAGGGGAGGACCCAAAGGCCCCACCTGACATATACAGTCATACACAAACACAGTCACACACTCCCTCCCTCATGCTCACACATGCACATACAACCCAAGACTTACAAAAATGCACGCCGGACACTCACTCATGCTCCCCATACACACCCTATTAACTCTGGTCCCGGTACTGCTGCACATGGGGTACAACCATCACCGGCAACCAGAGTTTGACCCTTTCTGCTGGGGTGCTGATGAGCAGGCTCCCCCGCCCAACGCTGAGCACAGCAACCCACCACCCCAGACCATAACCAGACGGCCAGATCCCCCTCCTAGCCTCCAGCCCCAGGAAGCCTAGCAACAACAGAGGTGGCTAAGACCCCTAGTCTCCCTCCACCTGCTCCAATATAGTGTTGTGTGATCATGAGGTGTATTCCATGGCTGTGGTGAGTGGGCAGTGCGGGCATCATCCGGCATATGTCAGCTGATGCCACCGCACCACCCCACTTACACCCTCAGCCATCAGTGTCTAAGTGCGGTTTAAAAATTGGAAGTGGGCACCGGCACTCGGGAGGACGCTGAAATATCCCCCTGCCAAATGCCGTTGAATGTGCTCACTCCCAAGGCCCTAAGTGTGTGTTTGTGTGGAATGTCGTCCGTGGAAGTGTATAAGGTGCAAATAAAATTGGGGGGCAGGTTGCCACAGGAATGCGGAAATGGGGTCCATACCCGCACTCCCTGACTTGCCCACCCCCCAAGGTCCTATGTGTATGTTTGTGTGATGATGTGAGGGAGCAGGAGGAGAGAAATATGTGGGGATGGGGAGGAATGGTTGGTTGGGCTTAGCCCTCCAGGGAGCCAGCTCCCCTACTGGCCCCAATAGGCACCTCTCTTGTCAAACCGCCACCCAGGGCAGGAGACCCCAGCCCATCCTGCCAGGGCCCAAAGCAGCAGCATTACAGAGCCTCACGGAGTCCGAGGGCACCAACCCAGCCCCATCCCAGCAGAATATCTATGCCCACCTCTGCATTTGCACAACTTCCAGAATATATAAGACATGGGACATCCAGGTAAGGTTTGGTCCTCCCCGTCCTGGACCTCCCCCTCCCCTGTGATGGAACAGCAGAGGAGCCAAGGTCTACCTGAGGCCCCCGAACCCGGGCCAGGCACTGCTGAGTGTTCCTGCCTTCTTCCCGGCAGCATACATGTCAGGACCCGACCCCCAAGGCCCCGCCCAGATCCCCACACGGGGCCGGCCACCCCCAAACCCCGAGCCCCCAGGCCCCCACCCAGACCCGCCCAGGGGTATTGCAGCTGCCAGGCAGTGACCCATGGCCGCCGCCAAGATCCCCAAGGGGCCCCACTCACAACCGCCAGCAGTCCACCCCCCGAGGCAACCCAAGCACCTCCAGAGGGGGGCAACAGCCCCCCAGCCCCAGACACCCCCAGTGAACCCACCTCCAGGGAACATCCGGATACTCCAAACTCAGACCCCACACCCCCCCACCCACACCATCCCGCAGGACAACATCAATGGCCCCCCACCCTCGCTATGCGATGGAACCGATCAAAGGAGCCCAGAGAGATTCATCTGAAGTGGAAGCAGAGGCTATATCAAGTGCAATATGATCTAACAAAAGATTTCTATACTGGTTAATGCAGAGACTTTCTCTATTTTTCCAATTCAAGAGGATAGTTTTCTTAGCGATGCACATGGCAGTCAGAACCACGTGAACCAAAGATGTTTCAATCGGGACATCGTCCAGCTTTCCCAGTAAACAAAGAGAGGGGGAAGTTGGGATATGATATTTCAGACATTTTGACATATCCTCACATACTCTACCCCAAAATTCCTGGACAGGTGGGCAGGACCACAGTGCATGAATGTAATTGTCAGGAATGTTGTTTGTGCAGTGTGTACAGGTGTCAGACGACACAAACCCCATCTTGAACATCCGATGACCTGTATAGTGTACTCTGTGTAGAATTTTGTACTGAATTAATTGTAATTTGGCGTGTCTGATCATTTTAAAAGTTTTTAAACAAGTTTGGGACCAGAAGTCCTGGTCAAAGCTGACTGATAGATCCACCTCCCATTTTTCAATAGGGATTGCAATTTTATCGTCTATTTTGGACAGTGTCTTATATACTTTAGACAGTAGTTTGGGGGGTTTGAGATTATAAAAGTCTAATACCCTTGGTGGTGTTTGTAATTCTATTTTATTGAGCTTAAATTTTTGTTTGACTACAGATTTAATTTGGTGATATTCTAAAAAGCTATTCTTATCCATTCCAAATTGGGAGACTATTCTATTAAAAGGGATGAAGTCCAATCCTTCATATATGTGTTCCAGGTATAGGATTCCTTTATTTTTCCAGTCCGGAAGGTTAATCATTTTGTTGTTTTGCAAAATGTCAGGATTATTCCAGATAGGTGTGCGTCTGCATGGTACTAGTGAAGACTCTGTCATTTTAAGATACTCCCACCATGCTGTCAGAGAGGTGCTGATACTAATACTTTTGAGGCTTTCATGTTTTCTTATGCTTGAGCTAATAAATGGTAAGTCTGAAAGCTCTATCGTATTGCAAAGTGTCTGTTCTATATCTAACCAGGACTCGTCTAATGGGTTATCTTGCAACCATCTTGGTATATATTGCAGCCTGTTGGCTAAGAAATAATAATAAAAGTTGGGTAAATCAAGTCCTCCTCTGTCTTTGGTCTTCTGAAGCGTTTTAAAGCTAATTCGTGGAGGTTTATCCTGCCAAAGGAATTTAGTAATTGAGGAGTCCAGAGATTTAAACCAGTCAGCTGGAGGTTTGTTTGGGATCATCGAGAATAAGTAATTTATTCTGGGTAAGACCATCATTTTAATTGTAGCAACTCTCCCCATGAGTGATATTGGTAATCTCAATGAATACATTATGGAATAGGGCCATCAACATATATACTGGACAATGTGTGTCCATAGGCTCCAATTATAAGTTTTTATGCCAAAATGGGAGGTTCCCACCACCGCCATTTTGGAGCTTCTGACGAATATTAAAATCACCAACAATTAAAAACGAGCCAGATTTAAGAGCTATCCCTGCCACAAAGTCAGAGAACTCTTTGATGAAGTTTCTGTTTATCTTTGGAGGCCGGTAGATGAGCGCACAGAGCCAGACGCAGCTCAAAAAGCTGGTACTCATAAACTGTAAAGTACTCCGTCTGAAGCGTTCTATTGCAGCGAAAATTATTATTATAAATGGTAACCAAACCTCCACCCCACCAGAGATCCGAGGGTTGCTAAAGAAGAAACAGTTTGGTGGGACAAGTTCAGAGAGAGGCATAGACTCACCGCTCCGGATCCAGGATCCGTCAAAAACATAAGATCAAGCTGATGGGTCTTAAAAAAAAGTCAATCAATAAAAAGGTTTAGTTTACCAGCGATCTGGCATTTAGTAGAGCCATCCGGATGGTAACATCCACATTTAAATCCCGATTACAAGGCAAGGAGCGAAGGTTGGAAAAATCCACGCTGCGTCTACTGTGACTGGCCGCTTGGAGCGATGAATGACAGTCAGATGATCCGCCAGCTGCTAGTCGCCAGGCGTAACCGAGGGGATCCATCGAAAGGTAAAATCCAACGTGCCCGAAATTCCATCGGTGATAAGTCGATTGGTTCTTAGTCTCACCAGCAGGCCAGCACGCTTTCCGCGTTTCCTAGGAGGCCTTTTCCACGGAGAACAAGGAATGAGACGTGACTGGTTAGGTGCGGCAGTGACAGGTGGAGGAGGAAAGTTGGACGACCGTCCTTCCGCTGAAAGAGTGTTCCAAAGAAGCTCGTAAGACGCCTTGATGTTGAAAAGTGACTGACGATTGTAAACAATAAGACTTGAGACATCTCGAAACAGTGTAAATAATACACATAGAAATAAACAAAAGTGAAATGCTGAGAGACGTGTCGCCATGCACACCGCTGGCGCCGCCATCTTCGTTAGTGCAATTAATACCACAGCAAGTCATTTTGTCCTACAATTGCACAAATAATATCCAAAAAAGAATACACAAACGGCACAACTAATGGTCTAAGTTGAGAGACTGAAAATGGCAGAGCAGTTTTCAGGCGAGGCTGAGGCTCAGGCTGAGGCCTTTCCACGGAGCTAGCTCTGCGGTCACGTGGGTCTGATGCTCATTAATTATTCAGAATTTTAGGCTTTTAATACACTTAAACAGAAGAGTGAGAAAAAAATTCACCCCCCTCAGAGTTGTCATGAGTGTAAACTAGATCATGTAAACCAAAAACATGTTCTGGTACCAGGCTGTAAACATGTTTATTTCTGCTGTGAAATTGGTATTTTTAACATGGGAGTCAATGAGGATTTGCTCGCTTCTGACACCAGCCCCTAGTGGATGAGGGTGGAACTGCAATTTTTGTCTCTTCCTGTTTTGCTTCATATCCAGACCCGAATTATGGGGGCTTGAATAGAGCTTGTGAGCACACGTGATTACGCGTAGCATTCTGGGATGTGTGCAGACATGATGGCGGCCTTACCAGCGTAAACAAACCATGAAAACCAACGGTATGACACTGAGTAGAAGCTATTTGGGTGAAGGAAAGCGTTAAGCAGCATGTTAAAATCCCCAAAAGGATGCAGAATATACAGGGACACGTTAAATAGGGAAGTCAGAGACTGGTATATGGACAAAATTGGAATTATAAACAGTTTTGATCCATATGAAAAACCCAAGCATGGAGCACCAATGACAACTTGTTGCCGCCACAGTTCTGCATAACAGACATTTTCGGCTTTCTTGTTTGTGGTGTGAGCAATGTAAATGGCCCGATCAGAGGTAAACATTTCATTTGCTGGTTCTTCTAGTAAAACAATCAAAGCAGAAGTGTAGCAGGACAAGCTGTGATGTGTGTCAGCGCGCCCGCATTAGTTTACCGGTATGTGTGTGTTTTGTGTGTGTATGTCGCGGTTGAAGGAAATGTATAATTTAAAGATAATGTATTAAAAAAAGCGTACACCATATCTAACTTACCAGAATGAAAATACTCCAGAAGGTGATGTTTGGTCGCCTTACAGCTGCGATCCAAGCAATCCGACGAGACTTTTGTTATGCTAGGTATTTGGTGTCCATGGTTATGCCTTCAACCAGGAAAACAGTGCAAAGTTAGCCCATTTTTTATCTTCATTCCCCTGGCAATCACGCGTTGCACCCCACAACACAGCAACAACTTACCATAGCTGTGTAATACAAATGATCAAATAAATAATAGACTAATTTAAGCCGCAAGAACAAGACTGAGCGCTCTGTTGTCAGTAGTAAAAAGCAACAAGTAAGGACTTGTAGGCCGCCAATGTGGCGGCCGCGGCGGTGATGATGAGCCCCACTGTAATGAATTAATTTTGTGGCTCATATAAGCCTCTGCCCTCATGTTGGTGGAGTTATCAGACATATTAAACTCATGCTCGGGACATAAAAAAAAGGCAATCGGTCTCCTGCAGAAGTTGGAAAACATTGCATGGCTGCCAATTTCTTTTTTTCATCCATCAGAGCTACACAGTTTTTGTCGAACAGGTTCTTGTTCACTGGCTCCTCTCTCCCCAGATCAACCTGTCTGAGAGTGAAAAGCTGGAGTGATGCATGCAGGGGCGCTTGGCAATTGTCAAAGCATCAGTCAAACGTTTTAACACTGCATGCTCTATTCACGGAGGCTCATTAATCACAGAAGAGGGTGTTGAGCTTCAGCCTCAAGAAGCGGGCAGCGGGGGGTGGGGGGTGGACTTTCCCTTTCTTAAGCTTTCTTAGTGTGAAGCAAATGTCGCTGTTAACCTTCAGCAAAACAAGGTTTAGTAAAATATACGAAGGCTCATTTCCTGGAATGAATTTACAACAATGTACATTATGTGTGCTACAAAACTCTTTGCCCTGCTCATCAGAAGTGTTTTTAATGGAGATGTGAGCACTAGACACACAGAGCGAGTCCACTGCAGCTGTGCATGTTTTTCTAGCTGACAGTATATCGATCTGCCTCTAGTTATACCATTCCTCACAGTGTTATTCACACCATTAGACAGAAAATAGCACCGTTGTGAGTTCTGCATCATTCTGGAGCCTGGGGCGCTTTAACGCCTGTCCAGATGGATTTCCTGAAATTAACATTTTCCAAGTTGTTTGGTAGTTTCCTTGATGCTAATTCATAGCTAAGAACAAGATGAGGCGAGTAGACATCTACATGAGCAGATTTATATGTAGTGAAAGCTCAAAGGACCAGAACATTAAATCTCATAGTTACATTAGATTTAGCAATGCTTTATAGAAGTAGTAACAAGTAGAGGTTCCAGTGACATTGTGTGGATTTTGTTCTTCACAGTAACAAAAATTAGAATATTTGACACGTCACAATTTCTAACCATGTTTGTGACCTTCCTACGTTTTAACCCGATTCACACCGGAAGCACCAGCGGTGCGGAACGGCAGCATAAAGGTTTACTCGTGGGTTTTGCTGTGTGTACACCGGAAACATCTCAGCACTGGAACGGCTTCCCTTCTACTGGATTTGCAAGGTCGCATTATCCCTCGAGACTTGAAAGGTCACCCATTAAACCAAAAAGAAGGAAATCACGTTTGATATCGTTGTTTGATGTCATACATGATGTTGCCTGGATTAAAGTCGTAAAAACACACCATTGTACTTCTTCAATGATGCCGGGAGTAAAAAAGTCAATAGGTCACTTGTACTGACGTAATCTACATAGATATGAAATCGCAATTGCTGCAATAGTCTTTTATTTAGAAAATTACCAGAGTTTTATACTGAAACCATGTGCGACTTCCTGTCCAGCTCTATGAAATTGTTGTGTCCCTGAAGCAGATTGTGGTAAAAATAGAACCTGATCCCAAATTTAGTTGTGAGGCGAGACCCTTCTGGGATGTGCCTGAAAGTTTCCACATTGCAGCTGGTTTGAATTACTCCCATAGACTATAATGGACTCTTTTTAAAGCAGCGGCGTTCTGCTGCCGTTTCGTGCCACTGATGCTTCCAGCGTGAAATGGGGCAGGGGTGTGGGCATATTCCAAATTTTCTGTTACGATTAATCAAAAAAGTCATAAAATGCTTTGTGATTCTCTGGAACAATCCAGTCCATCTCTCTTTCTATCTGTGCCACATCAGGATCTGACTATGAGATCAACAGGCTTTTTTCTGTATGTCAATGCACTGTTTCACAGTTTTTTTATTATTACAAATCACATAATCTTAAAGTCATTAATTTCTGTGCAGCTATTGCAGGTGAGTCAACTAAGTTGTTCTTCTTCACAAATAAAATAATACCAGAACCAAATATTACAGATTTTTGGAAGATATTTATAACAAAAACATATTTCTTTAATTGCAATCACCTCTGTGACATCCGGATAATTAAAATAAAACACTTCCATGACGTCATTTAGGCGAAGAAGACATTCCTCCTCTTCACTGAGTCTTTTCGTACCTGCACAGAGACAAATGAACAGTTATATGGGTAACTTAAAGTGACACTAAACAGTTTCCTGCTTCTCCATTCTATTGGTTGAAAGCAGAATTACAGCGGTCCTACACAACCCACCCACAACCTGCTGTAGCTAGTGCTAACAACAAGCTAACACAAACTCGACCCAACTGATGCTAAATCAGCCACAAAGTAAAAAGATCCACACTGTTGGATAACACATATATTATTACAGCCAATTCCAGCAGCAGCAATGCCAGGTCATCATCAGTCCATGATTTTGTAGCCTCCTTTAGCTTTCTCAAACTCTCTTTTCCCTCAAAGACATCACTCTCTCCCTTTTACTTCCAGGCTCCGCCATGATGTCAACAAAAAAGCTAATTTCTTTATTTCACTGTCTTGAGCTTTTTATTAACAGTCAGTGAACAGAAAAAGCTAACTGCTACCCTTTAAATTAGCTACGGCACCATGAACAGCCAACAGCTGTTAAGCAGGTAAAGAGTGCCCCCTAGGGCACCCACCCACCCCACTAAACCGTTAGGTGTAGCTTCTGGCCAGCAGAGGGCAGCAGGGTGTCGAAGGGTTAGAGTTAAGGTTAGTGTCTACCTACACAATCACTGAAACCCACTTTTAAATGAATAGCTTAAAGTGTTAAAAACTGTTCAGTGTTACTTCAAAAAATATTTACCATGCATCAACAAAAACGTTTGTTTTGATGACATGTTCTGAGCAATAATAGCTAAGTTCCTCTGCAGTCTAAATGAAAAGCTCTTATGGAGCGAACGCGAATGCAAATGAGCTGGCTTGAAGCAAATAAAAGAGTTTTCTTCACAGACAACTAGATGAGAAAACCCAAATGTCTTCCAGGTTGGACTAAGTGTGGAAAAGATGCTTGAGTCTGTGTGTGAAGATAAAAAACAATGATGATATTAAATGATTCATGATTTTAAATCTACTTACGGAAAACGAGATTGCGTGTTTCAGTGTGGGAGTGACGGGGTATTAGATTATCTTCTGATTATTGGTACTGCTCTGATGTTTTTAAAGCACCCACCGAACTCGGCACATTCATTCTGACTCATCCCATCAAGATTTCAAAAGCAAAACTAGGTTACTTCCTGTTTCCACAGTCATAATAACGTGATTACTAAAGTAATCTTCCTTTGCTTTTTCTCTCTGAGCTGTTGTTCTAGAGACTTTGCACTGTCTACACTTTTGCAGCATTGATGAGAAGGTTGGACAGTAATTGTTGTGGACACAATGCAATCGACAACTGAGTACTGAGTGGCTCTATGCTTGTAGAGACTTAAGTGGCTGTGGTGGCTCAGCAAAGTGCTTGTGGAAGCACTGGGGAACCTAACCCCTCTCCCGTTTCTTCCTCTGCTCTCCACAAATGCAGCAAAGTTGCTCTCATCATTAAAAATTCACACTCACCACCCCTCCTTTCTGCCTATGATTTCCTTTTTTCATGAATCTGTTTTTTTCTCATTTTTTTATTGCTTTTTCTTTCACTGTCTCCATTTTGTTACTGAGGCATGCTCATCATTTCTGTCGAGTCCTGATTCACTTTCTTTTTGCCCGTCTCGTCATCTGTCTTGCCACCTCCTAAGCAATGCGAATTGCAGCTCACTTCTCATCTTCTTTTCTCTTATCTCCTCATTGTCCCATCGGTCTCCATCAGGGTCGACTGCTGCCACTTCAGACCTGTCGGTCCATGCATCCCCTTTTCTATTCCCTTCCTCCTGAACACAGCTTCTTCTGTCTTGTTTCCTGATGAACAGACAGACACCCCTACTCTGACAACGGTCTGAGGCAGTGGTGTGGGTTTTGCACCACCAAAGAGCTTGACGACCTCTTATAAAGACTAGGTTGGTGACAGACTTCCCTTAAAACCAGACCAACCAACTGCTGACAACAAATACAAGGTTGAGCAGAGAGATTTAATAAGAAAGGAAAATCCATATGGATAATATATAACACAGGTTTTCAAGCAATCCTTTAAGTAAAAAGGGCAACTGGACATCTTCACTTGTTGCTCAAAGACATTTCAAAAGACTTTTCCGACAAAAATGTTGATGAAAGGTTTTATCCTCCCCCCAAACATACTGGTACATTTCAAACATAAGAACGGTAGAAACAGGTTTACTCAATGGACCAAACACCCCCACACAAGCATTATGAATGCATGAATTGAGGAGGGGAGACTCTTTTGAGGACAGCAATGTGCACTTTTTAGACTAATGGTTTGAAAGAAGAATGAAAGTAGCCATGGAGCCAGCATGGAGGAGGCTATTCACATACTGGCATTAAGGAGAATTAATCCAGTACTTGATAGAAGTGTGAGTCAATGACTCACCTGACTTTAATAGTCTCAATTAGTGCGATAGGTCCAGGTCCAGTTGCCTTTTATTTAATCCTTGCATCACACTATTTATTATTTAACATTTTGTATATTAACAGTCACCATCAGAACATGAACTCATTCACTGCCAATGACAACATTTGCATTTTTTTACTGTGTGGGCATCAGAACGAGCCCCCACACCTTGAGAACAAACATCTAAAGCCGATCTTCATCCGCATACGTCACGTGATCAGGAAGCAGACAAATCATGTGTTAGGAGATCGTTTTGAGTCTCTGCTGTAAAAAAAAGTGAGGCGCGAACCAGAAAAAGATTCTGCCGATCACAATTCGAAAACAGATTATGAAAGAACGGATAATGCGTGAAACGCGCAGATTCTTCCTGATGTAAGAGATGAGTCTCCTCTTTGTTTAGGTAATTTTGGCGTTGACATCATCATAGAGCGTACCGTTCTGTGACTCTTGAAAAAACAGTAAAAATGCTGACAGCAAAGGGCTTTACTCATCAGAAAACGGCTAGTAGTGAACGAGTTAAAGCTGTTGTAGCGAATCTGCAAATTTTGAATGCAAGCAAGGTCATGGAACCCTCACCCCTCCCCTCGGGTATCTTCCCTGAGATGCTTCTGCTGGGACCGGAAACCCGCATTGCCGGAGGAAACGAGATAGTGCTAAACACCTGTTGCAGTTTCCTAGGTTGAAACATCTTTTGTTGTCCGTGATTTCTAATGGTTAGGGTTAGGGTTATTATCGAGCCGCGAACCTCTCACACTAGTGTTGTATTGCAAAATTCGCGAGTGTGTAATTAATGGAGGATCCAGAAAAGTGCATTGGTTCGGCGAGACAACTGAATGGTCCACTTCCGCTTCCGGTCGGTAACAAGATGGCGCCTGTGCTTGGCTTAGCCGCAGTCGCCGGCCACTTTTCAAACTTTTCTCCACTGACCTCCTCTTTTCCACCTTGCTCCTGTCTGCGATATGATGTTCACGATAGCCCAAGATGCACCAAGGACGCACCTCCCTCTTTGTTTACCTGAGTGGCACACTGGCCCGGAGCCAAACAACGATCCCAACCTGCGCGCCTCCAGCTATGTTTATCCGGTCCCGGGAAAACGTCGGAGGAAAAGAGGTAAATGAGCAGGAATCCAGGTGGGAATAAGACTTAATAAACATCGGCGCAATCTTCTGGCTTCTCTTCCTTTGTTTGGCGACCTGAGCGCCACTTCCGCATTCCCGCCAGGCCGCATTGCGGCGCAGTTTCTCCGTCCAAGTTTTTTACGGTCAGTTTATCCTCATTCCTCAGTGGTTTCTCCTCCTGTTCCCTCCATAAGTGGTTTTTATAAACACCGTGGATCTAACCCCGCTAATTTACGTCCACTAACTCCAGCTGTTTCTGTAGTTTCTGATTCCTCCACCTCACTCAGCATGGCTCTATTAAACACCCGCTCTGTTAACAATAAGCCCTTCCTGCTCAATGATCTAATTCTCTCTAAAATCCTGGATTTTCTGTTTCTGACTGAAGTTTGGCAGCAAACATCTGATTATTCTGGTCTGATTGAACTCTGCCCGAGTGATTGTTCTTTTCTTAGCAAGCCCCAGGGTTCTGGTCGTGGTGGAGGCCTAGCTGTTGTTTTCAGAGACCATCTTCCATGTAGCTCTACAACCTCTGGTCACTTTGCTTCCTTTGAACTGCAGCTGATTAAAGTCGGGCGTAAGGACCCGTTCTACTGTGCTGTGGTCTATCGTCCACCTGGTCCAAACAGTTCTTTCCTTCAGGAGTTTAGTGACTTTCTATCCTCCACTGTGAAGCTGTCCAGACTGGTGATTGTTGGGACTTTAACATCCACGTTGATGATCCCTCTGATCACTTTGCCATGAATTTCTCCAGCCTCATGGACTCCTTCAGCTTTACCCAGCATGTTTCTGGCCCCACACACACCAGGGGGCACACTCTAGACCTTGTTTTTACCCTGAGTCTAAATGCTGACAGTGTTTGTTCTGAGGATGTTTACATTTCAGATCACCGTTGCATTTTCTTTAACTTGTCAGTTTCTGCGTCCCCACCTCCTCCATATGGTTAGTTCTTGTTTTCTTAATGACAGCACAGCTAGCAATTTTTCTGCTGCTTTTGATCCACCCTGTTCTTCTGATAACAACCCAGATTCCTTAACTTCTCAGTTTAACGAGCACTGCCTCTCCATTCTGGACAATCAAGGGCGGAAATCCCATTTCAATTGGGGGGGGGGGGGGGGGGGGTTGGCGCAATAAACAGTAAAACTTCAGAGAGTAATTTGGGGGGGGGGGGGGGGGCATGAAAAAAATGCTCTCTACATACAACACTGTATGTCCTTATAAGAGACTGACCTGTGACTCTGTGCCTGTGTCCGACAGGCTCTGGCTGCCTGTGCTCCAGCGACTGGACTTTGCCTCATGAAACCATTTAGAAACAATTTCATTTCTTTCTTTATAGATGTCTTTATCAAAATGCAAGTTTCTACTTACTTGACATTCTGGAGCATTAAAAAACAACCTGATGTCTGCTGTTTTTCCTTTCTCTGCCTTTTCAACTGACCTGGTCTGCTGACAGTTGGACAGCAACACACACACAGATGGGATGTTGTCATTAGAACGGAGCTGGAGGATATTGATCAACAATAATATCTTGCCAACTTTGTACATCTCCATAAGCATCCTTTCTTTTTGTTTTCATTTCAATAACAAGACTGTGGCCTAAAACGGAATAAGCAATTCAGAATAAAGATTTAAACGTAGATCGTTAATAGTTGAAGCAACGTGTCCTGTAATGACACGGCTATCAGCTGACCAACAGCTACACGTGTGGACGGATGCAAAGCATTAATTTTAAGTACTAAAACAAATCTAACTTTTTCGCAACAAAGAGAGAGAACATAAATGTCAAATTAAAATTTTTTTAAATCACATAACATGAAAGCTACTAAAATCCAAATAGTTCCATATTGATTTTAATATATTTGAAATTTTCCTCTAAATATGTCTAGAAAAAAAATAACAAACTTCAAATCAGCTTTCACAAGTCAAGTATCAAAATGACTGAAATCTCTTTAATAAATCATAGAAATGTTTGTAGGCTATTAGAGAATAACTCTGTAATATTTAATAACTTTATCTAAGTCCTACTGAATGAAAAGAGACACAAAATCTAAAAATATATTCTTGAAATATTTGTTTCATTTTAATAATAAAAATTTAAAACTTTTACTTTACAAATACACTAAACATATACATACTCTATAGTTTATCTGTCAGTTTAACCGATCTCTCACTTTTCTCAGTTTTCAGAGTGTTTTTGGGTCTGTGGCCAACGGGATCTTTGGCTCTATGTTTTACACTGAGAGCTCTGAGCAACGTGCCTCCACCACACATCTGCTGCTACCAGCTCATCCCTAAGCTGCACGGTGCACCTGCACTTTGACATGTTGTAAACAGCTGCAGAGCCCGGGGAAGACGGGATAAAAGCGGTTAAACGCTGTGGTTTTCCATACATCGGACCAGCTAGTTTTGATTCTACCATATTCATCTGCTAAATAGGATGAAACACGGACATTTTCATCGATCTATAAATGCTCCGCAGATTCCAGGGAAGACCTGAAAGCGTACGTTTCCGGAAAAAGGAACTTTTGATCACCTTAGTGAATGGAATAATAATAGTGGAATAATCCTGGAATGACCAGAGAACATGAAGTGACAACTTTTTTTACTGTGGTGGTGGTGGTCTGTCATAAAGGGATCTCCGACCGGTGATCAAAATCTAAAGATAATCGGTGTCTATGTTTGACATTTATGACCACATTTGACACACATATTTAAGTTTGTAGAACAAGTGTGTGATAAATGACTTACTGCTGGAAACCGCGGGGCAAAGCTGGCAGCCCCGCCCGTTGGATACAGCGCGTGTGGACCGACCGTACCAACTTGAGGAATGGGGGGGGGGGACGATAATTTCTCAACAATCAAAAACACATTGTTTTGTATTTGCAGACTAACTTTTACGTTGCGGTTTTAGAAGACAGTACAGGTTTACTGATAGCATTTATGTGTTTACAATAACTTTTGTGGGGGGGACAACTTTGTGTGAGGGGGGACGCGTCCCCCCCGTCCCTCCTGGGATCTTCGCCTATGTGGACAATATCTGTCCTGTCAGAACCAGATAAGTTCCTGCAGTGAACCCTACTCCCTGGTTTAATGACAGCCTTCGCAGCCTGAAGCGCAAATGCAGAAAAATTGAGCGTTTGTGGAAGAAAACCCATCTCCACGTCCGTCTGCTGCACCTAAAGGATCTTCTGACATCCTTTAACTCTGCAGTCAGAGACGCTAGGGTTGCCTATTTCTCCAACCTGGTGTCCCAGAGCAAAGGGAACCCCAAGGTGCTGTTTAACACCATCAGCAGCATCGTCTCTCCTGCCTCTCCTACAGCCTCCATCCACTCTGTTGCAGACTGTGAGAACTTTCTGTCTTTCTTTGTGGACAAAGTCAATAAGGTTAGATCTAGCATCTCTCCTTCAGCCTTATCGCTGCCTCTCCCGACTCCAACCAGGCCCATCATCCTAGATAGCTTTGCTCCTGTTTCTTTGCCTGAGTTAACCAAACTAGTTAACTCTATGAAGACCTCTGCATGCCCCCTCCACATCTTACCCTCATCTTTGTTTAAAAGTGCTTTTCAGTCCATCGGTCCCAGCGTGCTCTCTATAATTAATGCTTCTCTGGTTTCTGGTCAGGTCCCTGCTTACTTTAAGAACGCTGTAATCCACCCGCTTCTTAAAAAACCGAGTCTCGACCCCTCTCTCCATAGCAGCTTCAGACCCGTCTCTAAACTTCCGTTCATCTCCAAGATCTTGGAAAAGGTTGTGGCTACACAACTCACAGCTTCTCTTGATGAACATAGCATCTATGATAGCTTCCAGTCAGGTTTTCGTAGAGCTCATTCTACTGAAACAGCTCTTCTTAGGGTCTCTAATGACCTTCTGACTCACAGTGATGCAGGGGACTGTTCTGTTCTGGTCCTGCTGGACCTGACTGCAGCCTTTGACACTGTTGACCATCACCTGCTACTGGAGAGGCTCAGAGACTGGGTAGGCCTATCAGGATCTGCTCTGGAGTGGTTCTCCTCTTATCTCTCTGAGCGCTCCTTTTCTGTGGCCGTCTCCAAGTTTAGGTCCTCCACCACCTCCCTTACCCATGGTGTCCCACAAGGTTCTGTGCTGGGGCCTCTGCTCTTCCTCCTCTGTCTGATTCCTCTTCAGCACATCCTGAGCTCCTTCAAAGGAATCTCCTACCATCTTTATGCAGATGACATCCAACTGTACATCTCCTTTAAGCCCCATGAGATGTCTAAGCTGCAGCTGTTACACACCTGCTTAGACTCTATCAAAGCCTGGGTGGCTGGGAGCTTTCTTCAGCTGAATGAAGATAAGACTGAGATCCTCATCTGTGCCCCAGACAAGCTGGTTCCCAAAGTCAGAGACTCTCTTGGTCAGCTTGCTTCCCACACCAAACCTTCCGTCAGGAATCTTGGCGTGACCTTTGACCCAGCTCTCACCCTGGATTCTCATGTCAGTTCTCTTGTTGGCTCTTCCTTCTTCCATCTCAGGAACGTTGCTAAGCTGAGTCCCATTCTGTCCCGCTCTGAACTTGAGACAGTTCTCCACACCTTCATCTCCTCACGCTTAGACTACTGTAACTCTCTTTTCACGTGTCTGAGCAGAACCTCCCTGAACCGTCTACAGGTGGTTCAGAACGCCTGTGCTCGGCTTCTGACCAAGTCCTCCAAACACACCCACATCACCCCGCTTCTCCTACAGCTTCACTGTCTGCCAGTCAACTTCAGGGTTCATTTCAAGATCCTGGTTCTGGTCTATAGGGCCTTACATGGACAAGCACCATCTTACATTGGTGATCTTCTTAGTCCCTACACCCCCAGCAGGTCCCTGAGGTCCAGTGACCAAAGCCTACTGGTTGTGCAGCACCAGGCTAAAGGTCAAAGGTGACAGATCATTTGCTGCTGTGGCCCCCAGACTCTGGAGCTCTCTCCCCCTGAGCCTGAGATCAGTGGACTCAGTGGTCTCCTTTAAAAAGCAGCTGAAGACTCACTTGTTCAAGCTGGCTTTTGTATGACCTTCTTCACCTCTCTCTCTTTATTCTGCTCTCCCCACCTATTCCACCTTCCTCAGGATCCACTGGTTTCCCTCTTTCCTGTTCACTCTCTCTCTTTCTTAACATTTTGTAATCACAATTGCCTATTTTTCCTCATTTTAATATATTTTTAAACATTTTCTAAATGCTTTTTTATATTTTTACATTTTTTGTTTTTGTGAAGCGCCTCGTGATTTTTATCTTGAGAGGCGCTATAGAAATGAGATCTTCTTCTTCCAATAGTTGAAGGTGTTATTGGCGAAGGTCTTTATTCAAATGTGAAAGAACAACTTTATAAATTATGTTCTATTTTTATCTCTACATGAAAAGGTCATGAAAAAATGTATTGAGCACATTTTCCTTTCCAAATTTGCTATTGCAGCTCTAATTTTCTTCTTCTTCCTTTAACAAGAATCCTAGAAATAACAGAAATGTGTAATACATTTTTCAATACAGTCAGTGGGGCTGAGTTTCACATGCATTCAGAATGTGAAAATTATTCCCAGGAAAACAATAAATGCAGAAACACTTGGGTCAGAAAACACCACTCAGATCTATGTCCCACCTTAAATGATCATTCATGGACTCATCCATCTTAGCTTCAGATTCGGAAGGCTGTGTTGATTTAGCATCCAGGAGAGAACATTGTGTGTCCTGGCTAGTAGAAGTTAACTGTTAGCATTAGCAACGCCACAAGAAGGCAGAACTCATTCAGAGTTGTGTTATTTGTGGAGATGTATCAGCAATGCAGAGCAATAGGGTCAGTAGTAGAGTAGCATTGCTGTTTGTCAATCAGAGGTCAAATTCCTGAATATCATGACTATTTATAAGTTTCAGAATGATTTGGTTTTCTTCCCACCCAACCACCTCCTGAAACAAGAGTGCAAGAGCTTTATCTTCCACAGGCAACACAAAGTAAAACCATGCTTGCAAGGAATGCAACAAAATAATCTAAACTATAACTCCTTAAAAAATACAATTTGATTGTTTTCTGCTGAATTTGAAACATAAATTTGATTAATTGCACAACCCAACTCTATTTTTGAGAATGTCTGCAATGAAAGTTCAATGATGCAAAAGATAAAATCTTTATTATGTTTTACTGATAGATGGGATAAAACAGAATTTGTGTTTTAAACATATTCTTTAGGATTAGGACCTTTGTCTAATCCTATATGATGGATTAGGGTTAGGGTTAACATAATTCAGGCAGTGAGGCTGCAGATGGTAAGACCAACAAGAATTCTAATAAACAATTCCTTAGCAATGTCCTCACCTCATTAAATAACATTATCCCCATTAAAGGAGTGTCAGATATTATTCACTAATTCTGCTGAGTGGTCAAAAAACTATTTAGTCTTTATTTTTCAATCAAGCAGAACGTCTTTTTTCCGTTTTAAAGGTGGAATGCCAGAACAACTTTTAGACCTTGACACATCTAAATTTGGCGGCTGCATGTTCTAGCCAGCAGAGCAACTTGTGAGCTTGAAGTTTCAGTGTAAGAGTGGAAAAAATCGTACTTTTCATCAGCTTTGCTAGAGGGAATTTGTTATAGCAAAGCTATGGTGTACTGGAGGCGAAAAACAAACAGAAAACTTAGTTTGGTTTTTGCTCGAGCCGGAATTTTCTGGAGTTGGAAGGGTTAGTCAGTTGATGTGACATTCTTAATGCTCGTTGTCAAGACTGAAGGCATCTAAAAATGTTTTGTGTTTGGAGACGTTGTAGCATGCTGGAAAAGTACAGTTTTGCTTGTTGCTATAAAGGAGTTGAGCAAAGAAAACAGTAAAAGCTGAAAAGAAAGAAATGATGACAGGAGACTGATGAGCAGAATACACCAATCCAGTAATTCACTAATGAAGTGGCCATTTCCTTTAGAGAACAGATACTGGATGAAAGCTATCCCACACATGGCACAGGAGGACAGGGAAGGGCTCATAAGGAGGGAGGAATCAGTGAATCTTTACGAAGCTCCAGCCTTTGCTGCAGAGAGCCCATGGTATAAATCATGAATCATTTACAGTCTCTTTCTCTCAGGAGCCTGTGTTTAAATATTAATGTTCTACATTCAGATCACATCCATCCTGACCTGCATAGCTGGGTCTACTCCCCAAGGACGGCATGCACACATCCTACCCACTCAAACACACACACACACACACACACACACACACACACACACACACACACACACACACACACACATAAGTACTTACATGGATCTCTATGAGGGTGATAGAAAATACCAAACAGCTGAAAAGCCCCACTACATCATACAGTTACCAGGGGTATGTGTGGATGTGAATTCTATGAGGCGTGATAGATTATTGTGTGCATAACGATTATACAAATTATGTTCTTCTGGCCTATTTTTAATTGCGGGAACATACACAGTGCTCTAAATCAGGGGTGTCAAACTCAAACTCACACGGGGCCGAAATGAGACTCTGGGACGGAGTCGAGGGCCAAACTTAATATTTTTTGAAAAAGTGACGGCAAATTTGCACATTTTCTTTATCAACATATATGCAATTTTGAACCTTTAAATTTGGAAACAAACATATTTCTGCATTAACACTGAATGTGGAATAACCAAATTACACACGAGCAAGTCAGTTTTAAATAAAAGGCATCAGTGGTATTCATTACTTGTGGTATAATCAGCATTTTTATAATCTATTCAGGATTTATGTTTTCTTGTTTATTCATTTTTCTTATTTTTATTCTCCTTTTTTCTCCTGTAATACGTGTCATCGCTGCTGTGACGTCTAGCTTTCCCCACAGAGGAACAATAAAGGGATTTTCTATTCTATTCATCTATCTGCAGCCTTTCCACTTCCTGTTTACTGTAGGTTAAATCTTTTCTCACGGGCCAACAACAAAATAAAATATCATTTTATCTTAAATGAAAATGCAACATCTCACCTGTTAACTTTCATGTTTTGGAGCAGAAAAAGAGCAGAAAACCAACATATTTAAAGCTCAGTTTGCTCCACTGGTTTACTGTGATGCTCACCTGTTCCAGCCAGATACCTGCATCATGGGGTTGATCTGAGCTGAGGAGGAGACTCCTGTTGTTTTGTTCATCTTCATCATAATAATGACAACATTAGATGACAACAGGTGCTCACATAGGTTTTTGCTGATGAACATGTCTGAGCAGCTTGACCACGTTGTTGTGTGTCGGGGAGGAAACACAACCACAGAGCCGTGCTGGTTTGAGTGTGTCGCTGTTCGCTGGAGTTATATCAGCTCTGTCTGGACGTTAGTTGGAAAACTTTCTCTTTCAGTCGTGAACACATTACTGAGCGGCTAGAATCTCCGTTTCTGGGCTTCAACGTCAGAAAACAGCTGAGTGAACTCGGCGCTGAGTGAGAGGAGTGTTTAGTTTGTCCGAGACAGCGGAGCTGCAGACACCGGCAGCAGGCGCTGGAAAAAACACAAAGGAGGGGGCGGTTTGGCCCCGCGCTGCAAAGCATCATGGGAGTTGAAGTATTTGCGGTAAAATCGGCCAGTTTTAATATATTTTTGATATTTATCTCGCGGGCCACATAAAAATGCTCCGCGGGCCAGATGCGGCCCGCGGGCTTTGTGTCTGACATATGTGCTCTAAATCATTGTAAAGTGTTAGGTGAGGAGAAAGTCCTCTTGTCTTTTCTTGGAAAAATGTTCTCAGCACTGCAAGTTTGTGAAAATCACATACAAATTTTGGCACATAGAAGATAACAGTGCTTTATTAAAATATTTTTCATGTACAACATTAAAGATAGGTGAGGGATCAGACAAAGAGCAGCCCGAAGACCTCTTATGATGAATTATATAAAGGGAAACCGTGTTCCCTCGCCTGGACGTGAGTCACTGGGGCCCCCCTCTGGAGCCAGGCCTGGAGGTGGGGCACGTTGGCGAGCACCTGGTGGCCGGGCTTTCACCCATGGAGCCCGGCTGGGCACAGCACGAAGAGGAAACGTGGGTCCCCCTTCCCATGGGCTCACCACTCGTGGGAGGGGCCAAAGGGGTCGGGTGCAGTGTGTGACGGGTGGTAGTCGAGGGCGGGGACCTTGGCGGTCTGATCCTCGGCTACAGAAGCTGGCTCTTGGCACATAGAATGTCACCTCTCTGGAGGGGAAGGAGCCTGAGTTGGTGTGTGAGGTTGAGAGGTTCCGACTAGATATAGTCGGCCTCACCTCAACGCATGGCTCTGGCTCTGGAACCCGTTTCGTTGAGAGGGGTTGGACTTTCTACCACTCTGGAGTTGCTCCCACTGAGAGGCGTTGAGCAGGGGTGGGCATGGACATACTAGTTGCCCCCCATCTTGGTGCCTGTACGTTGGGGTTTACCCCAGTGAATAGGAGGGTAGCCTCCCTCCGCCTACGCGTGGGGGGGATGGGTTTCTGACTGTGGTCTGTGCTTATGCACCAAACTACAGTTCAGACTACCCAGCCTTTTTGGAGACCTTGGAGGGCGTGCTGGAGGGAAGCAGTGTGCTACCAACACCATCTATAATGGGGATGGTGTGCTGCTGACCTCTACTCAGGACATTGTGGATCGGTGGGCAGAATACGTCGAAGACCTCCTCAATCCCACCGACACCTTCTTCAGTGAGGAAGCAGAGTCAGGGGACTTTGGGTTGGCCTCTCAAATCTCTGGTGCTGAGGTCACTGAGGTGGTTAAAAAGCTCCTCTGTGGCAAGGCTCCTGGGGTGGATGAGATCCGCCCGCATTTCCTTAAGGCTCTGGATGTTGTGGGGCTGTGTTTGCTGACGAGGGTCTGCACTATTGCGTGGACATCGGTGGCAACCCACTGGACTGGCAGACCGGGGTGGTGGTCCCCTTATTTAAAAAGGGGGACCGCAGGGTACAGGGGGATCACACTCCTGAACCTTCCTGGTAAGGTCTATTCAGGGGTTCTGGAGAGGAGGGTCCATCAGATTGTTGAACCTCCGATTCAGGAGGAGCAATGTGGTTTTCGTCCTGGCCGTGGAACACTGGACCAGCTCTATACCCTTAGGGGGATCCTGGAGGGTGTATGGGAATTTGCCCAACCAGTCTAAATGTGTTTTGTGGATTTGGAGAAGGCATTTGACCACATCCCTCAGGGGGCCCTGTGGGGTGTACTCCGGGAATATGGGATACCAGGCCCTCTGATACGGCCTGTTAGGTCCCTGTATGACCGGTGCCAGAGCTTGGTCCACATTACCGGCAGTAAGTCGGGCTCATTCCCAGTGAGAGTTTGACTCCGCCAAGGCTGTCCTATGTCACCGATTCTGTTCATAACCTTTATGGACAGGATTTCTAGGCACAGCCAAGGTGTGGAGGGCATCCGTTTTGGTGGCCTGAGGATCAGGTCTCTGCTTTCTCCAGATGATGTGATCCTGTTGGCTTCATCAGAACATGATCTTCAGCTTTTGCTGGAGCGGTTTGCAGCCGAGTGTGAAGCAGCTGTGATGAGAATCAGCTCCTCTAAATCTGAGACCATGGTCTTGATTCGGAAAAGGGTAGAATGCCTTCACCGGGTCAGGGATGAGGTCCTGCCCCAAGTGGAGGAGTTTAAGTATCTCGGAGTCTTGTTCACGAGTGAGGGAAAACTGGAGCGTGAGATCAATAGGCAGATTGGTGCTGCATCTGCAGTGATGCGGGCGTTGTACCGGTCCGTCGTGGTGAAGAGAGAGCTGAGTCAGAAGGTGAAGCTCTCGAGTTACCGGTCGATCTACGTTCCTACCCTCAACTATGGTCATGAGCTTTGGGTAGTGATCGAAAGAACGAGATCGCGGATACAAGCGGCCGAAATGAGTTTTCTCCGAAGAGTGGCTGGACTCTCCCTTAGAGATAGGGTGAGAAGCTAGGTCATTCGAGAGGGGCTCGGATTAGACCCGCTGCTCCTCCACATCGAGAGCCAGCTGAGGTGGCTCGGGCATCTGGTCAGGATGCCTCCTGGACGCCTCCCTGGTGAGGTTTTCCGGGCATGTCCAACCGGGAGGAGACCTAAAAGTAGATCCAGGACACGGTGGAGGGACTATGTCTCTCACCTGGCCAGGGAACGCCTTGGGATTCCCCTGGAAGAGCTGGCTCAAGTGGCTGGGGAGAGGGAAGTCTGGGCCTCCAGCCTTAGGCTACTGCCCCCGCGACCCAACTCCGGATAAGCAGATGAAAATGGATGGACATTAAAGATCAGGTTCACTCATCTTTTTAACACATTTGCAGTAGTGTCTGGTACAAATTATTGCCTTGTGAGTCAAGCTTGGTGTGAAAAAGGCTCTCGCACTCTTGTTTTAGGAGGTAGAAGTTAGCCAGAGCAGAGGTGAGCAGAATACAGCAGGATTCTAGGTGTTTCTCAATGTCAAGGCACCTGGCCTTGCAAAGCGATGTCTTGCGAGGCCAGGCGCGACGGTCACGCAACGTCACATGACACGGGACATAACATTGTATTTTATATGTATAAGTTTTAATATAAATATATAACAAGCGTTTTACTTTTTAAATTGTGTATATATTGGTTAAATATGTAAGCTAGTTACTACCTGCTAGCCACCAAAGATGCAGCTACTAAGCAACTAACCAACCACAGATAACTTCTTTGGATATAAAAGAAATAAAGACATTTTAGACATCAGTCCGATAGCTACAATTAGCTGACTTACATTTAAGCTTGAAATTTGCCATATCCTGATCCGCCTTCCTTTTGAAAATACCGCGCTGTATTCTGTGATGTTTTTGACCAAGGCCATGCTACAAGGCACCTCCCATGTATCTTTGCTGAGCTAGCTAAACAGCTAACAAACAAAGAATGGACACCTCGGTAGAACGTTCCTGATGACGTATCTCCTAGGCAACTGGGGCGGGACCGACACATCAAGCAAGATTCCTTGGCATTGAGAAACACTCTTTGAGTTTTATTTTCTGATATTTAGAGATCTCTCATCTGACTGGCTAACAGCAACGCCGCTCTACCACTGACTCTGTTTGCTCTAAAAAGTTGATGTTTTATCTCCGCAAATAACACAGACCTGGAGGAGTTTGGTGTGTGGTGGAGTTGCTAAAGCTAATGGTTAACTTCTACTAGCCAAGACATGCTTTACTGTTTCCTGGATGCTAAATCAACAACACTCTTCCCAGTGGCAAGTTAAGATGAGTGAGTCCATGAATGCTAACTTGACGAGGTACAAACAAACTGAGAACCGGTCTTGTGGGGGCAGAAGCAGGGCTTAACGACAGGTCGTGGAATGGTGCATGGAAAAAGAAGACGTGGACCTGGTTCAACATACCAGGGCTATCAAATCAGGCTTTATGTTTGAGTTTCTGTGCATGTTCACGTAAAAAGAAAGTTTTCATGCAGCATTTGATGCTTTACTCCCAAGATAAATGATAATCAACCAGTTACAGAAGAGGAAAAAAAGTAAAAACTTCTGCTTGCCTTGGGATTTCATTCATAAAGATGATACAGGTTGTGTTATTGGAGAATGAAGGACATCCAATCCTCACATGGAAAAAGCAGCGCTCCTAGTTAGAACCACAGAGGAATGTTTCAGAATCAGTAAGTTTAAACCACTGCTGTTTTAGTCGGGTCTGAACCATCCGACTCATGTATCAGATATGAAAACAGGTCAGGGGGGAAAAAGGTGAGAGTAATGCCTCAAGTAAAAGTGCGAGCGTGGATCGGGGGGTGGGGGGGGTTGGGCCCTTAGATTTGACATAATTTTTCCCTACCACATGGCACCCATGTCTGTTAAAGTAACAATCTCAATTTAGTATACATTAAATTACAGTGTGAACATATAGCACCTTTAAAAGTTGAACGTGGAACAGACACTCTGGTGACATCTAGTGATTAAAAGGCGGTAGCTGCAAAAACCGAAAACATGTTCCAGCTGTCAGGATGTTGGTTCTCCGCTGACACAGTAAGTGACTGGCCAGCACCATATCCAGTGACAAATCGTACAGGGAATTAGCTCCTCAGCCTTCATCAGTTTGTACAAATTGGAGAAATCCTTGGGGAAATGTGCATGTGCGGACTGATTACTACGTCACAGGCTGTTCACCTGACGAGACGCACTACCTCTGGAAGTTGTTATATTACTGCTTGTTTTATGTTGACATTACAGTTAGCTTGTAAATGGCTTGTAGAATATTGTTATTATACTGTAAACAAGAAATTTCTCCCACTGTTTACAGTCATTCACGGAATTATGACAAATGGTCTTTTTCATAAACAAATCACGATAAACACTATATATTTATACTACAGTTCTGTTTTTTTTTTTTAGAAATATCACCTACTTAAAATAAACCGTGCTTTAAAAGCATGTTACTGGACTGTACACAAGAGCGAAACTGTCGTAACACGCTGCAGTAGGATGTCGACGAGGAAGCACAGATAGTCAGAACACCGGTTCCAAGCTGGTTCCGAGCTACCGCCAGCCGCGGACCGAATCACAGAAAGAAAACCAACATAGTGTAACGAAAAGTCAGTGTTAATCAACCTTACCTTTAGCCAAGACTCGAACTTCTCAGCATCCATCCGACCAAGCTCAAATCACATCGCCGAGCAAATGATGTATTCCGTTGTAACTGTCCTTGGGTCCGCTCCAGGTCAGCTCACTCGCGCTCTGATCAGCACAAACCAATCAGGTAGCAGGATTCCGAAAATCACGTATAGCAGATATGCTATGTTTACAATGCTCGTCGTAAGCTAACCGGCCTGTTCTATTATTTTTAAATCAGGTAAACTTCCGGTCACGCGTCACTGGTTCCAGCGGATTATTTTTATTATTCATTACAGTTTCTAGTTTAGGGTCTCAGGAATGGTGCCTGTTAGGAGGATTAAAAGTCCACCGCATTATTTCAGAGTGGTTAAACTGAGCCCCCCCCCCCCCCCCCAAATCTTGTCATCGGAACTACATGAATCATGTAGGTGACCTATTTTGGATTCAAAACGGCAAATTTCGCCGAAAGGTGAGGGATTTTCATGTCTGATTTATATTCTCTGAAGTTCAGAGGCTCTAACGAATTAATTCTGATATTAGTGGTTTAACGAAATAATCAGCAAATCAAGACAAAAGTCATCACATTTTCAGATGCATTCTTCATATTTCTTATGCTAAGAATCATGTAAGAAAATCTCGGACTAAACAGGATAACTGACTTTTTACTTTTTCATATCCTACAGCAGCACATACACTTAGAGAAAAGACAGAATAAAAAATAATAAGATTACAGGTCAACACACCAAGGCAGTAAGCTATTATTGTAACTTTCAACCACTAAAAACAACAAAAAAAAAACAACTTGTGTTTTTTGAACTATGCAGTATAAGGTACACAGGCATACTAATGTATATCAGGTAAATGCACTAGTATTGACCACACACTAAATTCTGCATTGATGTTACTGTGTACCAAGATAATGCCAGTACCAGTTAATCCGAGGAGTCGCACAATCTTACTGCAGAGGAGATTAATGACCTATAGTAACATTCTTTTTTTTTACATCTTTACATTTTCAGCCTTCTGTCCAAGGCGGTCTGTTTCGGGCTGACCTGGTCCAACGCATCCACTGCCGACTGATTGACCAGATCAAATTCATGCCTATCATCAGGGGGAGTCTCCGATTGGCAGATAGAATCAGCCAGCAGGGGCTTCTCGCATGTGCCATTCATTATCATTCTGGACACTAAGGAGTGAACAACACCTCTGACTGAAACTGTCTCTTTTTCTATATAAGGATCAAGCACACACACACACACACACACACACACACACACACACACACACACACATACACATGCACGCACGCACGCACGCACACTCTAGTCTAGCATTTGTTGTGAGGACCGTCATTGACTTCCATTCATTTTAGGGTGGAAGTGGCATGAAAGAATTCTGCAGATTCCACTTATAAAGCTGTTATACACTCAGAGCAGAAATTTGGACTCCATCAATCCATCTAAAGCAAAAATAAAAGTCCAACCGTGTCCACTTGCATTGTTTCGGTGCAACAGTGCCAAACTGCAGGGGTGTTTTAATGTATTGAAGAAGATGAATGGGGAAACAACCTACAACAATGAAACTAGTCATAAAACAAAAAATATTGAGTTACAAGAAGTCAAGTGATAATTCACCCACTACAAATGAGTCCTTCACAGTGAATGTTGTAACTCAATACATTGTTCAATAAAAAGTATAGATTGGTGCAGCCTTATGGTTAGAAAAAAAAATGTTATTGATTTTTTTGAAATGTGAACTAAACATCTTCTGAAGTGACTCAGAGATGGGTCTTTGACCTGTAAAGGATGTCAACACTGCACTCTAAACTACGGTTGACCCTGGCCAGTCTAAAACACAACAAACAAACTTGTTGAAATAATTATGGGAATATCAAACTGAATTCAATGAACTAAATGGGAAAAGGGACAAAAATAAAACTCTAACCCCCCCCCCCCCCCCCCCCAGCTGTCGTTTTGTCTTATTACCACCCCCGTTTCTTCCATTCTGTCTTTTTGTTAACAGGAAGATCAACACAAGA
Source organism: Nothobranchius furzeri (assembly GCF_043380555.1). Taxonomy (NCBI): domain Eukaryota; kingdom Metazoa; phylum Chordata; class Actinopteri; order Cyprinodontiformes; family Nothobranchiidae; genus Nothobranchius; species Nothobranchius furzeri. The sequence continues at coordinate 3,058,069 of NC_091751.1, read as the reverse complement.
ATCAGGAAGATTTGACACCAACACAAACATCCTGACATGTGCCACAACAATGTAAAAGCTTCCACAATCCATCTCTGACAAAGTATAGGATTCCTTCTCTAGCGTTCAATGCCAGCACCCCAATTAGTGTCACCTTCTTTGGCCTGAAGTGCGCATCTACATGGCTCATGCACCCCTAAATTTTTCTTCGTTCAGCACCTTTGATTCCAATATTTTTAGCCTCAGGCAAATTAGAGAGCATCTGCTATTGATTCATATACCCTGCATTGCTATTGCTGTTATTTTTGTTTTTTAAGACTGTGTGCTCGACTGATTCTACGCTCGTTTAATATGTCCGCTGTTTAGATCAATCTTGCAGAATCAATACTTAATATCAGAAAGAAGCACTGGCCTTTTATTGTATGTACCCTGGCATAACGTCAAGACACACCGACCATCGTCTCCGTTCAACCTATTCACACCAAAAGTAATGAGATATTGAATCGGGCTCAGATACACTGTTGTGCCGCCGAATGCTATACCATCTAATATTGGTGCGCTTCCCCACCCCCCCCCCAACAAGTCCTTGCCCTGCAATAAAGCACCTGCTAATATTTGACATAAAAGCCTCATTTTTCATCATTTATTTCTTATTCTTTGAACAATATCGAGTTTCAAACAAACCGAAGCACCCACCAATTCTCCAGAAAGTGTTGTGTCTGACATGCATCTCACATGATAAATTAATTCTCAGCTACTGACCTCTCCGAGCTAAATGCGAAACACTTTCAACCACTTGACTCTGAAGTGGCTATTTTCAGATGACTTCTTCTCTCCCATAATATTCCCAGTCCTCCCATTAACCGTGCATTACAGACCTAAGTGTGCTGGCTCCAATCAGCAAGCAAAATTTAAATATGCCTTGCAAGCCGTGTATAATTTATCATGTTTGGAGCCTGAAGGTTTTTTGATGGTCTCTGTTCTCATTATGTATTCTTGTTGTTCTTGCAATGCCTTCTGAGAGTTCCCCCTAATGGAGGGACAAATAGATTCATATTAGATTGTAATCACACCAGTTTTAAGCAATAAGAGCAACCATCCCAATCAAGTGACAGAGGATGGCAGAGCTGATGCAGCTGTAACTGGCAGCAAGACGCAACCGAGACGAGCAGAGAGCAGCACAATCAGACAGTGTCAGATTACCCAACATGCGCGTCTGTCATCTGTCTCCATTCTGGTCCTTCTTCGTGTTTCTATCTGCTTCCCATCGCCAAGGTGACTGATGGAGCCTTTGGAGAAACTGAGCCTCATGTCAGAGGTGTCATCTGCTGATTCCTCTGTCAGCGTTCCACCCCAGTCCGACCTCCTTAAACCAGTGGAAACAGATGATGTCTGGAGAACACTAATTTAATTGAGACACTCTGTGCTACGGCGTGGCTTCATTTGAATGTTTAGTACACGGAGAGCCAGAGGATAAATCAGAGACACGGCGAAACGAGTGAACTAGAATGATGGAGCGTTCCGAGAGAATTTCATTGAACCTTTTGAGCAACTCATACGTGGTGTGACTTTACACAAGATGGTTCAAGTGTCAGCAGAAAAACAGGAAACTAATAATAGCAACTGGCTCCATCGTCGATACAGAAAGCATGTGTCCAAATATATCTGCTCTCAATGTCGTTGGAACAGGAGTGCCCCCCCCCCCATCTAAAAGAGGTCATGCATAAACAACACTGTCATATTTATGTGGGCATCCCTGCGGAGTCTCTCCGTAATTGTGCTGTAATACTAACTACCTCTGCACAGGGAGCATGACGGTATTGCTGCAACACGTTTGTAGTTGATTAGAATTCACTCTCCCCACGCCAGCGTCTTCCATCTGTGAGTGTTTTTGGTGTTTCTCAGCCGCGGCGAGGGTCAGTAAGGGCAGTTGTGAAAGGCAGATAAAAAATTGTATTTTTCATTGCTGTTGAGATGACATGTCTGTGCCATGGGGGCTGTTGTTGAGGGTGTCCTCTGCAGTGCTGACTTGATAAAAACAGATTCCCTCCATTGGACTTGAACATTATGAACCCCCCAATCTAAAGCTTATTGTTGGAACACTACATAACACAACATTGTTATTGGGTTTTGTCAAGATAGGCGAGGAATGAATGGAGGATGGGGACAAGCATCACACCCTTATTCTCTGATCCAGGGCTGTGCAGCAAAGTAAATCTATACGGCCGTCTTTGACAACTCACAGGACTCAGATTCAAAGAGAAGCTCTCTGGGCAAAACCGGAGAAGTCATGTTTTGAGTCAAGCTTCATTGTAATTAAATAAAACTGTTGAGAAAATACATTTTCATCGTATTTATGGGTAAAACTTGTCAACACCACTTACAGCCACACTGTAAAACACATAACTACTGCTGCAATAAAAAATCCCCCATGTAAAAAATTGGATTCAATAGGAATCAGAGACGAATCGGTCCAAAAAGCAGCCGATTCAAAACCAACTGTTGAGTGTTTTCATCTTAAATTTAATAAACATCGGGTTCACTGAGAAATCGTTTACTTTTTATTTTTGAAAATGATCGATCATCCTGAGTTAACATGCAAGATCATTCCCAGAACAGAAAGAAAGGAAAATTATGTCTAAAATAGAAATCGCCCCAAGAAGAATAGTTGTACTTCCATACATACAGTCACTGAACGCAACTCTACACAAACATCGCATCGCCACTGGCATAAAACCGTACAAAATATCAAAACAGCTCTTAGTACACCCAAAAGAGGAAGCCAACCTTGATCTTCAGTGCAACGTAATGTATAAAATCCTTTGTCTGTCATGCAACAAATGCTATGATGGCAAAACTGGAAGGTCATTACACACACGTGCAACCAGAGTGCTAACCTAACTTCTGGAATTTTGGCTCCAAGTCCGTGTACTAGTACTAAGAACAATGCAGGAGGCAACCAGGTGAGGAGAACGTCATATTAGAAAACATACAAGGCACAGATCAAAATACCCTCTAACCTACACTAACCTATAGCCGGCATCATCATTCACAATTTACAAAGAAAACATTAAAGAAATAGAGTCAGTTTTCTTTTTTAAGGTTCGCGGAAGTGTTGATGGAAGTCAGTCTAAATAAATGAGTCTAGTCAGGGATTCCCCCTCAGGGATGAGGAAGACTAAATGAGTCAAAGGTCAGCTGTAGTGGGTACACCCTCAGTTCTGCTCCAGATTCCCACACCGGAAGCCAGAAAAATCCCACCACACTGACCGGTCCTCATGACGGGCAAAGAGCAATCCACATTGGCAGCAGTAGCTCAACAGGTTGAGTGGGTTGCAGGTTCGATCCTGGCTCCGGACAGAGAATGCTGCTGTTGTGTCCTTGGGTAAGACACTTAACCCACCTTGCCTGCTGGTGGTGGTCGGAGGTAGAGCCCTGCACTGAAGCCCTAGGCCCTCGGGTCGGTCCGGCCCTTGGGCCGGGCCTCGGGCCAACGACTGTGTAATTACCTCGGACACGGGCCGGGCGCCTTTATTTTTAATCGAATTCATAAAAAAAATTGAAACACAAACGCAGCAGTAGAGCCCTGCGCAGGACTGTTTTCTTCATCCCGCTCTCGCTGAATTTCTGACCATTACCGCCTGCAACCGCAACGTGTGTGTTACACTCCCGCCCGCACCTGCAGCGTGCATGTCTACTCCCAACCACAACCGCAAAACTCAGAGAAATTATTACCTCACAATAAAAGAGATGTATTGAGTTTACGTCCTCTCTGGTCCTGGAGAAAACATGTCACAACCCGCGGCTCTTCCATCCATCTGATGCGGCTCTCTGTGCTTGTAAAATAATGAATGGATATTTAAATAAAATGCTTTAGATTTTACTGAATTAATTTTATATCTGTATGCTAATTCTATGTAAAGATTGTCTGCATAAACCTGAACAGGTCCAACCCGGTCTTACTGTGAGACCGGGTTGACGCGTCACGCTTGTGCGTAATCATAGGCGCTTCCTGAGCTGAAGAGGATGTGAGATCCTGGGCTTCTCCTCAGACGGCTCCTGGATGTGTCGCCACATTGGAGACAGGGACAAGCGCTATTCAGCCAAAGTTTCATAATCAGGGAACATTTTCTAAGTGACAAGTCTCTCTGAGAGACCGGGTTTGGAAAACACTCGCTTCAGTGGGAGGAACCTTCCCGCATGCGCTCTGGTTCTGCGACGCGCTCCAAGCCAATCTCCACAACTTCAGCTCGCTGAGCAGCTCAGATGGGAATCTTTTCTTGGGTGATTTAGCTACATCTGTGATGTGTGTAACGAATAAAATGTCAGTTCGTCTGCATGCGTCGGGGTAATTCTTTCTATTCTTTCTCCGTCAAAATAAACGGTCAAATACGGGAACTGGCTAGTCAACACAAGCCCTGCTTTTAACTGTTTTGTTTTACTGTGAAAATTGTTGGAAAGAGATAAAATTTAACTTGATTACCACCAGAGCCTGCGCCGTCATCTCCGTGACGGTAAACGAGGGAAAAACAAATTGATCGGATCCTGCACGTCTTTTAACACATCGGTCAGGATTGACGCACTTTGTTTTCATTTAGTTGGTTAAAAAAAGTCGGGCTCGGGTCGGGCCAGAGAATCCTGAAAACCTTTTCGAATCGGGTCGGGCTGGGGCTCCACCCCCTCGGGCCGGGCCGGACACGGGCTCAGATTTTAGGCCCGTGCAGGGCTCTAGTCGGAGGGACCGGTGGTGCCTGTGCTTGGCAGCCTCGCCTCTGTCAGTGCACCCCAGGAACTTCACACTTAGATCCAAATTAACACATTAGAATTCAAGCCATTAGTTCGTAAGCACACCAAAATGGGTTAACAAGGTTTATTTTTTTCTTCTTTTTACATGAAATGCTGCATGGTTTTTAACCTTTTAATATCAACTTATTTCTTTTTCTTTTGTTACATAACGCATATTGTACAATATCAAATGTGTTTTTAACTCTGTGCTTTTTAAACAATTTTTAATACAACTAAAAACTTTAAACAAAAACTGCAGTATTGGTAGCTGAGTAATACAATGAGCCACAGCACTCAACCATTAGCTTTTTCTGAGACTGAATATGCATACGATTAACAAAAAATGGAGTAAAACATTCTTCCAGTATTACTAACACAGCTAATCCCAAGCAGTAACGGCTGGTCTCACACACACACACACACACACCAGAATTGCGCACCGCGGGAGCTGAACTTGGGTAGCTGGCCCTGCTTGCTATTAGCCTAACCATGATAACTTTCGCTCGACGCAACAAGGCCGCTTATAAAGACAACAGAGGCTTAACAACCTCCCACTGCTTTCCTTCCTCTCTTCCGCTCTCTCCAAACCAAACCAGGTTCTCTGGCTTTCTGCCGTTTCCCGTCTCGGTCGAAGCGTGCTGGCTCTGTTATCTTCATGGGCCGCAGCCTGCGTCGCACATGGAGGACAACGGAAGAGCTTACATCTCCCGCCTCGGGGGCGGGATCTAGCTCATCCAACCAATCAAGAGGAAACTATTCACCTACACCCGATGCCTACACCTAGTGAAATGAACTACATCGACCTCTGATGAGCATATAAACTACCCAATAAGATCCCTTCCCGCACAAGAAAACTAAATCCCCCCCAAAAATACATTTTTAGAAAATAACTACAGTGAACATTTTGGAACTCTGTTCCACAGGGTTACACACAGATGAGCAAGAAACAGAGAATAGATTAACCAGACACAGCAGAAAAAGTAACACTGAAATAAACCATAGACGATCACTGCAGACAGAATGACCATATAATAGGCCCTGTCTTCTGAAATGAGAAGAGGGGGCTTATGGGCTTTCACAAACTTGGGACCCATTCATCAAGAGGACTTCACCAAATGCACCTGTGGGTGCCCGTGGTCATAGCTCTACTTGCCACTCCCACGTGACTAATATAAACCACGTCATCGCTCTAACAGATTACAACCCATGACGAAGTCTTCAAGTGAGAAGCCAGAAGAAATCTGCCTATATTTCACCTATAGTGCCTATTAGACGAAAATTCTTTATTATTGTGTTTTACCCCATTTAAGACATTAGCTTCTGATAGAAAATAGACAGAATGACGCTCAGTTAAGAAAATCTATGTCACACTGTCACTGAGGATTTATGGGCTCATCCATCTTCGACCACAACTAGGAAGGTTTAGCGTCCAGGAAACAGCAAAGAACGTCTCGACTATTAGAAGCTAACCATTAGCATTAGCAACCACACCACATGACAGAACTCCTTCAGGGTCGTGCAGTTGCATTTCTGTTATCCAATCTGAGGCAAGAGGTCCAAATGTGAGGAAATAGGACTCCAAATCCTGCTGTCTGCTGCCACTTTCTCCTCTGGCTGATTTCTACATCTTCAAACAGGAGCATCTCAGATCTTTCTTCTCCAACGAGGCATCCATTCCTACTAGAGACAACCACAAATGAATAAAAAAAGTGTGAGTAACATTAATTTTTAAACTTTGGTAGTTCAGATTTACTTCCAATCATACTGATCCATAGGTCACATATTGATTTTGGACCATACACGCAGCGATTTTATCTTTCTACTTAGTTATTCCTAAGATACGCATTCAGTGGAGACGGACATCGTCTGAAATTCATACACTGAGTGATGGTGGTTGACCTTGTAAACTTCTCCAGCTTGCAGTCAAGTAAAGTTTCTCCTTTGCTCCCAGCTCTGCCATCTAATGAGGGTTTGTAGAGAGAGAAGTGAGTTCTATCTGCAGGGCCTTGTTGTGAAATTAAAGGTCATTCTCACTGGATGAGCAACCCTGATACCTCCTATCTCTCCTCTCTCTGGCCATTGGGGAAATCAAACACTATTAGACAAGAGAAGCGTCCTTTATCACTACAGTCATTATCATCAGAATCATCACCCAGGCCACGGAGCATCATTTAGCCTAACCGTTTAACTTCTCACCAGCTATGTGTCATATATTCCTACCAGTGACAATGTGTCCGACAATTCTGGCTGCTGCAGGGAATTATTCACAATGGAAAGCAATTAGTGGGGCCGGAAAAGGTTGAAGATTCACAGACAGGGTGTGGAGGATGTTGGAACAAGGCGAAAGGGAAATAGAAGTTGGAGAGCTGAATTACTTATTAATGCCACTAATGAGGGCAACGCAGTAGGCTTTAGAGGGATCTAGATAATGTACCTGCTGCTGTATAATGGAGGTAAATAGTCTATCGCTGCTCACACAGGCATACAGCCAGAAAGAAACCTGGTAAGCTCCGTGAATGTTGTGAGGTGGAATTTTGGATTGGCGAATGGGAATAAGAAGAAAAAAAAACTTTATAACAAATTTAAAAAATGGAATATAAAGGACTCACATGCTCTTCATTAGGCAGGAGAGAGAGAGCCAGCATTGCCATTTGTAGCACAGCTACCATTCATTTTGCATTACTGTTGTATTGGCGTAAGTATTAAGCAATTTCATACTAGGCTTGCCCCCTAGTTGCTGCTGTTGGGGATATTTATGCTTCCAAACAACACATTCTCACAACAAGTTCCCTGTAGAGAAGTCCTATTGTACGTTTTTTACGATGAGTGAGATTCTAACTATCGTCTTTACAAAAAGACTTCAAGTAATTTTGCATGACTGTGGTCCTTGAGTGCCAGATTTTCCCACCTCTGCTTTAAAGGCCGGCAATATCTTGTGTTGGTGGAGATGTAGGCCAGATTTTGTGCTGAGAAAGAAGTTTGATGTACCAACTTATAAACATGCATTTGTGAACAATGTATATACTTTCATTTGGAGTGATTCAGTGCAGTAGCTTTTTCACCAAGACAGATTTGCTCTTAATGGAATTCATTTTATTTATATAGCTCCAATTCACTACAAATCTTCTCATTCCAAAGCGAACATTCTAATTGGACCTTATCAGTGCACTGAGTTCAGTTTATTGTTCCAATTAGCAACAGACTGCATCGAGTCACTGACTTGTTGAGTCAGAGACTTTACAGCAATGCCCAAACTACACAAGCATGTAGCGAATGTGGAGAGGAAAACTCCCCTTTCACAGGAAGAAACCTCAAACAGAACCTGGCTCAGCATGAGCAGCCATCTGCCAATCTAAGATCAAGAGACCTTCCATAGTCAGTGATAGATTTGATCCAAACCAGGTCCATATAAAACACAGACATAAGAAAACACGTTCAAATCCAAACTGAAATATATTTGTTCATGTACATATAGATAAATTGACAGATCCATAGTACACCAGCTCAGTGGCCTAGTGGTAGAGTGTCCGTCCTGAGACTGGGCGATCAGTGTTCGATTCCTGGTCGGGTCATACCAAAGACTTAGAGAAAATGGGACCCAATGCCTCCCTGCTTGACACTCAGCATTACGGGGTTGGATTGGGGGGTTAAACCACCAAATAGTTCCTGAGTGCGGCTGTGTCTGCAGCTCACCGCTCCCCCAGGGGATGGGTCAAATGTGGAGAACAAACTTTGCACACACATCAGTGTGTGCGACAACTAATGGGACTTTAATGAATTTAACGCTAGATTGATCCATTGATAGATCGATATGTCGATAAATCAATAGAACTTTTTAAAATAGGTACATTTCCTAAAAGTTAGGAGGGTTTTGTCATGAATATGGTTTTAAACTCTAACTGTAATGAAGATTTTGTTTGTTTTTCCTTATTTTTGTAGATTTTTTTCTAAAGTAGTGACAGCTGGAGGCCTGCTAGATGAGAATGAAGTCAACAGCAAGGAGCTTTTCTCCAGTTCAAGTGCATCTCACAAAACTTTTAAAGGATCCTCTTCCCCTTATTTAAAAAGGGTTAGCTTTGCCAAAGAGATTTGTCACGTCTTATCTTTTTCTTTTTTTCCTTTCTGAATCAGTGACAGAAAAAAAATACATTCCACGTTTCTTCACAGCATGGCTGGCGTTAATTAGTTTTGCACACATTTTACTCCCAAGCTTTGCAAGGTTCTGGTTCCCACCAACGAAGAGTTGACAAAAGATAAAACCATGATGAAACAAATCTTTATGCATGTTGGAGATGGAAGTGAAAGCAGGACAGAAATTGTGATGTCCAAGTAAATTCTAATCCGTAATGATATTGGATACACAGGAATCTTAGTTTTGGCTTGCTTTCATTTGAGACAATAACTCGATTTATATTTTTTGCATTGCAAACAGACTGTAGTCTGTAATATCTTTTAACATAACAGAATGAAAGATGCAGTGTTCAATGTTATTGGAATCTCAGACTTTCTCTAATTTGTTTGCAATGTTAATTAAGTCTAAAACAATTACAAGCCTGATGTAGAAACTTGGAACTTAAGTTTGAGAAGTCGGAAAGCTCTTTCAGTTTCTTTCACGTCTCCAATTTCCTGCTTTTGTCCAGCCTTGTTATGTTGAACATTCAAATACCATTAAGTCTAAAGAGAAAAGACATCCTCAAGTCTGTCTGATCCTCGTCTACAGCGCAAGGCCGGCACTCTGGCTGTCAGCTCCAACTGCCCAGGTTGGTGTCCTGACATCACTAACTTCTTTTTTTCTCATATTAACATCAAGGGCTGTGACCTCCTTGCGATATACCTAAGGGAAATTATGCTGGCATTGGTTGTGGGGGCTGGACATGAAGGCAAATACAAAATAACTCCCACCAAAATGCCAGAATTAATTAGAGTCTGCTTTGGATGTGAGTTAACAAGCTATCAAACATTAGGCGCACTCAGCTGCCGTGAAGCTGTGCTTAATGAAAAATGATGGATGGGGGAGGGAGAGGCACTGGCTCAGGCATTTTCAGGTCAGCAAGGGAACAAGGCAGATATGTAAGGGTCTGTTCGCAGCAGGAGGTTACCGGTTAATTGGGATTGAGAAATAGTTAAAGTGTTGTGCAGTGTGGTACATGGTAGAAAGGAGAAAAAAAAGGGGGAAGGATGCAAAGTGAAGAGGTTTGATGTGGGGAGGGGATGCGATGTTGTGGAGGGATCCTGGCGCAGAGATGTGTGGAGAGTGACTTGATAGAAAAATGAAGGGGAAAGGGGTATGAGATTGCCTGCAAGAAGGAGGACGTTAAAGTGGAATGACTCTGGAGGAGCAATTTCATTCAGGTGTACTGGGATGAGAGCGCAGATAGCAGTTTTTCTTAAACTAAAGGGGTGTGAGGGATGGGGTCACTGTAGCAGTAGAAATGGACGATATTGGAAGAGGTGAGGTGTTTGTATGTGAATGCATTAGGCTGGACATGGTGGGGAAAAAGCAGTTTGATGCTGGTTTATTTTACAAAAAGGAGAGAAGGCTGAAGAGGTGATGGAGGAGGTGCTGACAGAGGTGGGTGATGGTTGATGGCGGGCACACGGGGGACGGTAGCAGGCAGGGAGAACTAATGACAGCTGAGTGGAGGTGGAAAGAAATTGGGGAGCGATTCAGGTGATGAGAAAACTTGTTGGGGTCCTTGGGAATGGAAGATTTGGGAATAGAACAACAGGCACAGTAATTACCCAGACATTATCAATTTATCATCAGCTGTGGGGAGCAAATGAAGATGTCTGTTATGAGAGTTAAAGAAGGAGACAAGCAGCGACCCCCCCCCCCCCACATCCCTGTTAGCATTGTGCCTGAAAAGCCTCTTACTAGTCTTCAACAGCAGCTTATCCCCCATTGCAGGGAAGAGTCTGGCCGAGCAAACATGAATGGTTCCTTTTCTCTGGAAAATGAGAGATGCTAAATCCACAAACCATAGCCCAGTTCGTGCACAACAGAGTGCCTTGAAGGAGATGACTCTGAATAGCTCAAGAAAGCTCCAGCATCCCGTCACACAGGCGCTAATGCGCAGGTGAGAATATTTGCTAGACGTTACGACCGCCATAGAGGTGATGGAAGGTAATCGGTTAGAGGGAGTTTCAACAGCTTTTGACTGGAGATTAGGGCTTTATTGCTTGTACAGTAAATAAATAAATAAATAAATGAGACAGGTGCCTTTTGATATTTTACCTGCATCTAAAGCGAAAGCTGAGAGACTCGGACATGTTCCTGAAAGTCTGCTTTATCAGCTTTCAATACAAGCATGTTTTCCCTCTGATTCCCAATATCATGCTTATCAGATACAAGCATGTGCTTGGTTATCTTGGTGAAAATGTTCAGGTTTTAAAGATAAATTTGTTCTGTTTAAACATTCTTATGGGAGAGGTACGTGAATGGACATTATAGATTGTGGACACTCGGTGCTTTATATTTATGCTCAAGAGGTCAGGTCAGCTGTCGGCATAAAACCTGTTCAGGTGACGTTTTATAAGCAGAGCACTATTTGCTGATATAAAGGTCAACATAAAGGATTGAGATAAAGCTGGACTCAGTCTACAGCACTATGAATGAAGCTGGTGTTAGACACGGTTATTTTCTGTGGAAGAGGTTTTGGTTTCCTCTGCAGTCATCAGGGTAATGTTTAGATTTGTTGAGGTTATAAAAGGAGCTCAGATGAAAAAAAATCCTATTATACACAAGTTGTCTGTGTTTAACTCTAACATGAGGTAAAACATTTAAATTCAGTTTAGTTATATTGATAAAGGAAGCGCTTACGGAGGTCTTATACCGATTTACTGCTATAGTCTAACTATAGAGCTCCGGACCCCACGTGACTCTCAGTTAGTGGACGCCATTTTGGCATGCAAAAAAGGTAAACAAACACGGATGTAACCATGAACATGAACGGGATCCGCTTGGATTTTACTTCGTCGGAGTTTACTTCACACTTTACAACAGAAGAAATCGTTTTATATAGTCAGAAATTAAATAGACTAAACATCTCCGACCCTTACCGTGCCCCTGGGATACTTTTTAAAAACGCCAGAAGCTGTCGAAGCGGACTTCTTACCGGCACAACACCGGACCTGACCGGGGAACCCCTTGGGATTCCCCCGGCCGGAGGAGCTGGGGAGAAGGTCTGGGACTCTCGACTCTACTGCCTGCTCCGACGCCAGAAGCTGTCGAAGCGGACTTCTTACCGGCACAACACCGGACCTGACCGGGGAACCCCTTGGGATTTACCCGGAGGAGCTGGCTCCGGCGGCTGGGGAGAGGGAAGTCACGCTACTGCCCCCGCAACCCGACTCCGGATACGCGGATGAAAATGGATGGATGGACGGACAAATAACAGATTTACACGTAAGTAGTCTCGGTGAGACAGATAATAGCAATCCAAAGTGCTTTTTACGTGTGATCTGATCAACCATTGCTTAAAAATTAAATACAGCTTAGCCGGTTAATTGCTGTCATCATAAAACACGTAAACGGCAGCACGCAGAACTCACGAGGCAACGTTTTACGTGATGTTTACTTGCTGCTATGAGTAATAAGACAGAAAAAGCCACGCCAATATAAGTTTAGGAAGCCCACTAAGAATCATAATAAAAGCATTTAAAATAAACACCATACACAGTTGAGGAAACGTTGGTTTAAGTACCTGATATGAAGCGGTCGCTGCATAAGCGAAAACCTTTACTCTCGGGATCCCACAGCTTCATTTTAGCCCGGTCACTAGCGCGTTTTATTACAATGATCCAACGTTTGCGGCGCTCCGGATCTTGGGGAATCCTGTAGATGGCTCATTCCTTATGTCGTCCACGTCTGTTCTGCATCCTGGGGCACAACAGGAATCTACCATATTTCCCGTTTGATTGAGTTTTCTGACAATAACAAATAGTCCAGCTGCCGGCTTCTGCCTGCCAATATGGCGCCGTTTCGATTTGAACTGTTGCATGCCGGGAGACGTGACGTCAACTCCCGGAGCTCTATTAATTACAAATATCAATATAATCCTATACCACTACCCCCCCCCCCCCCCCCCAAAAAAAAAAAAACAACCAAAAACTAAGCAAATTTGAGTAACTAATGCTAATTATGGTCATATTTAAACTCTAAACATTATTTTTGTTAATTACTTTAATTGACGCTGAGCAAACAAACCAATAAATGGCTCAAAAGGTTTAAAACCTATCCTTTGGTTCTGCCTTTGTTTTTTTTACATTTTCAGGGAGTGGCGAAGGAACTGAAGATTTTTAAAATATGCATGACATGTACATGTTACTGATACTGATACTTTCTGATATTAAATTTTAAAGCTGAAATCCAGATTTTTAATCCTCAACTCCACCATCTAGAGGCCGAGACACGTACTGCACCTTGAATCCCTTTCCCTCTCACACGGTTTTACAATTATTATTGTCATGTTCATTCATTTATATGTATTTTAAATACTTGTCCATGATAAAGGTAGCCAACCTTTCATTTGTCTACGTAATTTAATACGTCCATAAACCTATGCACTGGATTTATTAACCTAAAACTGGACAAGTTTGTTTGCAGAGGGACATTTTGTTTGTTTGAACCCAAGCTATTATTTTCATTTAAACCCAACTGAGTCATTTTATTATTGAGCATATTTGCCATGCCCCTCTTTCCTCCTGCATATTATGGTATGGCTCAACTCAGCTAGGTCTCTAACACAAATAGCATCCCCATGTCATGAGTGGGTTTAGCTGTAATACAGAAATGTGGCACTACTCCCGTGTGTGTGTGTGTGTGTGTGTGTGTGTGTGTGTGTGTGTGTGTGTGTGTGTGTGTGTGTGTGTGTGTGTGTGTTTGTGTGTGTGTGTGTGGGTATGTGAAAATAATCACTGTGTTTGAATTAGCCTCTGGGCAAACATCATGGCTTCAACTACAGGGACAGAGTTTTGGAATTGCCTCTTATTGGAGACATGAACTCGTAAAATAGTTTAAAAACAGGATGAGAAGGATTTTGGCCATGTACATCCATGAATATGTTGGATCTAACGGTGGTACAGAAACTCAACATCTCCACTGTTCTACTCCCTTCACCCATAAAGGCCTCCTCACTGGACGGGAGATTGCTCGCCACCATAACCCATTGTACAGTTCCGGTAAATCTGTTGGATTCTGGAAGTCACCATGAAGTGTTGAGTTTTTTCGTGTTTCCTTCTCCACAGTGTCCTGTAGTCCTGGGTCATGAATGGTTGGTCAATCATAATTCCCACCTTGATTGGAGGACAGGTCGATCACTGCCTGGAGCCCCTTTTGCTTGTCCCACTGCCTCCTCTCAGCTCCCCTGCCCGTCGGAGAACCCAGGAGTCAGACACAAGAGCCACCTAAATTGACGGAAGTCCCCTCAGAGTACCATGACCTCCAGCAGGTATTTAGCAAGGACTGTGCGTCCTCATTGCCTCCTCACCGACCCTATGATTGTTGTATCGATCTCGTTCCTGATGCAGTTTTACCCTCAAGCCGCCTATATAACCTGTCCAAACCAGAACAAGAAAGTATGGCTAAATAGATTTCTGAGTCCCTGTCTGCAGGTATTATAAGGCCTTCCACGTCCCCCCCTGGGTGCAGGGTTTTTCTTTGTGTCAAAAAATAATAGATCCCTGCATCCCTGCATCGACTATCAAGGACTGAACCAGATCACTATCAAAAACAAGTACTCTCTACCTCTGCTTTCCTCTACTTTCGGCCCTGTTAACAATGCCTCTGTATTTACCAAGTTGGACCTGCATAATGCTTACCACCTTGTAAGAATCCGGCAGGGGGACGAATGGAAAACGGCTTTCAAGACCCCTCTTGGACATTACGAATACCTGGTCATGCCGTTTGGACTCACTAATACCCCCGCAGTCTTCCAGTCTCTGGTGAACTCTGTCCTGGGTGACTACATAAACCGCCAACATGTCCGAGCTGTGCTTCAACGACTTCCCGAAAACCGCCTGTATGTCAAAGCCGAGAAATGTGAGGTTCACGTCTCATCCGTCAAGTTCTTGGGTTTTGTCCTGGAGAGTGGTCGGCTGAAGACAGACCCTGATAAGATCGAGGCAGTTCGGACATGGCCAACCCCTGAAACACGTAAGCAACTACAAAGGTTTTTGGGTTTTGCAAATTTCTATCAACATTTTATCAGGAACTACAGTCAGATAGCCATACCCTTCACTCGACTCACCTCAGTCAAGGTTCCGTTTTTGTGGTCCCCGGAGGCCGACCAAGCATTCAACACCCTCAAGACCAGTTTCACCCAGGCACCCATTCTCACACGCCCAGACACCTCTCTGCAGTTCACCCTAGAAGTTGATGCATCTGATACTGGAGTGGGTGCTGTACTCTCCCAAGTCTCTCCCACAGATCACCGTCTCCATCCCTGCACCTTTTTTTCCCGTCGTCTTTCGTCTGCAGAGCAGAACTATGACGTGGGAGACCGGGAACATCTGGCCATCAAGCTGGTTTTGGAGGAGTTGTGTTACTGGAAGGAGGGTGCAGAACATCCAATAGTAATCTGGACAGATCACAAGAATCTTGCATATTTAAAGGAGGCTAAAAGACTAAATCATCGTCAGTCCCGCTGGTTGTCGTTTTTCTCCTGGTTCACCTTTGTTATCTCTTTCAGATCTGGTTCCAAGAATGTCAAACCCGATGCCCTTTCCCGGCAGTACGCTTCTGACAAAGACACCGAACCCACTACCATCCTACCAGCCTCCTGCATTGTCGGCTCCATAGCTTGGGACATCACCAATGAGGTACTGCAAGCCCAACGTTTGGAACCAGACACAGGTACAGGTCCCCCACACAAGACATATGTTCCTTCCAGCACTCGCGGCTCCCTAATCCACTGGGCACACACTGCTAAATTTTCCATTCACCCTGGCCTTGGCAGAACCTTAGCGCTCATTCGTAGAACCTTTTGGTGGCCTTCAATGTATAAAGATGTGAAAGAATACATTAGCGCTTGTCAAGTCGAAAAGTAGCAATCAAGTCCCTCAAGGTCTTCTTCAACCCTTGCCAGTACCTCCTCGCCCCTGGTCTCACATAGGCCTAGATTTTGTGACTGGTCTACCTCCCTCTAAGGGCTTCACTATCATACTCACTGTAGTTGACCGCTTTTCCAAAGCCTGTCATCTGGTCCCGTTAAAGTCCCTTCCTTCCTCTGCAGAAACCGCTAATCTCCTCATTAAAAATGTTTTTCGATTGCATGGCATCCCTTCCGAGATCCTCTCAGACAGAGGACCTCAATTCATAGCCCGCGTTTGGACTGAGTTCCTCACCCACCTAGGAGCCCAGGTCTCTCTCACCTCAGGTTTTCATCCGCAAACAAACGGCCAGTGTGAACGCCTAAACCAGGAGCTTGAGGCTATGCTCAGGTGCGTCTGCTCCTCCAAGCCTTCCAGTTGGAGTTGCCAGCACAGTTGCCACGGATGGAGTATGCACACAACTCCCACACCTCCTCCTCCACAGGTCAGTCCCTGTTTGAGATCTCCCTGGGGTACCTGCCCCCTCTGTTTCCCTCGGACTCTGCTTCTCCGAGGGGGGGGGGGGGGGGGGGGTCTGTCACGGTCTGCCCTGTTCACTATTCATCTCACTTACACTGCAGTTGTTCCAGTTCTGTGTTTACAGGTGGGCGTGTCAGAGAGCCAGCTGTTCCTGATCTCCCTGATCAGAGGGCCAGGGGTACTTAAGGAGCGGTGTGACACAACTCCAGTGCCGGTTGATACTCGCATCTTGGGAATTACCCACCGCCGTCTGGAGTTGTTAGTCCAACATCACGTTGCTCACCATCCCCCTGGTCTTCTCACTCTCCGCCGCCCGCCTGTCGTCCTGCCCGCTTCCCAGCCTGCCTAACCACCAGCCTCCGGACCTGCATCATAGCCTGCCTCACTGTCTGTCTCGCAACCTGTTTCTTCATCCCGTCCTGGATCTTCACTCTCTTCTGCTTGTCTGTCCCCACCTGGCCTCAAAGACCCAGCCCTACGTCACCAAGACCGATCATCTCCAGTAAGAATAGCTCTCCAAACAATTCTAGTTCTGGTTCTCTGTTTCCAGGGTTTAGTGATTCTAACACCAGTTTGCTTTCCCGTTCTAGATCTCAGTCCTTCCTGTTCCCGTTTGGAGCAGCACTTTCAGTTACACATCGTTCTAAATAAATATTATTTTGTTATTTACTTACCATCATTTCCGTCTGTGACTCTTTCATGTCCTGGGTAAAACATATTCCCGACATAACAGTTTGATCTCCTTGCTCCCGAGAGCCCTCAACTATCCTGCCGGCCCAGCGATTCTTGGCTTCCCTCCGCTGGCCCATGGAGCAATCTATCCAGGCGGCTCTCTTGATGGACCCGGCACCACCCGAGACCCCTCCCAAACCACCTCTAAGTTCCACCTGCCTGCCAGCAGGAGGTCTTGACATGGGGGCACTCTTTCCAACTCGCTGGACATCAGGGTTATGCACGTACCCTTCAGTAACTCCGCCGGGTTCTCTGGTGGCCTTTGATAAGAAAGGACGTTCAAGAGTATACGGCCGCTTGCGCTACCTGTGCCCGGTCCAAGTCCTCCAACCAACCCTCCGCAGGTGATCTTCAGTCCCTTCCCATCCCATGGCGACCTTGGTCCCATATCGGCCTTGACTTCGTCACTGGACTTCCTGCCATTCATCATTTGGACACCATCCTCAAGATCGCCGACCGGTTCTTGAAGGCCATACACCTGGTGGCCTTGGCCGGTTTCCCGACTGCCAAGCAGACTGGGGACCCCAATTCAGCTTGCACTTCAAATAGAATCCACTATAGTCTATTGGAATGATTCAAACCAGCTGCAAAGTCACAAATTTCAGACAAGTCCTGAAGCGGCACGCCACGCTGCTAAAGATAGGATCAGGTTCTATTTCTGCCGCAAGCTGCTTCTGGGATACAAAGATTTCTGGTGGAAACCTCGAGGGATTTTGTGATCTTGCAAGTTGAGCGAGGAGCACATCGGAGAAGCCGCTCAGTGGCTGAGACTCTTCTGGTGTGCACAGGACACGCGCTGCTTAACCCCCAGAGACCCACGGTTGTAATATTACAACATCAGATTTAAGTCTACAAAAATAAACCTTCCCCATTTTTTTTCTTTTTAAAACCACATTTACATTGCTAATAGGTCCTATTGTTCAGTTCTGCAACACTATTGGCTGTTAAAATGTGTAAATAGGCCCGTTTATCCGGCCTCCTAGAACAACATGTGAAAGGTTAAAAAATATTTTGCAGTTGTTTTCTAAACTTGGGTTTCTGGGGGTTAACGCACGCATTTTCTTTTGATAAAAGATGGTAATTAATTAGATTGCTCATTACTGAAAAAAAAATTTTTTTACTGACGCGTTTTTTTTAAATGGCGTTATTCCCATCACTGCTCTGTTGTGTCTACAGCAGGCAGTGACTGAGACAGTGAGAACACTGAGGGTCTCCGCCCACCCGACAAATCATCATCATGTTTGTAAGTGTGTTACAGATACTTCTCTCTCCCTGGCTGCAGCTGAAGTGTGGTGGTCAGAAAGCCTCACGCTGTTGCACAACATTCGACAAGCACATAGTAACGTACAACTTTCCTTCCCCAGAAACGGTAACGGCGTTGCAACAGTGCAAAAGTAATTAATTAGATTATTCCGTTACCTAAAAAAGAACACCGTTAGTAACGCCGTTATACTTAAACGCCGTTACTCCCAACACTGATAGGGTGCAGTAATTATTGTGCATAATCCTTTCCGCTGCCGTTCTGCACCGCTGATGCTTCCAGTGAGCAGTAGGGGTTAGACCCAAAATCTGCTCCTCTCTCTTCCTTCTACTTCCTGATACAGGAGCGCCAGCAGAGCCGGATTAACGCAAAGGCAAAGTAGGCACGTGCCTCGGGACTGATTGGCTGGAAGGGGCCCAGACAGAGGAACAAAATTAAAAATAAATTAAATATACAAATGTCCTATGATAGAATTTGTAGATAGGACTCCTATCTACAATTTATTTCAATATTTATTAATTAACTAAAAATAGTGACAATGTTTATCTTAACCACTGACCTTTCATTGGCTTCGTCACATTAAGGCGCCACCCAATTAAGGACGTCAGAGAAACGGTCAGAGTCAGAGCGGGACACAACAAAGCTAGCAGGTGTTTTTGAGTAGGCTTACTTTCACGATGCTTTCGGGTGCGGCAAAACGTATAAAGAAAAAAAAGAAGGGGAACAAAAGAAGAGACAGCGGGCGGCTTTACAGAAGTTTCTGTTGGGCTATTCGGGCAGCCATCCGACAGCTGTGAACCTGCTCGAGTCAGCAGAGCCAGAGACCAGGCCCGAGCAAGACCCGGAGGAGACACGGCCCGAAGACACGGTGGAAGATGCGGCGGGAAATGCGGTGGAAGACGCTGTAGCACCAACGCCGTCAACATCAACGCTGTCACAGAAGGACGAACTGAAAGAACAGCAGCCAGCCAGAAGTGAGCCCAGTAGTCTTACAGGAGCCTCTAGACCCAGAAAGGGTGTTAACAAGCTACCCATATGATCCTGCAGTGGTACCAAACTGATGACAGGATGCGTGAGTACTTAGCACTAAACCATCCCTCTCAAAATATTGGATATTCTTCGGCATCACAGAGGAAATCTGGAGACATAAACCGAAGCTTAACCAAGGAACATTTCTTTAGACGTGTTTCTGCTGTGACTGAGGCCTGTGATGCTGGAAGGCTGAAGATGATCCCGGAGTGGAGAATGCTAAATGGTTTCCTTGGTAAGTGTTGCTGGTTTTATTAATTATTTTTCAAATAATTTTATTAATGTTCAGATAGCAAAACAATAAGTTCACACTCAGAAAATTCACACAGAGTTTCTGATTCAGCAGAGGTAATACCAGCCTGAATGAGCATAAAGCAAGATCAAAACTTAAGATAACGTTTTCATTTTATTAAAATACTTTCTTTTAAGATTATAGATTGTATTAAATTTATACTGTAATAATTTAGGCTGTGTCTTTATAGTTTGTTTTTGTGCCTTTAAATCATGCTTCAGTCCATTCAAATTAATCTATTTATTCTTGAATGTCTTTCCACCATCATGTGATTAATTTGTCAACATTTATAAATGTTGTAAGCTATTGTATTTAGCAGAAAATCTTTTTAATTAAATATGAACAGAGCAAATAAGAGACACATATTTGCTCTGTTTACATACCGTAAATCCTCTAATACAGGCCCGGGCCTGTATTTGACTCAAGCTCATCAAGCTCCAGGCCTTTATTGGAAGGAGGGCCAGTATTAGAGGCAGGCCTCTATTTCTATTTGAGCAAAATGAACTAATGGTTCGCTGGAGTTTTTGACAATTAAAATTGCGTCCACATTTTCAAAGTTAAACACATTTCTTTTAACAACGGTAGTTTCTGCTTCAGCCCTCTCCCCCCTCCCCCTGCGCAGCGGCCGCAAACTCACTGATGCGCCTGCAGCCTCTCGGAGTTCCTGCTGCTCTAAACATTAAAATAATTATTTAATTTTCTGTTCCTCATTTCTGATGACCTTCAATTGTGTCTGTTTGTTGCAACCACCAGGTACAAACACTAACTTGTTTTTATTTGACTATTTTTCTGTCCTGCCTGTTTATTATCTTCCTGCATCTCCTCTCAATCCTAAAGAGAAACTGCTACCTGGGTTCATATATGTTCACCTCATGAGTTACCTTTGAACTGCAGTTCTAAAAGATCTACCGACCGCTAAAACAGCGGAGTGCTCGCTGTTTGGCGGCCGTATCAGTGATCGGTGCGTCGGAGGACAAGGTGATGCGCGCAGCGCCCCGCTCCACAGCATGCAGCGAAACACATCAGGCGCAAATAAAAGACAGAAAACATTAAAGGAAATGAACTGACATGAACGATCGCGTGTTAAATTAGTTTTTGAGGTGGCGACACCTGATTGTTACTGTGGCCGTGCTCAGGAGGCAGATCTACCGACCGCGAAAACAGCTGAGCGCTCCCTGCTGTGATCTGTGCGTCAGAGGACAAGGTGAAGCGCCCCGCTCCACAGCAGCGATACACATCAGGCGCAAATAAAAGACAGAAAACATTAAAGGAAATGAACCGACATGAACGATGGCGTGTCAGTACCTACGGTCTGGCACAGCGCGTTGCCCCCCCACCCCCCGAGCGCAGGAGCTTGTCACCTGCTGACAGCAGGCTGCTGTCTTTTCCGAGGGCTGCATCTTGCCGGTCATTATCACGTGACAGCGACTAGTCGACGACAGGCATAAAAAGTGATAGTGAAGTCGACTAGTTCATACAACCCCTACTGCTCCCCAGAGTGTTCTGCAGCATAATCAGCACGTTCTCTTTGAACTTGATAGTGTAATGACCTGGCTGGGGTTGTAAGCCAGGTGCATTCTGGGTATTGTGTTATATGTGTTTCCTATCGTTCTGTTAGTTCCTATGTGCTGATTTGCGTGTTGTGTGAGTGTTATGTAAGCCACAGGGAAGGTGATGTGTGTTCTGTGGAGCGGGTTGAATTAGCATGGTTAACTGACACCATGACTCTGTGTGGTAGGAGCGTGATAGAGGATCGTGTCTGTAGCGTTGAAGAAAAAGCCTAATAAAGGTCTGTGTGAACCTCTATTGCCTCCTGCTGGTTGATTTGGGGACTATAACCCTGCCGCTGAGACGCTCATACTTGCTTGTTACCACATCCTCCCGGCCACAATAAGAGACCGGCCATTATTCACCTCCGCTGACTCCGGCAAAATTGGAGACCCGGCCTTTAATTGAATACCGGCCTGTATTAGAGGATTTATGGTAATTTAAGGACACCTAGTGGTTATTTACTGGTACTACTGCCTTGACATTGAAACTCCCAATCGATAAGATGAGGATAATTTATTAGCATTTAATACAGCTGTGTAATGATGTATAAATGATTAATATCAAAAAATAGTCTGATATAATGTTTAACATACAACACATGACTTATTTTGGCATACAAACAACCAATTTGTAACCAAAAACCAGGCTATGTAAAATGTGAATGAACTTTTATTAGTAACTTTGGCAAGTTTCAGATTTCAATTCATGAAATAACATCTCCTCCTTGAACCGTCAACCTTATCGTGGTGGAGGAGTTTGAGTGCCCTAATGATCCTAGGAGCTATGTTGTCTGGGGCACTTAGAGCCCCTGGTAGGGTCTCCCATGACAAATTGGTCTTAGGTGAAGGGTGAGACAAAGAACGGTTCGAAGGATCTTTCATGGCGGTTAAAACGAAGAGTCGGAGTACCCGGCCCGGAGGGTTACCGGGGTCTCACCCTGGAGCCAGGCAAGGGGTTGGGGCCCGTGAGCGAGCGCCTGGTGGCCGGGCTTTCGCCCATGGGGCCCGGCTGGGCCCAGCCCAAACCGGATACATGGGCTCGTCCAACTGTGGACCCACCACCCGCAGGAGGAACATGAAGGGTCCGGTGCAATGCGAATCGGGTGGCAGACCAAGGCGGGAGCCTTGGCGGTCCAATCCCCGGACAAGAAAACTAGTTTTTGGGACATGGAACGTCACCTCGCTGGCGGGGAAGGAGCCGGAGCTTGTGGCAGAGGTTGAGCGGTACCGGCTAGATATAGTCGGACTCACCTCGACACATTGCATTGGCTCTGGAACCCGAGACCTGGAGAGGGGTTGGACACTCTACTTTGCTGGAGTTGCTCCGGGTGAGAGGCGGAGGGCTGGGGTTGGCTTTTTGTTAGCCCCGAGAGTCTCTGCCTGTGTGTTGGGGTTTACCCCGGGGGACAAGAGGGTAGCTTCCTTGCGCCTTCGGGTCGGGGAACGGGTCCTGACTGTTGTTTGTGCTTATGGGCCAAATATCAGTTCAGAGTACCCACCCTTTTTGGAGTCCCTGGGACGAGTGCTAGATAGTGCTCCATCAGGGGACTCCATTGTCCTGCTGGGGGACTTCAATGCTCACGTGGGCAATGACAGCTTGACCTGGAGGGGTGTGATTGGGAGGAACGGCCCACCTAATCTGAACTCGAGCAGTGTTTTGTTATTGGACTTCTGTGCAAGCCGCAGTTTGGCCATAACGAACACCATGTTCGAACATAAGGATGCCCACCGGTACACTTGGTACCAGGGCAGCCTAGGTCACAGGTCGATGATAAATTTTGTAGTCGTATCATCTGACCTGCGGCCGTATGTTTTGGACACCCGAGTGAAGAGAGGGGCGGAGCTGTCAACTGATCACCACTTGGTGGTGAGTTGGATCAGATGGCAAGGGAACATGCCGCGTAGACCTGGCAGACCCAAACGCATAGTGAGGGTCTGCTGGGAACGCCTGGCAGAAGAACCTGTCAAGACGGTCTTCAACTCCCACCTCCGGCAGAGCTTTGACCACGTCCCGAGAGCAGTGGGGGACATTGAGTCCGAGTGGGCCTTGTTCCACTCTGCGATTGTCGAGGCGGCTGTTGCTAGCTGTGGTCGTAAGGTGGCCGGTGCCAGTCGTGGTGGCAACCCCCGTACCCGCTGGTGGACACCAGAGGTTCGGGGAGCCGTCAGGCTGAAGAAGGAGGCCTACAGGGCGTGGCTGGTCTGTGGGTCTCCGGAGGCAGCAGACAGGTACCGGATAGCCAAGCGGGGTGCAGCAGTGGCAGTTGCCGAGGCAAAATCTCGGGCGTGGGAGGAGTTTGGTGAGGCCATGGAGAAAGACTATCGATCGGCTCCAAAGAGGTTCTGGCAAACTGTCCGGCGCCTCAGGAGAGGAAGGCAGCAACTCGCTCACACTGTTTACAGTGGGGATGGGGAGCTGCTGACGTCAACTGAGGCTATAGTCGGACGGTGGAAGGAATACTTTGAGGAGCTCCTCAATCCCACCAATGCGCATTCCGAGGAGGAACCAGAGCTGGGAGGCCTGGGGATGGACTGTCCGATCTCGGGGGCAGAAGTTTCTGAGGTAGTCAAACAACTACACAGCGGCGGAGCCCCGGGGGCGGATGAGGTTCGTCCTGGGTATCTCAAGGCTATGGATGTTGTAGGGCTGTCATGGTTGACACGTCTCTACAACATTGCGTGGTCATCGGAGGCAGTTCCTAGGGAGTGGCAGACCGGGGTGGTGGTCCCCATCTTTATGAAGGGTGACCTGAGGGTGTGTTCCAACTATAGGGGGATCACACTCCTCAGCCTCCCTGGAAAGGTCTACTCCAAGGTACTGGAGAGGAGGGTCCGATCGATAGTTGAATCTCAGATAGAGGAGGAGCAATGTGGTTTTCGTCCTGGCTGTGGAACTGTGGACCAGCTCTATACCCTTGCAAGGGTGATGGAGGGGGCATGGGAGTTTGCCCAACCAATCCACATGTGCTTTGTGGATTTGGAGAAGGCTTATGACCGTGTCCCCAGGGGCACCCTGTGGGGGACGCTCCAGGAGTATGGGGTGGGTGGCTTTCTGTTAAGGGCCATTCAGTCCCTTTACCAGAGGAGCGTGAGTTTGGTCCGCATAGCCGGTAGTAAGTCGGACCTGTTCCCAGTGAGGGTTGGACTCCGCCAGGGCTGCCCTTTGTCACCGGTTCTGTTCATCACTTTTATGGACAGAATTTCTAGACGCAGCCGTGGTGTGGAGTGTGTCGAGTTTGGTGGCAGGAGAATCTCGTCTCTGCTTTTTGCGGATGATGTGGTCCTCCTAGCTTCATCCAGCTCTGACCTCCAGCTCTTGCTGGGTAGGTTCGCGGCCGAATGTGAAGCGGCTGGGATGAGGATCAGCACCTCCAAATCTGAGACCATGGTTCTCGACCGGAAAAGGGTGGCTTGCCACCTCCGGGTCGGGGGAGAGGTCCTACCTCAAGTGGAGGAGTTTAAGTATCTCGGGGTCTTGTTCACGAGTGAGGGTAGGAGGGATCGGGAGATCGACAGGCGGATTGGTTTGGCGTCTGCAGTGATGCGGACGCTGAGCCGATCTGTCGTGGGGAAGAGAGAGCTGAGCCAGAAAGCCAGGCTCTCGATTTCCCGGTCGATCTACGTCCCAATCCTCACCTATGGTCATGAGCTCTGGGTAATGACCGAAAGAACGAGATCGCGGATACAAGCGGCCGAAATGAGTTTCCTCCGTAGGGTGGCCGGGCTCAGCCTCAGAGATAGGGTGAGGAGCTCGGACATTCGGGAGGGACTCGGAGTAGAACCGCTGCTCCTCCGGATCGAAAGGAGCCAGTTGAGGTGGTTTGGGCATCTGGTCAGGATGCCT
This sequence comes from Nothobranchius furzeri, assembly GCF_043380555.1. NCBI lineage: Eukaryota > Metazoa > Chordata > Actinopteri > Cyprinodontiformes > Nothobranchiidae > Nothobranchius > Nothobranchius furzeri. The sequence goes on along the minus strand of NC_091751.1, from coordinate 3,033,029 downwards.
CCTGGACGCCTCCCCGGGGAGGTGTTTCGGGCATGTCCTGCCAGCAGAAGGCCCCCGGGTCGACCCAGGACACGTTGGAGAGGTTACATCTCCAATCTGGTCCGGGAACGCCTTGGGGTCCTGCCGGAGGAGCTGGTGGACAAGGCCGGGAAGAGGACGGCCTGGAGCTCCCTAATTGGGATGCTGCCCCCGCGACCCGGACCCGGATAAGCGGAGGAAGACGAAGACGAAGACGAAGACGAAGAAATAACATCGATGGAGGGGGGGCCCTAAAAATGCAGCCTGCCTAGTGTAGTCCATTTATTTACTCCGGCTCTGAGTGCCAGAGCTTTCTTTCAAACAGAGGTCAACTCAGAGGTCATCCATTTATACTAGAAACCACTGCAAATGTGTTGACAAAATAAGTGCTCTTGATCTTTAAGGTAACACATGTTTATTGAGCTAGCTAAATATGAGTAAAAAAAAGTATAATTTAAAAAGGACCCTAAAGAAGCACGTGTGACTCAAACTGCAGTGCTAGCTTAATTGTGTCATTGAGAACACGAGTGAACTTGTACAAAAAATGAACCTAAAGAAAATAAGCTAAAAGCTCAAACATGACAAAAATCTTTCCTTTGAACAACAAATATAACGATCTTGAACAACTACAGTGACTAAAGGTTGTTATCAAAGCCATCCGCATTTTGCTCCATATGAGAGTCTAGACTTGGTTTGTCTGCATGACAGCAATGGCCAAGAGGGGTCCTCAGAGGCTTCGTTTTCTGAGGTCCACGAAGAAAGCACAACCCCCGCAACATCTGTTGATCTACTTTTACAGCTGTGCCATGGAGCCTGTCGCCACTTACTGCATCGCACTGTGGTGCTCTGGCTGCACCTCTGAGAGCAGGAAGGCCCTCCAGCGCATCATTAAAATGGCCCAGAGGATCATTGGCTTCCAGCTTCCAGCTATAGCTGCAAAGTCATGAACATCTGCAGAGAACCATGCCGCCCTGGCTCTAGTGTCTTCATCATTCTGCTGTCTGGCTAATTATTCAGAGTCCTGTGCAATGTGTGTGTGTGTGTGTGTGTGTGTGTGTGTGTGTGTGTGTGTGTGTGTGTGTGTGTGTGTGTGTGTGTGTGTGTGTGTTACAACCAAAATGAAAAACAGCTTGCACCACAAAGCCATCACACCACAGAACACTGTTTACAAGGACACCACTAACTGTGCTGGGCCTGAGATAAACCACACACAAAAACACACCGACACACGTTTTTATTGGAGCTCGCTGGATTATATGTTAACTATTACGACTGTTTTTATTAGACATTCTACCCCAACTCAAGTTCAATAATTACATATCTAATGCTGAGGCCCTTTTCTTTATAGCTTTCCACCTCTGGAATGAAATCTTTCATTATTTATCATCTGCCCCCAGTGCAATAGTCTGTTTGTGTAATTCCCCCACTGTTCCCAGCGGACCCACAACCTGACACTGTACACTGAAATAAACTATTCTGCCCTGGATAGTTTATTTTTTTATCATATTTTTGTTCAAAATATTAGATTCTAATAAGAACACCCACTCTGTTAGAAACGTCTCCTTTGAAACGTTAGTTTGTTTTTGTATTTCATCTTCAGGAGGAACTTGTTTTAAGATCAACTTTACTCATATTTTTAATACATTTACAGTGGTCTCTGGTAGGAATTAATGCCTTTTAAGTCATACTGTGGGGAAAAAAGCTTCGATGCGCCTGCAAGTCAGCTGGAGGAGCAGCAGACGGCAGCAGACGGTGGGTTTGGAGTCTTATTTTCTGATATTTGGACATCTTTCCTCTGATAAGAGCAACACGACTCTACCGCTGACAGTTTGTTTTGTATCATTGATGTTTCATCTCCACAAATAGCCTGGAGGAGTTCTGCTGTGTGGTGCAGCTGCTAATGCAAACAGTTAGCTTCTGCTAGTCGAGATGTTCTCTGCTGTTTCCTGTTTCCAGATGAACAGGGTTCCTCATTGTGATTCAAGATGAGTGAGTCCATGAACATTCAGTGACAGTATGACGTAGATCTTTCAGGCTTTTCTAATCCTAAAGTCTCACTGTCTATTTTCTATTAGAAGCTAACGCAGGAGGTAGGTGTAGGAGACTATTTTCATGTTCATGAGTGTAAGCAGAATAATAATTAAAAAAGGTTTTTTTCAGTGAAGCTGCCCTTTAAAATGTGCCTAATTTACATTGATTAATAATGTTAAATGGTCATGTAGTATATTCTACACTAATGCAGCTTTTTAAACATTTAAACTCCAGTTATGTTTAGGACAACTGATGATGAAATACATGAAGTTTGGTTCTGCACCTAAAATCGATGCCACATAACTGAACTAGTCTAGAAATCATACACAGCTTTATTATTTATTCAGGCCTGACTCACTAAAGATACAGTAAATAAAGCACCTGATCACATAGTTGCTGACTGTCACATTGAACACATCTGGAGCTCGTCAACATCTTGTCTTCATCCTTAAAATTTCACTTTAAAAGCACATCCTGCATTCCCAACTTCAAGAGTTTGTGCTTAATTTGCCAAATTTCTGAGGGGCATCATTTTGTTTGTGTCGATATTCAAAAAAAGAAAACGCCTGGTGCCACCATGAACTCCCATGAAATCCCAGAAACATTTTCAGTTGGAGCGGGAATGATCTGTGCAGTCATCTCCTGGAGCTCGTGTTGTTGTTTGTCCCAGAAACTGAAACTCCAAAAATAAAATCATGAACACTACAAGAATAAAACATACCACCAAGAGACAGATTGTACAATGGCTGTTGGTCCTAAATGTGGACAAACATGAGAATGTGTGTTATGCATGTAACAAAAAGCAGGTTTATCTGAGCGTTTTCAGAAGCTGCATCCCTGCGTGTTTGCTTTTCTTCATTACTGGTTGCCTGTGTGTGTGTGTGTGTGTGTGTGTGTGTGTGTGTGTGTGTGTGTGTAAGGAGGCAGATGTTGCTTGTGTGCTCTGCAGAATGACTGTGCATCTGCTCGCTGTCTCTCCGGAAAACAGGGGTGCCTTGGCTTTTATTTGGGGCCCTTGCTCAGTGCTGTCTCGGGAGGGGGGAGGCTGGAGGGGGTGTAGCTGTGTGCTCAACTTGACAAACATCAATTATTAAGAATCGGCTCGGAATGCTGATTTACAGAGAAGCTGGCCAGCGTGCGTGTGTGTGTGTGTGTGCTCAGCTGCTGTTTTGCTTTGAAGTCGTCTTATAAAGATTTGAAGGTGCCCGGCTGGATTTATTTGCTCCCATCACTGAAAACTTAATTTCACTGCTCGCTGTCAGTCTGTCAGTTTGTTAGCTCCCAGGAACCGTTTTTATTTCTAATCACATCAGTGCTGGAATTAGCTCCAGGGAGCCAGCAGCCCTAATCAATTCTTTGTTATTAATAATTTACTTGACGCGCAAGATAAAATATTCTGTATCAAGTGCAGATGTCAAATGTAGATTTCTGAGAGAATTAAGGCAATCAAACTATATTTTTCTGTTTATTCTACTTATCGTTTGTATTGAAAGCATTCCAGCAGAGTCGGTCGTGTTGGGAGGGCATGAAAGGACTCGCCACGAGCACTCGGGGATTCTGATCAATAACGTGTAAAGATTAAAAACAAGGATGCAGAGAGAGCAAGAGAGGAGAAGGGAGAGATTAGAAACAGTGGGGGATTTTTATTTTTTTGAAAGATTCAGCTAAAAAAACGCAAACACAAACTTCCAGGTCCTAATGATGACGCCACAGGCAGAAGACACAGGGTCACTTCTCACCTCCACCTTCCCCACACTAATTGTGACATCCCTGCATTCACGCAGCCCCGAAGCCGGGAGCAAAGATAAAATAACACTCGAGATACATTTCACAGTGAGGAGAATGATACCCGGAGAGAAGCAGCCGACCCTCAGTCTTTCAAAAATGTCTTGTTTTGTTTTGTTTGATGGCGGAAACTTCTTCCAGTAATAGGAGAGAAGAAGGAGGGGACTGCGGGTTTGAGAAAGAAAAGATCACCTTCATCAGGGCAGTGTACAGCACCGTGGAGTGTTCACTTCCTGCGTTGGCCTCAAGGTTAAGATAGCTCGTTACCTTTTATGGGCCTCGTTAAAGACTCCGGGGCTCACGGGACAGAGAGGAATTTCAATGTTTTTTCTTTTTTCTTCGGCACAAAAAAGGTGTTCATCTGTCCTTTTGAGATCCCACCTGACCCTGTGATAACAAACACACACACACACGCACGCACACACACACACAGCTCAAGGTGACTTCAATGCGCAACCCTGAAATTCACGTTTTTTCCAAATGCTGAGGGGAAATGAGCCTTCTTTGGATTTCATTAGAGGGTTAGAGAGTCTGTCTTAAATACAAACTTGTTACTCTCCATCGGCTCTTTTTTCCTCATGACTTTTCCCTCCATTGTTCAGCCCGGGATGCTGCGGTGAATGACACTGAAATATAACCTCTCAAATGTGTTTTTGTTTACCTTTCTTGTTGAAGTGTATGCCGTGGCAGCTACTGTTATTGCATGCAGGCAGATAGAGGCTCAAGTGAGCACTCTCAATTTATTTTGCCTCCTCTTCAGGGCGGTATTCATTATCACAGAGTGGTTCTTAGTCAAGAGCGTTATTCAGAGACTGAGTTGTGTGGACGTTGTTCCAAATTGGACCTGCCAACAGCAGCAGACAATCACAGCAGCTAGTCACAAACCGGTTCCAATACGGTAAGTTTGTTCCTGCATCATGTCAAATAATTGAAGACCAAGTTCACTTAGAATATTGAATACAAATTACCCAAATTGTTCAACAAAGTAAAGAGCAAGTTCACAGAGAAAGCATTTTTACTTGTTAATTTAGAAATATGATTGGTCATTGATTATTAGTCATGCTGGCTGAACATGAAAATAGTTTTCTACTCCTTTTTCCTGCATTAGCTGCCGATAGAAATAGACGAGGACGTGCTCTAATTAGAAAAGCCAGTAAATTGAATGTCACAATGAACAATTAACAATTGTGGACTCACCCTATTGGCTCACAACGGGAAGACTGTTGTTGGTTTTGTGTCCAGGAAACAGCAGAGCGGGTTTCGGTTAGCAGAAGCTAACCGTTAGCATTAGCAACTTCGCTACATGGCAGAACTCTTTCGGGCTTATGTTATTTGTGGAGATGAAACATCAACAGTGCTAAGCAAACGGAGTCCGTGGTGTAGTGTTGCATTGCTGTTAGCCAATCAGAGGTGAGATGTTCAGATATCAAGAAACAAGACTCCAAATCCTGCTGTCTTCTTCTCCCTTCTCCTCTAACAAACGTTTACTTCCTGAAACAGGAGCACCAGAGCTATTTTCCCACAGAGATCGACTCACATGACATTAATTTATATTTATAGAGACCACTGCAAAAATGTAAAAAAAATGAGTGGATGTTGCATTCATGCTTAATAAATGAAGATAATTGCAAAAAGATAACACATATTTAATCACATATTTAGGTGACAGATTAATTTGGAAGTCTAGTTCAAGTAGATTCAGTATAGTTTATCTTTCATTTACCTTACTAAACCTGTAATATTATATGTGTTAGACACACTTCTGGCAGCCATTAAGGTGCCTTCAGGTCAAACCAATAATGATCCTCCAAGGTTGGCCACCTTCCTATAAAACATAAGTTTGCAAAGGTCACATGAGACACTTCAGTACACAGTTGTTCCATTTTTCTCCAGAGATGCTCAAACCTGCTTGAGTTTTGAATTGTGCCAGGTAATTTAATTGGCCATATATGGTACCAGCTGCAGTAATAAATGAATGGGCTTCACCATGCAATCAGCCAATTTCTGAGTTGGTCTTCCCCTTCCTAAGGTCACATGACTCCAGAGCAATGACAGAAAAAAAATAGCAAAAAATAAATAAATAAAATCATACAATGTTAATGACATTATGCAAATGTTTTGAATGTGTGGGTACGTTTTGTTTCTTTAACCCTGTGTTTCTCTTTTCTTTGGTTTTCTCTTAAATCTTCCAAGAAGACAGAGAACAGCTCCCATTCGCTTCCACGTTAAATTAGCTCTCTCATGCTTCAGAAAAGAAATGAAAGCTCAACCGCTTGTCACATCTCCTACATTATAGTAACATGAAAATTGACATGTCACCAGAAATCCATCCTGTCACTCATGGTTGAAGGCATTTCTTAATACACCTTAAGGTTTTTAAATGGCTTTGCTTACTTTGAAGCCTTCTCATCAGCTTGTTTGCTGTATTTATGCCCCTCTTCTCCCTAAAGCAGGCAGAAAAATGGAGTTCTATTATTGGCTAAGCATCCAGCTGTCTCTATGGGCCCTCCTGCTGGGCCCTCCTGCTTAGGCCCTCCTGTTGGATGAACATGCCCAAAACACCTCCCTGGGAGGTATCCAGTTGGCATCCTAACCAAATGCCTAAACCAACAGAAGTGGCTAATCTTGATGTTGGAAGAGCAGTGGCTCTGCTTCGAGTCCTCTCATAAGTTTGAGCTCCCAAGACCGGATTTGAGGGTTGGGACAAAAATTGACCAGTAAACTGATAGCTTTACTTTCTGGCTTATATCCTTCTTTACCACAACAGACAGTTCAGTACCAGTGTTGGGTAAAAAGCTGATTTTCACCTTCACTTTTTAATAGTATTGTTTTTTCAAACAGAGTTCATTAGCCTTATTCACATTTAACGTGGTAAATACAGTATTGGACGCATGGAAGATGATTTTGTCTGGGAACCATCTGGTGTTATTAACCGGCCCCTGCCGCAGGGAAAGTCGACCTTGTAACCCCGGCTTTCCACCGGAGTCGTCAGCAGCACGTTACTGCAGCAGCACGTCATAGCTGCTGATAGGAACCGCTATGGTCAACAGAACCTTTTCCACCGGAGCCGTCAGCAGCACGTTACTGCAGCAGCACGTCATAGCTGCTGATAGGAACCGCTATGGTCAACAGAACCTTTTCCACCGGAGCCGTCAGCAGCACGTTACTGCAGCAGCACGTCATAGCTGCTGATAGGAACCGCTATGGTCAACAGAACCTTTTCCACCGGAGCCGTCAGCAGCACGTTACTGCAGCAGCACGTCATAGCTGCTGATAGGAACCGCTATGGTCAACAGAACCTTTTCCACCAAAGCCGTCAGCAGCCGTCAGCAGCGCGAGTCGGCCGCGTCTCAGGAGCAGCATGTCGCGGCCTTTACGCGCCGGTTCTATTTTCTACGCGCGACGCCTCTGAAAGTTCGACATTTTTGGGGAAGGAAAGACAGGAAATCAAACGCAGAAGTGGAGAGGAGCTCCCGAGATTTTCAGAATAAAGAAACGTACTGCCTTCCGGTTGCTTTACTTTTAAAAAAGTTTACTAAATGTGCGTCCCCGTGAGAAGTTATCACCTAGCTAGCGGTCTCCTTTGTTTTTCAGGTCCGTATTGGCGATTATAAAACGGACAGAACATAAAACACAAACCTTTTGGAGCCATGTTGTAGTTTTCTCCTGCTTGTTGTTGTGTGCTCGGTCGGTGACAGCTGCTCCCCTGCTGCTTCGCGTCTCGTGGGAAGGGCCAAGCAGCAGTTTACGCGAGCAAGACGTGCTGCTGCAGTAACGTGCTGCTGACGGCTCCCGTGGAAAGCAGGGGCTAGTCTGCAGTTATGTTATCACAACAAACTCCCTAGTGAAGTCCAGACGGAGTGTTTCTCTGAACCTGGGAAAGTTTGCTGTCTGTGAAGGGGTGGGTGTGGTCATCTTTTTATGTGTGTGTGTTATGTCATCTTTGAATAAAACCTTTTGAGGAGCTCCGGCTCGTCGAGAGACTAAACAGACCTCCCACAACTGGTGTGTTTCTTTTTTCTCTCCGGTTTTGCAAAATCTGATTATTGATTATTTGTGTTTATTGGTAAATGGTACTAATATCAATAATATCTCTAACCCCCTTGTGTATTTTGGACTTTCTCTGAGGTACGCCTGGATTGAATAAATGAAAATACCTAACAGCCAGGATTACAATAGATGCAAACCCAGTTCACCTGTTCATTTCTCTCTCTTTATCCACCACTCATGAACAAAAGCTTGAGAAACTTCTTCCACTTGAAGTTGGACCTCTCCTTTGGCATGGAATTGGCATCCCATCATTTTTAACTTGAAAACCATGGATTTGGATTTGGAGGTGATGCTTCTCGTCCCACTCACTTCATACCCAACTGCAAACATTCCCAGTAAGAGGTCATGGTTATAGTTTGATGGAGCTAAGATGACTAATTCATCAGAAAGCAGAGAGGGGATCCTCATTCCACCCATCTTGAATCCATCAAACCACAGCCAAACCTTAAAATTCTGTCAATAGAAGTTATGAACAGTCCTCGTAGAGTCCAATCCTCATCAGTAGCAGGTCTGACTTACTGCCAACTATGCAGACCAGACTCTCACTCTTTTGGTACAGTGTCAAAAGGGCCTGTAAGAGGGTGTTTCACTCCATAGTCTTCAAACGTCCCCCATCTAGGGACTTAGTGATTTCCAACCCCTAAAAGCTGAATGTCAAGCAGGAAGGCGGTGGGTCCCATTTTTAAAGCCTTTGGTATGACAACCAGGATTTGAAGCCAGACCTCCCAATCCCAGGGCGGACATTCATACCACTAGGCCACTGAGCTGCTTCTTTTAGTCCTTCACAACGCTATGTGTTAGCAACCGTTTTCTTAGTTACTATGATCGTTAGTAATTCTTGGCTGGTTTCACATCAATCTCATTATTGAAGAAACTCCATGAGGTGAGCCCTTTCACGGCATTCCAGACCGAGGGCTGGTTTTTATATTTGCAAATAATCAAAACTGATTGTTACAAAAGAAGAACAATCAGCCATGACAGCATTATCCAAAAATGAACAGATAATTATTCTACCAGCAGACAAAGAAAGAACCACAGTAGTAATGGACAAAGAAAAATATTAACAACAGATGCTAGAAGACAAAAATACATACAAAATACTTAAAAAAGACCCAACAGAAAACATTAAGAAAAACATGAAAAAATTACTGAAGCCACTAAAAGAAAAAGGCAAAATAACAGAAAAAATGTACAAACACTGGATTCGTACAGCAAATACAATACCGAGAATAAACGCAACTCCAAAAATACACAAACAAAACACCCCCACTTGGACCAATAGTAGACAGCATAGGTACACCAACATACAACATGGCAAAAGAAATCAGCAAAATGATCAGCCCATTCTTAGGTAACACAGATCAACACTGGCTCCAACAGACTGGACGATGACATCGACCGTGAGGAGTACGACAAGGCTGGCTGCCATAGCCCTTCTTCCCTCCTGGACAACACGGAGGTTGAAGAGCCTCTCTCAGCAGGTTCCTCTGCTCCAGTGTCTTCTCCCTCCTCCCTGCCGGCAGTTAGAGCACTGCTCCAGGAGCTACCTGCCATCATCTCCGCGGCTGCGGTCCGCTAGGGGCTAGCCGTGCCAGAACCGGCTCTGCCTGAAGCAGATGATTTGGCGGGAATTTTTGGGGCAACAGACCCCATGTGGCCACGTTTCCCCGCTGCCATGAGCTGCTGGTCCGCCGCCTTCTCCGAGCCTGCTAAACTCAAGGCGCCAAATTCCACATATACGCCCTCGACCGAAGTCGAAGGCTTCTCCGACCAGGGCTGGCCATCCGTTCCTCCACTGGAGCCGGACTTGGCCTCGCTGTTTGGCGCCAAGAACCACCTCGCTGGCCAGCGAGCAGTTCCCGCTTCTAAGCATGACCATCTGCTGGCGCGGCTCACCGATCACGCAAACAGTGCGCCTTCCAGACCGGCGCTGCAGGAAATAACATCGTCCTTCTTGCCTTTGGTGTTTCCAAAATAGTGGAAGAGCTTGACGCTCCTGACGAGTCGAAAACCATCATTACTAAAACTGCTGATGCCATTCTCAATCTGTGCGCTGCTGTACTCACCGGTTCTGCTCGCATTGCTGCCTGGCAGACCCTTATCCAGCGGGCCTTGTGGCTCAAGGCCCTGCCCTTCATTCCCGAGCACCTGCACAGAGAGATGCTGGAAGGCCCCATCACCTCTGACTTTCTGTTTGGTCCCCATCTTAGGACCGTCATCGAGAGGGCTCAGAAGACAGCTGGTGCGAGACCTGGTCCACCCCCGGTCCGCCTCTCACTCCGGCCGTTCCTCCAGAGGATGGGACGAACGGCGCGGGAACTTCAGACGCCCAGCTGCACCACCCGCCCCATGGAGCCGGCCTCCCGCTTCGGTTCCACCGCAGCGGGACCAGAGAGTTGGCAGCCAACTGTTTCGAAAGAGCCAGCAGACACCGTCTTGGCAGTCACAGTCACAAGAACCTCGCCGAAAGCAACCACGAAAATGACTCGTTGGGGGAATGTGTGTGCTTCTGACTGTAATGTTAACTCTGTGAATGATTTTGGTTTTGAAATAAAACCCAAAAAACGTCACATTGAGAGCACAATCCTAAAGTCCTCTGCAGAATCCTCTGCCAAATCCTCACACATGTTCCCCACACCAAGCACTGCGACACACCTGCATGTTCACGCAGTCAATCATGTTACACGCCCACAGCCAGCTGTACGGGGTGCGCTCCATTTGCACACCGGCCCTAGCTTCCTGCCAGGCCCAACACATCCCGCTCCCCCCACAACGTAGGGTGGGACGGGATGTCATAGTGCTATCGCGACCACGAGCGGCGACACAGTGTGCGGCTCCATCCGCTGGCACTTTGCCATCCCCGTGCAAGGGACCGGCTCCCACTTGTCCTTTATTTTTGGACACCACACTCCGCAGTGCGGATCAGCCTCTTCCAGCTGTTTCACACTTGCCTTTTCGAGCGCAGCCCTCCATGGGTCGCTCCCAGTTCTCTGGTGCGAGCGACGGCTGTAAGGGCGCGAACCCGGTCCTCAGATGTTGTTCACATGACCTCGAACACACGTCCACTGTCGGAACGCGCGCAAGAATGGCGCCGCCTTTGTCTCATGAGCAAATTGATATCGGACACCGTTCATTACGGTCACACACTCCATTTTCAGTCTGCTCCTCCTCCCTTCAACGGGATCGTGGAGACGATGTTCACGTCACAGGAACAGTCTGTTACGTTCCCCACTCATGTGTGGCCGTAAATGTGCTGTTTTCTTTTTATTATTATTGTGTTTGGTTGAAATGGCGCATTTAAGTTCTAACCAGTTAAGGACACACCGGCGCAAGACATCGCTGGAGGGTGGCGTCCCCGTTGCTGTGGAGACGTGCCGGGATTCCCTCGCTGCGGACGTTCTCTCCGATGACGTCACCGGGAAGTCCCCGCTCCGAATTGCTGCAGTCACACCTGCAGCTCATCTTGGACTGAGTGCGTTTGTTCCCGAGAGGGGATAAAAGGAACGCTGGATACACGCCCGAGGAGCTACTCCTACCCATGAGTAGTCTCCATTTCTGCTCCGTTCTGGACACCCTGACTTTAGACTACGATTGTGCGCGCGTTTAGAGGAAAGCCTCTGCATGGTATTCTGCTTAAGTTTGAGTCAGTGGTTTGTAGCCAATTGCTTCACACTAGTATACGTGCCTGGACAGAAAACTAAGTATTTTCTGTTCTTTAAAAGGTTCTTTTGTTTGGCTTCAGAGAGCCGTTTGGGTTATAGAAACTCTTAGAAACACGTACCAGCCTAAGTAATTATTTCATTTTAAAAGCTACCTGAGATCTGTTGATTAGTCTGTTTTCCAGCTTTTAATTAAAAGCTGTGATTTTTCTTTATTACCTGTTTATTTGACTCAGGAGTTTTCTTTGTTGGGCTGTGTCTAGTAGATTGTGTTAGAACCTCCAGCCCCAAGAACATGTGTAAGTTGTGTAACAAAAATGAGGTGTGTTTTAATTAAATAAGGAAAATATTTTATACCCAGGTTTCTTTCTCATCTGTTCTTTTCTCTGTCCTCTTAGCTTCTTAAAGGGGTAAAGCATAAGTAAAAACCTAACACAGTCTCAGGCCCTGGAGCTGGAGTTACGGGAACTTCTGTCCAAGGACACCATTTCCCAAGTTCCTCGCGGGCAAGAGCTCTCAGGCTTCTACTCCCGCTACTTCGTAGTACCGAAGAAGTCAGGAGGAATGAGACCAATTCTTGACCTTTCCCTGTTCAACTGCTCCATAGCAGTGATGCATTTCTGCATGTTAACAATGTGGCAAGTCTTAAAATACGTACGCTCCGGGGACTGGTTCACGTCAATAGACCTGAAAGATGCATACTTCCACATCCCAGTAATTCCCAAACACTGGAAGTTCCTGCGCTTTTCATTCAAGGGAGTTCAATACCGGTTCGGTCGTCCCCCTTTCGGCTACTAGCTAGCCCCACGCACCTTCTCCAAATGTCTGGAGACAGCTCTGCAGTCATTGCGCACGGTGGGAATGAGGGTTTTATTTTACCTGGACGATCTGCTCCTATACGCCCGGTCCAAGGACGAGGCGTCAGAGCAAACCAGGAAGTTAATAGAGCATCTGTCAACCCTGGGGTTTTCCATGAACTGGGAAAAGAGCTCCATCCTTCCATCCCAGTCGATTGCGTTTCTTGGGGTGGAACTGAACGCCTCCCTAATGAGAGCACGTTTATTTCCAGTGAGAGCGGCAGATCTCACCACAGTGATCTCCCACGTGCAACCCCGCAAGATCGTGAGAGCCCTGTTAGTTAGGAAACTTCTGGGCATGTTGGCTGCAGCCCACGCTGTGAAGCCGTTAGGTTTACTGCACACGAGACGCCCACAGCGTTGGTTCATCCGCCTCTGGGTACACCCGATACGTCAGAAGAGATGTATGTTGAGGGTTCCCCCTTCAGTGGGCGGGGACCTCGCTCACTGGGGGAATCCCTGCATCCTCTCACACGGGGTCCTACGTCACACGTATCTGTTTTTACGGATGCGTCACTGTTGGGATGGGGGGACGTGCTTGTCCCATACGGCGGCAGATCGCTGGCCCTCCCACACGCACGAGCACATAAATGTGTTGGAGCTTGGGACAGTGAGGAATGTGATCAGACACTTCGCTGCCCTTCTCGATGGCCGTCATGCCGAAGTTCACACAGACAACCAGGTGGCGGCAGCCTATGTAAATCTCCAGGGGGGAGTTCGATCCCTCCCACTATTGCGGGTAGCCACAGATTTACTGTGTTGGGCACATGTCCACCTGCTGTCCATCAAAGCCACCTACATTCCGGGGGTCCTGAATGTGAAAACAGACATCCTGTCGAGAGGGGGACCTCGCAACTCTGACTGGCGTCTGCATCCCGCACTGATATCACAGAGCTGGATCAAGTTTGGGGAACCATCTGTGGATCTGTTCGCCGCTCACGAAAATGCTCAGTGTCGCCTGTGGTTTTCCCTGAGTCCCTGGGGCCACCCCCCGCTCGGAGCGGACGCCTTCTCACACTTGCCCTGGCCTCAAATGCTCCTATATGGGTTTCCGCCAGTCCCACTGATTCCCCGACTCCCGGACCGAGTTCGGTCGGAACAACTCTCGGTAATTCTGGTAGCTCCCAGACGCTTGTCCACGTCATGGTTTCCAGACCTGCAAGCGTCGGTGTCCGGCTCCCCGGGAAGGGCAGACACCCTTCTCCAAGCAGATGGGATAATCAAACATCCTCCAGAAATAGGCCAACGGCTGTGGGTCTGGCCGCTGAGCGGTCACGCTTAGAGGCTTCTGGGCTGCCGCATGATGTGGTCGCCATGATTCAGAGTGCGCGGGCGCCCTCTACCGTTGCATCTTATGCTGCTAAATGGGCAGCCTTCCAGAACTGGTGCACAGAGCGGAATGTTCAAGCGCTCTCCTGCCAGCTGGCGGATGTCCTATCGTTTCTGCAGATACTGATGGACAGGGGCCTCGCATTCAGCACTATTAAAACATATGCTGCAGCTTTCTCATCCTGTCACCAGGGTTTTGGAGATAGATCTGTTTTCAATCATCCCCTCACAAAACGTTTTCTAAAAGGTGTCAGAAGGAACAGACCTGTGTCCCGCCCGCTATTTCCCCAGTGGGACCTAACGGTGGTTCTGTGCGGCTTACCTGAAGCCCCATTTGAACCTTTGGACCAGGTCTCACTCAAGTTCCTGTCGCTCAAAACTGCATTGCTGCTGGCGCTAGCATCAGTTAAGAGAGTGAGTGACCTAACCGCCCTCTCAGTGGCTCCCGCATGCCTCAGGATCCGGGAAGATGGAGGGTCTGCTGTTTTATGCCCCAACCCAGCCTTTGCGCACCAAAACATGAATACTTCATTCAAATCCAGGTCAATTTCATTGGCTGGACTTTTTCCTCCTCCCCATAATTCTGACGAGGAGGCGGCTTCCCACCTTCTCTGCCCGGTGCGCGCGCTCGCACGATATGTGTCACGCACTTCAGGGAATCGCCGCTCACAAAGCCTGTTTGTGCACTACAGAGACTCTTCCCTTGGGCAAGCGCTGTCGACCCAGCGTCTTTCACACTGGCTATGTGACGCCATTTCACTCGCTTACACATCATCAGGGCGGGATCCTCCTGAGACACTCCGGGCTCACTCAGCCAGAGGGATTTCCTCTTCTATGGCGCTCCACAGTGGTGTGTCGACTGAAGACATTTTTCAGGCTGCTTCATGGGCTTCACCCTGTTCCTTTACTCATTATTATTTACGAGATGTGTCTTCAGGATCCATCACTCGTTCAGTGCTTGGACCTCAGCAGGCTGAGTGAAAGCATTATGGCACCACATCAGCCCTACTTGAATGAATTTCATCCTCTTGTGGATGATATTTTTAGTGGGAACCCCACTCTTCTCTCTGGCTGCCTCAGCCTTTTAAACCCTGGGCTGAGGCTGAGCAATCCTCTCTTAAAGGAGACATGTTGGGTGTGTCCATTGGTTGAGCTAACCAGTGTAGCGTAAACCCATCCAGCTGTGCATTATTCCAATAGCAGCTAGCTTAAGGGCTAAGACTAGACGAAATAGAACGTTGGTTACGTATTGTAACCCCAGATTCTATGAGTCTAGTCGCAGCCCTTAAGCCAATGACCCCACTGGTTCTGTTAGCACCAAGAGCCATCGGAGGCGAACAGTGGAGTCGCTCCACCTATATACCCACAGGGGTGCCCACCATTGGTGGGTGTAGATTTAAGCTCTTCATGATTGGCAGATGCTGAGATCACCTTTCCAATAGCAGCTAGCTCATAGAATCTGGGGTTACAATACGTAACCAACGTTCTCTGTTGTGTCACTTGCTTCACACGCTCCCAGACAGTCAGCAGCAGAACAGAGACGCACTATTGTTATCGGAGCTGAGCCACTGGTTGAAGTTTTCTTCTGCTGTCGGTCACTGGAATTATTTGGTTACTCTTTCTCAAGGTTTTAGTTTGCCTCATTCTCTTCTTTAGTTTGTTTTTGAAGTGAACCGAGTTGACATGCGCAGGTTTCATGTTTATAAACCGAGCAATAGTGCTAAGGCACTAGCGGTAGAAGGCAGCTCGTCGGGTGCTGCTTCTCAGCTCGCCACAACCCCCGTGTTCAGGGCAGTACTGGAACAACCAGTTGCACACGCACTGCAGCCCCTCCTGCTGTCCCCGTCACTACCAACCCAGCCGTCGCTGTGGGTGACACAGACCTGAACAGTAGCGCACCGTCCCAACCCACCGCTCTTGTTTTCCCCAAGCGACATTTTGGGAAGAACATGCGCTCATTGTGCCCTGCCTGGTATCGTGAGAGACCATGGCTGGAATATTCAGTAAAGCTGGATGCGTTTGCCATGTTGTAAGTTTGGGGGGAACAGTGATAGGGATTTGGTTTTCACAAAACAAGAATTTAATAATTGGAAAACAGCACTGGAAAAGGACAACAGATTCACAAAGCATGCATCAAGTCAATACCACATAAAAAATGAAAAAGCTGGTCTGAAATGTCCCAAAGAGAGGCCACAGGGGAAACAATAGGTAATTTAATAAGTCCCACACAAATAGAAAATAACAGATACTATGTACAAACTATTGGAGAAGTAATTCAGTTCCTGGCAGTAAAAGAACAGTGGAAAGCTCCAGTGGTGACGATTTCTCTGCAGGACTGTTCTTAAACATGGTCGACTACACTCTGGCCAAAGACTCCAAATTTAATGAAATAAACAAACATCCCAGAAAATGCAAAATACACGTCTCACCACATACAAAACAAATTATTGAAACACTGGCAAACATGGTATTAAAAAAGATCAAAGATAATTATAACAAAGCAGATTATGCTGGTTTTGCATTAAACATCATGGAACTAGGGACAGATGTGGAGAATCAGTCAGTCATGGTTAGATTTGAAACGGCTTTCCAGAGGAACATCTGATCAGTCTGCTTGACCTCTGTCAGTTAAATGCTGAATTTATTACCACCCAAGTTCTTGAGCATCTCTCTGGCTCAGGCTATAGTGCAGCTGAAAGGATCAGTCAGTGCTATGATGGAGCTTCTGTCATGAGTGGGCTCAGGGGTGGGGTTCAGGCCTTACTGCAGAAGAAGGTAGTGAAGGATGTTCCCTACATCCACCGCTACAACCACCAGCTGCACTTGGCAGTGGTCCATGCAATGCAGGCAGAGCCATGTGCAAAAACCTTTTCTAATCTTTCAGGGTCTCTACACTCATTTTTCCACCGTCATTATGTTTCACAGAACTATGACGTTCCTCCCTGAAACGACAGTTGGAGATCAGGTGGACAAGCCACCATGATGGGACCGAGTGCCTTGTGGAGAATCAGGAGGCTATCATGAGTATCCTGTTAGAGGTTACAGAGGACAGAGATGCTGCTGCTGATATCTGTACAGAGGCATCAGGACTGCTGATGATGTTAAGGAGGCACAATTTCTTTGAAATAGGAAAATTCCTCCTAAAAGTTCTGGGTTCCTTGAAGTCTGCAAATTCCATGCTGCAGTCTCACTCTGTTGACCTGTGCTGTGCTTCTGAAGTAGTCAGTGCATCTCTGCAGGCTGAGAGAGGAGGAAAGTGAGACATTAAGCAGCACACCTGCACCAGCTGCTAAAAGACAAAGAAACAAGCTCACTGCTAACAGGTAGCGTTGTAATGTTCACTGTGAGCCATGCAGAAGACTCCACAACTCCTAGCCAGGCTCTGAAGAGAGCTCTTCTCAACATTTTGGACATAGTCGTTGTAGAGATGGAGACAAGATTCTCCAAAAGCAATCTCGATCTCATGAAAGCCGTTAACTGCCTTCAAAGGTGTTTCCTTTAATTAGCAATAACATGCTACGCATCATAAATAGTAGCTTGACATTGGCTGAAGTTCCTCGTGCCTTTAAACACGCTGTTCTACAACCAATCTTGAAAAAACCCGGCCTCGATCCCACCGATTACTCTAATCTACGACCAATTTCCAAATTACCGTTTTTATCTAAGGTCCTTGAGAAAGTAGTCTATGCACAGTTGGTGAACCATCTAAATGAATATCAGGTAATGGACACCTGTCAGTCTGGTTTTAGACAACAGCACAGCACTGAAACTGCTCACGTTCGGGTGTTTAATGACATTTTTCTGGCTTTAGATTCAGGTTTCCATGTGGTTCTGGTACTTTTGGATCTATCTGCAGCATTCGACACGATCGATCATGACATTTTGATCACAAGACTTCACACTTGGGCTGGCATTTCAGCCACTGCCCTGGATTGGTTTAGGTCATACTTTTGTAACAGGTCTGCTAGGGTCATGCTGGATGGCTGTTCATTGGAGTCACAGCCTCTACGTTGGGGTGTCCCACAAGGTTCAATTCTCGGCCCGTTACTGTTCAACCTCTATATACTGCCCTTAGGAGCCATTTTCAGAAAGCACGCTGTCTCATACCATCTTTACGCTGACGACTGTCAAATCTACTTTTCATTTAAGCCAACTCAATCAACGAAAGTTCTGTCTGATTGTATCCTTGAGGTCAAGCAATGGCTAGCTGACAACTTCCTCCATCTCAATGACTCCAAAACTGACTTAATCGTTTTCAGTCCTAACAGTACCACGGCTACTCATCAACATGACCTCAGCTATCTCTCACCTAATGTATCCTCTGTAATCTCCAACCTTGGAGTAAAAATGGACCAGGCTCTGAAGATGGATGCCCAGGTCAATAACACAGTTAAATCATGTTTTTACCAACTAAGACGCATCTCGAAACTAAAGCACATCCTGAGTGTCCGTCTTCTGAAATCGGTGGTCCACACTTTCATCACCTCAAGGCTGGATTACTCTAACTCCTGCTTATATGGCATCAGTAAAGCAGCTCTTACTAGACTTCAGCTGGTCCAGAATTCAGCAGCTAGGTTGCTGACTGGAGCTGACAGAAGACAACACATTTCTCCAGTTCTGAAATCTCTCCACTGGTTGCCCGTGCAGTTCAGGATAAACTTCAAAATTATGCTTCTCACTTACAAATCCTTGAACCATCAAGCTCCTCCATATCTGTGTGAACTTGTCCATTACTACAACCCGCCGCGTGCTCTAAGGTCTGAAGATAAGCTCCTCCTAGCTGTTCCGAATGCTCGTTTAAAAAGCCGTGGAGAAAGGGCTTTCTCTGTCTGTGCACCCAAGCTGTGGAACGCATTACCACTGCTAGTGAGGCTAGCACCAACAGCTAGCATTTTTAAATCACGCCTGAAAACTCACTACTTCAACCTAGCTTATACAACATAATTATGAACCTCACTGACATCTGCATTGTTTAAAAACTGACTCCACAATTATCGACTTCCGTATTATTGAGGTTCTTTGTAAAATGTTTTTTTTCCTATTTTTACTTCACCCTGTGTCTTAATGATTTTTAGCTGTTATTTTTGTGAATTTTCTTGTATTTCCTTTTTATCTTTTATCTGTGTTCGACATGTTCATATAACGCCTGTTTAATTAACCAACATTTTTAGTGTACAGCGCCTTGTTTGGTTGTAATGCCTTGTGAATGCGCTTTATAAATAAAACTGGATTGGATTGGATTGGATTCAACATGAGTCTCCCTCTTTTCTGGATCCTGACAGGTTAGGTCCTCTGCAGAAAATGACAGGAAGTGACAAACTTTATTGTAAGATTCTTGTTGCAAAAATAATGTTGGAGAAAGAATTCAAAACGACTGATGATGATAACAGTGAAGAGTTTGTAGACCTCTCCACCGTTTGCAAATATCTACACGGGTATAAAAATGCCTTTCCTCAGCTCCATCGCATTTATGTGACCTCCCTTGTTCCTGGAATATCAGCAGCATGATGCGAGAGCTCCTTCTCCTCTTTGTCTCGTGTTCTTACCCCGCTCCGCCGTACTACGCTACACGAGAGAAAAAGAAATGTAGTCATTCTGGCTCACAAGAAGGCCATAACAGGCCTAGAAATGGATTCATTTGTTAGGACTTTTGCACAGAAAAGCAGATGGCTGATGCTGTAATGACTGATAATAGCCATAAAGAAATAAAAACAACAAAAATTCTAAAAAAAATAAAAATAAAAATTATATAAGTAAAATAAAAAATAAAATAAAAATGGAAGGATAGATGGATAAGATAGATAAAATATATTAAAGACATAAAGATAAACATAAAAAAATTAAAAGAGAGAGAGAGAGAGAGAGAGAGAGAGAGAGAGAGAGAGAGAGAGAGAGAGAGAGAGAGAGAGAGAGAGAGAGAGAGAGAGAGAGAGAGAGAGAGATGAATGCAGCCCCAATAGGTGTCAGTGTCCCATTTGTGCCGGTCCCAAGCCCGGGTAAATGCAGAGGGTAGTGTAAGGAATGGATCAAAGGAAATGACAGATATATGGATAGAAGAACCGTAATGATGATAGCATAGTTTTCTATGCATTTTAGGTAATTGGGGGTATGTGACACTCCCACTCGATGGACAATACTCTGATCTCCCTGTCTGTCTAAAGAAGGGCTTGCGGATCCGATTATGCTCCATCCAAGTGCAGTTCTTTGGGGAAAGGGTTCATTTTCTGACCCACTGATAACTTCTAAG
This sequence comes from Nothobranchius furzeri, assembly GCF_043380555.1. NCBI lineage: Eukaryota > Metazoa > Chordata > Actinopteri > Cyprinodontiformes > Nothobranchiidae > Nothobranchius > Nothobranchius furzeri. The sequence continues at coordinate 3,013,053 of NC_091751.1, read as the reverse complement.
GGTAATAAAGCAGATGAACAGTCATACCCTATCAAAAACCCAACTTCACAGTCCTGCAGTGGCTGCAACTTGTTTGCCAACTGTTCAAGATGTGGCCTTTTATAAGAGCCGTATGCTTAGTCAGTATTTGAGATTTATCTACTGGAATGAAATCCCTTGTGTAGACATTTGGTAGTTGGACTAGTGTTGAGAGATTAAAACGACGAACCTGTAGGCCCTCAGTGATTTTACTTGCCACCATTGTGTCTATAGCGGTCATGGTGCTGAGCTTGAGCGGTACTGGTTGAGAGTTAACATTTAATTCAGATATTAAATCTCCTAAAATGAAACTGGAATCACTCTGAGTGTCAAGTAAGGCATAAGTGAGGATCTCCCTTTCCGGTTCTGTTGTTGAAGATACAAAAACTAGAACAAAGGTGGCATAGGAGCACTGTGTCAAAGTGTGAGACATAACATGATGTACCTCCTCTTTTACTGGCTTCATGGTTACCTTTGTGTTCAACCTTGGTGTTGATTCCTCATTACTCTCCGTGTACATACATGTTGGGTGATATTTGTTGCATATACTACATACAAGTCTCCTTCTACAGTTTTTGGTAGTGTGTCCCTTCTTTAAACAACCAAAGCAAGGAAAATGCTGGTTTATGATAGCCTTCCTTTCATCTATGGGTTTTGCCTTAAAGGCTGGACACTCTGCAACACCATGCAACTCATCTGTGCAGACTAGACAAGGGGTCTTTGGCTTAAATGTCTGAGATGCATCCCTTGCTGCAGGTGGATTCGACTGAGTTGTGGTATGAAACCCATTGGTTCTTGGAGGGTACCTCTCCTCTTGACATTTTGTGCTAAACAGAAAGGGGGAAGTAATAGGGTTACAAACTATTCTTGCCTCTTTCTGAAGAAACTCTACAAAATGGGCAAATAAAGGATACTGTTGACATTTGTCCAGTTCATCTACAACAATACGACTCCATTGCTGTGCAATATGTTCAGGTAGTTTCTGGAGGAGCTTGTGGTTCTCCACACAGTCATATGGATAAGCCTTTGACATGGGGAATGGCTTCATCACAACCTTTAAGAAAATCTGTAAATTCTCTGAGAGCAGAGGGATCACTAGCAGCTAATTCGGCCTCAGCATCAGTTAATGTAGATTTTGAGCTAGAGGTCAAACAAGATACTCTGCTTTCCTTACAGTCTGAGACCACAGTTCATGTTTCTGTTTTCCCAACATACTCCTTTTTACTCAACGCCATTCTCAAACGTTTCTTCTCTAGTTGGTTGTTAAAGACCGTATCCACTTGCTCTAAACGTTTGCTTATCAAATCACATGTTTCTGCAGACAAAGCGATGAGCAAACTCTCACAGTCAGCAGGGTTCCTAATCATTTTTTCCCCTGACTGTATTTATGCCAGAGTGGTGTATCTTGTATCCTTCTGTGATATACAGAAAGAGCAGCGTCTATTTGATTATGCATCTGAAACACAAAATATGAACGACGATCTGGAGAATGTTGGTTTTCACTTCATACAGATTTACAAACAGAAACAGTAATAAAAAAAGAGACGGTGGAAGAAAAAACAAGAAAACATAGTGGAAGTAAAAGTGTTTGGGCCAGAATATTTTCTTTTATTTTAAACATGGTCAAACTGCATTGCATTCGTTCTCCAGTTCTGCACATCATTACTTTCACAAATGTGTATTCTGAATTTGTTTTAGCTAAATATAGTATTTTTTTATGTATCGTGCTAAGCACAGTACACACAGATACATTGTTGATGAAACTTTGTGCAAAGTACCTTCATGCACATCTCATTAAACTGACAATTATTCATGTCTTGCATGAAAGTAAATGAAATGAACATGATATAAAACTTAATTAAATATTTGACAGCTAAATAAGTCACAGACATTTAATAAAATGTTTCTATTACAGTAAATGATAAAAAATAGATCATTCTGGTTAATTCTGGATTAAAATTCTAAATGGAGTTCCAGGTGTAATGCATTGCATTGCATTAAATACACTTAATTTAATGGGTGTCAACAATAAGACAAATGTTCAGATTGTTACAAATCAAATACAAATGGTCTATCGAAAAACCCAAACCTATTAAGCCTTAGAAAAAAGTAATTGAAGTAAAACAGCATTTTAAAGCTCAACAAGCCCGCAAGGCATCTTGGGAAATGCTACGTACCTATTGAAGGATACACCGGACCCATCCTTCATTCAGGCGAAAAGGAGGCCGGATTCGTCGACCGCATTTGAAGGAGTCTTCGAATTGGGACAGGCCTAGTCGCCGCGCTGTGACGTAACCAGCCGACGTAACCGGCCGACGTAGGATGCAGACACTGAATTGAGACACAGCCTATGTCTCCCTATCCCATCCTGGGCGGGACTGCGACCGGTGAAGGCTGTTGAATCGTTTCCAGGAGTCACTGTACTCTCTAACCCAAATACCTCCTCCCCCTGTCTAAACGGAGGTGACGGGCACTGCTCATCGCGGCTGCATGCACTGATGTGAGGATAGTCCCCAACCCTACCTCCCCACCTAGTGGACACTTATGTTGTGTAATGTCTGAAGTCTGTTGCATTTCTGTCTGAGGTGTTTTTTGCATTGCAAAGCTGCCCTCCCTGTGGAGGGTAACTCTGAAGTGCCTTGTTTTTCCTCCACCTGATCCAGTCCTCATGTAAACCCCTCTGATCTCTTTTAAGGTAGCGTGACTCAGGTTGCGAATGACCACAGTCACCAATTCTTGTCATGTGTCCATGCCTATGTATGTCTGATCTCAGAATTGTGTGTACTGAAACTCTAATTTCCCTCTGGGATTAATAAAGTATCTTTGAATTGAATTGTTTCATGCAACAGAAGTTTGTTGGAGGAGTAGATTGACAGAAAACAACAGAATTATGAGTTTTACTCAAATAAAATATCATCTTACCTCTGATTGGCTAACAACAATGTGACTCTTCCACTGCTCCCATTCTATCTTCTCTCTTGTGTAAAAAAATGCAACATTCACACGTCATCTCGACAAACAACACAAACCTGAATGTGTTCTGCCATGTTGTGGAGTCGCTAATGCTAATGGTTAGCTTTTACTAGCTGAGCTGTTCTCGCCTCTCTCCTGGCTGCAAAATCAGTACATTCTTCCATGGTTGCAATCCAAAGTGTGTGAGTCCATGAACACCAATTTTTCCTGTGACGTTGAAGAGAATGGCTTTTACTGACAAAACCATTTTCCTGTCTATTACATTTCTGCAACTGATGCAGATGACGGGGTTAAAGAAAATGTTCATGTTCCGCATGCAGAGTGACCGATCGTATTTCAGAAATAACAAGTATCACATGGTTTCTCAGTCAACAAGACCTTTAACAATAAAGTATCCAGATGTTCAGAATAAGACAATAATGTTTTATTGTTTTTAATGATCCTGGCTTTGGTTGCTGATCAGTGCAGACCTCCATAGTTCTTCATAAAATATTCATCTAGCGATGGGAATTAGCAAGTACCTACAGCTGTAAGATGAATATAGTAGGGCTCAGCGTGTAACATTTCTATATGAGGTGGTCATGAGATGCAGGAGAAGTGTAAAACAGTGGATTAAAAAAGATTATGTCCATATGTTCGTCAGGGCAGCCGCATATCTCTGCAGAAAAACAACACTTCTGTTAAAAGTAAATAAGGGTCTCCTCGGAGTTCTGAAAGGGAGCTACTTAGGTTGAACAAATCTCATCCAATCTGTGCATCACCAATTAAAAAAATGCAGGCTAGAAGGAGGTTTGTTATCCACATGTTTGTCATTTTGAGCCCATTTCCATCTCCCCTGTCTCTCACCAGCTTTTAGCTATTTGCAGCTGGAGCCACGCCAACCCCATTACTCCTACAAGACTGTAAGCCACAGCCTCATTGACAGGGATGTGACAACAGGCGCTTAGACAAAGAGGAAATCATTCATCATTAACCACGCAGCCATGGAGGAGACAAACAAGTCCGAGCCTCACTGGCACCCCGCTGCACCTGTTTCACATGAGTTCTTTGGCTTCCTTACCTCTGCTTTGGTTTTGTGTTTGAGAATGTTAATTAGCAAACATCCTTGACAAAACCTTGCCCAGAGCCTCCCCAGAGATCAGACAAAAAGGGAGGCATGCAGGGAGGAAAAGAACAAAGTGCAACAAAGAGGAGGGCACTGGTAAGACTTTTACAAAGAGCACTTAGATATTGCTTGATGTTTTGTATAATACCTTCTTTCAAGATCTTTCTCATGAGATACTCCAAAAGCCCCCTGTAATCCTTCCATCCCCCATGTCTGCGTCTGAATCAGCATCCATCCTACAGTGGTAAGAAGAGATAATCTCCATGCATGTCTCTGTACTCCATTCCATTCTATCTGCTTCTTTCCTTGAAAATACTCTCAGATCCTTCTTTTGCAGAAGGCAGAATAAACTTTTGCATTTGTTTGATTATTTCTGACCATTGACACTTGCACTGTTAGCAGTGTTTCCTGCAGGCCATTGATGGTATTAGCCCAGTATTAGGTCAGTCAGCTGACAGGCAGAGGGCCAGGAAACACCTCATTCTTAGAGAAGAGTTTTTTTAATTGATTATGTGATAACGAAGTTTAGATAGGTTTACCATTAACACATTAAAGGTGCCATCTGTGCTCTTGGAAGAAAGCGTTTAAGCAAGAAGAAAGAAGTTCAACTTCTTTCTTCAGGTTCCCCCTAGAGTCACAGAATCTGATGGCTGCAGAATACGGTACAACACCAGCTTGTGAGCAGACACGCAGTGCTCAGTTCATATTGGATGGAGGTCTGTGGAACAGGGGGCGAGCTCAGCAAATGAAAAAAACATATTTCCTTCCTTATATCACAGTACATGAAAGACAATCACTTTTGTGGATTTCTGAAAAATCCTACATAATCCTAGCCTGGCAAACCAGACTAAATAAATGTATTATGTAGTCTGGCCATGATCCATTGACGGCTCTCGGTTGTGGGGCGGGTTCTACCGTTGTCTTTCAAATGATCTTCGCATTCCACTGGACAATGAATGTGAAATACTCTTGTTTCACTCTGTTGCATCATCCCACCCACCAGGCATATAGAGTGCCCTGATTGGCCCACAAAGCGGATAAAGCTCTGTGATTTGTTCACTAAGCACTATGATTGGCCCACCATTATGGACCAATCACAGCTCTTTATGTGTTTGAAACCCCTCTAGAGAGCTGTGATTGGCTAGCCAGAGTCCTGGTAGGAGCTGCCGAGGTTCCAATGGAGCAAGCCTAGACCAAACTTTGCAAAGCAAGAATTTGGTCTAGTTCACTAGGCTAACATAATCCCTGAAAGGGGAAAATTCCAGACAGCAACTCTGACTCCAAAATCACAAGAGTTCAGCACCACTGGCATTCTGGGGGAACTCAGCGGTTTAACAAATCCTCCAGAAGATGAACTGAATCTTATGGTGACACAGAGAATAACTCATACTCATCACCTAAACAATTCCCTACTGAACCGGACTCTAACCAGAACATGTAAAATAACTATTTTAAACGAGATCTGTATACAGAACAGGACATTCACTCCGTGACACTAGACTGGTTTCACTTTCTGTTCTGGTGTTCTGTGCAGCAGGGTGGGTTAGGGTTGGCCTTCGGAGGTTGGCCTTCGGAGAAGCAGTTCGATGGATGGTTTATGAGCCAATCATATAGGTAGAGATTGGATGAGGTATATCCAGTATTGTGTGTTTCAGAGGCTATTACATTTTTTATATAATTGTTTAAATATTCAATTTATTGGTTGCCACAAATATATGAAACGATTCATATGGCATGGCAGGTTCTTCATCTTTTGAGAAGCGGTTGCTTTGAAGTTCATTTAAAAAGTACTATGCACAAAAACAGTACTCTGATAAGGAGGAAGATAAGGCGCTAGATTTAGCATTGGTTAATTTTAATCTGCAATCCCTTGTCTTGCTGGCATAATAAATGAAGTAAATTAAGGTAGTGTCTGTGCGATGATCACATACATATTGTAAATCTGTTTCTGTGGAATAGTGATGACTATTTAAAAGCAGTTACTAGTGCAGTAATGGCCGACTGAGGTTTAGCCACGTGGTTTTCAAAAGGATGGTACAGTGGGTATCTCTGTCACATATTGTATGTGTGCAGTACAAGGTTCCACATTAATTAATGAACATGATGTAATGGTGTAAGGATGTGCATGGCCCCAAGGGTCGTCGTCATTGTCTTCCTACACTTATCCGGGTCCGGGTCGTGGGGGCAGCATCCCAACTAGGGAGCTCCAGATCGTCCTCTCACCGGCCACCTCCACCAGCTCCTCCGGCAGGACCCCAAGGCGTTCCCGGACCAGATTGGAGATGTAACCTCTCCAACGTGTCCTGGGTCGACCTGGGGGCCTCCTCCCCAGGGAGGCGTCCAGGAGGCATCCTGACCAGATGCCCCCTGAAACACCTCCCCAGGGAGGCATCCAAGAGGCATCCTGACCAGATCCCCAAACCACCTGAACTGGCTCCTTTCGATCCTGAGGAGCAGTGGTACTACTTCCAGTCCCTCCCGAATGTCCGAGCTCCTCACCTTATCTCTAAGGCTGAGCCCGGCCACCCTACGGAGGAAACTCAGTTTGGCCGCTTGTATCCGCAATCTCGTTCTTTTGGTCATTACCCCAAGCTCATGACCATAGGTGAGGATTGGGACGTAGATCGACTGGTAAATCGAGAGCCTGGCTTTGTGGCTCAGCTCCCCCTTCACCATGACAGATCAGCTCAGCGTCCGCATCACTGCAGACGCCGAACCAATCCACCTGTCGATCTCCCAATCCCTCCTACCCTCACTCGTGAACAAGACCCCAAGATAATTAAACTCCTCCACTTGAGGTAGGACCTCTCCCCTGACCCGGAGTTGGCAAGCCACTCTTTTCTGGCGAAGAACCATGGTCTCAGATTTGGAGGTGCTGATCCTCATCCCAGCCGCTTCACACTCAGCAGCGAACTTACCCAGCAAGAGCTGAAGGTCAGAGCTGGATGAAGCTAGGAGGACCACATCATCCGCAAAAAGCAGAGACGAGATTCTCCTGCCACCAAACTCGACACACTCCACACCATGGCTCCGCCTAGAAATTCTGTCCATAAAGGTAATGAACAGAACCGGTGACAAAGGGCAGCCCAGATGGAGTCCAACCCTCACTGGGAACAGGTCCGACTTACTACCGGCTATGCGGACCAAACTCACGCTCCTCTGGTAAAGGGACTGAATGGCCCTCAACAGAAAGCCACCCACCCCATACTCCTGGAGCGTCCCCCACAGGGTGCCCCTGGGGACACGGTCATAAGCCTTCTCCAAATCCACAAAACACATGTGGATTGGTTGGGCAAACTCCCATGCCCCCTCCATCACCCTTGCAAGGGTATAGAGCTGGTCCACAGTTCCACGGCCAGGACGAAAACCACATTGCTCCTACTCAATCTGAGATTCAACTATCGATCGGACACTCCTCTCCAGTACCTTGGAGTAGACCTTTCCAGGGAGGCTGAGGAGTGTGATCCCCCTATAGTTGGAACACACCCTCAGGTCACCCTTCTTAAAGATGGGGACCACCACCCCGGTCTTCCACTCCACAGGAACTGCCCCCGATGACCACGCAATGTTGCAGAGTCGCGTCAACCACGACAGCCCTACAACATCCATAGCCTTGAGATACCCAGGACGAATCTCATCCGCCCCCGGGGCTCCGCCGCTGTGTAGTTTTTTAACTACCTCAGCAACTTCTGCCCCAGAGATTGGACAGTCCATCCCCAGGTCTCCCGGCTCTGGTTCCTCCTCGGAATGCTTGTAGGTGGGATTGAGGAGCTCCTCAAAGTATTCTTTCCACCATCCGACCATAGCCCCAGTTGACATCAGCAGCTCCCCATCCCCACTGTAAACAGTGTAAGCGAGTTGCTGCCTTCCTCTCCTGAGGCACCGGACAGTTTGCCAGAACATGTTTGGAGCCGATCGATAGTCTTTCTCCTTGGCCTCACCAAACTCCTCCCACGCCCGAGATTTTGCCTCGGCAACTGCCACTGTTGCACCCCGCTTGGCTATCCGGTACCTGTCTGCTGCCTCTGGAGACCCACAGACTAGCCACGCCCTGTAGGCCTCCTTCTTCAGCCTGACGGCTCCCCAAACCTCTGATGTCCAACAGCGGGTACGGGGGTTGCCACCACGACTGGCACCAGCCACCTTGCGACCACAGCTAGCAATAGCCGCCTCAGCAATAGCAGAGTGGACAAAGGCCCACTCGGAGTCAATGTCCCCCACTGCTCTCGGGATGCGGCCAAAGCTCTGCTGGAGGTGGGAGTTGAACACCGTCTTGACAGGTTCTTCTGCCAGGCGTTCCCAGCAGACCCTCACTATGCGTTTGGGTCTACCAGGTCTACGTGGCATCTTCCCCTGCCATCTGATCCAACTCACCACCAGGTGTTGATCAGTTGACAGCTCCGCTCCTCTCTTGACTCGGGTGTCCAAAACATACGGCCGCAGGTCAGATGATACGACTACAAAGTCTATCATCGACCTGCGACTTAGGCTGCCCTGGTACCAAGTGTACCGATGGGCATCCTTATGTTCAAACATGGTGTTCGTTATGGCCAAACTGCAGCTTGCCACAAGTCCAATAAGGAAACACCGCTCGAGTTCAGATCAGGCGGGCCGTTCCTCGCAATCACACCCCTCCAGGTCATGCTGCCATTGCCCACGTGTGCATTGAAGTCCCCCAGCAGGACAATGGAGTCCCCTGATGGAGCAGTATCTAGCACTCGTCCCAGGGACTCCAAAAAGGGTGGGTACTCTGAACCGATATTTGGCCCATAAGCACAAACAACAGTCAGGACCCGTTCCCCGACCCGAAGGCGCAGGGATGTTACCCTCTCGTCCCCCTGGGTAAACCCCAACACACAGGCAGAGAGTGTTGGGGCTAACAAAAAGCCAACCCCAGCCCTCCGCCTCTCACCCGGAGCAACTCCAGCAAAGGAGAGTGTTCACCCCCTCTCAAGGACTTGGGTTCCAGAGCCAATGCTATGTGTCGAGGTGAGTCCGACTATATCTAGCCGGTACCGCTCAACCTCTGCCACAAGCCCCAATGGTGACATACGATACATAAACATAAGGGACTACCTACCCATTGCTGCTTCCACATCGCATAAATCTTTGGTCAAAGTGGCTATTGTCACTTTCATTGATTATTTATTTCTTATTTTCTTTACAGCGTCTTCTAAGTGGATACAAAGTTTAAAATTAAACACTGTTCAGAATTTACAAAACAATGTCCCCGTGTGGACTGGGCCTAGGTTGCACCATGCAGCTAAGAGTCTCATAGTTAGTGAGCTAATTAGTTTCTTTGGTCCAAACTCATTCAGGTCAACCAGCATTGCTTTGAATGTCATAAATGTTGTGGGTTTTATCATTTACACAAGGATAAAAGTGACGACATGTTGTGGTGGAAGTTGACATTGGTGCTCAGAAAAACATTCCAGTGTCAAAAAAGTCTGGATACGACCCTAAAACGGGTTCTGTGGTTGGTTCATAAAAATGAAAACGTCAAAAAACAGTTTTTTATTTTTGAAATATGACTGGGAACTCTGAGTTTTCCTTGCAGGCTAAATGTGAAAATAGTCTTCTATCTCTATAAAATAGATAAGGAAATGCTTGGACTAGAAAAGCTAGTCAATTTTGCGTCACACTAAAGGTTATTATTCATGGACTCATCTATCTTGACCTGTGATGAGGAAGGCTGTTGTTGATAAAGCATCCAGGGGAGAGAAGAGCACGCATCGGCTAGCAGAATCTAACCATTAGCATTAGGAACTCCATAACATGGCAGAACTCCTTCAAGCTTGTGGTATTTGTGGAGACAAAAGATCCACGTTGCAAAGAAATCTGTGTCAGTCGAACGGTCACGTTGTTGTTAGCTAATCAGAAGCTATTTGTCCAATTATCAGGAAACAAGACTCTAAAACCAAGTCAATCATGTTTGACATCATCACACCTTCCTGATGGTGTGGAACCTGAGGTTTTTACCCATGTTATATGAAAATGCTAACAGTTTCAAACATTATTTACAAGTTTTACGAGACGAAATATCTCCAACTTGATCAATTTTTTAGCAAAATAACTTGCATATTTTCTTAAAGTGATGCAAAGTTGCAGCAGTTGCAGAAATTTTCTAAATAAAACCAAAAATTCCAGTTGGTTTAAATTTTGGAACTATCAGAATTCAAATACATTCTGATTTACAATATTTTATGGGTTGTTTTGGCATTATTCTGAATGATTTGATGATGAAATATCTTGTAAGTCTTTGAACAACACATTCATATTTTAGTCCCAAGCTTTTTGAATTCCAGCTCCAACTGAATGCACCACAGCACCTTATTAAAACCCCACAAAAGGTGCAGGACAGGCAACCCGGACTCGTAACAGGATTGCTTCACCCTGTCTCCAGTGTGTATTCCCTTTGCTTCCGTTTAGTCTGTATTTTTTTTTTACTTATACAGTGAAATTAGCAGAGTGTGATTTGATCCTGTATATCCCTGTGAAGATTAGACTGGTGTCAGCACAGGATTACTTTAGTAATTCATGTAATTCTGCTTCGCCACATTTAATTTCCCTGTGGATGAGTGGCAAGAGTTGAGTAATAGACCAGAGCCAGCTCCCCCAAACCACATCATATCATTCTTCCATGGTTTTCTTCCTCAACATGTTTGGTATGCAAAGTACACAAGCTTTTTCTTGGTCTTAATGGCCTTCTCAAGTAATTATTATGAGCATACAGCTCCAGAGATTGAGGTGTCGATCTGTTTTTTTCCCCCCAATGAGCAGTGAGTTTCTGAATACAAATAGCATATTGGTAATCATCTGGAATTCACCATGTAGACTGAGTCCTAACCACCATAATCTGGCTTCTCTTTTAAAGAGAAGGTTCACTCATAAACTATTTAAACTTATTATTTTTGAAAATGACCAGTCACTTTTAAGTTTAACAAGGTGTGGAGCACTTGTTTAAATCAATACATTTGCAGCTGTCTCTAGTAGGAATAAATGCTTTGTAAGAGGTACGGGGGGGGGGGGGGGGGGGGGGGCGGCAAAAATACCAGTGCAACATTTCCAGGAACTAGAAGTAAGCCACATCATAGCTGAGCTTCAGACGGCAGAATTTGGGGTCTCATTTCTTGATATTTGGACATCACGCCTCAAATTCGATAACAGCAACATGACTCTACCACTGATTTGCAACGTGGATTAGGGTTGTCACGGTATGAAAATGTTATTGTGACCAAAATTATCACGGTTTTCGGTATTATCGCGGTATTTTTTAAACGGTGTTGCATATGTTCAGAAAGCATTGATAGTCCTGTTCTACACAAACTGAAATAGTTTTGAAAAGGTTTAACAGTGTTTATTAAACCTAAAATAACACAAAGCCTTAGCAAAAGTGCAACTTTTCACTAGTAAAGGAACAAATAGCTTATTTTTCTGGAACATGTTACAGTAGTCAGTGCAGGTTTAAATGATACAAATCCAAACATTCAAAACATAAACAATATGTAAACAAATCAAAGGAACACCACTTGTTTTCTCATATACTTGTTTTCTTCATTATCAAAATGAAAATCTAAAACCCCAGTCCACACTTGACTTGAGCACTGTACAAGTCAACCTTAAAAAATATGTATTTAAAATAAATATCCACTTTAAACAAATTACTAAAATAACTACTACACTATGTAATCAAATCCAAATGTTCAAGTATAAATGGCATTGAATAAGTAAACAAATCAATGACAAGGAACTAATTGTATATTTCTCTTCATCATCAACAAATAAGATGCTTCATCCAGCAACAGGGTGTCCGTGACACGGTTTAAATGCTGGCAGAGGACGCTGCGGCTGCAGTATATAGTGACTCGTTGCATTCTCCCTCAACCAAAAGTCCTCACGTCATGCATTTAAGCTAAAATGCTAATGTTAACTTACCTTGCACTGGCTGTAGAGACGCGGATGATGGTGACGCAGATGTGCCATTAGATTCGAAGTGTTGCTGCCTTTTGCAGACACTTGTTTCCTGCACGTTCTGCAAACGGGATAGCCGTCTTCTATTAACTGTCCCTCAGCGTTTTTCAGAAATCCAAAATATGCCCATACTTCCGATTTAGTCTTCTTTGAGGGCTGTTGGATGTCCTGGGCGCTGCCGTCTCCTCCTTCGGCCATTATTTCAGCTTCAAAGTTTTGGTGCCGTTGCAAATTAAAAAGTGCGTGTGCGCGCCGCGGGAACTTCAGCTGAAGCGACGGTGGCTGGTAAGGGTCATCGCGCCGAAACCGCGGCCACGGTAAACCCACCGAGATAATATAGTTTTTTAAAAACTGGACGGTTATTTTTATTGTCAACTTTTTTACCGGGGTTTACCGCTATACCGGTTACCGTGACAACCCTAACGTGGATGTTCTATTTCCACAAATAACACAAGACTGGAGGAGTTCTGCTGTGTGGTGAAGTTGCTTATGGTTAGCTTCTACTAGCTGAGACATTCTATGATTTTTCCTGGACGCTAAAGCAACAGCCTTACCTGTCGTGAGTTAAGCAGTAGCTCAGGAGATATGGGTTGTCCAGTAATCGGAAGGTTGTAGGTTCAATCCCAGCTCCCACCAGAGTATGCTGCTGCTGTGCCTTTGAGCGAGACACTTAACCCGCCTTGTGGGTCCCTTGGTCAGGGATTGGTGGTGCCAGTCAATGGCAAGTCTCGCCTCTGTCAGTGCACTCCTGGGCTACTGCGGCTACATTATAGCTCATCCTCACCAATGTGTGAATGTGAGTGTGTGAATGGGTGAATGACTGAGTTGTGAAGTGCCTTGGGGGGTTGTAGAATCCTTAGAATCCTAAGAAGTGCAGTGGTTCTGCAAGAGAGAAACAACCGCAGGGCCGGCTCTAGGTAATTTGGTGCCCAAGGCGAGACTGCCCATGTGCCCCCCCCCAGTGCCTGCATGCCTCTCACCCAAACCCAAGTCCACCCACCCACCACACATTGGAAAAAGCAACTCCACAGTTATTCCTTGGTTACTAATTTTTTATTTTAAATATTCACACAGCAACTCTTTAAAGTCAACAGCCTGAAGAATAAATGTAAGCTTGGAAGATAAGTAACCTGAGAATATTACAATAACCAACAACTCAAAATGTTGAGCAAATGTCAGTGGGGGGGATGCAAAATCAAAAGCAGCATTAAACTGTGCAATCAAAAGCAAAACTCAAATATCAAAGTGTCATCATAAAGAAAGTTCTACTTTCCATTTTGTTCAACTGCTGTGGCCAGTCAGCAGGATCCATGGGGCCAGCAGCTCATACATGTTCACAGACATCTGTTGAAGCTGATGATGAAGTCTCTTCAGGCTGTTGGAGTGGAGCACTGAGTCTGCTGGTGTTGGGTTCTTCTTCTGTGAGAAAATAAACACACACACACACACACACACACACACACACACACACACACACACACACACACACACACACACACACACACATACACACACACACACACACAAAGCAACTTAACCCTCTGATGCATGAATTAAGAACAGCGCCACTTTCACATTCAATATTCCTCGGTCATGTGCAGTGATGCTTTTCACTATTTTTAATATTACTGGACTTTTTATTTTATTGATCTTTTTTTAATCTGTTCTATGAAAACATGAATAAAATTATCAAAAACAGGTGGAAGTGAGCGCATCCATAGGGAATATTTGAAAAAACTTATGTCTCACTCTCAGTTTCTCTTCAGCATCAAATAAATGTAGAACATGAGGAAGAAGATCCGGTGATCTGAGGCACTCTGAGGATTTCATTTATTAAACAAGGAAACACCGACGCGTTTCTGTACCACCTTCTTCAGGGCATAAACCTTTATACCTTGAAGATGACTCACTATGTCACAAAAACTAACGTCCATCCTTTTTTTTACAAATTTACAGCCTATAACATCTTAAGGAGACAATTTCAAATGTGTTCAGATTATTTATTATTCTCAATGCTAAATCAATGCTGCACTGATTGTGCCAAAAACACGTGTCTGGTGTGGATTTAAATAAATTAATTTAGCTTATCGATATATGTGATAAGCCGTTTAATTTGAAAAAGCCCGTTTCTACTGCTGATTACAAATAGCCTAACAAGTAACTTACTCACCTGGTTCTAGATGCTGAGACTGTAGCTCAGTAAATGTGCTGCTGCTGCGTCATGCCTGGATGAAGACGCTGCAGCGTAAACAAGAAAGAGACGGTATAAGATGTCATGCTGGGTTTAGGCAGTTCTCACTCCCCGCCGGGTCCGGCGGCAGCGGGGGAGTCCCCGCCATGGCCGCGGCGGTGCCGCCCGCCCGATGTGTCGGACAAAGTTGAAATTTGCTACACCCACACCTAACGTTCTTCTGATATGAAAATATTAAATTCATATTGTATGCGTACTTAAAACTTGAAACAACATTCATAAAAGGCTGCAATCAAGCTCCAAAAACCAGTAAAAAATCTTACATTCTTCATCATCACAGTGAGACTCAACAGGTGTAAAGACAGTCCCGCCCCCCCTGGTGTCAACAGGTGCCCGTGTGGCTGCAGATATTGTCTCACTGCATCTGGACACGACGATTCAAAAGTAAAATTAATTGGTTAAAGTTATGAGATACTGTGTATGTAAACAGCTAGCGAGGGTTCGTGCATGGACCGTGCGTGGCAGGAGAGGCAGTTAGCTACAATGCTAACGCAAAAAGTTCCTTTGCCAAATTTATAAAGTCTACATACCTCTGCTTTGGGCCCGTTTATTTTCTTCTTCCTTCCTTCGCTTCCAGAATGCTGATCCCGATGGCTTAGGTGTTCTTTTCATCATAAAAGATATCAAAAGTTTCAACGCAACGACAACAGGATGTCCCACAGTGCTAACCACGCACGTGACTACGGCAACCTTAACGGTCAAATGCTTCGGAGCGGTGGCCCAAGCGGGAGCTCGTCATGCAGCCAGATTATTAGAATTTAAATACTGATGTTTTAATTTCATGTCATTTCAGAGGGGAATTTTGAGTAGAGTGCATTTCATATAACAAACATAAATTTAATTAACGTTTTTTTTTTATTTTTATTTTTTATTTTGCGCCCTATCCATCAGATGGCGCCCCAGGCGGCCGCCTGTGTCGCCTGTCGACAAAGCCGGCCCTGAACAACCGGATGGTCCAATTGTTGGTTTTGGCCCTAAACAGTTTACCGGCAGAGCTTTTAAAACAAATGTGCGAGGACCACTTTTTAAAATCATTATTATTCCCAGAATATACTCATAGCTATACCATGTTAGAATGTTGTTAAAAGGCATGCTAAACATTTTTCAAGCTAGCTTGTTCTGTAGATTTGCTATTGCAGCTTTGTAATCCTTACCAACCTCAAATAATAAAAATATTTGTTTGGAGGTATGAGAAAGACACCACAAAAGTAATTTAGAAAAAAATCTATTTTAAAATAATATGTAACTCTGTAACTGAAATGGGAGAGAACATCGCAAATACCTGCCACTGAAGCACTGGCTGCCTTTGCAATTAGTTCTAAATGTCTCCGTGAGACACTTTTCAGATAATGATTTGAAAAGCTTCATGAGTCCTTTTAGCCCTTAAATATTTTTAATTGGTGGAACCTGAGAGCTATTTCAAAAGGGGCTCATCTCAAGGTCCAGAGTATAAAAGTCAAATCTTAGTTTGGAAAAAAAAAAAGCTCAGTTTTTTTTCGTAACACACACACACACACACACACACACACACACACACACACACACACACACACACACACACACAAATGCCGCTAACTGGCACCCCCCTCCCCCCACTCCTGTATACTTACACAGACCTAGAAAAGGCTTACAGAGAATTCCTGCCCCCAGCACCCATAATTCTCTTCTGATTACACGGACTGTGGTTTAATGGAAGCCCCAATAACCCAGGCTACACACACACACACACACACACACACACACACACACACACACGCACACGCACACACACACAGAAGCTGGGGAGCAGTGCCGTCAGACAGAGACAGAAAGAGGACGGAGAGATTAAATTCTGCCAGGAGTTTTTTGTCTGTGAGATTGGTTCTTAACGTCCCCAGCACCCTTCACACTCCCTATTAGTGCAGTGAAGAAGTGAGAGGACAGAAGGAGGGCTGGTACAAATAGGAAACTTCAGCGCAGACAGTACTCAGAGGATACTTAACAATGTTATTAATCCATTAATCCTTGCTTGACTTTTGCCGATGTATCACCCCTGATTGCTCTTTCTTTTGACGCTGCAGGCTTCTGTAGATGCTGTGTATGTGTGCCCATCTAGTGTTTTTCTGCCCTTTGGTAGCTGTTCTAGAGCTCTCACAGAGATGAAGATAGAAAGGGTGCCTGTGAACATGAGCTCAGGTTCAGTAAGTAGGTTCAGTTCCCCTTTTGAGCTAGGGCCATTAAAATCCCTTGATGCACACGACATTGAGTAGTGGTATTATCTCAGCACAGGGAGAATGGCTGGCAAACGGCAGCGGCATTAAAGCTAATAATGAGTCATTTTCTAAAGTGTCTGCAAATAGAAGAAGTCAGTGAATATGAATGAAATATTGATGATTGTTTTTTAATGGATTACTGGGGATTAAATCTGTTTCCCTATTTCTCATCTCAACCCACAACTGGTGACCTCAATATTAATGTGGGAGTGTTTTTAACGTAACTCCAATTAAAAGCTGCAGTAACTGGTTTTATACCAGCTACGTTTTGGATAACACTCCTATATTCATTCTATGAAAAACAATATTAAATGGTTATCTCAAAATCAGTAATAACAATTCAGGTAGAACATGATTTAAATGTAGCATAAACATATTGTTAGCAAACTATATTAACTATACAGGTGAAACTAGAAAAATTAGAATATGGTGCTAAAGTCCATTTATGTCAGTAATCCAAATTAGACTGAGAGACCATCTAAAGGCTCAGGAACCATTTGCAGCTGTTTTGGCTTCATTAGCTGAATAGTGTGTGACACGTTGAGTCTAGAATATTAAACCTTTTCACAATATTCTAATTGTCTGAGATTTAGAATTTGGGGTTTTCATCAGCTGTAAGCCCATATCATCTCATTTCTAACAAATAAAGTCTTAAATATCTGGATTTGCATGTAAGGTGTCTATCTCTAATCTTAGTTCCATTTAGGGATGTCCTGATCAGGTTTTATCGCCCTCGAGTCCGAGTCATTTGATTTTGAGAATCTGCCGATACCGAGTCCCGATACTCCACTTTTGATACACTAAAAAAATAAAGAAAGAAAGAAAAAGAAACAGTTCCAGAATGTTCCTTATTTTTTTATTTACCGTAAATCCTCTAACGCCGGGGACACACCGGCCGCGGAAGCGCCGCGAAGCGCCGAGAAGCGAATCGCTCACGAAATTCGGCCGCTGCTCGCCGCTCCTCAGTTCAGATCAGACGCGCCCCAGTCGAGGCGCGCCTCGGCTCAGCTGTAGTTTTTCTTTTAAACACTTGGTGTCCTCCATTTCCTCTCTGCCTTTTCTCAGCTCTTTTCCTACGTTTGAGTGTTTGTGCGCGTGCGCGCGCGTGTGTGTGTGAACCTATGGTATGAGTTGTTTCTGCCAGTTGAATCTCTTGGAACCCGCTCCAATTCTGCAGCTGTATCCTAGCAGTTTCTTCCGACATGGGTACATAAACAATCATGTTTTTCGGGGGTCGTACAGCTCCTTGTGTTTCTCAACTTCCATAATTAATTTAAAGTCATCATCCTAACTGCTTGCCTCAGACTTTCTGCCTCTCTGTCCTGTTTGCTCCGGTGAAAAGACACCCAAAACCACTCCCCCCTTCACGTGGTCACACACGCACACAAGTTCGATGTGTGTGTATGTGTGTGCGTGTTCGTGTGGTTTTTCTGCAGTGTCTGTTTACGAACACATTTGACTATTGCGGAATTTTATTTTGAAATGCTTTATTTTGTTAACTTTACCGGCCTGCCTCTTATGTCTACGTTTGACTTCCTGCCAGAATTGACGCGATTCACCCGCGGCTCGCGAAAAAAATAGAGCCAACGCCGAAATGATCGCTGCACGGCGCGGGCTGGAGCGCCGGCGCGCGCCGGCGCGAGGCGATTCGCAGCGCTTCGGCGGCCCATGTGGTCTATAGAATAGCTTAACAAGGGCGCCGAATGAAGGCGGTCCCATTTTCGCAGCGCTTCGCGGCGCTTCCGCGGCCAGTGTGTCCCCGGCCTAATACAGGCCAGTATTCAATTAAAGGCCGGGTCTCCAATTTTAGCCGGTGCCGGAGTCAGCGGAGGTGAATAATGGCCGGTCTCTTATTGTGGTCGGGTGGAATGTGGTAACAAGCAACTACGGGGGCGGTTGTGTCATTGTCTCACTTTTGAGTTGCGAGTGATAGACCGCGAGGGTAACTTTAACCGTGCGGAGACGAAGAGGAGGCGAAAATTTGATATCAAGTTCAAAGAGAACGTGCGCTGCAGAACACTGGGGAGCAATAGGGGTTGTATGAACTAGTCGACTTCACTGTAGTGACTTTTTATGCCTGTCGTCGACTAGTCGCTGTCACGTGATAATGACCGGCAAGATGCAGCCCTCGGAAAAGACAGCAGCCTGCTGTCAGCAGGTGACAAGCTCCTGCGCTCGGGGGGGGGGGGCAACGCACTGTGCCAGAGCGTCGGTACTGACATGCGATCGTTCATGTCGGTTCATTTCCTTTAATGTTTTCTGTCTTTTATTTGCACCTGATGTGTTTCGCTGTGGAGCGGGGCGCATCACCTTGCCCTCCGACGCACCGATCACTGATACGGCTGCCAAGCAGGGAGCACTCCGCTGTTTTTGCGGTTGGTACATCTGCCTCCTGAACACGGCCACAGTAACATTCAGGTGTTGCCAAATTATTTAACATGCAATCGTTCATGTCGGTTCATTTCCTTTGATGTTTTCTGTCTTTTATTTGTGCCTGATGCGTTTTGCTGTGGAGCGGGGCGCATCAACTTGTCATCCGGTGACAAACCGATCACTGATGCGGCCGGCAAGCAGCGAGCACTCCGCTGTTTTTGCGGTCGGTAGATCTTTTAGAACTGCAGTTCAAAGGTAACTCATGAGGTGAATATATATGAACCCAGGTAGCAGTTTCTCTTTAGGACTGAGAGGAGATGAAGGAAGATAATAAACAAGCAGGACAGAAAAATAGTCAAATAAAAACAAGTTAGTTTTTGTACCTGCTGGTTGCAACAAACAGACACCACTGAAGGTCATCAGAAGTGAGGAACAGAAAATGAAATAATTATTTTAATGTTTAGAGCAGCAGGAACTCTGAGAGGCTGCAGGCGCATCAGTGAGTTTGCGGCCGCTGTGCAGGGGGAGGGGGGAGAGGGCTGAAGCAGGGGGAGGGGGAGAGGGCTGAAGCAGGGGGAGGGGGAGAGGGCTGAAGCAGGGGGAGGGGGAGAGGGCTGAAGCAGGGGGAGGGGGAGAGGGCTGAAGCAGGGGGAGGGGGAGAGGGCTGAAGCAGAAACTACCGTTGTTAAAAGAAATGTGTTTAACTTTGAAAATGTGGGCTCAATATTAATTGTCAAAAACTCCAACGAACCATTAGTTCATTTTGCTCAAATAGAAATACAGGCCTGCCTCTAATACTGGCCCTCCTTCCAATAAAGGCCTGGATCTTGATGAGCTTGAGTCAAATACAGGCCCAGGCCTGCATTAGAGGATTTACGGTAATTACCTTTTTTACTTTAATTTTTAACAACAGATCACTTCTGTGAGGTAGCTTGAACAATCAAGTAGTAAATAACAAATTCTTCACTTTTGGACTTTATTGCTAATATAAAAAGTCTAATATAAAAACAGATAGCACTTCAACTTAAAATACCTGGCAGGGGTCTATTTTTCCTCGGCCCCCAAACTGCTTAGATACGTCCCTGGGCATGGGAGGGAGTTTTTAAGATGATCTAAATTGTATCAACTATATAAATACTACATGCTGATAAATTATTGCTTTATACAGGTACAAACGTATAAATCTACCTACATTTTATTTTTCAAGAACTTTGTTTTGTTTTCTTGGTTCTTATTTTCCTGTCTTCCTGCCCTGTCTGTCTCTGATCTTCCTGCATCTCCCAGTCCTCCAGAAAAACTCCTGCCTGCTTCCTTCTTTTTCACCTCAGAAGTAACTTTTTAACTAGCAGATCAAATTGATCTGTTGACCGCAAAAAAGTGGAGTGTGTGCTGCGCTGCCCGGCTGCGCCAGTGACGAGTGCTGCAGCGGGGGCAGCGCGAGCGCGTCCACATGTCATGCTCAAATACAGACAGAACTTACCAGAGAGAAAATGAATGGACACAACGACTGTGTGTTAATTATATATTTTTCTGTGATGCCACTTAGAAACTTAAAACATGTTACTGTGGCCGTGTGCAGAACGCAGTTGGAGTTCATGAATAATCAGCGGTCTGCCTGCCGCTCTCTGCATCTCTGCTCAAAAGAATTCCAGCTACACTGAGTTTGTATAAATAATATAATGAAGGTAGAAACTGGATCTCTTTTTTGCTCCTTCTGGGTGTGTAAGTTAAGGGCATCCGGGTAGCCTGACAACCTTTAAGGAGAACCAAGTTGTGATCCTGTAATTTGAACCCAGTATCCAACTCAGGATCGGGGCTTGGATCGGGAAGTAAAGCCCGAGTCCCGATCAATCTGAAACCACGTGATCATGTGATCGAATCGGGACATCCCCAGATCCATTACTAAAATAATTGAACTTTTGCACAATATTGTAATTTTTTTTACCTTCACCAGTAGAAAGAAATCCACAAGTGCAAAGAAATTATTTGCATGAAGTTGTGTCATTGCACCGACTTTCTGTAAGTTAATTATTCATTTATTTTTTGTTTGTTTGTTTCCATTGACTGTTGAAGGAAATGTCCGGATATTCAGAAGATCAATGCCCCTCTAACACTTAAAGTAGCTAACTTTGTCAATGTGATATTTGCCTCTGGTCATTCGAGGCACATTGAGTTAATCTCAGTATTCTGAAGTTTTTTTACACACACACACACACACACACACACACACACACACCCACGTACGCACGCGCACACACACACACACACACACACACACAAGCACACACACGTGCGCGCACACTTCACATCATTCCCCTAAAACCAACTGGTAGACATTAAAAAAACTGAAGACCACAAAAATGTCCTCACTTTGTTGGTTAAAATGATGGTCCTCTGTATGTGGTAAGTACAAGAACACACATGCACGCACGCATGCACACACACATATGCATGCATGTACATTTCATATTTTTGCAAGTTTGAAGTCCTTTGTACCATATTCAGCAGGATGACATTCCGACCTCCTCCTTTTCATGATAATGAGTTATGTCTCTTAGGCCTTCCATTCATTCTTTCTTTGGACAAAATGTGTTTTCCAAAACATGAACATTCCTGTTCTCAAAACCAAAAAGGATTCTGTATCCTTATGGTACAGGTGCATGGATCCTAACTGAACGTTTATCATCAGAAAACTCCCATTATTGGAACTGTGGATCTAACATGGTTGACATAAAAAAACATCCTTCAAAGTTTAGATGATTCATGGATTTTATGTATCTATGTTTATTTATCCAAATCATTTTGATACCTCTCTTTATTATTATTAGCCTGGTAAGCCATTCCAAACATGTAGCTGTAGTCTGGCCATGACCCAGGACAGAACCCAGTCTTGGGGCAGAATCTATGGTGATTTGAGTACATCAATCTGCTCATGTATCAAAGAAAAGCTCAACTCTATCATCCAAAGTTGATGCTGGTTCATAAAACAACAGATGCCATCTTTGTAACTTTTCTCTGTTGCATCTCTGCTGCTAAGCCTTCCCAGTGTCTCCCTACAAACAATCAGAACTGCGATTGGCCTGACCCAAAACTGTTTGGGCCAATGGTAGACCTGCTGATGCTACAATGGAGGGTGGCTAGACTGATCTGCAGAGATAAAACTTTAGCTAGGATTGGCCTAGATTTACAGGCCGTGTTTTTATGATCCCACCAAAACATTTTATAACTTTTGAAGAATAAACCACACAACATATATTTTGTGATGATGTCTCCGACTGTAACACTTAAGCTGGTAGGACATTTTCATATTTACTTACATTGATTGGATCAGGTAGTCTTGGTGGTTTTCCTGGCATGCTACTGAATCACAATCAATACCTTGGACTAATATGCATTTTTGTCTTTCTTATCAGAAATGACAACACAGCTTCTCATCGTTAATGCCACATAATTATATTTAAAAAGGCCTAAAATGTGGTTTTAATAATAAGCTATCATGCTGAAGAGAGAGCTGAGCCAGTAGGCAATGTCATGGTCTGCGTCTCCCCTCATGTGTCTCCTTGTGTTCTCCACCCCTCTCTAGGTTCTCCTTTTGTGTCTCCTAGTGCCTTCATGTGTCTTTTGTCTGCGTCTCATTTATGTCTCTCTTTGTGTTCTTCATGTGTCTCCAGTTTGCAGCCCTCCAGATCTTTCCTCCCAGGTCCTGTGTTCCTTCAGTCATCCCCAGCCCCTCCAGGTGTCCCTTCACGTTCTGTGTCCTTGTAGCTCCAGCCCTTTCTTGTCCCCAGCTCCCTCCTGGTTTTCTTCATGTCTCTTAGTCTCCCCACCATAGTTTCTATAGGTCCTTAATTTCAGTTGTGTGTGTGTGTGTGTGTGTGTGTCCTTCCCCAGTCAGGTCTGGTGTCCTCCCCGCTCCTTTCTGCTCCTTCTCTCGGTTATTGTTTTCACCTGTGCCAGTTCCCCACACACCTGCTCCTCGTCTCCTATCACTCCAGCCCCAGTGTATAAAACCCTGTCTTTGTCTCACTGTTGTGTCGGTCCATTGTGCTTCTGTCATACTCTTCTCGTGTGTTCTCTAGTGTTTCTAGTGCTTCCAGTGTCTCCTGAGTTTTCTAGTGTTTTTGGATCTCCAGTTCAGCTTTGGATATTTTTGGTTTTTGGCTCCAGCTCTTTGGATATATTTTTGTTTGTTTTCATCCTAAAATAAAAGGATTTTACTTTATCTCCACTCCTGCCTCGTGTCGTCCTGGGTTCTGCATCTTGGGTCCTAACCACCTCCATGCTCGCATCATGACAGGCAAAGCTCTTGATTTACTGGTCGATCTACGTTCCAACCCTCATCTGTGGTCATGAGCTTTGGGTAGTGACCGTAAGAATGAGATTGTGACTGAAATGAGTTTTCTCAGCAGGGTGGCTGTGCTCTCCCTTAGATTTAGGGTGAGAAGCTCTGTCATCTGGGAGGAGCTTGGAGTGGACCCACTGCTCCTCCACATTCAGAGGAGCCAGTTAAGGTGACTCAGGCATTTAGTTAGGATGCCTCCTGGATGCCTTCCTGGCGAGGTTTCCCGGGCACGTCCAACCAGAAGAAGATCTAAAGGAAGACCCAGGACACACTAGAGAGACTATGTCTCTCAGCTGGCCAGGGGACGCCTTGGGATTCCCCCAGAGGAGCTGGTCCAAATGGCTGGGGGAGGGAAGTTTGGGCCTCCCTGTTTAGGCTACTGCCCCTGCGACCCAAGTCTGGAAAAGCAAAAGAAAATGGATGAATCGATGGATGTGGTTTTACTGTTCAGCTCATACTTTGTTAGTCCATCCTCCAAATTTAGATTTAAGTAATGAACAACAAACTGTAATTTTCTTTTTCCAACTATTTACATAAGTCTAAATACCATTAAACATGTAATTTTTAATGAAACTGTGTAAAACACTATTTTCAGACTCTAGCAGAATTTGTGGCTCTCTACAAGTTATATTTGGTCAGAGAGATGATTAAGCTGCGAAGGTTGTAAAGCAGGAATTTACACCCTCAAGTTCCCATTAACTGCTCTTAACTCCGATCTCAGAATTGTCTCATCAATATTGAAAGTGAAACGTCTTTTTGTCTCCCAAATGAAACCCCATTAGACCCTCCTGCAACCCATGGTTTAAGAATTCCCCTATAATGACCTTTAGTTTTTGATGTCTTTGTTTCAGCCGTAATAGATGCAGTTGGCGTAGACTTTTAATCACGGCAAAGACTGGAGATCTAAATCATTCAAGCGCTATAAATATTTAAATAACTACAAGAGTTTCCTTCTAGACCAAGACTCAAGCATGCATAGAGAAAAATACAAAGGGCTCAAATGGGAAGTCTGAACACACCAAGTGAGTCATCTTTGAGAGTACATACACAAAGCTTCAGCTCTAGTGTGTCTAAATGATGACGCTACACAACAGTTATGTAAAAAAAGAAAAAGTCCAACATCGACACGAGGTCAAACTGGAGTCTTTTCTCTGGATCTCCCAGGAATACATGTTTGCACACTTGTCCAACGTGTTTTTCCTTGACGCCCAGCATGTCACACAGCATGTGTCACAGTTTGATGTAAAAAAGTGATTTTTAGGTTGTTCAGAAAGAAAATCAGAGAATAAGGTAACACTTTTCCTCTTGCTATTCTGTGATAAGACCCTGGTACAGTCAAGGCATTTTGTCCCAGCGGTGGAGGTTGTAGGCATGATCTGTCTGCTGCTGTACCGTACACGCATATGTGCTCCCGTCTCGTGTTGTTAGCGTGGAAAAAAATTGGGGGCTTGATGGTGGGGGTATGCGTTTGCTCATTGCCCTTTAATAAAAAAAATAATAATTTCAGTTATCTCAAGCCCACATCAGCTCAAAATGTATGTCCTTGTATGGAGGTCAAAATGTAGATGCGCGCACGTGTGTGTGTTGACACATGCATGCGAAGCTCAAAGTTCACAATTTGGCTTGTTTCTCTCCCCTGCTGCTCCCCTAATCCCTGAACTGTCATGGCACGCACACTCAGACAACCAGAGGGCAGAGAGAGACAGCTTAGTGATGGTGTTCCGTTTCGTTATCGGCATCGTCTCTGCTGTGAAATGACAGGTCAAAAGGGTTGAATTTAAAAAAGCTGGGATTTATTACGAGACACCGTGCGCACACGCTCACATGCACTTGATCTTTGGTGCCTCTTGCATTCGGCGTTTGCAGAGCGGCATTGCATCAGAAGGGAATGAGGGGAGAGAGTAATCGCAGCGGTGTCAGTGCTGACTGGCAGGCGGACGAGCTGATTGCCATACAAGCAATTTACTGTTTGATTGACTGGCATAACATAGCTACCAGGCTGGGATTGAATGTAGGGCTGTCTTGAAGCTAGATAATATGCGGATGTGTATTTTTTTTCATTGTGTCAAATTTCTTCACAAAAAAAGAGAAGCTTTGATTATATTTACAAATCTCAAATTATGATGCAGTGGAATCTTTGAGAGCCAATCAGAAGCATATTTTAGCACCCCTGGTCTGCTTCACGACTGTTTTTGTTTATGATTTATTTAGCTGCAGTCAGTTTAACGCCGGCACCGGTGGGGCATTCAATTCCTTTCATCTCCGCTAATAAAATCAGCAGCATGCATTATGTAGAGCCTGTTTGGTGTGTAAACGATGTTTAAGAAAAACTAATAATTGCTCTGTCTGTCTCATATTTCATCATTTATTTATCCAAGATCTGAGAATTCCTACATGCTTTTTCTCTCTTTTGATTAATTCATCACCTAGAAGAACCTAATCAGGGAAACTTTCTGGAAGAGTTGCACGGGGAAACACAAACTTGACTTTTACACTCCCCGATTTTCTTGCCCACATGCAGCTGAAACAGGCTCATTTGCACCAATTTTAGGCAACGCTGGGTGATCAGATGACAAGTTGTTGATGTGATGAGATGAGCAATGTAAACAACTACTCTGAATGCTTGTCCAATTAGTTCCAATTACCTCATACTGTCACCCTTTTCTCTTACCCTGAAGGATTTGATTGGAGGAACGTTACAAAAATGTTTTTGCAAAGGTGCTGGATTCTTCAGATTGCACCACAGGAATTTTTAGCAAGCTTGTGGTTATTCATGGAGATGTGAGCACCAGAGGGAGAAGCGCTTCAAGAGGGACGGAGCGCCTAGTTTATACTTCTCCATCAAGTTTCACACGTAAGTCCTCCACTTCTCCATACAGTCACCACCTCTACTCCCACGTTTCCCATAATTTCCTGACATGAACAAAAGATTTGCTGCATATCTTTGTATCCCTTCAGTCGTCATTGAATAAATGTTCATATTTTCTGACTTTTTATGCGAGATGTTCTTCAATCTGCTCTGTGTCTGCCGCCAGATATGTTCGGAGATAAACCATAACCTATAAACACTAAATAACTAAATCTAAAGACTAAGGGAAAAGATAAACAACTAATGACTAGAGGAGTGAGGAAGACTAATAAAGTGTGGAAGGAACACAAAAGGAGACTAATGCAAACCAATAGGAACTACAGGGGAGTGACTAGGAGGAAACATGAGGGAAGCCTAGAGAGAGCTGGGGAACACAAGGAAACACATGAGGGGAACCTGGAGAGTGCTGGGGAAGCATAAGGACGCACAGAGCACAAGGGGACACATGAGGGGAACGCAGAACATGACAACTCCTAAAATACTAGAATACTTTGGGACACAGTACAAAACAATGTAATGTACATTATTGTCCCCTGGGAGTCAAGGTTCTCCTAATAGATCCCTTCACAAAAACATAAATAAACTACTAAAGCCACAGAAACATTTCTCCAGAAAAACAATCCAAACATTATAGACATAAAGAGCAAGTTTATACTTATTGTTGAAAATCATCAGTCTGAGATTTTCATACAAGCAGAACATGAAAATAGTCTTCTACCTCTATTTCCTGCATTAGCTTCTGACGGATAATAGACAGAAAAATGTTCAGTTCAGAAAAGCCTGATAGATCTGCGTCACGCTGTCAAGTTAACGTTCATGGACTCATCCATCTTGGCTCACGACAGGGACAGCTGTTGTTGGTTTAGCGTCCAGGAAACAGAAGAGAACGTTTCAGCTAGTAGAAGCTAACCGTTAGCATTAGCAACTCCACCACACAGCAAAACTCCTCCAGGCTTGTGTTATTTGTGGAGATAAAACATCAACGTTGCAAAGCAAACGGAGTCAGCGGTGGAGTCGTGTTGCTGTTAGCCAATCAGAGAACAAATCACACTGCATTAATTCCTACTAGAGACCACTGCAAATGTAATAAAATATAAATATAAGTTGATCTTTAAGAGTTATAAAAATGTAAAGTAAAAAAAACAGCTGGCACTGCAAGAAAGAACATTACTTTGAGGATTAATAGCAGGTGCTAGAGATGCAGACAAGAATTAAGACAAAACACATTATAGCTAAAACCACTGACATCAGAAAATAGTGCTGAATATGGATGAAATCTACTTTTGATGGTGAAAATTACATTTTGCAGTCAGGCTTTTGTTGTAATCTTTTTTTCTGAGCTCAAAAGCTAGACTGTTTTTTATAAAAATATGTTAATAAAAGTCCCATGTTTATTAAGAGCAGCGGCGGGTGCTGATTTCCTCCCAGTACATGGAAAAGTAATTCACAAGGTGTTCACGTTTTTAGACGGCAGAAGTGCTGAGGTGAAGATTTTAGAGTTAAGGTGGAACCCTAACACACACACACACACACACACACACACACACACACACACACACACACACACACACACACACACACACACAGAGAGTTTGGTTGAACTGTTGCATGACGGGAAAGAGTAATAAAACCTTCTTATATAAAATTACATGCTTTACTACATGTTATATTTATTTTTAACTTAATTATTTTGTATATTTGTCTGCATTCAGACTTCAAAAACATGTTTTAATTATATTTTAAACACAAACAAGCTCTGCCTTCCTTCAGTAATGTGTTGGATTTCTTCTTCTCTGAGTTAATTATAGGCACAGGAATCTGTGCTCTCTCTATGCAAATATTTCTAGAAGATAAATTACTCATGCTCCCCGGTGATTTACCCTTTAACAACTGCAGACACCCCCTTAAGCCAAGAAAAAGGGAAAATGTGACTTTCTTTTTATGCCAGGCATGTTTTCAATATTTCTACTTTTAAAAATCACGAGAAACCTTAAAACCCAAACAGAAATGAAACAGCTCCTTATTTGATTTAGGTGAAGCATAGACTCTAAAGGCTCACTGGCATTTGTTTTAACATATTATATAATTAGAAAGCTGTGATAAAAGTAGCATTTCAACCAAACTGTCCAAAACTTATGTGATTGATAATTATATATACTGATTATATTGATATTATATCATAATGTGGAAGAGCAGTGTAAATAATTTATTATTTCCTTATCACTACAAGTGAAAACAGCTCCATAAAATCTAATAACTATCCATCATTTCATCAATTTTCATCCGCTTATCCGGAGTCATGTCGCGGGGGCAGCAGCCTAAGTCGGGAGGCCCAGACTTCCCTCTCCCCAGCCATTTGGGCCAGCTCCTCCAGGGGAATCCCAAGGCGTTCCCTGGCCAGGTGAGAGACATAGCCCCTCCTGGGTCTACCTTTAGGCCTCCTCCTGGTTGGATGTGCCCAGAAAACCTCACCAGAGAGGCGTCCAGGAGGCAACCTGACCAGATGCCTGAGCCACCTCAACTTTCTTTTACCATCCTTTTATTATAGTTTTTAATACTAATTCAGTATGCTTATGGATATGTGTGTGTGTGTGTATGTGTGTGTGTGTGTGTGTGTGTGTGTGCGTGTGTGTGTGTGTGTGTGTGTGTGCGTGTGCGTATGTATATATGTATATAGGCGTGTGTGTAAATGAACATGTGTGTGGGTATACATGTTCTTATGTGTTTTTAGGTATTTTTATTCTCATTTATTGTGGTTGTTGTATGTTTTAGAGAGCGAACATCTACCGAAGACAAATTCCTTGTAAATGTAATTTTACTTGGCCAATAAATCTGAAATCTGAAAATCTGAATCTGAATCTGAACTGGCTCCTCTCGATGTGGAAGAGCAGTGTATCCAGGGCCGGCTATGGGTAATTTGGTGCCCAAGGCGAGAGTGCCCATTTGCCCCCCCCCCCCCCCCCCCCCCCCCCCCCCGCAAACCCAAGTCCACACATTGGAACAAGCAACTCCACAGTTATTCCTTAGTTACTAATTTTTTATTTTAAATATTCACACAGCAACTCTTTAAAGTCAACAGCCTGAAGTATAAATGTAAGCTTGAAAGATAAGTAACCTGAGAATATTACAATAGCCAACAACTCAAAATGTTGAGCAAATGTCATTGGAGGATGCAAAAGCAGCATTAAACTGTGCAATCAAAAGCAAAACTCAAATATCAAAGTGTCATCATAAAGAAAGTTCTACTTTCCATTTTGTTCAACTGCTGTGGCCAGTCAGCAGGATCCATGGGGCCAGCAGCTCCTACATGTTCACACACATCTGTTGAAGCTGATGATGGCGTCTCTTCAGGCTGTTGGATTGGGGCACTGAGTCTGCTGGTGTTGGGTTCTTCTTCTGTGAGAAAATAAACACACACACACACACACACACACACACACACACACACACACACACACACACACACACACACACACACACAAAGCAACTTAACCCTCTGAAGCATGAATTAAAAAAAATCTAAATTAGCTTCAGGGATCAGGTGTCTATTTTTACTACAAAGATAGCTGATCTTTCAGAGCCATTTCAGACAAAGTGTCAAAATCTGTCATCATCTGATCATCAAGGGCTGCTTGGGAGATTTTTTCCTTTCTGCGCTAGCAGATGTAAACATGTTACGCACAGAGGGATTTAACCAAAGACATGTGAGCATGTTGACAGAGCTCGTGTTCTTATCCTCGTCCCATAAAGCAGCGGAAGAGGAGCTTCGGCGTGGGTGCCAGTTTGTGTTGCAGGCACTCTTAGTTATGACTTGTAGGCCTTTGTTTTCTGACAGCTCCTGCAGATGAAGAGGATCACTATCTGATTACATTGACAACCCAGAGGCATCATTAAAGCAGCGTCTTTGAGCTGTAAATAAACACCTGGGGGAGATAGGAGTCAGCGAACACTAGACAGAGGCAGGAAGAAGCAGGAAAACGCAGCTGACAGCTCCACCATCACACAGATTTTATGTTACTTTCTTGTCAAAATAAATCGAGTTTTAAGGAAATAAATTATGGAAAACAAAAGTATTACCTGAATGGAAGTGTGATAGGTACAATCAAATTCAGACCAATGATTGCGTTTTACGTCACCGTGGTAGCGCAGTAGAGGCTCATCTTGGTGATTACAATCAAAAGGGGCCGGAATGATCACATCCCTCCACTGCCATGTTTCATACTGATAATGAACCATTCATTAAAACAAATTTGCTGTGGGACTCCAGTAATCTTCCCCTTGAGTTAAGATGGAAAATGAGCCATCCTAATCTTCTTATTGTCTCTGCTGTGTTTGTGTGTGTGTGCACGCATGCGTGCGTGTATTATGAAAATGTAAAGCAGCACATTTCCTTCTCTGCTGAAGGATATGTGCAGCCGTGCGAGTGTCACAAAGGGGTCATGAAATAAGATCATTAAAGTAAGTCATACATCACTGAACGTGGCCTAAAAAGCTGTGTGATCCTGTCCTTGTACCTGACTATGTGTGCTTACTGGATTTTGCTTAGTGCTTTGCAAACTCACCATCTAGTTGAACATAAAGCATCACAGAACTGAAACTGAATGCCTGCTGCAAAGGGATGCAAGTGATTGCTAGGCCCGTTCCCCCGTCCCACAGAGCCCAATGCAATTTTACTTGACCACCATTCAGCATTAGCCAATAGGGTTAGACATCTGCTTACATATGGAT
The DNA here is from genome assembly GCF_043380555.1 of Nothobranchius furzeri. Classification (NCBI taxonomy): domain Eukaryota; kingdom Metazoa; phylum Chordata; class Actinopteri; order Cyprinodontiformes; family Nothobranchiidae; genus Nothobranchius; species Nothobranchius furzeri. The sequence continues at coordinate 2,982,171 of NC_091751.1, read as the reverse complement.
ATCAATCACAGTGCAGGTAAATGCATTTGCAGATGTGTCATGATTGCCTGAATCCACTCAAAGACAGACAAAAGTAAAGAAAAAGCCCACGGACCAAACTTGCAGAAAAGCTCCTAAAAGACCGGCAAATATGTTACCTTAGACGTGCTTTAAAGTCAGATTACTTTTGACAGTTTTGTCCTGAAAACAACAGAATATTTGAACCACATTCTGCAGGCACCTCCTAGCTTGGCAAGCCATCCTATAGACAGTATAGGCCAAATGTTTGCACACACCTTCTCATTCAGTGTGTTTTCTTTATTTTCATGACCATGACCATTTACAAAGGGGCCAGCAAGTGCTAAACACCTCTGGAAACTCCTTCAAGACTGTTAGAAAACCGTTTCAGGTGACTATCTCTTGAAGCTCGTCAAGAGATGTCATGACTTGCGGGAGGCGTCTAACCCAAGACATGCAGAATCAACACGACAGCTCGGGGTGAGTAAAAATAAAGTATTTTATTATGAAAACGGGAACTAAAGATGCACTGGTAAGTCCAGTGAGTAGGGTGCCGTAAGGCGTTAGTCCAGAGTCCAAGTTCCGCAAACAGCGGGGAAGGTGGTGAGCCGAGGTGAGTAAGGACGGGGTCCAGTTGAGCGAAGTGGGTGAGGAAGTGGAGAGGGGAAGGGCAGGAGCCGTGGAGGAGGATGGGACATAGTCCTGATGATCTGGGGTTCTAGCGCCGGAGATAATGGATGCGGTAGTGGGTTCCTAAACAGGGCAAAGCAGACAGGGCTTCAGAGGCGAGTCCAAAGTCATAATCCAAAAAACAATCCAAGGTCAGAGATCCGAATAATCCGATCACAAATACTCAAGCAAGCAAAAAAATGAATACGAGTGGCAGGGCCAACCAAAATTGTAGCAATCATTCGGCGTCGAGTGGTGTCTCCATCCTCCCTTTATACCAGAGCCTCTGATTGCGAATCCAGCACAGCTGGTGTCCCCTCCACTCCTCACCTGTGGAAAAGAACCTCAAAGATGGTTTATTGAGGAAGAGGACTCATCTCGGCTCGTGAATCATGACAAGAGAATGCCAAGAGTGTGCAAAGCAGTAATAGTTTTGATGCCTTCCGTAAAAATCTACCAGTGTAAATGGTCATGAAAATGAAGACAATACATTGAATGAGACAGGTGTGTCCAAACTATTGGCCTGTACAGTATGTGAATATATAGTCTGTCCACACTTCATTTATGGCTCTTACTTGAGAGGCGATATCTACGTTTGTCTTTCAAACTGTCCCCACATCGTCGTCGTTGTCTTCCTCCGCTTATCCAGTCCAGGTCGCGGGGGGCAGCATCCCAAATAGGGAGCTCCAGACCGTCCTCTCCCCGGCCTTCACCACCAGCTCCTCCGGCAGGACCCCAAGGCGTTCCCGGACCAGATTGGAGATAAAACCTCTCCAACGTGTCCTAGGTCAACCTGGGGGCCTCCTGCTGGCAGGACATGCCCAAAACACCTCCCCGGGGAGGCGTCCAGGAGGCATTCTGACCAGATGCCCAAACCATCTCAACTGGCTCCTTTCAATCCGGAGGAGCAGCGGTTCTACTCCGAGTCCCTCGTGAATGTCCGAGCTCCTCACCCTATCTCTAAGGCTGAGCCCGGCCACCCTACGGAGGAAACTCATTTCGGCCGCTTGTATCCGCGATCTCGTTCTTTCGGTCATTACCCAAAGCTCATGACCATAGGTGAGGATTGGGACATAGATCGACCGGTAAATCGAGAGCCTGGCTTTCTGGCTCAGCTCCCTCTTCATCACAACAGATCGGCTCAGCGTCCGCATCACTGCAGATGCTGAACCAATCCGCCTGTCGATCTCCCGATCCCTCCTACCCTCACTCGTGAACAAGACCCAGAGATATTTAAACTCCTCCACTTGAGGTAGGACCTCTCCTCCGACCCGGAGTTGGCAAACCACCCTTTTCCGGTCGAGAACCATGGTCTCGGATTTGGAGGTGCTGATCCTCATCCCAGCCACTTCACACTCGGCTGCAAACCTACCCAGCAAGAGCCGAAGGTCAGAGCAGGAGGAAGCTAGGAGGACCACATCATCCGCAAAAAGCAGAGACAAGATTCTCCTGCCACCAAACTCGACACACTCCACACCACGACTGAGCCTAGATATTCTGTCCATAAAATAATGAACAGAACCGGTGACAAAGGGTAGCCCTGGCCATGGTCATAAGCCTTCTCCAAATCCACAAAACACATGTGGATTGGTTGGACAAACTCCCATGCCCCCTCCATCACCCTTGCAAGGGTATAGAGCTGGTCCACAGTTCCACGGCCAGGATGAAAACCACATTGCTCCTCCTCAATCTGAGATTCAACTATTGATCGGACACTCCTCTCCAGTACCTTAGAGTAGACCTTTCCAGGGAGGCTGAGGAGTGTGATCCCCCTATAGTTGCAACACACCCTCAGGTCACCCTTCTTAAAGATGGGGGCCACCAACCCGGTCTACCACTCCACAGGAACTGCCCCCGATGACCACGCAATGTTGCAGAGTCGTGTCAACCATGACAGCCCTACAACATCCATAGCCTTGAGATACCCAGGACGAATCTCATCCGCCCCGGGACTCCGCCGTTGTGTAGTTGTTTGACTACCTCAGCAACTTCTGCCCCCGAGATTGGACAGTCCATCCCCAGGTCTCCCGGTTCTGGTTCCTCCTCGGAATGCACATAGGTGGGTTTGAGGAGCTCCTCAAAGTATTCCTTCCACCGTCCGACTACAGCCCCAGTTGAGGTCAGCAGCTCCCCATCCCCACTGTAAACAGTGTGAGCGAGTTGCTGCCTTCCTCTCCTGAGGCGCCGGACAGTTCGCCAGAACCTCTTTGGAGCTGATTGATAGTGTTTCCCCATGGCCTCACCAAACTCCTCCCATGCCCGAGATTTTGCCTCGGCAACTGCCACTGTTGCACCCCACTTGGCTATCCGGTACCTGTCTGCTGCCTCCGGAGACCCACAGACCAGCCAGGCCCTGTAGGCCTCCTTCTTCTGCCTGATGGCTCCCCGAACCTCTGGTGTCCACCAGCAGGTACGGGGGTTGCCACCACGACTGGCACCAGCCACCTTGCGACCTTCCTTCCGGTTCCGGTTGAGTGAACGCTGGCGCGTCTCGCTGCCGCTGCTCGCTGGCAAACAAACTTTTTGTATTTTTTTTTCTTCTTTGTCACCCTAGTCACATCCCTGTGTCGGTGAAAACTCATTTTCACCTACCTGCTCAGTTTGCGTTCTGGTTGCACATCACCACCTCCCTGCTCCACTCCATAATGTGGTCCAGCAGGATTTCTGTGTGCCTCTCACTGGCCTGGATCATCCTGTCGCTCATTCTTCTGTCCGTGGATGGCCTTCTCCAGTACTCGGCGGCGGAGCTCTTCAACCTCCGCTTTCACTACTCCGGATCTCCACCACCAGCTCTGTGCCTCTTCCCCGACATCACCTTCCAGCCTCGCCGTCTGTATATCCATCGGGGGTCCCGGCGGAACCTCCATCTCGACGGCTCCAAAGGAATACCCTCCTTCTGGTCCACGACTCGCCAGCGGCTACCCAGGAATACCTGCCGAGCTGCCGACTCCAGCGTGTTAGCCCGGCTGGCTAGCCGGGCTAATGCTCCTGTCGCCAGGGACTTCCGCACTGCTAATTTTGGTCTTCTCAACATTCGCTCCCTCTCTGGTAAAGGACATCTCCTCCAAGATACCATCAGTGACCATAAGCTAGACTTTCTTTGTCTGAACGAAACATGGCAACAACCCAGCGATTTCTCACAACTCAATGACTGTACTCCTCCCGGATTTGTTTACCTCTCCAAACCCCGTGGGTCAGGCCGCGGCGGTGGTCTCGCGATACTCTATCGCGAGACTTGGAAGGTCCTTCCCGTAAGCCTTCCTCCTCTCACCACTCTGGAATGCCTCGCCTGTCAACTCTCCGGCCCGACCCCCACAATAATTGTCACTGTTTATCGTCCCCCCAAGTTCAGCCCTGAGTTTTTAAATGAACTCTCTGCTCTTTTATCCCATCTGTCCGCCCTTTCCCCAAATGTAATTTTACTTGGTGATTTTAATATTCATATGGACAATATGGCCCTCCCCCTCAGCAAAGACTTCTCCTCATCTTTGGACAGCCTCAGTTTTCATCAATATGCCAATTTTCCCATTCACATTAAAGGTCACACCCTGGATTTAATCTGCTGCTCTGGCCTGACCCCCTCCAACTGTACAGCTGACCCGCTCCCTTTCACGGACCACTTCCTCATCTCCTTTTCTGTTCCCCTCCGTCTCTCCATCATCAAGTCACCACGTATCATTTCTTTTCGTAATATTAAGGACATTGATCTAGCCTCCCTGTCCTCCAGTTTTGCCACCTTGACCCCTAATTTGTCCTCTACTCCCGATGATCTTGTCATTCAGTACAATAACGGTCTGGTTTCTATCCTTAATTCATTTGCTCCCATCAAATCCCGCTCTGTACATTTTACTCGGTCTGCTCCATGGTTCACCCCTGCCCTTCGCTCCTTGAAAGCTACCAACCGGAGGCTTGAAAGACTACAAGAAAACCGGTCTCACCATCCATAAAGACTCATATTCTGCTCAGATTTCTCTCTACAAGGACTCCATCTCCCATGCCAAATCTCAGTATTACTCCGGTCTCATCTCGTCCAACTCCAGCAACACTAAAACATTATTTTCCATCATGAACAGCATTTTTCAGCCTCCCGACTCCTTACCCATCCATCTTTACTCTTCAGAAACCTGTAACTCTCTCCTTCAGTTTTTTAATTAGAAGGTCAATAGAATCCATCTCTCTTTACCTCATTCCTCCCCTCCCTCTCCTGATTTATTTTAACCCACCATTCTGTTCTCCTCCTTTGAACTTCCCCATCCCTCAGAAATATTAGATTACATCACCAAATCCAAACCTTCCACCTGTCAACTGGACCCTATTCCAACTGTTTTAGTTAAATCGTGCCTTTCTTCTCTGCTCCCTTTTATAACAGCCATTATTCATTCCTCACTATCCTCTGGTACGGTCCCATCCCTATTCAAATCCGCTTCAGTCAGCCCTATTCTAAAAAAACCTGGTTTAGATCCCAATGATTTCAATAACCTCCGTCCCATTTCCCATCTTCCCTTCATTTCCAAAGTCCTAGAGAAAACTGTTGCATCTCAGCTCCATTCACATCTCACACGCAATAACCTTTATGAACAGTTTCAGTCTGGCTTCCGTCCCCACCACAGCACAGAAACAGCTCTCATCAAGATCACTAATGACCTACTCATTGCTGCTGATTCTGGTTCAATCTCTATTCTTATTCTCCTCAATCTGAGTGCAGCCTTTGACACCATTTCTCATCCCATCCTCCTCAATAGACTCTCTTCCTTAGGCATCACTCACACCCCCCTCAGCTGGTTTCAATCTTACCTTACTGGCCGCACTCAGTTCATCCAGTTAAAATCCTTTACCTCAGAACCCTCCCCAGTCAAGTCAGGTGTGCCCCAGGGCTCTGTCCTGGGGCCCCTCCTCTTCATAGTATATCTCCTCCCTATCGACAAAATCTTCCGCAAATTCAATATCCAGTTTCACTGCTTTGCAGATGACACCCAGATCTACATTTCCAGTAAGCCCAGCTCAACTCTCCCACCATCCTCCCTTACACTCTGCCTCTCTGAAATCAAATCATGGTTCACCTCTAATTTCCTCAAACTCAACGGCAATAAAACTGAACTTCTTCTAGTTGGCACTAACTCCACCCTCTCAACATCTGACAGCTTTTCTTTAACTATTGACAGCGCCACAGTCTCCCCCTCACCTCATGTCAAGAGTCTGGGTGTCATTCTCGACAGCTCACTTTCTTTTCAGGCTCACATTAATAACTCAATTCGGTCAGCATACTTCCATCTACGTTCCATAAACCGTCTCCGTCCCTCACTGACCCCTCACACTGCCGCCATTCTCGTCCACAGCCTCGTCACCTCCCGTATCGACTATTGCAATTCACTTCTTTATGGTCTTCCCAACAAACTCCTTCATAAACTGCAACTGGTCCAGAATTCAGCAGCCCGTATTATCACCAGAACCCCTTCCTTTCACCACATCACCCCGGTTCTCCAGCAGCTTCACTGGCTCCCAGTTAAATTCAGGTCCATCTTCAAAATTCTCCTCCATACCTTCAAAGCAATCCACAACCTCTCTCCTCCATATATCTCAGACCTTATAAGTATTCACACCCCGTCCCGTTCACTCAGATCTTCTTCTTCCATCCATCTTGCGGTTCCTTCTGCCCGTCTCGCTACCATGGGGAGCAGAGCTTTCAGCCGCTCTGCTCCTCAACTCTGGAACTCACTTCCCCCAGACATCAGGAACGTCGACAGTTTTACCCTTTTCAAAACAAAACTCAAAACACACATGTTTAAATCTGCCTACAACCTCTGATTTTATTGAAATGTTTCTCTCTGTTTTTTCTTTGGGTTTTATTATTGTTTTATTGTATTTTATTACGTGTTTTGTGTAAAGTGACCTTGGGTGTCCTGAAAGGCGCTTTTAAATAAAATGTATTATTATTATTATTATTCACAGCTAGCAACAGCTGCCTCAACAATCGCAGAGTGGAACAAGGCCCACTCGGAATCAATGTCCCCCACTGCTCTCGGGACGCGGTCAAAGCTCTGCCGGAGGTGGGAGTTGAAGACCGTCTTAACAGGTTCTTCTGCCAGGCGTTCCCAGCAGACCCTCACTATGCGTTTGGGTCTACCAGGTCTATGTGGCATCTTCCCCTGCCATCTGATCCAACTCACCACCAGGTGGTGATCAGTTGACAGCTCCGCTCCTCTCTTCACTCGGGTGTCCAAAACACATGGCCGCAGGCCAGATGATACGACTACAAAGTCTATCATCGACCTGCGACTTAGGCTGCCCTGGTACCAAGTGTACCGATTGGCATCCTTATGTTTGAACGTGGTGTTCCTCCCAATCACACCCTTTCGCACGTAATCACTGACCTTACTCCACTACAGCAGGCGCTGATGACCTCTAAACTTCAGGTGGGTGACTTACCTACCAAAAGGGGGGTCAGATGTCACCCTGTAAATCTATTGGTTGACCCTGATCTCTCAGAACGCACCTGTGTGTCGACCGGGGGCCCTCCAGGAAGCACATCTGCTCCGGACCCTCGTAAGCCTGCACCTGTCTATAGCCTAAATCATTCTTGGTTTCAGTCTTCAGGACAGATAATGTTTCTCTTGCTAGTCACATGTCTCTGACCCTAAACGTGGCTGTGTTGTCTCTGCAGCACTCTCTAATTCGACCGAATGAATCTGGGTTCTCTCTAGGTGTCACACCCAGGGGACCCCCAGATACCTTGATGTCCATCCATCACTTGTGGTTCCCGCCAGTTCAGTCTGGTGGCGCCGTGACTTTCACTAGTGAGCAGGCTTCGCAGAGCCTCAACAATTTTCCTGTGTATTCTTCATTTTCTGTTCAACAGACAGGTCTTAGGAAACCAGCAGGGGGCAGTATGACTCCTCATGATCTGAGGGCTTCTCATCCTGACCTAAAGTTCACTCCAAATCCTGGTCACACAATAGTCACCTCTGGTAAACTGGTTAATAACCTTTTGCAGGAAAGGACAGGTCCAAACCTGACAATTAAACCCCTCTCTCCGGTCGTGTTTCTCGTCAAGATCTCCAAAGGTAACAAAGTTCCCATTTATTTATGGGTCCACAAGACCAAATTCAAACCACACAAAAATCCCATTAATTTAGATGCTGTTTTAACCAATACAGCTGACCACCTTGAAACGTGCCAATAGGGGGATGAACTTCCTTCCACTCTCGCTGGGTTCCCTGATTTCGGATCACGTGAGTCCTGTTGTGTGTATTTGTGTGCATGAGTGAGTTCATATTAAACATATCGTACAGGCTTTGTGATTTTTGGCTGTGGTCTGCTGTGGTTTTCAATAATCATGTGATTTCAGAACATAACAGTTCGAAGTGAATAACTCCACTACCTGGTATGTCGATCCAAATTCAATCAACTCTTTTATTTGATCAATTCTAGCTATCTCGATAACTTTTGAGTTTAATCATTTGATAACTGCCTTCAGTCAGTTTATGTTCAGTTACTAAACCTCACATTTAGGGCTTACTAACTCCACTGATTTACATTTTTAGTGTTTGACACTTACATATCTGTCTTTTTATAGTGCTTTTGTTAGGGTAATTAAGTGTTGAGAACTTTAAGGATTAACTTAGTTAATTTGTCTTAAAGGGCTACAGACCAATTTTGCCCTTCATTCTTATAAAGACTTTAATTAGTGCAGGTGATTTCTCCCATATCAGTTAGGGCTTGATTATTTTCATGCTTTTTCTGCACCACCTTTTTACATTACACGTAGGTAGTGCACCCATTTCTTCATTTAAAGGTTAATTCATATAATCCCGACACATAGTACAGAGGTACTCAAAGTGCCAGGTTTAGAATTATTTCTTTGATTTGCATCAGACGCAATCTTCGTGTGTCTACCTCACATGCGTGTGTCTGCTCTCCTCATCTCCTGAGCTTCACCATTGGTCTTCGCTGCCTGAGGGACCACCCGCCTGATGTTACCTGCCTGATGACACCTGCCGCATGGAGCTTCGCTTGGGTCGTGGTTCGAGACGTCCTGGTCCTGCCCTGCGCTGAGAGGTTGCCTGGAGGCCATCCAGGGATCTGCTGCTGATGGCTGGTCATCATCCTGCTCTGCTCTGTGTGGGAACACAGGCTACCTTTGTCCTTTTGCATATGCCTTTGGAGTTACTAATTATTGATAATCAACTGCTATTGAAATAGCTACCTTCATGAGGATTACTTTACAATGATCTACAATTGTTGACTTAACCAACTTCTCAGGATATGGTCCTGTCTTCACTGGCGTGAGGGAAAGCTTCCTCACTCCTGCCTTCACCTGGAACACTACAACAGCTTTCTTCAGAAAGTCCCTTCATGTCTCTGATTGCTCAACGTCAGATGGTTTCTGCGACCACCTACCATTGACCAGGGGGCTCTGTAGCGTCATGAATGGCCTCTAATTTGTGACAAAGATCACACTTTCCAAGCTGGGTCAAGCTGGGTCGAGCCGTAACTTTTGCCCCACATATTACCCGCCAGGAGCTGTGATGTCTGCGGAATACATCTTTATCTGCTGCTGTTCCGTCCCAAGATGAAAGACACTTCAAGATTTCTAAATAATAATTTTTAAATAATAATTTAATAAACTCTGACTTTATTACTGTTTATTAAAATCATCATAAATAACCATCTTGGTTCAGTATAACTGTATTTTAATTACTGAAATGACTTATTATGCTTTGTGTAACAATAATAATTATTATTATGATGATCAGTAATGTGTGTTCGGTAAACCAGAAGGTCATTTGCACGTTTAACCACCTCACGCAGAGGGTGAATCCAGGGTAAAGTTTAACCACCTCACATGTCTTTACTTCATGACAACAAGCTTTCTGAAGCTGAGAGGGCGTGTTCTGAGGTTTTGTTAAAACCAAAATCTTCACAGCTGAAAGTCAGTTCTTTAACCATACCAGGAGACGAGGGATGGCTGCCCAAGTCTCTACTAAGCATTCTGTCACGCCGATAGACTTGCTTCAAATAAACGCACCTGTAACCAGCTGACGCAAAAACTCCTTCAGAGTTAAGCCAGACACAAGCTCGACACTGTGTACCCTGCGACATTTCTGGACCAGAGAGTCGGTTCCACTCGGGTCTTCTCTACCGGACCGAGTCCCTGAGGCTGACAACATCCTCCTTTGACCTCCGGATCCACACAGAGGGTCGTCTGATGGGTGAGGTAGCACACAGATGGTGTCCGATGCTGTTTTCTCTAATAAACAACTGAGTTAGCTGCAAAACAACTTTCTACCCAGAACGCGATTCTCTCTCTGAAAGAAACCTTCTGAGATTCATTCACGCATCCCAAACCTGACATTCCACCTTAGTTTTCCATCCAGACACAGGTTTGTTTGATTACAAGTTTTAATATCAAGCTGTTTCAAATTGTCCGTTACAAGTTGTCATTTTTAAAAGTGTTAGTAATAAATTCTTAACTTTTAAAAACCTGACTCTTCTTTGAAATGAAACACAGAATGGTGTATATTTTGGTTATTGAATAAGCAACGATTCCTTTAACTTCTGATTCAATAAATAAATTTTTGCTATTAAATTTAATTATCTTAAATTAAACATTAATCTTTGTATTAAAATATAGACCAAGACAGTTAGTGTATGAACTTCTATCGATTGCATTAATATCCTAGATATTTGTGCATAATATAAGTTTGTCAGGCGTGCTGGTGAGTGAAACGGAGGTGAGGATCCACACGCGGGTGAAGAAGGAGGCAGGCAGGCAGACAGGAACATTAAAACGGGGATTTTAATCAGGAACACGCAGGACAATGAAACAATGAGCCAACCAGACAAAATGGACTAACAGGGTTTAAATACAGGAGGAGCTGGGACCTTGGGTGACTAGGAGACGAGAGGCAGGTGGGAGCAATTAACATGAACACAGGACTAAACAGAATGGGCAGACTGGACAGGGTGTGACAAAGTTCATATGCTAATGTCCGATCTTTTCTCAGGATCTAACCAAACTGAAGCAGTGTTAAATCCTAGTATGTAGATGGTAACCACGCTACAGGTGTGACAAAACATCATGTGTTCAACCGCCCTTTGTTTTTGCTGGAATTATCCTCACCTCACAATCTGCAGTTGGCATTTAAAGAGTAAGTCACCCCCATATCAGCTTTTCTGCTGTATAAATGAATTTTAGTGCATCTTATTTTAAATGTAAATATTCTGCCCAACACCACCAGTGCTGCGCCCTCTTCAGGTTTAACTCTGCTCCACACTGAATTTGAATCAGCCATGGCTATTGGCGATAGAAAACAACACTTACTTTTGACGCGTTGTTCAAGCAGCAAGTGTGGGGTGCAGAAAGACTCGTCTGGGGGTGACTTGCTCTTTAAATGTGACCAAGTTCTCAGTTAAATTATCTATTATTTGTCTGTTATACAAAAAACTGTTTCTGTGAATCATGTTACTAACATATAACCACCAAATTATTCAGAGATGTTAAATTGTCGAAATATGTGAAAGCATGGCTATTTGTCTCATGCTTTTTTTATACCAAGCCTCCAATACATTGGTGACCTGACCAGGATATACCCCAGTTCTCACCCATTTACTGCTGCAGTTTTAGTTCTGAATCCTGAAAAATGCTGAATTTCAGGTATTATAACTTATCTGTGATTTTAGTATTGTGTTTTATTTTAATTTTTTTTTTATTTCCCCAGCAAAAGCTTCTCTGTTCTCCAAGGTCAAGCTGAATATTATTCTTAAAGTTGCCAGTGAACACACACTGCGATATGCCAACACAGGGTGCTCATACATGCAGCTCTTGCCTGGCTCTCAGTCCATTCAAGGTGTAAAACAAGAGCTAATGGCAGCATTTCATAAACAATGCAAAAGACGAATCTGCTTCCCCTGTCTGTGTGGTGTTTATGTGTCCATATCATGCAAGAGTGACACTGCCCTGTCAGCACTCTGGCTTCTCCTCTCCAGCAACCCTCTGACGCCTAAAAAGAGACCCCCAAGGCGGAGGTTTTGTCCCCTCCCTGCTGCACAGCACACACTAACCATCACACATCCATTGCTCAGACACCCTCCATCAGGTTTTAATCTCAGAAGCAACGCTCTTGCAATGTGCTCCTCCTTCTCCTCTGGCTGAGACAGAAAAAATCTAGAGGAGATAAATGACTTATTTTATGGTGCAAGCAAATTACTGCCGAGCAGATATTACAAGGTGTATGTATATGTTATAAGGGTAGATGAGCTTTAGAGCATTCTTTTGTGGAAAAAATAAAGAAAAGAAAGAAGAGTGGGAGAAATCTTAGAGGAAGATTAGTTCCAAGTGCTAATCAGGCAGCTTAACATTAAATGTACAGCATGCCGTGAATGGCCGCGCGTGCCTCCAGGATGTGTTTTGGCTTGAATCGATTCAAATAAAGGGGGGTGCAGAATGCCTGGGAAATCTTTTCTTTCCATAAGAAAAATGCATCAAATTCTCTTGATCCAAGATGGAAGACACCATAGGTAGCCTTGCTTTGGACACCCTTTGAATGTAGTCATCATTCAAGTGCATATTTACTCATATCATTGTTAAAACTTGCCTGAATTGTACACAATTCATTGTTTGGACCATAATAACATCAAGTGTGATTTAGCGTTAGAAAACCTTTACCTAAAGAAAATGCTGAATCTGAGTACAGTAAGAGAAGTACTGACACACACACACACACACACACACACACACACACACGCACGCACACACACACAAACACACACACACACACACACGCACGCACGCACGCACGCACACACAAACACACACACACACACACACACACGCACGCACACACACACACACACACACACACACGCACGCACACACAAACACACACACACACACACACACACACACACACACACACACACACACACACACACACACGCACACACGTTTGGATTGTTACCCATGTGGGTACCTGTCATTGACTTCCACTCATTTCATTTCAGTAACTGTGTTATGCCTAACCCTAACCATAACCATTACTGGTCTATTCCCACATTTAACCACAAATTTTTAGTTTTTTTAAGGTAGTCAGCACAAGATGCATACCCCTCTAGATCTGCATCTCTTTCCTAGTGATCTGCTAGATAGAACTTCTAAAGCAGCAGAGCCAGCGTTGGTGTGTCACACTGTCTGGTACTGTTGTTTGCAAAGCTGCCAACTCTCACGCTCTGAGCGTGAGACACACGCATTTGACCCTCTTCACACGCTCTCACGCCACACCTCCAATCTCTCACGCTAAAGCTTGGTTTATGCTTGACGCATTTACTTTCCGCTTGGTGATGCGGCTCGCGGATGGAACGCGCTTCACAACTTGCAGTGTTTATGGTTCGTGCGGCTCGTCTCTGCGGTGAGCCAATATTCTCCCAAACTGTAGGGGGCAGCATGGAGCTCTACGGCATGCATCCAACACTACACCATAGTAGAAGTAGAAATTACTGTTGTTTATAACAGTTGTTGATGAAAGTTGAGAGCCAACTCAGCTCTTTTAGAATTGGTACCAGGATCACCACTTTTCCGTTTGTTCCCCTTCCTTGCCTTCACATGTTTTTGCAGCATTTTTTAACAGCGTCCTCGTCTTTTCCAACAGTGCAAGTGTAATGGATGATAAAGAATTACATTTTAAGTAATGACCAGAGATATTAATGATCCATATCTAGTATGGACCCCATCTCTGGACACTGGGCTTTTTAAATCAGAAGAGTGGTTCTTGTTATTACAGGGAAATTTAATACAGTTTGCATGAACTGAGAGACAAGAGAAGAGAGACCTCCAAACGTTTAAAATCATTTAGATAATAAATTTTGCTTAAACAGTTTAACAGTGCTAACTCTAACTAGTGATGGATGCTGATGTAATGAGTGTGAGGTGGAGTGTGTGTTGGTGCGATGTCAGTTCAGAACCTCCGTTCTGGAGAAGCGAGTCTGAGTGGGAGATGATGTTTTGCTCCTAACTGATCAACGATTGAACCGTGGTCAGAAAACACATGAGACGCTATCTGTGCCGTTCTACTTTACCCGTCAGGGACTCCCGTCTTAGATCAGGCTGCCAGGTTCACGACCTTTCACTGGTACTGGAGCCGATGAAACAGCGTCCTCAGCACGACAAACCAGTCTTTGGATAGTCTCCAGGTAAAACACAGAGCGTCACAGGGACCCCCCTTTGGGTCAGCGAGTTCAGCTTTTATTCTGAAGGAACCGTTGTTTTGTTGATAACGACAGGATTTCCCAGCTTCGCAGTTCTAGCTTAAAAGTAAAAAGTACAGCTGGCCGGTCCGTACTCCACTTAGCAATGATGAACATCAGGGGATTTTGAGAGCTGGCTGAATACTGAACTCAAAATGGCGTTGTTCTGACTTATTAATCTTGATGTTTACGATTCTGGACAAATCACAGCTGACAGATTAAATAAACACCACAGAGACTCTGCCACGCTTCAGAGTGAAGGTTCTGATTGGATTTACGACCAGAATGTGTCATGATTATTTATCTTTTGTGTATCAGCTGACTTGTGGCTAGAGTAAGTCATTTACTTATTAAAACATTGATCATAACATTGTGATTTCACAGATCGGTCACATGGTTATTATCGACTAACAGCTGTTTTGCTTAGCTTTATTAAAATAGAGTTCTTGGTTTAATAAACAAAAAGAAAAGAGTCCATTCTTCGTTCTTCTGTCTTCACTGCTGGAATGTAAACAATTTAGAAGTGAATGCATGACCTTGAGGCTGTTTCATGCACACTGACACCGTGTCAAAAAGAACAGCTGTTAGAGGGGAGAAGTGGCTCCTTCATCACCTTACACGAGCTATTTCTCTCCAAGAATTATTTACAACATGTTGATCACGTTGATCTTTGAGAGCTGAATCATACAAATGTCTGTAATTACGAACTCTGTCATAACTAGTTCTTGCCAGTCTGCCATGTTTTTCCGTGTTCGGAATTAGGAATCCTAATGTTTTAAATCACCACTTCACCTGTCTGTGAGACAACCCTCCTCTATAACTAGGTTACTTGTACTGAAGCCTGGAATGGCCAAAATTCATCAAATGTTTTTTCCCCCTACTGGCTGACATGAATTAATAGAATAGAATAGAGTAGATTGTATTAGTCCCACAGCGGGGACATCCACTCATTACAGCAGCACACACACTTAGAGACACAGATTACAGTAAAACTGATTCCAGCCATGTTTGCTTTGATAACTTCATGCTGATGACCCACATGAACATAATCCTGTTTAGCGGCTGCAAAAACATCATGAAGTTAGCTTAACAAGATAGATTATTTTTTCATGGCAGGAAATAATAACTGGTAATATTATGGATGACATGATATTACCCACCCCTAGATGGAATTTTAATACATTTACATTAATTATAATTAAAAGTTCCTGTGTGACATGTAGCTGTAACTCTTTACTGCTGATAGATAGATAGATAGATAGATAGATAGATAGATAGATAGATAGATAGATAGATAGATAGATAGATAGATAGATAGATAGATAGATAGATAGATAGATAGATAGATAGATAATGTGAAGAAGTTCAGGAGAGTCGGATGTTAAATTTTCCACTTGAAAAGATAAATTTTTTAAACAAAGGTCAGTTCCCTCTGTAAAGTCAGACGTACGGAAGAGGATTAGGGCCACTTAGGGCCACAGAATTCTGAGAACAAAGTAAGAATTCTCTTTCTTTTCTTTATTTCTTCTTGTCAGTGGCTCTAATCATCTTCCGTACGCAGTTGAAATCAATAAATAAAATGTACTCAACTCAACTCAACTTTATTTATAAATCGCGCCTTACAGGCAAAAAGATGCCACCAAGGCGCTACACTGATCAAATAAAAACATAAAACCGTAAGTCCAGAAAATAAAACATTGTATCACACGATACAGATAAAACTACAATTAGTAAAATCGCTATAAGTAAAACAATAAAACTAGTTAGAAACGTTAAAAGACAGGTCATAAAAATATGTTTTTAGCCTTGCCTTAAAAACCGCAACAGAGGTGGAGGCCCTTATGCTGAGAGGAATCTTATTCCAAAGCTTTGGACCTGCCACAGCTAAAGCCCTATCACCACGCGTCTTTAGGCGCGTTCTTGGGACCGAGAGGAGCATGAAGTTCTCCGAGCGGAGTGACCGTGAAGGGGTGTATGGGTGAAGTAGTGACACCAAGTAAGGAGGGGCTAAACCATTTAACGTTTTAAAAACTAGTAAAAGTATTTTAAAATGAATCCTAACATCAACGGGCAGCCAGTGAAGCGCAGCCAGGACAGGAGTAATGTGGTCAAACTTGCGCCTGCCCTCTAAAAATCTGGCAGCAGCATTCTGGACCATTTGCAACCTGGCTATTGAGCCCTTGCTCACACCGAATAGAACAGAGTTGCAGTAGTCCAATCGCACCGTAATAAAAGCATGGACCACCGTCTCAAGATCATGACGTAACAGAAATGGTTTGATCTTTGCCAGCCGACAAAGGTGGAAAAAGGAGGAGGAGATCACTCCATTGATATGGGTATCAAAACTAAGGGTGCTATCCAGTTTAACACCAAGATTAGTCACCGATGTAGACAGCTGTCCCTTAAATGACCCACAGTCAGTTAGGGAAGAGTCACAATGTATGCTTGAAGCAAACAATATAGCCTCTGTTTTCTGATCATTTAGGCTCAGAAAATTTTCAGTCATTCAGGTCTTGATCTCCCTCAAACAGTTTGTAAGAATAGAAATAGAGAGACCACTTGACGTGTTCAGAGGCAGGTACAGCTGACAATCGTCAGCATAAAGGTGGAATTGAACTCCAAGCTCACGACAGATGTCACCTAAGGGCAGAATGTAAATAGAAAACAACAGGGGTCCCAATATCGAGCCCTGTGGTACCCCCCAAGGTAGATCAGAGTACTCTGAGGAATAACTTCCCATCCTAACACACATTTTTCTATTAGTCAGGTATGACCTAAACCATTCCAGGGCTAATCCTGAAATCCCGACATAATGATGAAGACGGTGAAGCAGCACTTCATGGTCTATCGTGTCAAAGGCTGCCATGAGGTCCAGCAGAAGTAGCAACACAGAATTACCGCTATCAGTCGCTAGACAGATGTCATTGAGCACTCTAACCAGAGCAGTCTCCGTGCTGTGTAGAGCTCTGAAGCCAGACTGGAAAGTCTCAAAAATGGCATTCTCGTCCATAAAAACCAAGAGCTGGTGGTAAACACATTTCTCTAGCACCTTACTCAAGAAAGGAAGTTTTGAAATGGGCCTGTAGTTTGCAGCCAGCGAAACATCCAGTCCAGGCTGTAGAGTACAAAACGTCCCCCCCCGGCGAATTGTCCCAACCCCACGACCCCGTCTCACTCTTTGAAATGTTCAAAAGTTGGCAGCCCTTGTTTGTACGGTTTGGTCAACATGTTTGTAGAAGGGTGCAAGCATCATGGGCATGATCAGAGAGTCCAATAGGAGGGGGGGACTGTTTAAAGCCTAGCTTATATTTCTTTGTCTGCAGAGGTGCGGGGACACCCATCACCTTCATCCTTCAATGCAAGGGCTCTCCCACCAACACACTAAAATTGACGGATGGAACTGAGTCCAATTTTTTAACTATTCATTAAAGACAACAGAGAGCGCATGACTGAGTTGCATGTCTTTGATTTGTCAACCCAACAACAAACCAAGACCATTTCCGGCTCGACGCATCTTCCTTTAAGTTTGTCAACAGCGCCGGGGTCTTCCTCACTCCCATTGAAATCTTTGTAACACACATTTTTGTTTCTCGACATCAAGCAGACTTATGCTGTTGGCCGTTGTTTCTTCGGAGGATTTTGCGTTTACAACAAGCTGACAGAAATAAAACGTCATTGACTAAAATCTTCACTGCCACAGTAGCCAGAACTGGCAGAAAAGGTCTACGCCCCTTACTGTCCTGGTGGAGAATCGCTTCAAAACACTGGCAGACCAACGGAGAAGTATAAAAGCAAAACATTTCCATCAACTTGTGTGTGTGTGTGTGTGTGTGTGTGTGAGTGCAAATTTACTAATGAAGTGTAAACTATGTTTGTGTAAACACAGTCATAAGAGGTGTCTCTACTTCAATGCTAACACCCACGCACCACGTGTAAAGCACCAAGTGGCCAGGGGGCACCAACCATTCAGGCTTCTGAGTAAAATAAAACGTCTGTGAGATGCTCCACGTGCTGAGCACCAGAATCCCAGGCAGGAGGAGAGATAAAAAAAACACATCTTCTTTAGTTTTCTTTCTCATTTGAGTTTTTCTAAAGTCTGGGAGATTTTTTCTGCATTCCTCCATTTTGTTTGCCTGGAAATCTAGACCAACCCTAGCAATAGAAAATAATTTCTATTTCTATGCAGATCAGTCTAGCCACACTCCATTGAAGCCTCAGCAGGTTTACTATTGGCCTGAGAAGGTTGGTGTTTGGTCAAACACAAGTCTGCCTTAGCTGGGTGGACTTTGCACCAGAGTTGCTATGGGAAAAAAACCCTACAAAGATGACGTGGGCTCAGGAATGACATTCTGTTGAACAGGCTTTGGCTTCAACTTTGGACTATTTAGACGTCGGCTTGTCATTGAGACATGAGCAGATTCTTCTTCTTCTCCTTCTTCTTCTCCTCCTCCTCCTCCTTCTTCTTCTTCTTCTTCTTCTTCTTCTTCTTCTTCTTCTTCTTCTTCTTCTTCTTCTTCTTCTTCGTTCCTGTTGACTGATACCTGTAGCGATGAGTATGGTTTAAGTTCATTTGAAACTGGGACATGCATAGTAACAGTAGAGTGGTGCCTTGAGTGTTTTTTTAACAGATTGTGGTCAGACTATATATTTATTTATGTGGGATGGCTTTCCAGGCTATCATTCTCGGTCTTCAACTGAGAAAAATGTCTAAGGCAGCAAACTTATAATAATAATTTTATCAATGCTCTGAATGTCATATTTTACTTTTCTATAATTACTTTGATTAAGAAGCCACACAGTCTTTCTTCAACAGAGTCACAAACACAAACTCCTGACTCCTGTTCTCTCAGACAGGGAAAAAAGCAGAAGGCAAGTCTTTATTTTGCTTTTTCTTCTTCTCTTTTTGATTATTTTATATTTGTCCTGCAAGGCTCAACAAAGGAATTGGTAAACAAATGTTTATACTTAAACTGAGACCTGTAAGTTTATTTTTGTTCATTTTTTAGGTTTTAGCTGAAATGTGTGACTCTTGAACAAACAGTTGCACATTTCAAACTGCCCACTTGAAGGATGTCGTGGTCTGTACATGTGAATGACATGAAGTCTGCTTATCATGTTCCTAATCGTGAGTCTACTGACATCTGTCACCTTCAGTCCCCCCCCCCCCTTTTCTCTTTTTGTCCTCCTAACACACACTAGTCCACTCACGCACACACACACACACACTGTTCTGCTATAGTGCAGAGTCTCCACTTCCAAAGCATCTCTGCTACTTATCTCCCTCATCACTCAAGCAGTTTGCTGTTGCACTCCTCCTTCCTCTGCAGCATGGGGAAATAAAAGAAACAAGATGGACAAAAAGGGACAAGGAAGACAGAGCGGACAATTCATTCATTTGGGAGGGCTCATATGTTCTGAAAGGTGCTGCTTTGGCAGCAAAAACTTTCCTTTGACACATGTCCAATTGAAACTTTGAAATGGCTGCCCACTCAGCAGAAGTGATGGGACAATTCCCCTCGTCTGCAGATTGGGAGATGAGAGCGTAGGAAAGAGAGGGATTGAAGCGCCAACATCATCTGAAAATCCAAGATATCACCTTCAGCAAATGCCGGGCTTGTCTTATCGATGTTATTTCCCCTCAAATCACCACTTTCAACCTCCTCCCACCACCATCATTAATAGGAGAGTGGTTTAAAGTCATTATTTTGTTCTTTATCTTCATTCCTCATCAGCACTTGCAGCAGCTTAATGTACGAATACTGTAATTACAACATGCATGTGTGAGCTGACAGCAGACTGTTGCAAGAAATGTGTCCAATTAGGTAGATTTATCCCTGATGTGAAGCATCATTAGCCACGCCTAATAATTGGCACATAATACAGTGTTTGTGTGATTTACATAGTTTTATGGATGGTTCAAAAGTTCAGTGAAGCAAAGCGGTTCTCAAAGACATAGGTAGCAGATTTTTAAAAAGCGTTTGAAAAATTTAAAACTTCTTGAAAATCGTATTTTTGTCTGCTCTGCTTTTAGGATTGACTGAAAAAATGAGTAAAACTAAGCAGTAAAACCACTGCATCTGGGGGCTGGTCAGAAGCACCTGATATAGTATTACTGGTAGGCAGAGGTGTGACCAAGTCACTACTTTGTAAGTCACAAGTCTTTCCAGTCAAGTCTCGAGTCAAGTTCAAGTCAAAGACATCCGAGTCAAGTCCAAGTCCTTAACTTTGAATTTTCAAGTCATAATCAAGTCATCTGTCCAACTTCAGTTTAATGACAATGATAATAAATACATTCCAGAAATAAAGCTTCTTAAAGCTTCATTTATTTGCTCAAACAAGCAGAAAGTGCAGGTGAAACTGATTCTAAACAAAGAGCTGCTGCATTTAGCGGAACAAGTGTTAAAATAAAAGGGATGAATTCAGAGGCATGGTGTCTGGTTGTGATGGTAATGAATGAATGGAAGGAGGTTAACGAATGGCAGCTCAAAAAGGTTTATTAACAAAAGGTTGGATCAAGCTTATATAATAAGTAAACTACATAAATTCCCTCTGCTAAAACAGGGAGCAAGCAAAAATAATAATAATCAACTTAAAGCGACTCTCTCTGGATTAACCAGAGAGAAGAGACCATAAAGGGAAACACCAGTGGCGGCTGGTGAAAAATATTTTTGGTGGGGCTGTGCTATTTTTTATTTTTAAACAAACTTGTGCTTTCTGAGCTTTGTGCACAACTTCACTATTTCCTGAATTAAGCACAGCTCTTTTATTTCCTGTCTTACATCATTGGACAAACTGATTAATCCAGGTGTGTCTGACTATTGGCACGCTGCCTTGCGGACCAAGATGGAAAAATACTGCATTAAATTGCACATAAAATAACACGACCATAAATGGTAAATAGGCAATGCAAGAGGCAAGTAACAAAAACATTTTGTTTAATTTCAACATTTGAGTGAACATGAAAAATTATGAGCAGGTCACTGTTACAGTAATGGTAGTAAACACCACTTAGACAAAATGCCAGAAATTTACACTGTTAGGACTTATGGAAAGTGGAAACACTTTCATAGGAAATAATGTCATCAGTATCCTCTTACAAATGTCATATTTCCCACTTTTTGGGACAATAAAATATTTCTGGTTCTCAATGAGATGTTTTTACTTCAAATGTAAAAACATCTCATTGAGAATCAGAAATGTTTTATTGTCCCAAAAGCTGGGAAATTTGTTTGCTGCAGCAGAAGTGTAACAAGTAAAATGGAATCAGATTGATGTATGTACAAATTTACTTGAAATACACATTTACATGATTAAATATGTATAATAAGTATGTGTGTTGAAATGAGTTTTGACAGTTATTGCACTTTAAACATGTTATTAAACAAATATCCCGGTTTGTGGGACAACCAAGGATTTCTGATTCTGATTGTCTTGTTTACAGAAATGTAATGTACAGCTTACCTCTGCACCCAGCTGCTGTTCTCCCTGTCCAAACGTCCTCCGTTTCTTTGTTGGCTGCTGCACTGATGCGCTGCATTCCTCGGTCAGAGAATTAATGGAGTCCCCAATGAGACACAAGTTCCACATCCACCTTCTGTGGATCCCAGCCGTTTTGAATAACAAACACAGAAAGCAAAATAACGCATTAGCGTGATTGCATCCAGCTAGCCACTGCTTCCTGGTGTACCAATTTCGGGAGAAGTGTCGTGTGTACAGTTTACCTCTCTCCTTGTCCTGCTGGCTTATCTTTACGTCGGGCTGATCTGGTCCAAGCTCTTTGACATCAAGTTTTTCAACCATAGTTCTCCTCTCGAACGGATACTGGAGAAGAGACCGAACTGAATTCAGTGGCTGCTGAGATCCAGTATCCATGCTGGTTGTAGGCGCACTGGCGTCCATGTCTACGTCTGCGTCATGACCGTCACGAGTCACGACCAAAAACGTGCTGGAGTCGAGACTCTCCGAGTTCTACCGAACACCAACGAATCCTTTGGCGGTAGCTCCATCGCCCATCATGCTTCTGAAACGTTCTGAAACAACGTCGATGCTGATTGGATACATTCCCATTCCTACCCTTTGATTTTCTTGTCAGCAATTGGACAACTGGTCCCGTCTTGTTTGGGCGATTGAAAAACAGCACACAGCCTCCACCGCTCGGCAGAGACCAATATATATATATATATATATATATATATATATATATATTATATATATATATATATATATATATATATATATATATATATATATATAAATATATATATATATATATATATGATTTATTTTTGTTACAAAACACACAATTAACTTAGAATATGTGATTATTGTTAATTTTATTTATTTATTTTTTAAAATAAAAATTTAAAACACAGGGGAAACTGGGAGGGCGGCGCCCTATCGCCCTCTACTGGCCAGCCGCCACTGGGAAACACCCTTAGTCTATTTTAAACCAACCACAAGAGAACTCAAAGAATAAACCTAGCCATTTATCAAAAACCAAAAGACCCACAATTATTAAAACTAGTAAACTAGAAATCTCCACAACTACAAATCCTCAAAGACAAACTAAACTGAGGATTGGAGATTCTCAAAATGGGTGGCAAAACGCACAAACTAACCTTAGCAAAAACTGGGGCACTAAACATTTCATCATAAACCCCAGTATTGGGGATCACAGTTGGGTTACTAGAAACAGAGTCTCTAAGAGATCACAGAAAGCTCTAAAACTGTGTCTCCTCTGTCACTGTCTCCCAGAAAAGTGGAGTGAGGAGGCTTAAAAGGCTTCAGGAGCAGCTGACTGCAGATTCAGTGCAGCTGCTCCACATCACTCTGCTGGGCTCTGGTGCTGTGTGGCAGGACTGCAGGAGCTGAGGCCTGCAGTAGGAGGTCACCAGGTGGAGAGCAGAGAGCAGAAACCTCGGGGTTTGGAACAGCCTTCTACCCCCCCCCCCCCACCCCCCACCCCCCCCACCCACCCACCCAATGAAGAAAGGAAGTTGAAAATAAAACTCCTCTTTATAGTTAAAACATGGCAAAACAAATACGGAGTGGTATGTGTATGGGTGAGTTTCCCTCTAACTGCCTAGCCAAACCTGACTAACTAGACCCTAGTCTTCATGCGCTGCGCAGGCGGGCAGATTACGCACATGTGCATTTGCACATCCAAACCAGCAAAGAGAGCGGGTTTAGCCCCTACTCTTTCTGGGGTGCTCCCAAGAAGGCAAAAGGATCACCAACACTAGCCCACTGACCGCAACACTATAAAAACAACAAACAAGATATATCCCAAAGGGGACACACATCTGGGCGACGGTGGCACAGGAGTTAAGTGCTCGCCCCGTAATTGGAAGGTTGCAGGTTCGAGTCCCGCTCAGTCTGTCGCTGTCGTTGTGTCCTTGGGCAAGACACTTAACCCACGTTGCCTGCTGGTGGTGGTCGGAGGGACCGGTGGCGCCAGTGCTCGGCAGCCTCGCCTCTGTCAGTGCGCCCCAGGGCAGCTGTGGCTACATCGTAGCTCATCCCCACCAGTGTTTGAATGTGTGTGTGTGTGAATGGGTGAATGACTGTTTGTGTTGTAAAGTGCCTTGGGGGGTTCTTGGACTCTAGAAGGCGCTATATCAAATACAGGCCATTTACCATCTAAACCTAACCAGGGAAACCCACCACACCGGCTCACACACAAATAATTTCCAGAATGCCATGCTCTCTTATGGCTCAGCAAATCCACGTGACAAACGGCGACAACGTTGTTGAGGTGAACATCTCCCTCAGTGGTGGATGTGAAGCTTGCAGCTGCGCACACTGCAGCTTCAGATGGAGCGCCAGACACCTGAGGGGAATGATAGAGCTTAAGCATATTAATATGACAGGCTCTAGATTTGCGTCTGCGATGGGGAGTGGAGATATTGTAAGTGGTAGCGTTAAATTTACCTAAAACCTCATAAGGACCAGTAAACTGGGCTGACAAACTAGAACCGCCCAGAGGGTTTAACATCAAAACTTGGTCACCAGGATGTAATTCTCAACTTGATGACTTGACTCAAATGTTCTCTGGCCAACCTGTTTGCTTGTTTTAATCGCCATTGAAACTGTTTGATGCAGGGATTCACTTTTTCTTTCTTTGACTCAGGGATCTGCAAAAACTGCTTTTTAAGAGCTTTCAGAGGACCTCATGAGGTATGGCCAAAAACAAGTTGTGCAGGACTAGAGCCCAGTGACTCTTGAGGGGCTTCTCTAGCTGCGAACAACAAAAACGGGACTCCCTTATCCCATCACCGTCTCGTACTTAAACAGTACTTTCTTAACATACTCTTGAAGGTCTGACGCCAGCGTTCTAAAACCCCCGACTCTCAGGGTGCTAAGCAGCTGACGTGATGTGCTGGATGCTTAAAGTTTTGGCAACTCCTTTAAACACTTCAGACTTAAAGTTTGATCCCTAATCTGTTTGTAAAACCCGTGGCAGCCCAAACACTGAAAAGAAGGACGTCAATGCTCTAGTCACTGACTTGGCTGGGATGGATGAAAGTGGTATGGCTTCAGCGAACCGCATCATTGTTAAGACTTGATTTTAGGTAAGGGACCAACACAATCCACTATGATGGTATCAAATGGGTTCCCCACCACTGGTATAGGATGCAGAGGAGCCAGTGCAGGTCTCTGGTTTGGCTTTCCTGCAAGCTGACAAACATGGCAGTGGTAACAAAAGTTAGCGACATCTCGTTTCATTCCAGGCCAAAATAAATGTTCTAAAATCACCTGATATGTTTCTCTGATACCCAGGTGTCCTGCCCACTGGCTTTCGTGTGCCAAGCCAAAAACGTTATGGCGATATTTCTTTGGTATGACTATTTGTGTTGTTATACCCCATGGTGCACCTTTAGCTGCAGGATTAGCCCAGCGACGCATCAGCACTTCTTCATTCATCATATATCCGACATTTTTAACAGGTTTACTGACTTCTGAGAAACATTTCTCTAAACTTTCATCATTCCTTTGCTCATCTCCCGGACGTAACCTTGTGATAGGTAAACTGTTTGAGGAAGGGGATCCTCATTTAATCCATGAACTCCAAGCATTTTACTTTCACCTTCTTCAAACAACCTGGAAATGTCTAAGGTTTGTCTAGCTTGGGCACGTGTTAAAACACAGGCTGGATAAAAACAGTTTTCACATCCACACATGGCCCCAGATTGGCAACAGGATCACTCACAAGCTGTAATGGAGGAGTAACCTTTCCTCCTGCAATATCATTTCCTAAAAGAAGCGTGATACCTGCAACACATGGCTACATCAAAGTTTCCTTGCACTTAATCACAAGACAAATATATTTTATGCATTTGATGAGCAACAGGTCCAGCATTTAAACTGGTGAGAAGAAGTGGCACACCAGTAGAGCTAGCTTCACCAGAAGGCAGGACATTATTTAAAATGAGCATTTGGGAAGCCCCGGTGTCACGTTAAATCATGACAGGAACAGGGTCAGGTGCATCCTCTTTGAGTTTAACCCAACCTTTGGACAGAATGTTTTATCTGTCCAAGGTGGCCATCTGTGGAACAGACTCTCACAAACTACGAGTGTTCTACATTCAGCTCCTTTAAGGCTCAGGTCAAACACTTGTTATGGACAAGTCAAGAGTGTGCAGCTCATCTGTCGGGGCGGTATAATTTGAATGATCTTCTAGGAAGGCAAAATATGTGAGTTTGAGTGTGAATGTGTTAAACATACTGTCCAATGCAATGAACTGTGTTGACTTTAATGTACACGTATATCTTATGTAATTGTCTCCTTGAGCCCATGTGTGCACCGGCTCTTTTGGGACAACAGATGGAAATTAGCCCTTGGCTATAATCTGGTGGCTATAATTCATATTTATTTTTTATGTATGTTTCATTAATGTGCACTGTCTCAACCAAGTAAAAATATTGGCATTTTGTGAAAAGCACAGTTTTATTGCAGAACATGTTTTATTAAGTAAACCTTAAAAATATTTAGCTATCACAGTTTAAGACCATAGTCATCAATTTACATTACAGAATCATAAGTCACAATCAATTTTAGGAACTTTATTCAAAAGTCATCCATAAAACACTGACAAAGGTGAGAGATGATAATATAAATGTTTTAATGGAGATAAGAGCTAGCCCAACAGCTAGCTGTAACACCTTTAATGAAGCCTGGGGCACTTCTGATGGAAATATATATATATATGTGTATATATATATATATATATATATATATATATATATATATATATATATATATATATATATAATAACATTTCTTCCAGAATAGCAGTTCAGCTGTTTTATATGAAATTGACCTTCAAACGCTTTTTCATAATGTTAAAGACCAGTTTCAGTTTTTTACTCCTTATTTTTGAAAATGATCAGTCACTCAGAGTCCAACATGCAGAGTAAACATGAAAATAGTCTTCTACCCCTATTTCCTGCATTCAGGGCCAGATTAACACTTTGTTGTACCCTGGGCACCAATATTAAAGGGCCCCATCATCACGACCCAAGGATCACCATAATATGGTCACATACAGAATATTTTACTGTAATATGCAGTAAATATACTCAATACTTGAATGCATGACGTCACGTAACCCGCTCAGGGTAACCTTTGACCCACCTCGTGTGGACTGACCAATGAGGAGAGGGTCTTAACTTGAGGCCCTCTCTTCATTGGTCAGTCTGCATGAGACTGACTCTCAACTGACGTTCAGTCATAGGCAGCGAAGCGTCTCTGTGCAGTGCAAAAGCCCGGGTGGACAGTTTGTTTAATATAGGGTGATCATATTTCCATTTCCCAACAAGAGGACAGGGGATCTGTGCCTATGACGTCACACTATGGCAACGCCACACAAACCATGTTGGGATCCATTTGAACTAAATTAATATCAGATTCTGCCGATAAAAGGGCTCTAAAACAATAAATACTTAGCATATTTACTGCAAAATCTCATTTTTCTGCTTTAGTGCTGCAACAAGGTTTTATTAATAATAAATTATTATACCTTTTGTTTTACTACAGCATCGGTAAGCTTCCTGTGCACAGATTATTAAGGATGCTTGTTTCAGCTGTGAGATTAGACGATAGGATCAATGATAAAATAAGTTGTAACACACTCCATGGAAACTTTCAGAGAATCCACAAATAGTGGCTTTCAAATGGTTTTGTTATTTTTTGCAAGTTTAGAAAAGCAGCAGATGAGACAGCATGTCTGATAATTTAGTTTTTCATCTGATAATATTAGAACATGTCAGTGATGTCTGAGGGGCTTTTATAAACACTGTTTAACTAACACTACTGGAGAGGGTATGGATTACACAGAGGCTTCTGGGGAGCCCTGTTATGGAGGGGTGGGGGGGGGGATTTAGCCTTGGTCCCCAAAATGTCTTGAAACGGCCCTGGCTGTGTGACTGAGTGTTGAAGGTGATCTGAGCTGTATCAGATGTATAAATATTGCATGTGTATAACTTATTGTTTTATAAAAACGTGTAGTGGAGATAAATCTACCTACTTTTTACTTTTCAACACTTTGTTTTGTTTTCTTGTTTTTATTTAACTATTTCCTGTCCTGTCTGTCTCTCATCTTCCTGCATCTCCTCTCAACTCTCCAGAAAAACTGCTGCCTGGATTCTTACTTTTTCACCTCATCAGTTACTTCTGAGCAGATCAAAGGGATCTCCTGACCACAAAGCGGAGAGGCGTTTCGATGCTGCGTCAGTGAGGTGAAATCCCAGCAGCACAGGTGATGAGCTCCGCAGTAGCAGAGCGCTTCAGGCACAAATAAGACAGAAAGTAGAGAACATGAGCGGACATGAACGATCGTGTGTTAATTATAGTTTTTTGGTTGCGCCACTTTGAGAATGGACCGTGCGCTGGAAGCAGCTGCCTGGAGCGCTGCTCAGCAAAGATCATCGCTCTGCAGCTCTCTGCTCAAAAGAGTCCATACATGATGTAATAGAGGTAGAAAACTTTTTTCCGGCTCCCCTGGATGTGTAGGATATCCAGCTTCCCCATAATTCGATCCCTGCTCCTGGATGAAAAACCGGATATTTTCATCAATACAAGAACCCGCAGTCCGGACGCCCCGGACAGAGTGAAAAGTGGACATGTCCGGGAAAACAGGACGTACGGTCACCCTAGTTTAATATAAAGCGGGAGATTACAGATACAGTACTTTGCTCATGCCCTTGCTGCCCTGGGCCCTTTAGAGTTCGTGGGCCCTGGGCAATTGTCCAGTTGTCCTAATGGTAAATCCGGCCTTGCCTGCATTAGTTGCTGAAAGAAAATAGACGGAAAAGCGCTTGGTTAAGAAAAGCCTGATAGATCTGCATCACACTGTCACTAAACTCGGCTAGCACACTGCTGCTAACCACATAACATTCTCCCTCTCCTGATAACATTTTACTTTCTTTGACATGGAATGTTCAAATATCAGGAAATAAGACTCCAAATCCTGCCGTCTGAAGCCACTTTCTCCTTCGGCTGACTTCTGCACCCTCAAACATGTGCACCAGAGCTTGTTTTCTACAGTTAACAACTTCTAAGGCATGCATTACTACTAAAGAAAACTGCAAATGCAAAAATGCCAGTAAAGTTGACCTGTCATGGTCCGTGTCTGCGTCTCCCTCATGTGTCTCCTTGTGTGCTCCACTTCCCCCTAAGAATCCCCCTTATGTGTCTCTTTGTGTTCCTCATGTGTCCCCTGGTCTTCAGCCCTCCAGATATCTCTCCCAGGTCCTGTGTTCCTTTAGTCTTCCCCAGTCACCCCTCTGCAGTTTTTATAGTTTCAGCTTTTCATTTTATTAGTTCTTTAGTGTGTTTTTTCCCACCGGTGTTTGTAGTTTTCCTTCCCCTTAGAATATTGGTTTTGTGGTTGCTCTTATTGTCTTTTGGTTTTACTCTTAGGTCATGTTAGTTTCCTCCCTGATTAGTTAATTGCTTTCACCTGGTTCTCTCTCCACACACCTGCAGCTCATCTGCTTCCCATCCTCCCCAGTGTATAAAGCCCTGTCTGTGTCTTAGTGTCTTGTCGGTCCATTGTGTTTGTGTCAGCATTGTTTTGTTCTTCATGCGAGCTTTTGCGCCTTGCCTATACGGTTTTGTGCTCTAAGTGAGCTTTTGTACCTCGCCTCTAGGTTTTGTGCTCTGTGTGAGCTTTTGTTCTCCTGGTACTCAGGACTTTGGTTTTTGGCATCCTGCCATTTTGGATTTTTGGTTCATCTCCTAAATAAAAAGGATTTTACTATTAAACGCTCCTGCCTTGTGTCATCTGGGGTAATCTGCCTCTTGGGTCCTAACAGCCTCCTCCTTGCTCTCAACGTGACATGACCTTAATAACTTTGCATGAAAAGTTTGATATTAATCTATAAAAGCCTTAGGAGTGTCTCTTTTGTAAAACTTTCTATATGAAGGTTTTTATAAGCTTATAGAATGACAGAAGTCTGAGAACACAACATCTGTGGGACAAATTTAGATAAAACCTTGTAGATCAAAGACAGTGTTATGTTGTTTGGGACCCCTCCCTTAGCAAAAACCTACAAAGCAGTTTTTATGATGCTAATTGATACTTTTATTGGTCTCTTTCTGACCAAAGTGTTTCAGACATGTGGAATTGTATTGACGTTTGGAAGGAGGAAGGCATAGTTGTACTTCAGCATTTATTCAGTAAAATAAATTCCTCCATTTGTCGTGCCTTTTTGGAACATCTTTTCGTTTTCAGTGGTTTTAAAAATGGCTTTCAGGTCTTTTGCTCACTCTTGCTGCAGCAATGTATTGCCCTACCAATGCTTACACCTAATCTTGCAACAACAGGCAACACAGTTAGAAGTTTTGTTCTAAATTATGAATTAGGCACAGCTGTGGACA
The DNA here is from genome assembly GCF_043380555.1 of Nothobranchius furzeri. Classification (NCBI taxonomy): domain Eukaryota; kingdom Metazoa; phylum Chordata; class Actinopteri; order Cyprinodontiformes; family Nothobranchiidae; genus Nothobranchius; species Nothobranchius furzeri. The sequence continues at coordinate 2,952,386 of NC_091751.1, read as the reverse complement.
AGGGTTTAGATGATAACATCAATTTTAATTTTCACAATTTGCTGTCTTAGTTTTTATGATGACAGTCAGCATATTTTACAGAATGTCATGGCGTGCTAAAATGAATTGTAATTGATTTCAAATTCCCCTTTTGCTATGAAATTAACTTAATCTGGTGCTGCCAATTTGCAGTGAAGTTCAGCCCTTCCACAAAAAGACAAACTAAATTATAGTGATCCTCTCTTTTACACAAGCTGAAGGGTAGATGGAGGCAAGGCTGGATACCACTCTGTCATGTTGATTGGGTTGGAATACTATAAAAAATCTGGTGCTTGAAATAAGTATCCTCCTCTGCTGCTACCATGATTGTTTTTCACAAAAAAAGGGGCTTCACAGGCCAGAACATTGCTAAGATTGCAGCCAAATCAACCCTTTATTGGATCATTGAGAACCTACCTCAAAGGGAGAGGTTAAATTGTGGAGAAGACTTCAGGAAACCCAAGAGAGTCTAGTAAACATCGAGGATGTCTGCTTACGTGGATCAGGATGTGGGATAGGGGCACCATCAATGAAGAGTTTGCTCACAAACAGGGATGTGGTGGAATCTGCATGCAGAGTCAGGAGGAAGACCTAGTTTAGGAGACATATCATGACTTTTAAATCATGATAGTTTTATGGTCAATACAAAACATCTTCATGAAGTTCTTTGCATAAAATTCCTTTCACATAAAGCTATCTCAGCAGCTCTATACTTGACATTTTCAGTACCTTCCAAAATGAGTCCTGTCAGAGCTCTGCCGCTTTAAAGTGAGGGTCAAGGCCTAGGCGGAGACGTATTTCATCCACATTTCCTGTTAGGAAAACAATTCTGAAAGAGGCGTCGCCTGGCAGACCGAGAGAGTGGCACAGAGGCAGTGAGAGACGGCGCCACCACTGTCGGAGTTTCTCAGTCTAAAAACGAGTTGCTACCGAGTGTGCACTCGCGCGTGCAGGCGAGCACACACTCACAGTAGACTGGCTGCTCAGGAGAAGAGCAGACACAGATTCTGCAGCATTTCTGGAGGATTTCCTGTTAACCGCGATCATTAGATGAAAAGGGGGAGGAGGGCATTTTTTTCAAAGAGGCGAGCGGCTCAAAGCACCAACGTGTCATATCGGCAGGTGAGTGGCTGAGCCAAGTGGAGGTGCGGCTGCCTCGCCTGGAGACCAGTGCGGTGCAGCCATGTAGTTTGCTGACAACATCCCATTTTTCAGCTCAGCCACATCTGGTTCTACAGAACTGTGAAGCAGAGTTTTTAACCTGAAGATGGAGATATAATTACGGTTTGGGGCTGAAATATAAAATTTAAAGTAAGTAGCACTAAACTGCCATGCTAATGATTACACATGTGTACAGCACCATTAGACACTCATCTATACAAGTTATCACCAAAAAAAGTTCATTCAGGTTTTAGTTGCTATTTAGCCCCACTGGCACCTGTTGTTGCCAGAGAGTATCACTGTCATTTTGGACACACAGTAAAAAAAATTGCAGCGCTACTAATCCAACTTTTTCCACTTATTTGCTAGTGAACAACTTAGACAAAAGTTTCGTGTAAAAAAATTGCTTCCAAGTGCTTCCTGTCGTATGACATAATGTGCTTCCTGCTCCTTCCCGCTGAAGACATGACGACTGCAAATCATCCTGGAAACAGGTCACTTTCACATAATTCTGAGGAACTGCCCCAACACATATTTGTAATAATTTACTCATTGTCATGGAGGGGAAGTTGCTCTACCCACATGAAAGAATTACACAGGGAGATCAAGGTAAGAACAATACAAAAATGTGTATTTAAAAAGGAAACTAAGGTAAACTAAGGGCGCTGATCCAAACGGGACATGGTGAACTCGGATTCTAAAAAAAAAAAACAGAAGAATAAATGGGATGAACACAGGAAACTGAGAACCAGGAAAAATAAACTATATAATGAAGATGGAGTAGTCTTACGGTACTGAGTTGGAGTATGGAATGAAGGAGGAGGCAAGTCAGGTCTGTGCAGGGGAATGCCCGGTAGTCAAAAGAAGCTGGTGGTTGCGGATGATCCAGGACAGGTGGGCGGTAGGATGATCCACGACAGGTGGGCGGTAGGATGATCCAGGACAGGTGGGCGGTAGGATGATCCAGGACAGGTGGGCGGTAGGATGATCCAGGACAGGTGGGCGGTAGGATGATCCACGACAGGTGGGCGGTAGGATGATCCAGGACAGTTGGGCGGTAGGATGATCCAGGACAGGTGGGCGGTAGGATGATCCAGGACAGGTGGGCGGTAGGATGATCCAGGACAGGTGGGCGGTAGGATGATCCAGGACAGGTGGGCGGTAGGATGATCCAGGACAGGTGGGCGGTAGGATGATCCACGACAGGTGGGCGGTAGGATGATCCAGGACAGTTGGGCGGTAGGATGATCCAGGACAGGTGGGCGGTAGGATGATCCAGGACAGGTGGGCGGTAGGATGATCCAGGACAGGTGGGCGGTAGGATGATCCACGACAGGTGGGCGGTAGGATGATCCACGACAGGTGGGCGGTAGGATGATCCACGACAGGTGGGCGGTAGGATGATCCAGGACAGGTGGGCGGTAGGATGATGCAGGACAGGTGGGCGGTAGGATGATCCAGGACAGGTGGGCGGTAGGATGATCCAGGACAGGTGGGCGGTAGGATGATCCAGGACAGGTGGGCGGTAGGATGATCCAGGACAGGTGGGCGGTAGGATGATCCAGGACAGGTGGGCGGTAGGATGATCCAGGACAGGTGGGCGGTAGGATGATCCAGGACAGGTGGGCGGTAGGATGATCCAGGACAGGTGGGCGGTAGGATGATCCAGGACAGGTGGGCGGTAGGATGATCCAGGACAGGTGGGCGGTAGGATGATGCAGGACAGGTGGGCGGTAGGATGATCCAGGACAGGTGGGCGGTAGGATGATCCAGGACAGGTGGGCGGTAGGATGATCCAGGACAGGTGGGCGGTAGAGAGCGGATGGCAAGGGGAGCTGAGCGACGCTGGAGGTGACGACACACTTCAGGCAGAAGAGAACAGGAGTGAGGATCCAGGACAGGTACTGGGGCAGACAAGGAAGGCAGAATGAGCACAAGTCCAAAACACAACTTCAGAATAATCTGACAGGACAGGACGTAGCTAGAGGTACCCAACGATAGAGTATCAACCAGCACTGAAGTGTGCCAACACCGCTCCTTAAATCCCCTGGCCAGTGGCGGCTGGTGAAAAATATTTTTGGTGGGGCTGTGCTTTTTTTTTTTAACAAACTTGTGCTTTCACAGCTTTGTGCACAACTTCACTATTTCCTGAATTAAGCACAGCTCTTTTATTTCCTGTCTTACATCATTGGACAAAGGGATTAATCCACGTGTGTCTGATTATTGGCACACTGCCTTGCAGACCAAGGCTGAAATATACTGCATTAAATTGCACATAAAATAACATGACCATATATGGTCCACATCCACATTACTGTTTGTGAAACTAACATACTGGAGAATTTCATCACAATAATATTAAATAAACAAGTATGTACCTGATCTTTGGCATGCTGTTGCTGAAGCTCTGGATGACCCCTGTCAGATGGAGACAGAGTCAATGTTCCTCTTCTGCAGCTGGTTGAAGAGCATGTCCACATGTGGCATGATCTTGTGACACAATGCCAGCAGAAAGCCGAAATCTTCTTCCTCCAGCATTCTCACAAAGCCTCCTGCCTCTCTCTCAGTGACTGGATCAAAGTCATCCGAGTCTCTGATCATCTGGAAACATCTGAGGAGGTCATTCTTGTGCTCATACACTGTGTTGACATCTCTCTCTTGGACAAAATGGGCCGGTTCTGATCCACTTCTTCCTTGTGTCTCTTCACTGCAAGCCTGTGCCCCTCGTCGAGCTGCATGGCAATGTTAGCTCCGCCTAGCATGGCTAGCTTCACCGTGTTGTTGTCCATGTGTGCCCGGGATGACTCGAGTTTCTTCACCTTCTCAGAAAAATGTTTCATGTCTGTAACTCCTGACTCATCCATGCCTTATCTGTCCCAGCCGTTTTGAATAACAAACACGGAAAGCAAAATAACGCATTAGCATGATTGCATCCAGCTAGCCAAGCCTTCCTGGTGTACCAATTTTGGGAGAAGCCTCGTGTGTACAGTTTACCCTTCTCCTCCTCCTGCTGGCTTATCTTTACGTCGGGCTGATCTGGTCCAAGCTCTTTGACATTAAGTTTTTCCACCATAGTTCTCCTCTCGAACGGATACTGGAGAAGAGACCGAACTGAATTCAGTGGCTGCTGAGATCCGGTATCCATGCTGGTTGTAGGCTCACTGGCGTGTGGCGTCCATGTCTATTACATCTGCGTCACGACCAAAAACGTGCTGCAGTAGTCGAGACTCTGCCGAGTTCTACCGAACACCAACGAAAGCCTTGGGCGGTACCTCTATCGCCCATCATGCTTCTGAATCAACGTCGACACTGATTGGATACATTCCCATTCCTACCGTTTGATTTTCTTGTCAGCAATTGGCCGGCTGCTTCCGTGCTGTTTGGGCGATTGAAACAGCCTACAGCCTTTCTGTCGCCTCCACCGCTCGGCAGATATATATATATATATATATATATATATATATATATATATGATTTGTTTTAGTTACAAAACACACAATTAACTTAGAATATGTGATTATTGTTAATTTTATTTATTTTTTTAAATAAAAATTAAAAACACTGGGGAAAGCTGGGAGGGCGGCGCCCTATCGCCCTCTACTGGCCAGCCGCCACTGCCCCTGGCCCTGCTGATGGAATCAGCTGCAGCTGCGACTCTCCGATACGCCCACCTGCAAAATGCTAACGCTGGGGACACACCGGCCGCCGAAGCGCCGGGAGGCGAAGCGCTCACGAAATTCGGCCGCTGCTCTCTGCTCCTCAGTTCAGACCAGACGCTTGTTTCTCCGCTCCGGTCGAGGCGCGCCTCGTAGTTTTTCTTTTAACCACTTGGTGTCCTCCATTTCCTCTCCGCCTTTTCTCTGCTCTTTTCCTCTACCCCCCTCCCCCTTGCTGTTTTGTGTGTGTGTTTGTACGTGTGTGTGAGTGTGTGAACCTATGGTGTGAACCAGTTAATAGCTGACCTACGACTTTCTGCCTCTCTGTTTGCTCCGGTTGAAAGGCACCCAAAACCACACCCCCTTCATATGGTCACACACACACACACACACACACACACACACACACACACACACACACACACACACACACACACACACACACACAGCGAACTTGTGTGTGTGTGTGTGTGTGTGTGTTCGTGTGGTTTTTATGCAGTGTCTGTTTACGAACACATTTGACTATCGTGGAATTGTATTTTGAAATGCTTTATTTTGTTAAATTTACCGGCCTGCCTCTTATGTCTAGGTTTGACTTCCTGCCAGAATTGACGCGGTTCACCCGCGGCTCATGAAAAAAATAGAGCAGACGCAAAAACGATCGCTGCACGGGCTGGAGCGCCGGCATGCGGCTCTTCGTCGGCCCATGTGGCCTATAGAATAGGATAACAAGGGCGCCGAATGAAGGCGGTCCCAATTTCGCGGCGCTTCGACGGCCGATGTGTCCTGCCGGTGTTAGGAGGAACAAGAGCCAGCAGAGAAAATGAGCAGAACCGTGACACTCATTCATATCTCTAGAGTAACCCTCCAACCAAAAATTATACCAAAGATTATTTGTTTTTTCTTAATAGGCTTATTTCTGTGAGTGACAAGGGTGGAGGGGTGCTAGGGCAAACAGCGCCCAGGGAAAATAATGCCCCAGGGTCGGCCCTGGTTGTGACGATATTATTATTACTTCTTTATTCCTATTATTAGGTGGCATTTCACCTACTGACAAGCTGTGTGACGACTGGCAACAATATAAAACTGCTTTTTTCTTCCCCAAAAAGGTATATAATTGAAGAAAAAAAAGATTCAGAGGGACTCAACTGATAAAATGATACGCATTACGACTCTGAAAAAAATTTGGGCACAAATGGGTTGTACACAAGTCCACCCCTCCCCCATTTGGCTGCTATATGCTGAGAAGTTCAGACATTATTTAGGGGTTCTGAGTAAATTGGCTCCTTCTCCAGCACCGAGAAATGTGTGTGTGTGTGTGTGTGTGTGTGTGTGTGTGTGTGTGTGTGTGTGTGTAGACTGTCATATCCTCGTTGACCACCATTGTGTTTATCTGTTAGCTGTCAATAAACAGAGCTAAATTGTGGCGAAATAAAATCCATCAGCATAGTTAATACATGTAGAGCTGCAGGCTGCATAGGTAAAAAGGATAATAAACGTAAATTTTAGAGGTTTCCAGGTGATCAAGTACGCCAAAGGCAATGGTTAAGTGGATAAACCACCCACATTGTGGCAGACAAAGTCTCGTGACATAATAAGAAAGTTAAATATCTGCTCCACATGTTCAGACATGAAGTTATAGCCATCTAATGACTTATGTGCTCTTTGTTATATAAGTATGTGCAGCTGCGGTGCACGAGTAGTCGGTGGAGATAACCGGCTGAGCGGAGGCAGCAGCGAGGGAGAGAACTGTGCTGCCGATCAGTCCTGAGAAATAAATGTGTGAAACAGCAACGCCGGTGTGGTGTGTAGTTCTTGTGTGTGACCTGCAGTAACGACCTTGTCGTAAAAAAAATAACAATTACAACTCCTGTCAGCATTTGAACAGTTCGACGTCTTTTCCAGAATGATGAAGCACAATGACATAGAACTAAATTCTTGTAACATTAGAATCAAAACCTCAAAACTTAAGAGCTTAATCTTACTGAGAAATTTTGGTGAGTCCCCAAGAGTTTGGTAAGACGTGCTCAAAATGCAAATATTGACTTAATTGAATGGGAAAAAAACTGATGAAAGTTCTAATGTTTGTAAATATACTTCAGTTGCAAAGAAAAGATTTAAAAGCAGTGAAGCAGCAAACTGTGCCAAAACTGCAAGCCTTACTGCTAATCTGTATTATAAACCACAGAAAGCACAAGACTGGTGAAACACCACTGGTGTGGTATGCATGTTTCCAGTGCAGAACGTTGTGAATCTATTTCAGCTCCCATGTTAAAAAAGATTAGGGCATACACATCAACTGCATGTCAAAGTGTCTTGAGTTGCCCTCCAACAAAATACCATCAAGATTTTTGACGTAGTGTCTATTTTTTACGCATGACATGAACTTCAGAGAGACGGTTTTCATCAACGTCTGCAGTTGTTGATTACTTAGCTGACCTCTTTTGACCTCATATCAACATGACACAAACATTTGAATGAACTATTATGATAATAGTTTTATATTTTTTTAATCATTGTACATTTATGACCATCGACAGAGTTAGCTGTAGATAAGATGGTAATGAGTGCACACTGTGGATGTGCTGCTGCAGTTCCAAACGAGATGTGTCGGAGATTTGAAAATACACATGCATCATGTGAAACATTAGCAATCTATTATCACTGTAGGCTATGGGTCATGCTGTGGGGGTGAATCTTGCATGAAAATGTAATTCATATCAGCTTTTGTAATGTTGCTTCAATTTTTAACAAGCAGGTTAAAGTCCAGTTAAATCCATTCCAATTACAACCTTTACCAGGACATTGACAAAAGTCTGGTCAAACCAGACATGATACAAAGTGAAGCCAACATGGAAGTTGACAATTTGTCTTCTTCATCTGGCACCCAGAGAGTACAGATGCTTCTCTTTATTCTCCCTTATCTTTTTTTTTCCTCCAAGGCTCTTGTCTTGTTTGCCTACAGAGCGCTTCACTGCATTTCTCCTGAAAACTATATTTTTATTAAATCATAGATTTGGTTAATTGGTCATTCAACATGATTGACAAGATTCACAACAATGAACTACTTGTCCACATGGAACGCACCGGGTGGGGTCATCATCGTCTTCCTCCGCTTATCCGGGTCCGGGAGGCGGGGACAGCATCCCAACTAGGGAGCTCCAGACCGTCCTCTCCCCAGCCACCTCAACCAGTTCCTCCAGCAGGACCCCAAGGCGTTCCCGGACCAGACTGGAGATGTAACCTCTCCAACGTGTCCTGGGTCGACACGGGGGCCTCCTGCCGGCAGGACATGCCCGAAACACCTCCCCGGGGAGGCGTCCAGGAGGCATCCTGACCAGATGACCAAACCACCTCAACTGGCTCCTTTCAATCCGGAGGAGCAGCGGTTCTGCTCCGAGTCCCTCCCGAAAGTCCGAGCTCCTCACCCTATCTCTAAGGCTGAGCCCGGCCACCCTACGGAGGAAACTCATTTCAGCCACTTGTATCTGCGATCTCGTTCTTTCGGTCATTACCCAAAGCTCATGACCATAGGTGAGGATTGGGACGTAGATCGACCGGTAAATCGAGAGCCTGGCGTTCTGGCTCAGCTCCCTCTTCACCACGACAGATCGACTCAGCGTCCTCATCACTGCAGATGCCAAACCAATCCACCTGTCAATCTCCCAATCCCTCCTACCCTCACTCGTGAACAAGACCCCGAGATACTTAAACTCCTCCACTTGAGGTAGGACCTTTCTCCCGACCCGGAGTTGGCAAGCCACCCTTTCCTGGTCAAGAACCATGGTCTCAGATTTGGAGGTGCTGATCCTCATCCCAGCCGCTTCACACTCGGCCGTGAACCTACCCAGCAAGAGCTGAAGATCCAGTATCCATGCTGGTTGTAGGCTGCACGAAGCTAGGAGGACCACATCATCCGCAAAAAGCAGAGACGAGATTCTCCTGCCACCAAACTCGACACACTCCACACCATTGCTGCGCCTAGAAATTCTGTCCATAAAGGTTATGAACAGAACTGGTGACAAAGGGCAGCCCTGGCGGAGTCCAACCCTCACTGGGAACAGGTCCGACTTACTACCAGCTATGCGGTCTAAACTCACGCTCCTCTGGTAAAGGGACTGAATGGCCCTTAACAAAAGGCCACCCACCCCATACTCCTGGAGCGTCCCCCACAGGGTGCCCCTGGGGACATGGTCATAAGCCTTCTCCAAATCCACAAAACACATGTGGATTGGTTGGGCAAACTCCCATGTCCCCTCCATCACCCTTGCAAGGGTAAAGAGCTGGTCTGCAGTTCCACGGCCAGGACGAAAACCACATTGCTCCTCCTCATTCTGAGATTCAACTATCGATTGGACCCCCCTCTCCAGTACCTTGGAGTAGACCTTTCCAGGGACGCTGAGGAGTGTGATCCCCCTGTAGTTGGAACACACCCTCAGGTCACCCTTCTTAAAGATGGGGACCACCACCCCGGTCTGCCTTTCCACAGGAACTGCCCCCGATGGCCATGCACTGTTGCAGAGATGTGTCAACCACGACAGCCCTACCACGTACATAGCTTTGAGATACCCAGGATGAATCTCATCCACCCCCGGGGCTCTGCCGCTTCGTAGTTTTTTAACAACCTCAGCAACTTCTGCCCCAGAGATTGGACAGTCCATCCCCAGGTCTCCTGGCTCTGGCTCCTCCTCGGAATGCGCGTAGGTGAGGAGTTCCTCAAAGTATTCCTTTCACCGCCTGACCACAGCCCCAGTTGACATCAGCAGCTCCCCACTGTAGTGTGTGCGAGTTGCTGCCTTCCTCTCCTGAGGCGCCGGACAGTTTGCCAGAACCTCTTTGGCGCCGATCAATAGTCTGTCCCCATGGCCTCACCAAACTCCTCCCACTCCCGAGATTTTGCCTCGGCAACTTCCACTGCTGCACCCCGCTTGGCTATCCAGTACCTGTCTGCTGCCAACGGAGACCCACAGACCAGCCACACCCTGTAGGCCTCCTTCTTCAGCCTGACGGCTCCCCGAACCTCTGGTGTCCACCAGTGAGTACGGGAGTTTCCACCACAACTGGCACCGGCCACCTTGCGACCACAGCTAGCAACAGCCGCCTCAACAATCACTGAGTGGAACAAGGCCCACTCGGAGTCAATGTTCCCCACTGCTCTCGGGACGCGGTCAAAGCTCTGCCGGAGGTGGGCGTTGAAGACCATCTTGACAGGTTCTTCTGCCAAGTGTTCCCAGCAGACCCTCACTATGCGTTTGGGTCTACCAGGTCTACGCGGCATCTTCCCCTGCCATCTGATCCAACTCGCCACCAGGTGGTGATCAGTTGACAGCTCCGCCCCTCTCTTCACTCGGGTTTCCAAAACATATGGCCACAGGTCAGATGATACAACTACAAAGTCTATCATCGACCTGCGACCTAGGCTGCCCTGGTACCAAGTGTACTGATGGGCATCTTTATGTTTGAACATAGTGTGCGTTATGGCCAAACTGCGGCTTGCGCAGAAGTCCAATGACGAGGCACCACTCGAGTTCAGATCAGGTGGGCCGTTCCTCCCAATCACACCCCTCCAGGTCATGCTGTCATTGCCCACGTGAGCATTGAAGTTCCCCAGCAGGACAATGGAGTCCCCTGATGGAGCACTATCTAACACTCGTCCCAGGGACTCCAAAAAGGGTGGGTAATCTGAAGTGATATTTTGCGCATAAGCACAAACAACAGTCTGGACCCGTTCCCCGACCCGAAGGTGCAGGGATGCTACCCTCTCGTCCCCCGGGGTAAACCCCAACACACAGACAGTCTTGGGGCTAACAAAAAGCCAACCCCAGCCCTCCACTTCTCACCCGGAGCAACTCTAGCAAAGGAGAGTGTCCAACCCCTCTCAAGGACTTGGGTTCCAGAGCCAATGCAATGTGTCGAGGTGAGTCCGACTATATCTAGCCGGTACCGCTCAACCTCTGCCACAAGCTCCTGCTCCTTCCCCGCCAGTGAAGTGATGCTCCATGTCCCAAAAACCAGCTTCCTTGTCCGGGGATCAGTCCGCCTAGGCTCCCGCCTCAGTCTGCCACCCGATCCACACTACACCGGACCCTTCATGTTCCTCCTGTGGGTGGTGGGTCCACAGTTGGATGAGCCCATGTATCCGGTTCGGGCAGGGCCCAGCCGGGCCCCATGGGCGAAAGCCTGGCCACCAGGCGCTCGTTCATGGGCCCCAACCCAGGCCTGGCTCCAGGGTGGGACCCCAGTGATCCTCCGGGCTGGGTACTCCGACTTTGTTTTTACGTCCATGAAAGATCTTCTGAACCGTTCTTTGTCTCACCCTTCACCTAAGACCAATTTGTCATGGGAGACCCTACCAGGGGCACAAAGTGCCCCAGACAGCATAGCTCCTAGGATCATTAGGGCACTCAAACTCCTCCACCACGATAAGGTGACGGTTCAAGGAGGAACAAGTGGAATATTATATGCCTTTCCCAGTTGTCGGTAGAAAACATCAAAGACGTATGGCTTTTCGGGCTGGTAATTACTGGATTTCTCCTGTTCGGAGTAGGATTTTCTGGTATTTCTGGTAGATAGATTTCTGGTATTTTGGAAAATTGGGAAGTCGGGGGCGATTGGAGTGCAACCCGTACCCATGGAAGGTCTCAGCCCTGTGGAAACTGCTCAGACTGGAATGTTACTCAAGGTGATTTGCAAGTTAGAGGTTCTTGCTGCGATCCTGGTGTTAGTGCGCAAGATGGATTTGATCTTGGAGATATCACTGCATGGTATAGGCAAGCTAAAACCAAAACTTTAATTTACTGAGAGACCGGAATGATCAGTTAAAAACTGAAAGGCAGAGGGAAAATTATCTCTGCCTGAAACCAAACAATCTAACGCCCTGGCAGCCTTGAAGGAATGCAGACAGATGCTGTGAACCCCCCCCCCCCCCGCCTTCAGATTGGTGGTCTTAGCCTGGCGAGGTCATCAACTGAAGGAGTCAAAGTACTCTTCACTCTCCCTCGAGCCCCCTCCTACCTGTGCTTCAACAGCAATGAGTGCCTGTCCAAAAGATCCAAAAGAGCTGCTTCCATGCTGACATCAGCCTGAGGAAGTTTGCAGCCGCAAGCGAAACGTAGCGGGAAAACAGGTAAACAAAACTGCTCTGTGTTTTAAAAATGAACTACAGCATGGAATTAGAGATATGACACAGCAAGAACACACCTAATATATTCAAAAGAGCTGCTGCTCTCTCAGCCCCCCATCTTATATATACAGTCATTGGATGAAACCAGACATGCACAGCAACCTAGTGATGCTTCATTTATTTTTATCAATAAATGCTTAAATGTGCAGCAGGTGTTTTGGTCCGTGACTGTTCTCCAAGTCCTGTGTCTGGTCTGAATCAGACAAAATTACACACACATTGTTATCAGGGGTCAGGGAAACTGGGTAAACAATATTTAGTAAATTTGCCCCCTCGGGGTGGTTTCCCTTAAAGGTAGTCCCCAGAAGAAGTATTTAAAACTGAGAGGTTATCACTGAGGTTCAAAAGAGACAAATGTCTGTGAAACTCAGAACTGAAGTTAGAAGGGAGCCGGTGAAGTAAAGCACAGTAGGTGTAGATTTTATCCAGGTAAGAACCAGAGCAAACTGTGGCATAGTGCAGTGAGCAGAGACAGAGTCAAAAGGTCAGGTAAGATTCAGAACACGTAGCAGGCCAAAACTCAGGAGGAGCAGGGAGAATCACTGGTCAAGCAAGGCATACTGGCTGAGTACATGATGGCAGCAACATGGGCGTGAGGCTGGGGAGGTGTGAACCAGTTTGGACAGCAGACCATGTGGCAGTGGAGCACTAAAGTGTAAATAGAGTCAGACACAGGTGGAAGGAATTAGCAACCAGGGGTAGAGGTAGGGCATGGATGGACAAGGCCAGAGGCAAAGCTGCAGACGGGCATGGCAGAAGCAGAACATGACTGTATCATGACATTTCCATATGAAAAAAAGGTTAATAAATGAACCTAAAATTCAGTATATTCTCTTTTTAATGTAGAAAAAAAATGTTTTTAATAGAATTGTGTTTCACTTCACCCAGGACACTGTAAATCTCTGTTGTTGATGAAATGTATTTATTTATTTATATTGTGCTTTTGCCGCAAGGCTTCTCTTAAGCAGACATTGATTAATAAATATTCTTACAGTAAAATGTGTCATTCTGCTCATACAGCAACAAAAACCTTAGTAAAGCCACATCCACGTGCTTTTATGTTAAAAAATTAGCTAAAATTGAGACTACTGTGATCCTATTTATATAAACATTTTATCACAGTTCCTGTAAATCAAAAACGTGCTAAACTTAAGCCTGGTTTTCCACCGGAAATGTAAGTGTCATGTAACGTAACAAAGCGTGGTACACAGGAATCAGCCGGTGTTGGAGTCGCATTTTGGATGCATCCCAGCAGTGTGGCAACTCGTCACTACTCTAAATTTATGCTTTGAGTTTATGTTTTACGTGCTTCGCTTCCATAATGTGTTAAACTCCGCAGATCAGATTGGCCTTGACAGGTAGTCAAAAACGGAAGCAGTTTAAAACATCCGCAAGCTTTCAAAACAAAACGTGCAGATTTCCAGTTGCTTAATAAACAAAGTACATCATTACCCGCGGAACCTCAGTGGCCGAGGTGAGCAACAGAAAATAAATCGTTTCATCAGTTCATATTGTATGAACTGCTGAAGTCTTATGTGGTGTTACAATCATCAGGTGCTTTCGTAACCTCACAGGAGCAGTTGTGTGGAACACATTAACTTCTGATGGTGGCACAGGAGTTAAGTGCTCGCTCCTTAATTGGAAGGTTGCAAGTTTGAGCCCCGCTCAGTCTGCTGCTGTTGTTGTGCCCTTGGGCAAGACTCTAATTTCTCTCTGGGATTAATAAAGTATCTTTGATTTGATTTGATTTGATTAACCCCCCTTGCCTGCTGGTGGTGGTCGGAGGGACTGGCGGCGCCAGTGCTCGGCAGCCTTGCCTCTGTCAGCGCGCCCCAGGGCAGCTGTGGCTACATCGTAGCTCATCCCCACCAGTTTGTGAATGTGTGTGTGAATGACTGATTGCATTGTAAAGCGCCTTGAGGGGTTCCAGGACTCTAGAAGGCGCTATATCAAATACAGGCCATAAGAACCAGAGCAAACTGTGGCAAACGGATCCATAGTGCAGTGAGAAGAGACAGAGTCAAAAGGTCAGGTAAGATTCAGAACTCCATCCATCCATCCATCCATCCATCCATCCATCATTTTCATTTGCTTATCCAGAGTCGGGTCACGGGGGCAGTAGCCTAATGCGAGTGGCCCAGACTTCCCTCTCCCCAGCCACTTGGGCCAGCTCCTCCGGGGGAATCCCAAGTCGTTCCCTGGCCAGGTGAGTGACATAGTCCCTCCACTGTGTCCTGGGTCTACCTTTAGGTCTCCTCCCGTTTAGAAGTGCCCAGAAAACCTCACCAGGGAGGCGTCCAGGAAGCATCCTGACCAGATTCCCGAGCCACCTCAACTGACTCCTCTCGATGTGGAGGAGCAGCAGTTCTACTCTGTGCCCCTCCCGGATGACCGAGCTACTTACCCTATCTCTAAGGGAGAGCCAGCCACTCTTCGGAGAAAACTCATTTCGGCCGCTTGTATTTGCGTTCTCGTTCTTTCAGTCACTACCCAAAGCTCATGACCATAGGTGAGGGTAGGAATGTAGATTGACCGGTAAATCGAGAGCTTCGCCTTCTGACTCAGCTTTTTCTTCACTATGACAGACCGGTACAACGCCTGCATCACTGTAGATGCAGCACCAATCCGTCTATCGATCTAACGCTCCAGTTTTCCCTCACTCGTGAACAAGACCCCGAGAAACTTAAACTCCTCCACTTGGGGCAGGACCTCATCCCTGACCCGGAGAAGGTGTTCTACCCTTTTCCAAATCAAGACCATGGTCTCAGATTTAGAGGAGCTGATTCTCATCCCAGCTGCTTCACACTCGGCTTGCGAACCGCTCCAGCGAAAGCTGAAGATCACGTTCTGATGAAGCCAACAGGACCACATCATCTGCAAAAAGCAGAGACCTGATCCTCAGGCAACCAAAACGAATGCCCTCCACACCTTGGCTGCGCCTACAAATCCTGTCCATAAAGGTTATGAACAGAATGGGTGACAAAGGGCAGCCTTGGTGGAGTCCAACTCTCACTGGGAACGAGCCCGACTTACTGCCGGCAATGCGGACCAAGCTCTGGCAACGGTCATACAGGGACCTAACAGCTTGTATCAGAGGGTCTGTTACCCCATACTCCCGGAGTACCCCCACAGGGCCCCCCAAGGGACGCGGTCAAACGCCTTCTCCAAATCCACGAAACACATGTAGACTCGTTGGGAAAATTCCCACGCACCCTCCAGGATCCCCCTAAGGGTACAGAGCTGGTCCAGTGTTCCACGGCCAGGACCAAAACCACATTGCTCCTCCTGAATCTGAGGTTCTACAATCCGACGGACTCTCCTCTCCAGAACCCCTGAATAGACCTTACCAGGAAGGCTCAGAAGTGTGATCCCCCCATAGTTGGAACAAACCCTGCAGTCCCCCTTTTTAAATAAGGGAACCACCACCTCGGTCTGCCAGTCCAGTGGGGCTGCCCCCGATGTCCACGCGATATTGCAGAGCCGCATCAGCCAACATAGCCCCACAATATCCAGAGGCTTAAGGAACTCTGGGCGGATCTCATCCACCCCTGGAGCCTTGCCACTGAGGAGCTTTTTAACCTCAGTCACCTCAGTGACCTCAGCACCAGAGATCTGAGAGGCCAACTCAAAGTCCCCAGACTCTGCTTCCTCACTGGAAGACATGTCGGTGGGATTGAGGAGGCCTTCAAAGTATTCTGCCCACCGATCCACAACATCCTGAGTAGAGGTCAGCAGTACACCGTCCCCACTATAGATAGTGTTGGTAGTGCACTCCTTTTCCCCCCTGAGGCGCCGGATGGTGGACCAGAATCTCCTCGAAGCCAAATGGAAGTCTTGCTCCATGGCCTCTCCGAACTCCTACCATGCTTGGGTTTTTGCCTCAGCAACCACCCGAGCCGTGTTCCGCTTGGACTGACTGTACCCATCAGCTGCCTCTGGAGTCCCACAGGCCAAAAAGACCTGAAGGGACTCTTTCTTCAGCTTGACAGTGTAATCAGTGTTAATTACAATTAATTAAGGACCACAAGACATTAAAATTTCATATCTAGTATGAAATCCATCTTGCGGACACTGGTTTATTTAATCAGAAGATTGGATCTTTTTGTGTGTGTGTGTGTGTGTGTGTGTATCCTGTCTGGTTGTGAAGCAAACAATACAAACAAAGGCCCCAATAGGCACTTCTGTTGTCAGAATGCCACCCAGAGCATGCAGACCCCGGCCCATCCTGTCAGGACCCAAAGCAGCAGCATCACAGAGCCTCACAGAGTCCGAGGGCACCAACCCAGCCCCACCCCAGCACAATATGTACGCCCATCCCTGCATTTGCACAACTTCCGGACTATAAAAGACATAGGACATCCAGGTAAGGTTGGGTCCTCCCCATCCTGGACTTCCCCCTCCCCTGTGATGGGACAGCAGAGGAGCCCAGGTCTACCTGAGGCCCCTGAACCCGAGTCAGGCCTTCTCCCCGGCAGCATACATGTCAGGACCCGACCCCCAAGGCCCCGCCCAGATTCCCCACGGGGCCGGCCACCCACACACCCCGAGCCTCCAGGCCCCCAACCAGACCCGCCCAGGGGCAATGCAGCCGCCGGGCAGTAACCCATGGCCACCGCCAAGACCTCCAAGGGGCCCCACTCACAACCGCCAGTAGTTCACCCCCCGAGACAACCCAAGCGCCTCCAGAGGGGGGCAACGGCCCTCCAGTCCCAGACACCCCCAGTGAACCCACCCCCAAGGATCGTCCAGATACTCCAAACTCAGACCCTCCACCCCCTCACCCACATCATCCCGCAGGACAATATCAATGGCCCCCCGTCATCGCTCTGTGATGAAACCAATCAAAGGAGCCCAGAGAGATTGATTTGAAGTGGATCTTTTTAAAGCAGGGATTTAGATGACACCTTGTAATAACTTCGAGACAAGAGAAGAGAGAGAGACCTTCAAACGTTTAAGATGGTTTGTTACTAAATAATTTTAAACAATTTAAACAAGACCAACTCTCTAATGATGGATGTTCCTGTTTATACATGACGTGCAGACTTGGGGTGAGTTGAGATGAACATGCTGTGGGTTCCTGAAGTCAGGTAATCAGTCAGGTAACAGTAGATGGGTTTAGGCCACATATTACTGTTATCCTTTTTTTTTCACTAATCTTGATTCCTTATGGCAACATTCACATGTAGGTTGATTACTAACTTTACTGATTTACAGTTTTAGTGTTCTTTGACACTCATATATCTATCTTTTTATGGAACTGTTACAGTGATCGAGTTGAAAACTTCATGATTAACTTGGTTAATTACCATCAGGGGCTACAGCCATTTTAGCCCTTCAGTCTGATTATATTTTTACGTAGTGCAGTGAGTTCTCCCATACGCATAAGAGAGTTTGCACCCATTTCTTCGCTTAGGTTAATTCACATAATTCCTTCACATAGTACTAACAGGTACTCATAGTGCTAGGTTTATTTTTGTTTGTTAATTTGCATAAGACGCCATTGTGTTGTGTCTACATTGAAATGCCCTGTACTGTGCTCTCTCTTCTCTGCTGAGTTCGTCGATGATCCTGCTTTCTGGGGGTCGACCCGTGACTTGTCATCGGAATCTACTCCTCCTGATTGGTGCTCCGGCTCGTAGGGCCTGGATGTCCGTTTGTTCCGGCATGACTGCTGGGATACTTCGCTCGCTGGGACGACCTGCCTGCTGTTCTTCCCTGTGCTGGATTACGATGAGTGCTATTACAAAGATTAATATGCTGTTTGGAAGTATTTCAGACCTGTGGAGATACAAAGTTTGCTGCTGCTTCAAATTATTGCTTCCACGGGAATATCTGATAATCCACTGACTTGTGTGCTTCCCGAGGAGTAAGCGAGACTGTTCTTCAGTGTGGGGTTCGTACCTCACCACTGTTGGCCTCTTCCTGTGGGATTGCACCCTGCTCTGTTGTCAGAGTCCTTCATGACTCTGGTTTGTTCAATGACCAGGTGGTCTCTAGACGGACCACCGTGCCCTTGAAAAGGGGGGTATGTAACGTGATGAAGGAGCTATTCCTCCATGGTTGTTTAACCTTTTCCACAGTTGCTTTTGACACAGCGCCAGAGTGCATGAAACAGCCTCAAGGTCATGCATTGACTTCTAAACTGTTAACTTTCCAGCAATGAAGACAGAAGATGAAGAGACTCTTTACGTTTCAACAGCATCCGGGGGTTGCCACCGCGACAGGCACTGACGATCCTGCGACCACAGCTCCTGTCGGCCGCCTCAACAATGGAGGCACGGAACAGGGTCCATTCAGAATCAATGTCCCCCGCCTCCCCTGGAACATTGTGGAAGTTCTGTCGATGGTACATGCCGCTAAAATGCAGGTTTCGTTACGATCCTCTCATGCATCACAAGTGAAACTAAAAAAATGGGAATTATGGTGCAAAAGTCCATTTACGTCAGTAATTCATTTTAGACTGAGAGACCATCTAAAGGCTCAGGAACCCTTTGCATATGTTTTGGATTCATTAGCTGATTAGAATGTCACACGTTGAGTCTAGAATATTGAAACGTTTCACAATATTCCAGCTGAATGGGGTATTTGAATGTGAGCTGTATGAGTCCATATCTTATATTAGTTTCACTTTTCAAACTGAATTACTGAAATAAATTAACTTTTGCACCATATTCTAATTTTCCAAGTTCCACCTGTAAACCCTTACAAATAAAAAGTGGGTGTGGGGCCATGTAAAACAAATGATGACACTAATAACCTGTTTGATATTGGTCCTCCTTCACCTTATAAAATCTAGGAAATTTATCTGATGTTTATAATTTTAGTAGCCAGAAGGATGAAGCTCAGAACATTTAAGAGTTGATTCGGCAGCATATTACAACCATATGTTTAAATAATTGTTATTTGAAGGTTTTAGCAGTCTTCCTGTCATGGATCTCACTCCTGCTGGAGAGCATCGACACTTCTCTTGGCTTGTGCTGTTTGTCTGGGTCTCGTAGGCGCCGTGTGTTTACAAGATTTCTATCTCTTCTAAGCACATTAAATAATTTAGGAGCTTTTGTTTTGTGTCTAGCAATCTCCAAAGCTGTGGCACGGTATTCTGAAATTTGAATGCTTTTTATTTTACTAGGGCATTTTATCCGTGTCATGAGTTACATATCACAGATCTCAGTTTCATGTGAATCATAATCAATGTTCTACATCTGACAGAGCCTGAGTTCAGTGCATGTTTACTGGGAAAATAATTAGTTGAGCTGAATTTGCCTGGAAAAGCATTTCCATCTCCACAAAATTATTTATTATTCCGTAGTACTACGGACAATTGCTCTTAATTAAACAAATGACTGCATCTGTGACAAAGAGTCTAGTGCACATCTGCACTCCTTGGCTTTAGTAACAGTCCAAAAAGAGCAAATTATTGTAAAGCTCAATGATTCACTTTCTGCCTGCACTGTTGGTAAGTGGAGTACTGATAATACCAGTTGGCTCCAAATGGCTTACTTAGACAGAATTGACCCTCTGAGAATGTATCTCACACTTTTGCATTTTCTCTGAAGGGAACTTTAATAGCTCAGCTGATAATCATA